>NC_140936.1:90387585-90987585 GCF_014529385.1 Adiantum capillus-veneris
ATTGCCACGTGTATTTCCACGTCTGTATCGACGCGTATATCGACGAGCAATATGCCCGTCGAAAAGCGCGTGAAAAGGTACGGTGCGTCGAAATATGGGGCGTCGAAAGCTGGGTATTATGTTGTAGTGCATCCTTTACCTTACACAGTCGAGCAAGAATCATACTCCATTATAAAATCAGTTTTCCACTCCCATTTTTCTAATTCTCCATTGCTATTAATTTTTTCAATTTGCCATTGCAATCTTTGATTTGATTCGGCCACATGTTTTCCTCACTCTAGATGCTACTGTCCAATATAGATGAAGATAACGTTCTTGACAATCCTCTTTGGTCAGGCCAACCCTCGTGACTACGTGACACACAAAATTTAATAAGAGGGCACGGTGGGGGGGGACGGGGGGGATCGACGGCTCGGAAGTGCAAGGCGAGATCTCGAGGTGGGCTAAATCCAAGTAGTGCAAAAATCGAGGCAAAACAAAATCCAAGCAGTGCAAAAAGTTGGCCATCCGCCGTCGGCCGATTTTAAACCCACCACCTCGTAGCTCGGGTTTTGGGTCACATGGGCTAACCAGCTCACCCGCTCGCACATGTTGTATCCATGCCTGATTTTATGTTTTATTCTAAAGCAACATGCACTGTCCGGGTTTAGGAGGTTCAATTTGTGGCCGGGTTTAGTTTTAGTGTGACTGGTGCGATTGTGATTGCATAGAGTTTTGTGTGTTACTTAGTTCTGAGGCCAACCAACCAAGCAAGGCATGCACCCCTCGTTAATAAAGCACACGGGGTGGACTCGAGGGATCAACGACCGAAATGCAATTCACCGTTGATCTAAGCTGGTTGAGATAAAAAATTTAGGCGCCCTTCCTCGTGCTCTCTGCTCGAGCCCACGACCTTGTCCCACAGACGCACACGCCCTATCCAATCCGCCTATCACGCATCCGTGCCATGGTTACCAACTTTGCGCATAATAAATCTTGCCCCCTCTGGTCACGTGGATCCGACGCAGCCTAAAGCACCCCCGCCCTACCGAGAGGGTTCCCCACTGTAGATCCCTCGAGTGACACCCCGTGTCACTTATAAATGAGGGCATGCACCTCACGATTAATTGAGGGCTCTTAATCAATTGGAGATAATAAATTATAAATAACCATTCGTGCTCTTTAAATGTTGGGTAACTTGGGTACTAGACAGAGCAATGAGCAATGAGCGTTATGGACTTGACTAAGGCACATTGAAGGTTTGTACTCATCTTGCATGCTGCGCTGCTCGTACTTTCGCTCCAGCCTCTCCGTTCTTAGCAAGGCACGCAGCACGCTCTTTGCCCGATCGCCATCACTTTCTTCTCCATTCTGCACAGTCTGCCGCAGCGATGGAGGTCAATTTGAGTACTACGACACATTGAAAGTTTGTACGCAATTTGCATGCTGCGCTGCTCGTACTTTGGCTCCAGCCTCTCCATTCTTAGCAAGGCACGCTCTTTGCCCATCTCCATCTTTTTAAGCACCTTCTTCTCTATTCTGCGCCATCCTCTGCTGCAGCGATGGAGGCCAATTTGGGTATATCGGACGCCAGTAGCGACATGAGCGATTATACCTCGGAAGAAGCAGACGAATTCGAAGACATAGCCTCAGAAGAGCTCAAGAACGGAAAGATTTCTCTGTACAATAACAATGGCGAGCTTTGGTGCCCTTTCTGCTCAGGCAAGAAGAAGAGCCAATACAAGTATGCAGAGCTCATTCAACATGCAACTGGAGTCAGCAAGGGCAAGCGTGGAGTTGAAGCTGCAGGTAAGCATAGAGCTCTTCTCAAACACGTCAATGTGCACATGTCCCACATGGCAGAGCCACCGAAGGAGAGGGTGATTCATCTTGAACAGGAAACCCCAGCAACAGAAACAACAGTAAAAGATGAGAAGCTCGTGTGGCCTTGGATGGGAGTCATTGTGAACATTGATAACAGTAAGGTAGTCAATGGGAAGAGGGTAGGCCCTGGAGACAATGAGATCAAGACTCGATTCTCACGCTTCCATCCCAAATGTGTAAACACAAAGTGGAATTTTCACGGGCATCAAGGCATTGCAATCCTGGAGTTCGAAAACGACATGATTGGGTATGGTGATGCACAGGATTTTGAGAGAAGCTTTTTGGAATGTGGCAGGGGGAGAAGAGAGTGGGAGCGAAGAGCTGCATCTGTTGAAGGCCCAGGTAAAGAGCTCTATGGATGGGTTGCAAATCAGCAGGATTACAATGGCGAGGATTTGATAGGGAAGCATTTGCGTGATAAGGGTAACTTGAGGACTGTAGCTGAGGTTAATGAAGCATGGTCAAGACAGAAAGACCAGCTGCTTCAGAACTTGGATGCGACAATACAAGATCAGCATCAGAAACTTCAGGACTCTAATAGGCAAGTTTTTGGCCTCCAATCGCTGGTCATCCAAACAGAGAGAGCAAGACAAGAGGCAGAAATGCAGAGGGTCTACATGGAGGAGGTGCATAAGCAAGGTACTTCTGTGTGTTTCTTGCAAGTGATACATTTCTAAGCTTGCCTGCAGGCCTTGAACTGATCCTGCATCATAAATTCATCTTACAATGATTCTACTATGATGGAATACTTGCATGCGGTTCCTTGACTAGGCAGAGTGGCACACTCTAGTGAGTACAAGACACACGTAGTCACTAGTATGCAGACACGAGGGCTTCCACAAATGTTTTGAAGCATATAAGCGAGAAAATAGGGGATTTGCACTCTCTAGAAATCTGATTCTTCTCTCAAATGTTCGATTTTTCGCTTCTGGTTTGCATTGATTTGTGATTCTCTTCAAAATCGGTCACACTTGGCCAGAGTTGCTTGCTGTTGTGCGAGATGCAAAGAGAACAATACAGATGCGTGAGGACGAGATGAAGAAAGAAAGGGAGAAACTGGGTGCAGCGTTTCAAAATCTCCAGATACGGTGCCAAGAGCTTGAAAGCCAGGAGGTGCACGATGACATAGAGCGAATGAAAAAAGAGATAGAAATGAACGAGGTATGCCTTTGCTATGCATCTATCATGTCCCGAGTATTAGCTATGTACTTCGAATTTTGAGCTATGCAGAAGTTTCACATTGAGAGGCCTGCCAACCATAAGATATATCATTTGCTAAGTATGATCATGTGTCGATTCTCTCACTTATACTAAGCTCTGTTCTGCCACAGAATGAGAAGAAAATGCAGCTCTTCTTTCAAATTCAAGAGCTTCACAAAGCACAAGAGGCCAAAAAGCTTGACTTAATCAGGAAGCAAAAGGTACTTGCCACTTCATGATGCTTTGGCAATCAATCTAGCCTCCAAAATTAATTGGTCTATTGCATGCACAGGGAGAGAGTAGCACCCTGCTTCAAGACCAGCACAGACAACAGAAACTCCTGCTTAACCAGCACAAGCTGGAGCAAGAGATACAGGCTCTTGAGGCCATTCTCGAGTCCAAGAAGTTGGAAGCCAATGAGAATAAACAAGCCGGCTCCAGTTTGACAGATTTGGAGGGGAAGCTTGAAGAGCTGAAAGCAGAGAAAGAGCTACTCGAGGATATGCATAAAACACTGACATATAGGGAGCGAGCACTGAATGACGAGGTGCAGAATGCAAAGAAAGCAGCTGTGAAGGTAATGCTCTTGTAAAACCTGTTCATTTTATTGCATGGTATTGCTAGATGAATTAGAAGCAGGGTTTTTATTGTCGACTATGTTTCTAATCTACTAAGATTAAATTCCAAACTATAGGTCCCGATGAGCTTGGCACAGTTCATTCAAATCAACTTAATGTTTAACCTCTCCAGAGTTGTGCTTGGGCCCTTGACTGAGTTTGCAGGAGTCTTTTTAAGTGGAGTTCATGCAAAGTGCAAGATTGTTGAAGTGTTTGTGGGTTATTTCTAGGTTATCACTACAAAGCTTAGAGGGCTTCCCCGGAGGCCCTTCACTCTGGAGGGCCTTTTATCCGGTGGAGGGTCCACTCACAGTGAGCACTCACCCCATAGAGCCAGAAGCAAGCAGGTCATACCCATGATATTGGTTCGCTGGCAGGAGCAGCGGGAACTCTGGAAGGTCATTCCCTACTTGAAACTGGCAGTAGCCGGTTAAAAGGTGAAACTTCAATCTGGGGGTGGTTGAAGCACCCCCTAGCGAAGCTGAGTTTGGAGAAGGCAGTTGCAGTTGGCAGCAAGCTATGGGGTGCTTTCACAAAGGCCCTCCATAGGCGCCTCTAACAGAATCCTCTTATTGTAAGAACATGCTGAACAGTGTTTGGTTCTTAATTGTGCAAGAAACAAAAAGGTCTCAGGTCCTAATGTGTGTTAAACAGCTCTTCTTCCCCCAATCTTTTCAGCTGTTTTTCATTGCATGTTTTGATAGCCTTCTCCCCTCTTGTACATGCTCCATTATTGGGATGTTCTGAAAGAAAGGTTGTGGAGCGAGACACTTCAATCCGGTTGTACCACTAGCCAAATGTGCCCTAGAATGGCGTTCTGTTCCACCAATTCGAGGGGTAGGGAATGGTCAATTGGTGACCATTCCCTGTAACGCAGGCAATTGCATGGCGACGGGTGAGACCGGGAGCCATGCGGGAGCATGCATTACATGGGAATGGTCACCAATTGACCAAGGGAGGGGACCAACGGTTCCAGGTGACAGTGATCACAGTGCGACAGCTCAAGGCGCAGGTGACACAAATTTCGGCCGCTGACTTGGCATGCAATGATTGACGAATCCTGCAGAAATTCTGGCTGCCGACGTGGCGAAGCTCAAGCAGCTCCAAATTTTCTGGCTGCTGACTTGGCGGAGATCAGGTAGTTCTGATGCATGCTGAGTTGGCATGGCTTGGTTGGCTGTGTTGCAGAAGAATACAGCTGCTGCCTTGGAGGATTATGGCAAGGAACTGCAGGTGGATGGACGGCGCAGATCAGTTGCCCCCCGACTCCCGACTTTGACCGTCCTGGAATAGACATTTCCTGTCACCTACTAGCAACACTTTCCAGGATGTCTCATCCACATCATGCAGAGGAAATTATTTTTTTGATAATGAACATTTCGAGGATGCATGCCATTTTAGTCAGTTAGCTAAAATACTCATACTATGTGAACAGTGAACAGTATCTCAATATTCTTCTAAAACAATGTTAGCTAATGCTGTGCAATGACGCAGATTTTTGAGAAGAAGGGCACTGTAAAGGATATCGGTGTCAAAAAGATGGGGGAACTTGATCAAGCACCTTGGAGAACTGCGTGCAAGCAGAAGTTCAAGAATTCTCCAGATGGGTGGGATTTCCATTTTGCTACAGAATGGACAACTTGGGACAAAAATGTAAGGGACGTGCAATGGCACCCTTTCAAAGTGGTTGAAGTTGGAGATGAGCGGCATGAGGTAATTTGCTTCTTGGCTTAATATTGATTTTTGGTTTTAGCTGTTTGGACATGCTTGGATCGCTTGAAGCAGATTGAAGAGATGTTTCTCAAAGTCATACACTTGCACCTTCCATCTCCCTACCCAAAATATAGTCTCCCTAAAAAATACAACGCATGCACAGTGAACTAATGGCCAAACATGCACGCCTAGGTGTGCACACACACTTAGAGACTATCATTCAATGGTGCCCAAGTAAATTGCTCACATGCATGTGCGCATCTGTGCAAGGAGCTGGCAGAACAACCTCCTGCATTTAATGCTAAAGGTAACAATCTATTCGGTCGATGTTCTATGCTTGTGACCGCAACAAAAGGGAGAAAAAAAATATTTCTGTCAAGTGGTTTATTTATGCTCTGCCAGTTGAGAAAACGCATAGTACACACACATGTATATGTGGCTCAGAATTTCTGCATCATGGTGACACTATGTCGTGCTAGGGTGACCAGTCTTTTATCTCCTTGTGTATTTGCTTTTACTTTTTCTTTGCGCTTGCTGTCTGTCACTGCTTAAGCATTGGTGCTTCAGCAATCTAATTGGCACCCTAGGTGGACAAGGAAACATCTCCTGGTTGTCTTTATCTCTATACTCAAAGTGGAACTATTTTCTTTTTGAAGGTTTAACACTGAATATCAATCGATGTGATCAGGGATGAGCAAGATTCATTAACCATATTGTAATTCTTGTAGCTGCGCATTAACGAAAACGATGACAAGTTAATGACGTTGAGAAGCGAGTATGGGGAAGCAGTGTTCGCTAGCGTGATCAATGCACTGAAGGAACTTCAAGAGCACAATGCAAGCGGTAGGTATCCCGTTCCAGCTCTCTGGAATTTCAAAGAAAACAGGAAAGCGACATTGGAAGAGGTCATTGAGGTCTTGGCTGTGGAGAAAGCTGCACCCAAGAAGAGGAGTAGGAGAGGTTGAAGCTCAAAGCTTATGGGGAACAGGTTTGTGGCATGTTGTATCTTTACATCCTGACGTCACTTCTCCAACTATCCTGCAAAAATGGTCATGCTTGTACTTTGTCTCTTGGCATACTTTTCTCAAGAGTGCTTTTTACTAACTACGGTGTTTCTTAGGAAGCCTGCTGAACTTTAAACCCTTGAAAGATGAAAGAAGGCATGCTCAAACGCTTCTTAATAACGAGAATAGACTAGGATAATATAGCCCTAACATTATTGCTGGCAATAGGGTGGCCTTAAATGCTCAGCTTTTGTGGGTTTTGTACAAAACACAATATATAAGTGTCGGTATGGCAGTTGGTAATATTTCTCTCATCAATGTTGGCATAGACTGTTGCTAATCACACCGTGTTTATAATAGTAATGAGAATCTTAAAGATTTGATATGAGGTTGTATAATTGGAGCATGTGTTACTTGTCACTTGGTTTCTTGACCATTTAATTGATTACATATTTCCAATTTTGCGGCATGCGAGGCAAGGCTTGCATGGTTGTATAATTTGTGGAGCATGTGTTACTTGTCACTTGGTTTCTTGACCATTTAATTGATACATAATTTCCAATTATGTGGCATGCAAGGCTTGCATGGTTGATGGGCAATTGTATGCATCCCCTTTTATGGCTGGTAATTGCTCCAATTTAAGAGAGTCATGCTGTTTATTTCCCATTCAAGGCAAACAAAGGCTTGACTTATTGCAGCAAAGGAAAATTTGCACCTACACAATCGGAAGAAGAGCAGTATCAAAAATAGGCGGGAGCCGAACAAAATCTAAATCTCTGGAATTGATAGCCACAAATCCAAGCTCTCTCTCTCTCTCAAGCAACAAGGAACACGGTAAACAACCCTATTGTCCACTTCAAGTAAATTGGTCTCACTCTAATTTGAGAACAATCTACACTTTTGCGGCATCTACAATCGTCTTTTCAACCCACAGAGTTGTGGCATCTATACTGTTGTCTTTTCAACCCACAGAATAGAGAGAGACACTATGACTTCAGATAAAATGCCATAAACAACATGATGATTGTATTGTGAGAGCCAAGGTGCACTTCATGGCAGATGAGTCTCCACAATCTTGAAAATTAAAAGAGACCTTCAGCAACATCTAAAATCCTAAAGGAAATGGTGATAGTACAGAATATGAAAAGCGCCGCGAAAATGGAAATCACAAGACTTGGTACTCCTATATAAAGGGGTTGTGTAGCTTGCGTGCAATGTGAGTGTCTCTGAATATTCTACTCCTTTTTTTCCCCCTTTAGCTTTAGTCTTTTGTGTTCTTTTAGAGTTCCTCTGCAGTAAGCATGTATTGAATTTAATGACATCATTGTATACATTGCAACTTCAATCCTTTCAGTTCTAAATCTCTATAATGCACTTGTTATTTTGCGTAAAAGCTTTGTGCACTCTTCTCAAAGTAGATTGTTGTGGTGGCCACACCATTAACACTTAGTAGGCGGGAAGGGTAGAAGTCACAAAAGTGACCGCCCTTTCGCCAAAACGCACTTACACTCTTTGGTCTAAAGCGTACTAACTATACCAAACCCATCCCAAAAAATTAAGGCTACGAATCCCATGAATGCTGATGCCCTTTCAAACTCTCTATTACCTTCACAGGGCACCTTCTGCAATTACTCAGCTCAACAAATAAGACAAATCCCAGCCCTTCTCCACCAGAGCAATTGCCCTTTCATGGTCAACATTTATTCTTTCATCAGCTTGGCCAGTAGTGAAATTTTTCCCTTTTCTTTGATAATAACACGGTTTAGGAATCAGATGCTGCAAATGCCTATACAAAATATAATCGATGCAAGCTATGAGATTCTCATTACAGCCCTGTCCGATGCAGGATAACCAAGTATGCCCATAATTGTGTGGGAAATCGGCTGGCCAACGGACGGATTCCAGCTGTGACTCCTGGAAATGCTCAGAAGTTCATTCAAGGATTTCTTGGCACGCCACTTCCCCCAAATATATCATCCTTTTCAGTCTTTCAGATGAGCATCAGAAAAGCATTGACCCTTGGAATTTTGAGGGGCACTGAGAGTACATTCAAAAGACCACAATTTCAGTCTGCCTTCTTGTGCTTTCTCAAAAGTGTACCATATTTTGCATACATGCAATGCCGAGAACAGGATGTTTTTTTTCCGAAACCTTCGACTAACAATCTCACCATGAATTCAAAGCCCATGACTTTTTGCACAAACTCTTTTCTTGACAACAATCTCATTATGAATTTGTTTGCCCACGTCGGCGTCTTGGACGATGCCACATGACTTCAAAATGCAAGCATAGGTGATCACATTTGGAAAGAATCTCTAGTCACAAGCAAATTCATTGGAAACCTTTGAGGCCTGAGCTTGTATACTTTTTTTTTCCTTGAATACATTTTCCTACAGAAACATGTTGGCATACATGTCAACCAAAGCTCCGCCAGGCGCATGGCGTTGTTTTCCACGTGCCTTCGATATGTAAGCATTGGTTGGAGAGCCCCTCACTTTGCATCAGTTGAAACAGCCTAGAGCTTATTTGCTGTGTCCACATGCCTTCAAGCCCTAGCTCTGCACTTGCTGATAACAGCCCAGAGCTTGCTTGCCTTGCCCATGTTGGTGGACATACCCTGCAATGGGTGCAAAGTACATCACACTTACATCGCCAAGCACTGCACAACGATGTTTGATAATGCGACATGCCCTCAAGATGCAAGCACAGGCGATCGCACTTGGAGAGAGAGTCAAAAGCTAAGACCTTTTTTGCCTTGAGGATACATATTACACTTAAAAAGATATCCACCAAACCATTTCCTAAGTGACCCATAACATTAACTTAAATGGGGTGAAGGGATAGCTGTCCGGCTTTTGGTGGAATTAGGGTTGCAGAGAAACACACACAGCTTGGAGAAGACGAAGGAAGCTCAAGGCACACAATAGAGAGTGTGTTACTTAGTGTACAATGGAAAAATTGATAGCCCTAGAGTGATGGGCGTATATACAATGCACGGGGAAAAAACCTCCTAAAGAGGGAAAAAAAGCCCTAGCGGTCCTAGTGTGTTCACACACTACCACATGTATATGGTAACAAATCCCCCCTGGAGTGATGCGGTGAACGAGAGCTGGCACATGAGTAAAGGGAAGTGCCATGCCCTGAGGATAGGATCAGTCCATAAAGGGGAGTAAGCCCAAAGCTTTACGGAAAGATTCAAGCTTCTCACGAGACAATGCCTTTGTGAAAAGATCTGCAAGGTTGTCCTGTGTTGGCACATAAGCCAAACTGATCTCTCCTGTTGAGAGCCTCTCCCTGACATAGTGGTAATGCACCTCAATGTGCTTTGTGTGAGCATGAAAAACTGGGTTCCTCGCAATTGCCAATGCGCTCTGACTGTCAGTGTAGATAGTGTTGGCAGTGTCTTGTCCAACATCCAAATCAACCATAAGGCGTCTGAGCCATACACACTCAACCGTAACTGTGAAGACTGTCCTGTACTCAGCCTCACAACTCGAAGTGGCCACAATAGGTTGCTTCTTGCTCAACCATGATATACATGAACTGCCAAGCATGAAACAAAAACTACTTGTGGACACTCGCGTGTCAAAACAACCAGCCCAATCTGAGTCCGAAAAAGCATATAAGTCTGGCGGCAATGATCCCCCCTTGGGATAAAACAAGCCAAGATGTAAAGTGCCACTAAGGTAGCGGAAAATCCTCTTGATAGCCTGCCAATGCTTAGACCCTGGGCTATGCATAAATCTGCTGACCTGTGAAACTGCAAACTGAATATCCGGCCTCGTGTTCCATACATAAATGAGGCAGCCAACAGCAGTTTGGTAAAGAGTGACATCAGCAGGATCGCCAGCATCATGTAGAGTCAACTTCAAACCTGTTTCCATGGGAGTGGCAATAGGTTTGCAATCCTCAAGTCCAAACTTACATAGCAATGTCTCTATGTAACTTTTCTGACACAAGGCAATACCACCATCACATTGCTTAAACTGTATACCCAAGTAATGATGCAACAGTCCCAAATATTTCATCTTGAAAGTAGCATTCAAATCAGCCTTAAATTCAGCAATATATCTCTCATTTGGTACAGTGATCATCAAATCATCAACATAAAGAACCACAATGAGAAGTACATCACCCTCACGCTTTACATACAATGTGCTTTCTGCTGGACTGTTACGAAAGCCTTGTTTAACCAAATGAGTGTCAGCTTTCTCATACCAAGCACGAGGAGATTGCTTCAACCCATACAAAGCCTTCTTACATCTGCACACTTTGTTCTCTTGTCCTTTTATGACAAAACCGCGAGGCTACGTTACATAAACTTCCTCAAATATGTCAAGATTCAAGAAAGCAGTAACAACGTCTGATTGATGTACATCCCAACCAAAATGAGCTGTCAATGCACATAGAAAACGTACAGTAGTCATACGACAAGTGGGAGCAAAAGTATCTTCATAATCTATGCCTTTTTGCTGTGCATAACCCTTTGCAACAAGTCGAGCCTTATGGCGATCAATCTCACCATCCGGCTTGCGTTTCAACTTGTAAACCCACTTCGTACCAATGGCCTTTTTGCCAGGAGGCAAATCACATAAATTCCATGTGTCATTTTCTATGAGTGCATCATATTCTGATTGCATGGCAGCCATCCAATTTTTTGAATTTTGTGCTTCATCAAAAGACAGAGGCTCCTCAACATCATGTAAGCTAGACACAGCCAAAGCATAACAATCTGATGCATAAGATGCATGGCGAGAGCCTGAACGAGTACGACTAGACAAAGGTGCATCCAATTTACTGTCACGCAAAGTGTGCACCAGTCATTTTGGCATACCTCTAGCTTTCTCATTTTCAGCTCTTTCCTCATCAAGTACATCATGTATATCTCCATAAGTAATAGACTGATCTAAAACATTTTCAGAAACCCCCATAGGTTGTACATTTGCCTCATTGGAACTTACATTCGTATTTCCACCACTGAAAAGAGGCAACAAAGTGTCATAAATGTCCTGTGAGTTTACATTACTGTCTCTAGTACATGACAGCAAGGGCTGAACAGAATCTTCCACAAACACTACATCCCGAGAAACCAGAATACGTTTTGTTTGCGGATGATACAACCTGTAACCTTTGCTTTTAGCACTATAACCAACAAAAATATATTTGACAGCCTTATCATCCAATTTTCTGCGCTGCACTTGTGGCACCAAAGCATATGCCAAACAGCCAAAAACACGCATGTGCTCGGTAGAAGGCTTTCTATCATGCCATGCTTCATATGGAGTAATAGACTGCAAAGCTTTCGTAGGACACCTGTTAAGTACATAAGTGGCACACATGATGGCCTCAAGCCAAAAAGAATGCGGCAAAGCTTGACTTTTGACCATACATCGTGCCATTTCCGTCAGTGACCTGTTTTTCCTCTCAGCAACACCATTTTGCTGAGGTGTATAAGGCACTGTACGTTGGTGTTTTATCCCACGACTAGCTAGAAATGCATTAAATTCATGAGACATATACTCCCCCCCTTGATCGAAATGGAGGGTGCCCATAGTACATTTCGAGACATTTTCAGCCATAGCCAAAAATTGTTTGAAGCACATAAAAACTTCAGACTTCGCTTTAAGCGGAAATACCCATGCATGCCTAGAGTAATCATCATGAAAGTCACGAAGTACAGGTAATTGCCCAAGGACGGAGTTTGCATGGGCCCACAAACATCACTATGTACAAGCTGCAACCTGCATGTGGCCCGAACTGAACCATCCTTTGGAAATTTAGAACACTGCATCTTACCCAAAATACAGCCTTCACAAACATGTTTGACAGGTGCTTCAAGAGGCAGCAAAGAAGCAACCATATCAGATTTCTGCAAACGCAGCAAACTGGCAAAATTCAGATGACCAAAACGTGCATGCCAAAGTTTTGCATCTGAAATAGCCCTTGAATCTGCAACAACATTTGTAAAATTTTTTCCACACTTGTCATACAAAGTGAGCTTATACAGCCCACGACACAAAAGCCCAGATACAACAATTTCATCACCAAAACTGAGATCATGAACTGTACATCTGTCATCCACAAATTTGACTACAAGTCCAAGTCTAGCAAGTGCGGATATAGATAAGAGATTCTTCTTGATCCCAGGTACATAAAGTGCATCAACAAGTGTGAAAGAACTGCCATTAGCAAAAGTAAGCACAATCTTTCCAACTCCCTGAACTGGATAAGAGGCATTGTTGGCACAAGTGACTGAATTCCCATGAGGGACAGACTCGAGAGAGGTAAACAATTCACGATATGAGGTAATGTGCTTTGTAGCACCACTGTCGGAATACCACATGTGTGAATCTACAGCAACTGACAAGCATGCATCATGGACAGCAGAATTGTAAGTGCACTCTGCGCTAAAAGCCCATTCTGCATCAACATCAGCAACACAGTCTCCTTTCATAGAAGACTCAACAATGTCTGCATTTGTAGTGGAACCAGCATTTGCAGTGGAACCACCCTCTTTCTTCTTAGCCTTTGGCCTTCAACTTAGGACACGACTTGATCAAGTGATCATTGGCTTTACAATAATGGCAACGCATCTTATTTTTGCCCTTATCACCAGAATTTCCATACGAATTGCTGCCAGCAAAAGCATTAGGAACAGAATTTTTGCCACTTGCAGCAGAACCATAAGAAGTGGCTGCATTGCTGTTACCACCCTTTCTTTGAGAAGCAATAAAAGCCTGTTCAACTGCACGCTGTCTAGTCCTGTTTTTTCTAGAAAGTGACTCTTGCAATAACAATGTGCATAATGCATCAAACTTGACAACTTCTGGATTTCCTTGGGTCATAAGTCTCCAAGTACTAGCAAAAGTCTGGTAAGAATCTGGTAAGGCATCAAGAATAGTCTGCACAAGGGAACTGTCTGAAATAACTTCACCTGCAGAAATAAGTTGCTCATTGATATCCTTGACACTAGCAAGGAAAGTGTCCATATCATCTTTCTCATGCATAATCTTCGACTCCAGCTCTTTACGCAGCAAAGCAATTTTAGCCTCATTGCGGCTTGCATAAAGATCTGCTAGAATATCCCAAGCCTGTTTTGCAGATTTTGCTGAACGGATGTGAGGAACAATGGTGCGCTTCACAGACAACGCAATCAATGCATGAGCCTGCGCATCCTTAACATCCCAATGAGCTTGTTCTGCCCGTAGGCAAAACAACTCTAACAGCTGCAATCCTTGCAGCAAGACCTGCAACATCCTCAACATCACCTACATCCTCAGAACCAGGATGTACATCAATGCCCTGCACAATGTTCCAGACACCCTTTGACACAAGAACATGTTGCATCATATAAGCCCACATAGGGTAGTTGTCCCCATCCAACCTGTCCTCAGCAGCAAACATCTTGAACACATCTGTGTTGTTGTTGTCAGCCATGGTAAATGCTGCACCTGATGTGAAAACTGCCCGAAAATAGGAGAAACGGAGCGGGAACAACCTGTGCTATATAGCACAAACCGTAGGAGACTATAAGGCACCTGTTATGTAGGAATCGGCACTGACAGAAATTCTGCACAAAATGACGAATTAGCCTGTGCAGTACTGCCTGTAATGGAAACGGAGGCCGAAATGAGCCCAAATCAAAATTCTGAGCAGACCGAGCTCTACGAGCTCGCCAAAAATATTTGTCGACCTGCCAACGCTTGCACTGAAATCGGAGAAAGTGAGCAGGCGTGTGCTGGAGCAGCTGGTGACTAAGACCGGGAGGACATGACCTGCTCTGATACCAATTGTTGGAATTAGGGTTGCAGAGAAACACACACAGCTTGGAGAAGACGAAGGAAGCTCAAGGCACACAATAGAGAGTGTGTTACTTAGTGTGAAATGGAAAAATTGATAGCCCTAGAGTGATGGGCGTATATACAATGCACGGGGGAAAAAACCTCCTAAAGAGGGAAAAAATGCCATGGCGGTCCTAGTGTGTTCACACACATCACTACCACATGTATATGGTAACAGCTTTGCGGTCAGGATCTCGAGGCAAACTAAACCCGAGCAACGCAAATTCGACACTAATTGACATTAAGCATTAATTGGAGTGGGGTGAAGGGATCAACAGTCAGGGTTTGCGCGCGGGGATCTGAAGGCGAACTAAACCTAGGCAACACAAAATTGAGGCAGTATGGAGACTAAGACAGGTCCTACTACGCCTAGGATTTGATCCCGCAACCTTAGACCCCAGTTTGGTTATGCATAAGCTAACAACCGCACCCGCGTGCACGTTGTGTACCCTAAATTGTTTTATAAGGTTATATTGTGAGTTAACATGCATTGGTTGGGTTTTTGGGGTTTAATTCGTGCCCATGTTTAGTTTTTAACACGACATGTGTGGCTATGATTGGCCCGATTATCAATGCGTGAACTTCAGAAATGTGGATGTGGATCTCTTCACCCACCTTCACTTAATGCTAGGTGTTACTTAGTCTCGAGGAAAGTATTTCCAAGCATGACGTCCTCTTACAAAAGCCCCTACATTCATCACAAATTTAATTGCTCATGCCAATATCTTGCATCATGCCACATGCATTAAAAAAGAAGGCATAAATGATCCTCATTTTGCATCCACTAAAAACAGCCAAGAGCCCTTTGATAGTCTACAAAACAACATTTCTACTTGGAAGCATGTCCAAAATGATTGTGCTTCCAAAAGTGTCCAAATGTCGACCAAAGCTTCATAAAGCACGACATTGCTTCTGTCACAGAAATGGAAGCGAGCACTTATAAGCTTTTGAAACTATTCAATTATACCGTTTAAGAATCCATACAGAATAAAACTTAAAAGTAATCTATACAAAATAAAGTAATTCAAAGGGACACGACATTGGGGACCATGGTCTCCCCCCTTCAAGAGATTTTCTATTAGTTTATCAATTGATTCTTACAAACACATAAACCAGAGCATCTTGCACTATCCTCCATCCCATAAGTATTTCGATGCAAAATAATGCATGCTATTCAATGGCATATTGGTTGAAATTCTTTGTACTGGTAGCCTCAAATGGCTATCTGTCTCGTTCTGTGCTCCTCTATTCTAGAGGGATTATTTATGTTATCTGCCTACTTGTGGAGTGTTGAAGTAAGGTCGCCTTGCTGAAATTTTGCGTCTCAAAAACTCACTATAGAGTTGAAAAAGTTTCTAGATAGCCGTCAGAGCACTTGTCTGAGTGCGGCTATCCACCGAGGGATTCACACAAGCTTTTGTTGGCTGCCCTCCACCACTAAGTGCACTCCCTTATTGTTGCATGACCTTTTAGAGACTAGAAGCATGAAATTGTGTGTGTGAGAGAGAGGAATGAGAGTTGAGAGCTCATAGAGGAACTCTGTGTGTGTGTTTGTAATATGTCAAGAGCCTCCCAAATAGGTAGCACGACCTCTCTTATGGTCAAGCGTGAGGAAATTTTTGCCAGATGGTGCTTCTCAAGCTCGTAAAAATCTACATTGGCTAGTTTCTTTATATCTGTTGATTATTTTGTCTTATTAATGTTATAAAATGTGACCCCTTTTAAACTAGCCTATCCACTCATTTTAAAAGGTTTTTAAATTCTAGGCTTAAAAACAAGTATTAACATGTGGATTTCTGGCCAATCTGAAGCATGTTTGACTATGATGTTTCCATGCCCCTCTAGACTCTATCTGTGTGCTCCCGTTGATATATACTGTGTTTGACTAGGAACATCACTATTCATGTGTTTGACCTAACGCATTGTGCCCTGAATCCGGCTATTTTTCTATTTATCATACTATGCAAACACGATAAATTTTCCAGATGGCACATTGCACCAAAAAACTTACCCTTCTTTTAAATTATTGATTGGTACCAATCAATTCATAAATTAGTTCTGTGTGCACAAAAATAAATTTTATTCATTTATAGTCTTAGCTAAAGGTATTACATCCCTCTAGCTTCTAAACAATTTTTAAAACTGCACGGCTTCATGATAATTATGTAGGATGTTTGTATAATATTTCAATTCTGATTTTGTCATCCACTGAGCATATAGAGGGAAGGAATATTTCTTGAACTCCAATAAGTACTTACCATGAGTGATTCCATACAAGTAACTTGAACACCTGCAATGCCACATACATGAACAAGGCACCTATGAAGAAGAGAGATCACTAAGGGAAAAAGAGACAGGACATATGAGAAAAAGAATAGGAGAGAGAGAAAGAGAGAGAAATCTCGAAAAGGCTCTCCATGCTGACAACAAGCTGCTCATACAAGTGACCAAGGGTCATTCAGCATAGATCTCACTTGTCCCAAAGGCTAGACTTGAGGTACACACAACTACCATTTACTCTTGCATAGAGACTAGTGACACACTCTCCACATGGGTACCACCTCTAACATGCCTTGAGAGCATAGATATGGTGCACCTCTTCTTGGCTAGATCTAGATTTGAATCCTGATTTGGAATGAGAAATGCTACTATTGCATGATCACAAGGCCTGTATACCGTTTCCTTGAGGAGTAACTGCATTGTAGAGAGGATATCCAAGCACTATCATTGCTGCCCTTAAAAAATGTTGGGACTGATTTGAAAATTTCAAGGGTAACTGACCAAAGATGCCAATGAAAAACTTTGCTTGCCTCTCTGCCAATTGGTGAGATCTGCTCTCGAGGGACTCCTCCCTAAGGACAACCCCCCTCTTGGCTCTACTGCAATGCCTAAGAGGCGACCCCCCCCCCCCCCCCCCCCCCCCCCCCCCCCCAAACAACAACAAACCCCCAGGATCTCTATATAGGTTCAAAAGCTGCCAACCTTGTTGTCAATCCACGACTCTGTTAAAAAGTCAAAAAAGAGAGATAAAATAGCAGCAAAGGTGCAACTAGCCACTAGGGCCCTGGGAAGGCATTGGACTACAAGGGGAAAAAATACCCAAGGGAAAAAGGAGCCTACATGGCTATGGAACAAAGCCAAAACCCTGAGCTAAACATGGCTGGAAAATCTTGACATGAGAAAACCGCCTTACATTGGTCGGGCATAACCACAAGACAGCCCTCACTCCCTAACACTTGTCTTGAGAGAAACGGAGACCTATTGGATGAATACAGAGAGATGCGAAACACCATAAGTCTAACATGAATTACATCCAAGGGTTATTTTTTGTACATGCTGATCCGAGCCTATCACAAATTTTATTTGATTATATTTTGTTGGTTTTCCTTGCTTCTAGAGGTTCACAATAAAAGAAAGAGTGAGAACAACCTCTTGGAAAAATTAAAAAAAAAAAGATTTGATAGGAATTTTTTCTTGACTAGCTCACCGGAGGTGAAAGGTAGAGGGAGAACCTAGTGGTAATGGGAAGGGAAAATATGTAAATGTGAAAAGAAAAGATATGATGTGGTTGTGGAGCCATGCACCCATGATTCAAGGGTCATGAGTGGCTTATATCATCATGGCTTTGGAGCCATATGATGATTCAAACAAATGGGACCCAAGTGGAAGACTTGGTAAAGGAAGGAACCAGACACATGATTTTGCTGAATTTTTAAAAAATACTTCCACTCCGATCCAAGGAAAGTTGTCTCCATCAAAGTTGTAGCTGATGAGCTGGAGATTCTGGCCATATTTTTTTTATAATTTTTGCATCTACGGTCTAGGAGATATGGCCAAAATGGCGGACGCCAGTTTTTCAACTGTGGTGGAGACCACCCCCTCTACCTTTACACACACACACCCTTCCTTTTCCACATTGAGACCTTCTCTAAAAATCAGCCATTAGTCTTCTCACCCTCCTCTCCTTCCTCCTCTCTCTCAAGCTCAAAAACCCATCAAAATTCCTCTTCTAATCACCTCTCAAGTCATGCTTAATCTTGTTGTAATTCATAAGTTCTCATTCAACCCCTTTCTATTATTACTAGATATGTATTGATTTTATGTAGATTCTTTACATTTTTAAATAAGGAATCTCTTGGACTCAAGCTATGGAGGAAGGAGTGAAGACAACACAAGTGATGATGGAGCTAATTGGTCAACAAATCACTTGGAAGGAGCTTCTTCATTGGTTGAATGTCCCTAATCAAGCTTCATTTGTACAAATTACACTTGGATCTTAACCTCACTCCTAATCACTCTCTTCCCTATATAAAGAGGCCTTCCCCTTTGTAATTTCAAGCCTCCCTCAGCCCCATTGAGTCTTTGTATCACTCACCATGAGCCCATAAGCTCATTCATTCACTCTATTCTTGCACATTCTAGAGTGCAAATTGTTTCATGTTAGTAATCTCTCCTTCTCTTACTTATGTTAATTAAGAGAAATCTTTTATATATGTGTGAGAGTGCTTGATGTGATCTTGGCTAATCCTTGAGTGGTTGTTTGGTAATCTACATGCTATTTGTGTTGGGAGTGTTTGAAGTCATCCATTCCTTGTACACACACTAAGGTTAATGCTTCATTCATAGTGATCTCTCTCTCTCTCTCTCTCTCTCTCTCTCTCTCTCTCTCTCTCTCTCTCTCTCTTTGTGTAGCGGTCCTAGCCCACGCTTCCAAGACTAGGTGGTGCCCTTATCTCATTTCCCTTGTGGCGCAATGGAGTTTGTTTTGGTGTAGAGGCCGCCATTCCAAATTTCCTTTGTCAATGCCAAGAGAAAGCTCTGCATCACACAATTTACAACTCTAATATGCAAAAGCATGTCCCTCTTGATTCAAATAGATGCTAAGCACTTTCCACATGCATCACATTCTACAAAAAATGGCTTTTGTAGATCTGGAATGACCAAAATCAAATCATTTGTGACAACAAATTTCAATGCATCAAAAGGATGTTTCTTATGAGGTGTAGTGAAAGGTTTTAAGGATTTAGCTTAGATCTAGTATTTCGCACGAACACAAGGTTACTTTACTTCAATTGAGAGAACTGAACACAATGAAGAGAGAAGCACACACACACACACACACACACACATACACACACACACACACACACACACACACACACACACACACACACACACAGAGAGAGAGAGAGAGAGAGAGAGAGAGAGAGAGAGAGAGATTTTATTATCGTCCTCAGAGGTCAAATATGACCTATGGGACCAAAGTTACCTATTTTCCCTCCTTTGGATCCGGCCGGTCTGCTAGCTTAACCAATATTCTAGCTTTTTCTCCCCTAGCACTTCCCTATATTAAATGATCTGTTTAACATGAGAAAATCATTTAGGAGAATTAGATATTATTTATTATGATATTACCTCTCTCTTGAAATCATAGTTGTCCTCGACTATGGGATACAGAAGATAAAGCAGGTAGAGGATCCCTATATTACCCTACGACATCGTTCCAGAATGGATGACTAATCCATTTGGCACTTGAGAGCCTAGGCTGCCACAAGCATGTCTGCACATTAGTCCTGTCAATCTTCCATAGTAGAGTGACAAGTTCTACTTGGTGTTTAAGAGACGTCGTCTCTGCAAACTTGATCTAAGCATGCATACTACTTAACATTTGTGCACAATGAAGAAAAAGAGAGTCTTATAAGACAAAAAATTTGTTCATTTGAAACATTTGTACATTTTCTTACTCTAGGGAAGCATTGTAAGCATTGACAAGGTTTAGTTTATCCTTTAATTGTATGCCTTGCATCCATCTAGCATCTTCAAAAGGATAACTTACTTAACAAGATATCATCAAATAGTCTTACCACCTCTTAGTGCCTTGTCTTCATGTCGGAGAATCGACTTGCCGATGGGTCTTCAATAGTTGGTTCTTGAGGTGGCTCTCCTTTTTAAGGCTTTAGTAGGCTCACATGGAAAGCATTGTGTATGAGCCAATGGATGGGCAACTTGAGTTGATAGGCCATCTCATTAATTAAGACCATATTAGGTATTTTGGTAAAAATCTCACATTATGGGAATCTCCAAATCGACTAAATTCATGTAATTTGGGATTTTTCCACTTAAAGTGGAAAAAATTGAGGTGTGTGGTTAGTAAATAAAGTGAAAATCTCATAGGATTGTGGTGTTGATAAACACCAAAAGTCAAGAGGATGTACAACACATGGATTTGAATAATAAATATAAATTACATAAAACAAAGGAATATACAAAAAAGATTTTGTTTACAAACTGACTAGTATAGTCACAATAGAAGCTCCACATAATTCTACTCCACATTTGATACCATATCTGAAATTTGATCCAAGTGTGGTTGATGTGCACGAGTGAGGCCTTCTTTGGCTTTTAGAGCATGCCTTTCTGGAATCTTTATTCTAGAAAATGGTCCTTCTTTGTTGGGTCTCCAGGACCAAACAATTGCATCTACAGTTTCCCACACTTGTGGGTCCTTATAGTTGACATCCCAATAACCCTTCCAACAATTGCTGTAAGCTTGAGTATCTGTCATCCCACTTTTTCTCGCGCAAGGTGCCCAATATTGAATCAAGAGTTTTCTGTAGTTTGGTGATGTAGGCTCATTATCAATGTCAGATAAAGCCATTGCAAGCCACACTGGATAGATTTCTGTGTCACTCAGAACAAGCATAAGAAAGTCACCTTGGTGCACATCAGACATAGGGTCAAACTCTTCCCTTGGCCTATCTCGTTGAGGCCCACAAAAATGATCGTTCAACTCTTCAAGGCCTAGGAATCTTTCTGCTCCTTGTTGCAAATTCATTGTAGTGCTTTGTAGGTGAGAATATTCTTGAGTTTTTGGCCAAAAAATTTCATACAAGACTCCCTCTGATATGATTGCTTTTCCAATCTCGTCAATTACCTTACTCCAATAATCTATCACGGGTCTATAATATCGCGGAATACTTGAACCATTCCCTAAATTTTTCCAAAATTTTATATAGTTCTTTAGCCCCAAAATGACTTCTTCGTGGGCCTTGACATACTCCGCCATTTGTACTAGAGGTGGATCTCCATGTGGTAGCATTGGCTTGCCTTCTGTGTCTGTTTTCCAAAGGTGAATACTTCCACTCCAACTTGATACACCTACATGTGCCTTATATTGCATCATTGGTGTCTCATCCTGCATAAAGAACCTGAACTGAAGCGGTTTGGAATGTCCAACAAGTATGTCTTGTCCATCACAAAGATAGCCATCACAATATTGCTTGAAATCGGGGATCTTTGTGAGAAAAAATGGAGCTGGAGATAAAGATGAGCTGTTTCGTAATGTATTCATCAAATGTGGCAAAGTATAGGTTTGTGTAACTCTCAGCTTCTCTGAAAACCTAGTAAACATGGCGTCTATGTCCTCATGTGTATGCCCAACCATTAAAAATCCCAGCTGGATGGTTTTGAAAACACCCCTTGCAACAAGCATTGACAAATAGGCAAATAAGTATCGATTTTTGTTTTCCCCTGCAAAATTATCCAATTGTAGCAACAAGTTCTCTGGAAATCTGCGAAATGTTGACCCCAATTCCTCTTCTGCAATTTCTGACGACTGCACAATGGGCTCTTTTCCATCACTCAAGTTATGGTAGTCCAAAGCATCCCTTGAGTTCAAAGCATGTAGTAGTGAAATATTGCTCCTTGGAAGTCCATTTGTTACTAGATCACCAAGAGGATGCTTATCTATCCTCTCTAGGTTATGTAAACAATTAGCAATTGAGCCAATTGTAAGATTTGGATCAGCTGGCCACAAACCATTCAAGACAAAGTGTCCGTAATGACCTTCTCCATGTCCATGAGTGATCATGCCAATCAATGCCACCTGCAGATTATATCCTGAATCCACACCCTTGGGAACAATGTGTAATCTAGGAATGGCAGTTTTCTTTTGATCCATCTTATCATGGATTATGCATACATATTTTTGTGGTTGAGTTTCTGAATACGTGCGCCATGCATAATATAGGCTTCTGCAACTCTTTTGTTGTGCCATGTGAACTTCTCTCTCCCTCAAGAGAAGAGCTCTCTCTTCAAGAGAAGGTTTAGCTTCTAACCTTGCCTTGATTGAGCTACAAATATTGCACTTAGAGAACTCACTCGTCTTTGTTAAAGTGACATGTGGGTACTCTTTGTTCCAAATTCTACCAAAAGAAGATTGGGATAGCTTCTTCTCATAGCCCATTTGGTCAAGTGTCGTGTTGATTTCACATAAAATATCCACTTGTTTGTATGTTGATGGAATCACCAATTGAGTCTCTCTTGAGCCATCTAGCAGTGTTCTACTTCTATGTGGCATCTTCTCAGAGTTGTTTTCCACAAACTCATTTAGTAGTGCTCTTGCTAAACTAGTATGTTGAAGTCCCCTTCTCAATGTACATGTGTTCCCATGTACATATTGGCGCACACCATTTTCAAAGTTCTCCTTGTATCGATAAAATGATGTCTTTGGTATTCCATGTAGCTCATACCATGCTCTACAACAAACAATAGAGCCATTTAGCCTGAATTGGTATCGTGACTTCTCATCTTTCTGATAACATATAGAAAGAACATCATAAACATAATTAGTGCGTGATTTTTGAGACTCTCCCCAAAACTGTTGTCGTAACCTTGTCACCGTATCACGATCTGCAAACTGGCAACATTTTTGTGCACAGCAATCAATGCATGATACCCTTTGAATTGATTTGTTTGAAAGGTAAAAAGTCGAAGCTGGTGCTGCTTTTGATTTTTGAGTCCTGTTCATGAAAGTGTATCGTCTCTTCCTTGACAACTAGACAACATTACTCCCATCAAGTTTTTTTCCAACATTGTCATCGTTGGATACATCCTCATATGTAGCATGCATGCCATCAATAGGAACAAATCGTTGTAATGGGCTCCCATTCAACATTGTTGTCTGCTTGATGGGCCACTTTAGCAAAGTGATGCTACCCACTTCAACCACATCATCAATGCTTCCATTTTCTCTTTCAATACCCACACCCACACAATCACGACCAAGTTCCTGAAAGTTGACATAATCATGTGGAAATACATATAAGATGGTCCCTTCATTCATGGTTTGCATCATTGTGTCATCTTTTAAAAGGACCCTCTGATTTCTCCAAGACTCTCGAATCATTGCTTCAAATTCTGGGCTTGTCATAGGTATTGCATCTGTAACTAGAGGATCAGAATGATCATGTTCTTCATCACCATTGTAGCTTTCCTGTGGATCAATTAAGTTCCCATTTAATACAAAAGATTGCAAAAGAAGCTTTGACCATCGAACAACACTCCATAATGAGCCTTGGAGAGATGAAGTATCCATTGTAGGAAAAGGTAGGACCACATCCTTCAAGCATTCCTCCACTAGTATGGAGACATTTTCGTGCCCTATCTTTGTACCACCACAAGTGGAATCTGGATCTGTTCTACACACACAGCCAATACCAACAATTTCATTGTCAAGTATCATATGTACTTTCTCCCCAGATTCAAAGTCCATCCTGTAAGTGAAAAAGATTACATTGTTAAATCCATAGTTATAGAAAAATACTCTTCAAACAAAAAATCATGCTACAACATGGAAAAGGTTTGCATAGGTTGGACAAGTGGTGAACCTTGAGACCAAATCCTCCTTGCTATATTAATGGAAGCAAGGTTGGAAATTATGGTGGATCTTGAAACCAAAGCATCCTTGCTATATTAGAGCATAGGTTGGACAAGTGGTGGACCTAGTTGTAATACCCACTGCCACCTATCAACTACTATAGGACTATGCTTTCCAATGTCCAAGTGTCCCTTGAGTCTTTCAAGGTTGAACACGTGGTGGACCTTGAAACGAAAATCCCCTTTCTATATCAGACCATAGCTTGGAAAAGTGGTGGACCTAGTTATAATGCCCAATATCCAAGGTGAAACACCTTAGGACCTTGCTACCTTGCTTGCCAATGTTTACGTAGCCCCTCATTTCTTTAATGGAAGCAAGGTTGGACAAGTGGTGGACCTTGAAACTAAAGCCTCTTTGCTATATGAGAGCATAGGTTGGACCTAGTTGTAATACCCACTGCCACCTATCAACTACTATAGGACTATGCTTTCCAATGTCCAAGTATCCCTTGAGTCTTGCAAGGTTGAACACGTGGTGGACCTTGAAACGAAAATCCCCTTTCTATATCAGAGCATAGCTTGGACAAGTGGTGGACCTAGTTATAATGCCCAATATCCAAGGTGAAATACCTTAGGACCTTTCTACCTTGCTTGCCAATGTTTACGTAGCCCCTCATTTCTTTAATGGAAGCAAGGTTGGACAAGTGGTGGACCTTGAAACTAAAGCCTCTTTGCTATATGAGAGCATAGGTTGGACCTAGTTGTAATACCCACTGCCACCTATCAACTACTATAGGACTATGCTTTCCAATGTCCAAGTATCCCTTGAGTCTTGCAAGGTTGAACACGTGGTGGACCTTGAAATGAAAATCCCCTTTCTATATCAGAGCATAGCTTGGACAAGTGGTGGACCTAGTTATAATGCCCAATATCCAAGGAGAAATACCTTAGGACCTTTCTACCTTGCTTGCCAATGTTTACGTAGCCCCTCATTTCTTTAATGGAAGCAAGATTGGACAAGTGGTGGACCTTGAAACCAAAGCCTCTTTGCTATATGAGAGCATAGGTTGGACCTAGTTGTTATACCCACTGCCACCTATCAACTACTATAGGACTATGCTTTCCAATGTCCAATTATCCCTTGAGTCTTGCAAGGTTGAACACGTGGTGGATTATTGAAACCAAAATCCCCTTTCTATATCAGAGCATATCTTGGACAATTGGTGGACCTAGTTATAATTCCCCTCCTTTCTTTAATGGAAGAAAGGTTGGAAAAGTGGTGAATCTTGAAACCCAAACCCTTTGGCTATATATAGAGGATAGCTTGGACAAGTGGTGGGCTTAGTTGTAGTATCCAATGTCCAAGGTCCAAGGTGAACTATGTAAAGACCTTACTTCCAAAAACAAAGTCGTACAAGTGGTTCTCCTTCAAACCAAAACGTCCTTAGTGTATTAGAACATAGCTTGGAGAAGTCATGGACTTAGTTGTAATGGTGAATGTCCAAAGCAAACTATTATAGGACCTTGCTTCCCAAATCAAGTTTGGACAAGTGGTGGATCTTGAAACCAAAACCCCCTTACTGTATTAGAGTATAGCTTAGATAAGTGGTGGACCTAGCTGCCATGGAAAATGTTCAATGTGAACTGCTACAGGACCTTGCTATTAAATGTTTAAGTAGAGCTAGCTTCTTTAATGGAATCAAGGTTGGGAAAGTGGTGCATCTTGAAACCAAAAGCCCTTTATTGTATTAGAGCATAGCTTGGACAAGTGAGGGACCTAGTTTTAATGTGTGATGTCCAAAGAAAAGTATTACAAGACCTTGATTTCCAATATTTGAATTGGTCAAGTGGTTAAAACTAAGTATAAAACTTTGACCATTTTCTTCTCGAATTGCCAAAAAGCTAGTTTTAGACACCCCTAAATGAAAATGGTTTAGGGTGGCCTTAAGCAACGTTTTTTCAAAGACTTGAACAAAAGGGTTGCCGAAGAGTAATGAAAATTTATTATGGCTTGAAGTGCCTGAGTATGTGAAAACAAGCCTAGGTTTTCCACGAGGCAAAAGGTGACATAATAAGAACATTGGAAACTTAAGATTGACCATGTGGCCTAAACTTTGGTAAGTGAAGTGGTGGCCAAGTTTTGTGGCACAATGTGCACTTGGTCCTATATGTGTTGACCACTTGGCTAAATCTAGGACCATAAGGCCAAACCTTTGGCACCTTAAATATAGTATGGGACATAATCTAGAACTGCTATAGTAAATTAGTAGTATAGTTAATATGTTAATATTTGTATTATATTTAAGTATATGCTAAATATAATTTATGTTCAAAATTTCACTAATGAAGAATGTTCCCATTTAGCACTCCAGATGCGGGGTCTTAGGGCAATGCCACAATGGGGTGACAATGCAGCGCTTCCACGTGAGGTTTGGGGGTAGCGCTCTTGATGGGGATGTGGAATATAGCGCTCTCGATGGAGGGGCTTGGGAGGCTGATTTTGGGATATTGTTCCGGGCGGGGTCCGGGGCAGCGCCCCGGGCGGGGTCAAGGGCCGGCAGCCCCTTGTCGCCTCCCGACGCGACTGCCGGGCGGGGTCGAGGGGCAGCGCCCAAAGATTTTTTTAAAAAAAGTGAATTCATAGTATAGAGTTACACATGTTTTGCATATTTTCAACCATGATTTCTTTAATTTTGGCTGTGTGAATTGGTTAATGTTTTATATTGCTTTTGTTTTTTTTAATCCTATGATAAAACATGGACTTGTAGCATACGTGGCATTCTAATAAACCCTATCAAGATTAGGCACAGAGAGAGCGCACGAGCAACGCACACAGAGAAAGCAGGCGAGCAGCAAACACACAGAAAGCGCACACGGATCGCACACAGTTGGAGTATACGCGCACGTAGAGGAGCAAGCCCGGCATCGTACATAACACACAGGATTGAAAGTTCGCGCACAAGATAAAGAAAAAGCAGCGTACGCAACGCTTTCCAGAAGGGCAGGATCGGGCATAGCTTCTTCTCAGGAGACATTGCACACCTCACGAATAGAGAAAAAACAGGTATTTCTCTCTCTCTCACTCTCTGTCTTTCTCCATATAGAGAAGATGGTTCTCTGTAACTCTTCTTGCACACACACTCTCTCGTCAAAAGACAGAGATACGTAGTTTAAAAATATCCCCGCACACATACACATATTCCTACACATCGTCTTCCTCTCTTCCACATACATGACCATAGTGAAATCTGTTATCTTGTTGTCTCTCTCTTGAAAATACATGCATATATTCCCACACATCATCTTCCTCACTTCCACATACATAACCACAGTGAAATCTGTTATCTTGTTGTCTCTCTCTTGAAAATACGTGCACATATTTCCATACATCGTCTTCCTCTCTTCCACATACATAAACACAATGAAATCTGTTATCTTTCTCTCTCTCCTCTCTCTAGAAAACAGGTATTTCTCTCTCTCTCTCTCTCTATCTATCTATCTCTGTATCTTGCTATCTCTCTCTTGAAAATACATGCTCATGTATGTGTGCGTCTGTGTTATCTATGTGTATGTATGTATATTTGTGTTATTTCATTGTAATACTCATACATAATGCAGATACACAATTACACTTAATTACGATATGCACACATAGTATATATACATACATAAATATCACAAATAACTAACACATTGTAATACTAGTAAACTTGAATGGAAGACTTACTTGCGTGATCTGTTAAAGTCGATTCTTGTAGCGAGTTCTGGATGTATACTGAGCTGATTTTCCTCTAATCCATTTGTAGATATGATTGTAACTTCTGTTTCTCAAAAATAGTAGTGTTGTTTAGTGATACACCTAATGGACATAAATGGTTGAAACTAAGACATGTAGACCAAAAATACGTGTATTTTTTTGGATGAATATATACACTTTTTGGTGACCCTTACCACAAGTGGTGGACCTTGAGACCAGTGGACTATAAGGACCTCCAAACAATACCTTGTACACTCAATCCTTCTTGGTATCTAGGTTGGACAAGTGGTGGACCTTGTTCAAATTCTCTAACCACTCTCTCTAACATGGTGACATAATTTAGGTGTGATAAATTCATATCTATGCAAACTAATATCAGTTTAGGCTTGTTAATTTGAATTTGTTTGAATTTATGTACAATATAATGATTTGAGGTTTGCATATTTGAATTTAGGTGGTATAATGATATCTTTTTGTGGTAAACTTGAATTTAAAATCAATTTCACGTGGAATATTTTAAATTTAAGTGGTAAAATTTAAATTTTTATAAAAAAGTTTGAATTTTAAAATTTGGGCGGGATATTTTAAAATTTAGGTGGGATATTTAAAATTTGGGAGGGATATTTTAAATTTAGGCAATCAAATTTTGAATTTTAAATTTAGGCGGGAAGGTTTTGAATTTATAGCGAGATCTCTCTTACATAAGAGAGTATAGGTTGGACAAGTGGTGGACCTTAAAGCTACAACATCCATGCTACTAGACATGATAGGTAGGGAATCTAGTTGAATATTGTATGTATAATATATATGTAATAGATCTAGCTTGGACAAGTGGTGGACCTTGGAGCAAAACCCCATGTAAAACATATCATGCACATTCCAAGTGGTGAGAAAAAATATCATTTAAGATATAGCCTTATAGGTTGGACAAGTGGTGGACCTTAACACCAAGATATTCTTAATGTAATGACATAGAGTGGAAAACTGGTGAATCTTGAGACCAAACCATGCTACTAGCGATAATAGCTTGGACAAGTGGTGGACCTTGAAAGTAATCCCCCCATCTACGAAATATCGTGGGTTTGAGGTATTTTGATGGAGCCTAGCATCTTGGAGACATGGTGCAGCTTGCTTCTCTTCATGTTTCAATGGAGCCTATCTTGGACAAATGGTGGAGCATCCTTCTCTCCATGTTTCAATGGACCCTAGCTTGGACAAGTGGTGGACCTTTGCTTCTCTCTATGATTTAAGTGGTGGACCTTGGAACCAAAGCCCCATGTAAAACCTATCATGGTCACTCCAAGTGGTGAGAAACAATAACCTTTAAGATATAGCCTTATAGGTTGGACAAGTGGTGGACCTTAGCACCCAAATATTCTTAATATAATGACATAGAGTGAAAAAGTGGTGAATCTTGAGACAAAACCACTCATGCTACTAGCGATAATAGCTTGGACAAGTGGTGGACCTTGAACGTTAACCCCCCATGTTTCAATAGACTTAGCTTCGACAAATGGTGGAGCATCGTTCTCTCCATGTTTCAATGGAGCCTAGCTTGGACAAGCGGTGGACGTTTATTTCTCTCTATGTTTCAATAGAGTTAGCTTGGACAAGTGGTGGACCTTGAAACCAAACCCCCATGTAAAACCTATCATGCTCACTCCAAGTGGTGAGAAAGAATAACCTTAATGATATATCCTTATAGGTTGGACAAGTGGTGGACCTTAACACCCAAATATTCTTAATATAATGGCATAGAGTGGAAAAGTGGTGAATCTTGAGACCAAACCACTCAGGCTACTACCAATAATAGCTTGGACAAGTGTTGGACCTTTAATGTAAACCCCTCATCTACGACATATCGTGGGTTTAATGTTTTTCGACAGAGCCTAGCATCTTGGAGACATGGTGTAGCTTGCTTCTCGTCATGTTTCAATGGAGCCTATCTTGGACAAATGGTGGAGCATCCTTCTCTCCATGTTTGAATGGAGCCTAGCTTGGACAAGTGGTGGACCTTTGCTTCTCTCTCTGTTTCAATAGAGTTAGCTTGGACAAGTGGTAGACCTTGG
The DNA here is from genome assembly GCF_014529385.1 of Adiantum capillus-veneris. Lineage (NCBI taxonomy): Eukaryota > Viridiplantae > Streptophyta > Polypodiopsida > Polypodiales > Pteridaceae > Adiantum > Adiantum capillus-veneris. The sequence goes on from NC_140936.1 coordinate 90,417,307, forward strand.
AACCAAATCCCCATGTAAAACCTATCATGGTCACTCCAAGTGCTAAGAGAGAATAACCTTTAAGATATAGACTTATAGGTTGGACAAGTGGTGGACCTTAACACCCACATATTCTTAATATAATGACATAGAGTGGAAAAGTGGTGAATCTTGAGACAAAACCACTCATGCTACTAGCGATAATAGCTTGGACAAGAGGTGGTACTTGAATGTAAACCCCCCATGTACAAAATATCGTGGGTTTAAGGTATTTCGATGAAACCTAGCATCTTGGAGACATGGTGTAGCTTGCTTCTCTTCATGTTTCAATGGAGTCTATCTTGGACAAATAGTGGAGCATCCTTCTCTCCATGTTTCAATGGACCCTAGCTTGGACAAGTGGTGGACCTTTGCTGATCTCTATGATTCAATAGAGTTAGCTTGGACAAGTGGTGGACCTTGGAACCAAACCCCCATGTAAAACCTATCATGGTCACTCCAAGTGGTGAGAAAGAATAACCTTTAAGATATAGCCTTATAGATTGGACACGTGGTGGACCTTAATACCCAAATATTCTTAATATAATGACATAGAGTGAAAAAGTGGTGAATCTTGAGATAAAACCACTCATGCTACTAGCGATAATATCTTGGACAAGTGGTGGAACTTGAACGTAAACCCCGCATGTTTCCATTGACTTAGCTTCGACAAATGGTGGAGCATCGTTCTCTCCATCTTTCAATGGAGCCTAGCTTGGACAAGTAGTGGACCTTTGTTTCTCTCTAGGTTTCAATAGAGTTAGCTTGGACAAGTGGTGGACCTTGGTACCAAACCCCCATGTAAAACCTATCATGTTCACTCCAAGTGGTGAGAAAGAATAACCTTAATGATATATCCTTATAGGTTGGACAAGTGGTGGCCCTTAACACCCACATATTCTTAATTAAAGTGGTGAATCTTGAGACCAAACCACTCAGGCTACTAGCAATAATAGCTTAGACAAGTGGTGGACCTTGAATGTAAACCCCTCATCTACGAAATATCGTGGGTTTAATGTATTTCGATGGAGCGTAGCATCTTGGAGACATGGTGCAGCTTGCTTCTCGTCATGTTTCAATGGAGCCTATCTTGGAAAAATGGTGGAGCATCCTTCTCTCCATGTTTCAATGGACCCTAGCTTGGACAAGTGGTGGACCTTTGTTTCTCTCTATGTTTCAATAGAGTTAGCTTGGACAAGTGGTGGACCTTGGAACCAAACCCCCATGTAAAACCTATCATGGTCACTCCAAGTGGTAAGAAAGAATAACCTTTAAGATGTAGCCTTATAGGTTGGACAAGTGGTGGACCTTAGCACCCACATATTGTTTATAAAAGTGGTGAATCTTGAGACCAAACCACTCAGGCTACTAGCAATAATAGCTTGGACAAGTGGTGGACCTTGAATGTAAACCCCTCATCTACGAAATATCGTGGGTTTAATGTATGTCGATGGAGCCTAGCATCTTGGAGACATGGTGCAGCTTGCTTCTCGTCATGTTTCAATGGAGCCTATCTTGAACAAATGGTGGACCATCCTTCTCTCCATGTTTCAATGGAGCCTAGCTTGGACAAGTGGTGGACCTTTGTTTCTCTCTATGTTTCAATACAATTAGCTTGGACAAGTGGTGGACCTTCGAACCAAACCCCCATGTAAAACCTATCATGGTCACTCCAAGTGGTAAGAAAGAATAACCTTTAAGATGTAGCCTTATAGGTTGGACAAGTGGTGGACCTTAACACCCACATATTCTTAATCTAATGACATAGAGTGGAAAAGTGGTGAATCTTGAGACCAAACAACTCAGGCTACTACCAATAATAGCTTGGACAAGTGTTGGACCTTGAATGTAAACCCCTCATCTACGACATATCGTGAGTTTAATGTTTTTCGATGGAGCCTAGCATCTTGGAGACATGGTGCAGCTTGCTTCTCGTCATGTTTCAATGGAGCCTATCTTGGACAAATGGTGAAGCATCCTTCTCTCCATGTTTCAATGGAGCTTAGCTTGGACAAGTGGTGGACCTTTGCTTCTCTCTCTGTTTCAATAGAGTTAGCTTGGACAAGTGGTGGAGCTTGTAACCAAACCCCCATGTAAAACCTATCATGGTTACTCCAAGTGGTAAGAAAGAATAACCTTTAAGATATAGACTTATAGGTTGGACAAGCGGTGGACCTTAACACCCACATATTCTTAATATAATGACATAGAGTGGAAAAGTGGTGAATCTTGAGACAAAGCCACTCATGCTACTAGCGATAATAGCTTGGACAAGTATCGGCCCTTGAATGTAAACCCCCCATGTACAAAATATCCTGGGTTTAAGGTATTTCGATGAAGCCTAGCATCTTGGAGACATGGTGCAGCTTGCTTCTCTTCCTTTTTCGATGGAGCCTATCTTGGACAAATGGTGGAGCATCCTTCTCTCCATGTTTCAATGGACCCTAGCTTGGACAAGTGGTAGACCTTTGCTTCTCTCTATGATTCAATAGAGTTTGCTTGGATAAGTGGTGGACCCTTGAACTCAAACCCCCATGTAAAACCTATCATGGTCACTCCAAGTGGTGAGAAAGAATAACCTTTAAAATATAGCCTTATAGGCTGGACAAGTGGTGGACCTTAACACCCAAATATTCTTAATATAATGACATAGAGTGGAAAAGTGGTGAATCTTGAGACAAAACCACTCATGCTACTAGCGATAATATCTTGGACAAGTGGTGGAACTTGAACGTAAACCCCCCATGTTTCCATTGACTTAGCTTCGACAAATGGTGGAGCATCGTTCTCTCCATCTTTCAATGGAGCCTAGCTTGGACAAGTAGTGGAGCTTTGTTTCTCTCTAGGTTTCAATAGAGTTAGCTTGGACAAGTGGTGGACCTTGGTACCAAACCCCCATGTAAAACCTATCATGTTCACTCCAAGTGGTGAGAAAGAATAACCTTAATGATATATCCTTATAGGTTGGACAAGTGGTGGACCTTAACACCCAGATATTCTTAATATAATGGCATAGAGTGGAAAAGTGGTGAATCTTTAGAGCAAACTACTCATGCTACTAGCGATAATAGGTTGGACAAGTGGTGGACCTTGAATGTAAACCCCCCATATACGAAATATCGTGGGTTTAAGGTATTTAGATGGAGCCTAGCATCTTGGAGACATGGTGCACCTTGCTTCTCTTCATGTTTCAATGGAGCCTATCTTGGACAAATGTTGGAGCATCCTTCTCTCCATGTTTCAATGGACCCTAGCTTGCACAAGTGGTGGACCTTTGCTTCTCTCTATGTTTCAATAGAGGTAGCTTGGACAAGTGGTGGACTTTGAAACCAAACCCCAATGTAAAACCTATCATGGTCACTCCAAGTCGTGAGAAAGAATTACCTTTAAGATATAGCCTTATAGGTTGGACAAGTGGTGGACCTTAACACCCAGATATCCTTAATATAATGACATAGAGTGATAAAGTGGTGAATCTTGAGACAAAACCACTCATGCTACTAGCGGTAATAGCTTGGACAAGTGGTGGACCTTGAACGTAAACCCCCCATGTTTCAATAGAGTTAGCTTCGAGAAATGATGGAGCATCCTTCTCTCCATGTTTCAATGGAGCCTAGCTTAGACAAGTGGCGGACCTTTGCTTCTCTCTATAATTCAATAGAGTTAGCTTGGACAAGTGGCGGACCTTTGCTTCTCTCTATAATTCAATAGAGTTAGCTTGGACAAGTGGTGGACCTTGAAACCAAACCCCCATGTAAAACCTATCATGGTCACTCCAAGTGGTAAGAAAGAATAACCTTTAAGATGTAGCCTTATAGGTTGTACAAGTGCTGGACCTTAACACCCACATATTCTTAATATAATGACATAGAGTGGAAAAGTGGTGAATCTTGAGACCAAACCACTTAGGCTACTACTAATAATAGCTTGGACAAGTGTTGGACCTTGAATGTAAACCCCTCATCTACGACATATCGTGGGTTTAATGTTTTTCGCTGGAGCCTAGCATCTTGGAGACATGGTGCAGCTTCCTTCTCGTCATGTTTCAATCGAGCCTATCTTGGACAAATGGTTGAGCATCCTTCTCTCCATGTTTTAATGGAGCCTAGCTTGGACAAGTGGTGGACCTTTGCTCCTCTCTCTGTTTCAATAGAGTTAGCTTGGACAAGTGGTGGAGCTTGGAACCAAACCCCCATATAAAACCTATCATGGTCACTCAAAGTGGTAAGAAAGAATAACCTTTAAGATATAGACTTATAGGTTGGACAAGTGGTGGACCTTGAATGTAAACCCCCCATCTATGAAATACGGTGGGTTTAAGGTATTTAGATGGACCCTAGCATCTTGGAGACATGGTGCACCTTTCTTCTCTTCATGTTTCAATGGAGCCTATCTTGGACAAATGGTGGAGCATCCTTCTCTCCATGTTTCAATGGACCCTAGCTTGGACAAGTGGTGGACCTTTGCTTCTCTCTATGTTTCAATAGAGTTAGCTTGGACAAGTGGTGGACCTTGGAACCAAACCCCAATGTAAAACCTATCATGGTCACTCCAAGTCGTGAGAAAGAATAACCTTTAAGATATAGTCTTATAGGTTGGACAAGTGGTGGACCTTAACACCCAAATATTCTTAACATAATGACATAGAGTGAAAAAGTGGTGAGTCTTGAGACAAAACCACTCATGCTACTAGTGGTAATAGCTTTGAAAAGTGGTGGACCTTGAACGTAAACCCCCCATGTTTCAATAGAGTTAGCTTCGATAAATGGTGGAGCATCCTTCTCTCCATGTTTCAATGGAGCCTAGCTTGGACAAGTGGTGGACCTTTGCTTCTCTCTATGATTCAATAGAGTTAGCTTGGACAAGTGGTGGACCTTGGAACCAAACCCCCATGTAAAACCTATCATGGTCACTCCAAGTGGTACGAAAGAATAACCTTTAAGATGTAGCCTTATAGGTTGGACAAGTGGTGGACCTTAACACCCACATATTCTTAATATAATGACATAGAGTGGAAAAGTGGTGAATCTTGAGACCAAACCACTTAGGCTACTACCAATAATAGCTTGGACAAGTGTTGGACCTTGAATGTAAACCCCTCATCTACGACATATCGTGGGTTTAATGTTTTTCGCTGGAGCCTAGCATCTTGGAGACATGGTGCAGCTTGCTTCTCGTCATGTTTCAATCGAGCCTATCTTGGACAAATGGTGGAGCATCCTTCTCTCCATGTTTCAATGGAGCCTAGCTTGGACAAGTGGTGGACCTTTGCTCCTCTCTCTGTTTCAATAGAGTTAGCTTGGACAAGTGGTGGAGCTTGGAACCAAACCCCCATATAAAACCTATCATGGTCACTCAAAGTGGTAAGAAAGAATAACCTTTAAGAGATAGACTTATAGTTTGGACAAGTGGTGGACCTTAATACCCACATATTCTTAATATAATGACATAGAGTGGAAAAGTGGTGAATCTTGAGACAAAACCACTCATTCTACTAGCGATAATATCTTGGACAAGTGGTGGCCCTTGAATGTAAACCCCCCATGTACAAAATATCCTGGGTTTAAGGTATTTAGATGAAGCCTAGAATCTTGGAGACATGGCGCAACTTGCTTCTCTTCATGTGTCGATGGAGCCTATCTTCCACCAATGGGGGATCATCCTTCTTTAAATGTCTCAATGGAGCCTAGCTTGGACAAGTGGTGGACCTTTGCTTCTCTCTATGTTTCCATAGAGTTAGCTTGGATAAGTGGTGGACCTTGGAACCAAACCCCCATGTAAAACATATCATGGTCATTCCAAGTGGTGAGAAATAATACCCTTTAATATCTAGCCTTATAGGTTAGACAAGTGGTCGACCTTAAAACCTAGATCTTCTTAATATAATGACATAGAGTGGAAAAGTGGTGAATATTGAGACCAAACCACTCATACTACTAAGGATAATAGGTTGGACAAGTGGTGGACCTTGAATGTATACCCCCCATGTACCAAATATCATGGGTTTAAGGTATTTCAATGGAGCCTAGCATCTTGGAGACATGGTGTAGCTTGCCTCTCTTCATGTTTCAATGGAGCCTATCTTTGACAAATGGTGGAGCATCCTTCTCTCCATGTTTCAATGGAGCTTAGCTTGGACAAGTGGTGGACCTTTGCTTCTCTCTATGTTTCAATAGATTTAGCTTGGACAATGTAAAGAATGAGGATGCAAGAGAGCTACACAAGACAAGCACAAAGCACACAGAGATGGAAAGCTTCTTCTTCTTCTTCACAGAAAAGAGAGTACAAAATGACTAAATGCTAAAGCTGAAAAGTAGCACATATGTACATGCGGTCACTAAGTGTGAACTCGCTAGAAGCGTACTAGGCTGGCACTATAAGTGTAGTCCAGCTGTAGAATCACTGGCAGAGATCCTCCGTGTCGGTCACCTAATGCGCCAGTGAGTAAATGCCGTAAGCGGCCAAGACCCGTAGTGGATGCCAGCTCAAGGTGTAGAGCTCGACATCTCAACACTCCCCCTCGAGCTCTGCATGTCGCAGAGTCCAAGCATAGTCCGGAACCGTCGAAGCTTCTCAGCTCCGAGGGCCTTGGTAAAGATATCCGCTATCTGCTCCTCTGTGCTGACGTAGACCAAGTCGATGTCGCCCGCCAACACTCGCTCTCGAACGTAGTGGTAATGGACCTCTATGTGTTTGGTCCTGGCATGGAACACTGGGTTCCTAGCCAATTGCATGCTGCTGAGGTTGTCACAATGGATGAAAATCTGCTGGTCCACCTGCACTCCCAAGTCCTCAAGTAATGTGCGTAGCCAAGCTACCTCGCACGCCGCAACTGCTGCACCTCTGTACTCGGCCTCTGTGCTCGAAAAAGCAACCGTAGGCTGCTTTTTGCTGCTCCAAGTAACAACAGCACTCCCAAAAGAGAACATGAAGCCACTCGTAGATCTCCTATCAACAATGCTACCTGCCCAATCTGCATCTGTATACCCATACAATGCTAATGGTGCATCTGCTGCATAGAACAATGCGTAGTCAAGAGTACCTTACACATACCTAAGTGTGCGTCGTACTCCATCCAAATGTGGCTTCCTCGGAAGCTGCATGAACTGACTCTCCAAGCCTACTGTGTAGCTCAAGTTTGGCCTCGGGATAGTCAAGTAGATTAGACTACCCACAATCTTCCTGTACATGTTGACATCCTCAACAACATCACCCTTCTCTGCACTCAGCTTTGCATTCACATCCAAGGGAATAGAAATTGGCTTACAATCAGCCATACCATACTTTGACAACATGTCCAAAGCATACTGTCTCTGTGATAGCCATACACCCTCTGGAGTCCTGATCACCTCATTGCCAAGAAAGTAGCGCAACTCGCCTAAATCTTTCATTTCAAACTCCTGTTTGAGAAGACCCTTCACATGGTCAATCTCCATAGCATTGTCACCAACAATAATTAGGTCATCTACATATATGGTAATGACCACAATCCCCACATCACTCTCACGTACATAGAGTGAATGATCAGCATGAGCTCTCCTAAAACCAATACTGACAAGATACTTGGGAATCCTGTCATACCATGCTCTAGAGCCCTGCTTCAAACCATACAAAGATTTGAGAAGTCTGCATACATAATCTGGGTAACCTGGATTGACATAACCAGGTGGCTGATCCATATACACTTCCTCTTGCAACTCACCATTCAAGAAGGCATTCTTTACATCCATTTGATGCATAATCCATCCTCTAGATGCAGCCACTGCTATGACAGCTCTCACAGTCGTCATCTTTGCCACTGGAGCAAAGGTCTCCTCATAGTCTATGCCATACGTCTGTGCATAACCCTTTGCGACCAGCCTTGCCTTGTGACGCTCAATGTTACCATCAGCCTTATGCTTGGTTTTATACGCCCATTTACAGCCAATAGCTTTCTTGCCACTTGGCAATGGCACCAACTCCCATGTGTCATTTGCTTCCAATGCAGCCATCTCTTCATTCATTGCATCATCCCAATGCACATTTCCAACTGCATCCTCAAAACATGTGGGCTCCACATCCTGTATCACCTTAGCCATGTAGGCTTGGTGATGCGCTAGATACCCATCATAAGTCAATTTCTGAACTGGATTTTTGACTCTATTAGATCTGCGCGGTCCTGGGTCACTCCTTTGCCCTCTAGCATCTTCTTGTACTTTCCTTACACCAGGTGTCCTGACAGCCGGAATTCCAAATTCCTCATCAAGACTTTGTTCAGAACCATCTGAATCCATGTCTACATGTGAAAAACCTGATGATGCATCAACCATAAAGGGAGGTTCATCAACCTTTTCCTTTCCTTTTCGTGATACATTCCCTGTACCTGTTGGTGGAGTAACCTGCGTACGTAGTCTACCATTCCATGGTTTCTCAACAGAGCCACGAGAAGAGGACTCTTGTGGTCCACTCAAAACCTGTGACTGTGGCCTCACATTTTGTACAACCACATCATCTTTTACATCAGCCCCAATAGTGCCATGTGCATTACTGTACCAGCTGCTCATCTCATCAAAGACTACATCTTTGCTCACTCGTAATTCTCGTGTAGTAGGATTGTAGCACCTGTACCCCTTTTGTTCAAGGGAATATCCCACAAGAATACATTTCTCTGCTTTAGGATCCAATTTCCTACGCAACTCATCTGGTACATGCACGTAAGCTATGCAGCCAAACACTTTCAAGTGTGCCAAATCAGGCTTTGTACCTGTAAACTTTTCCTCAGGTATTACATCATGCACCGCAGCTGTAGGTGTCCTGTTCATAATGTACACAGATGTATTTATAGCTTCAGCCCAGAAATGATGAGGCATGTTCTTCTCATTCATCAATGCACGTGCAACCTTTGCAATGTGCCTGTTTTTCCTTTCTGTGACCCCATTCTGCTGTGGAGTATATCTGCATGTAAACTGCCTGTGTATACCATGCATTCGCAGAAAATCTGAAAAATCATTGGAGAAGTACTCTCCCCCTCCATCTGACCTCAATGTCTTGATTTGCATATCTGTCTCCTTCTCAATCATGACTTTGAATTCTTGAAAGTGACCAAACACTTCACTTTTGTTACGCATGAAGTAGACCCATACTTTCCTTGTATGGTCATCAATGAAAGAGACATAATACCTGCAACCATGTATACTTGCAGTATCCGTTGGACCCCAAACATCTGTGTGCACCACCTCAAGTGGCTTTTTACATACATTGCGCTCATGTGGAAATGAGCCCTTTGACTGTTTTCCAAACTGGCATGCTGCACACACTTTATGCATACCATCCACCTTGAATTTGGGCAAACCTTTTACAATCTGTTTTGATTGCATGCTGCGCAATCTCTGCTCATTGACATGGCCAATGCGTTTGTGCCAAATGTCAACATCAGCCACAACACCTGTGCCCTGTGCAAATAATGCAGCTTTTACCTGAGGCATGTCTACATTCAGCGTAAACATTCTGCCCACACATTTGCCCTCTGTGATCAGCTTACAGCCATTCTGGAAATCTTCTACATAACAGCCATTTGGATTGAAGCGAACCTGCAAACCCTGCTCAACCATTTGTCCAACAGAAACAAGATTCTTTGTAATGTTTGGGACATGAAGTACATCTGCTAAGTACTTTGATTTCCCACTCTTCGTATTTAGAGGTATGTCCCCTACATGAGCAATGGGGTGAGCTGTGTCATCTCCTGTCTGCACATAGCCTGACACATCTGGTTTGCGCATATCTCTAAACCACTCTCCACGAGACGTCATGTGATTAGAGGCACCTGAATCCACATACCAAACATCATCTTGGGTGGAATTCTCTGCAGTCATTGTATTCATTACATGCTGCATAACAAACATGCGCTCGTTTTTGCTGTCATCTGCATCTCTGCTAGTAGATGCATAGTTGCCCTGTTCTCTCTTTCTACTTGCTTTTCCCTTTGGACAGTCACGTGACATGTGACCTCTTTCACCACAAGTCCAACATTCTCTACTATCTGGAGTATGTTGCTGCCTGCTTGATCCTGCATCACGACCTCTTTGACTCCCCCTGCCTTGAGACTGGTTTCCCCTGCCACCTGTATTGTTTTGATTTGATTGACCTTTCAGAAATTGGCCCCTGCAACCCCTTGGGCCTCGACCACGACCTCTACCTCTACCTCTGTTGGAGTTAGAATAGAAGGCCTGTTCAGAATTATTTCTGCCATGAGAAGAAGATGTGTCAAGGTTCTTCTCCTCAAGAATAAGCATAGAAATCAAATCTTGGAACACGGGGATGTCGTCTCTTGTATTCATGGAAGACCTGAAATGTACATACTCATCTCCTAGACCATCCAAGCATGCACGGACAATGTCATCGTCTTCCACTGAGACTTTAATAGATCCAAGAGCCTCAATGATACTCTTGATCTTCAAAGCATAATCATTGATGGAGAGGTTGTTCCTCTTAACTTGATTTAGCTCTGACTTTAGTTGAAGCTTCCTGGCCTTGGTGTTCACCTCGAACACTCTGCCTAAGTTTTTCCATGCAATGGCGGGGGTTTCAGCATCCTGTAGATAGCCCATCATGCCTTCTGTGATGCTCATAGAAATCCAATACATCACTTTGCTCTGGCCTTATTGCCAGTCCCTCAAAGCTTTCCTTTGTTCTGTTGTAGCATTTGCCTCGGGAATCTCTGGTTCCTTTTCATTGTCTCCTTCTACATAGTCCCAATAACCTTTTCCTTTTAGGAAATTTGTTATTCTGAACTTCCATGCAGGGTAGTTATTTTTCTCAAGCTTCTCAGTAACAATCTGACTGAAACCGTCAGACATCTTGAAGCACCAAGACAAAATAGCTGCAATCTGCAAAAACCTGCAAATCTGCTGAACCTGCTATCGTGGTTCCTGTAACGCTTTCTACACTCAACGAGTGTCCACAATCAAGCGTTTCACAACCACTGTACTTGTACAGTAAATCTCTGTATACTGCACTTGGGAGACCTGTTCAGAAACTTGTGCATCTGATCGTGGATTGCGAACGAAGGGATTGTGATGCTCTTGCTCTCTTAGCCTCTCTTGCCTGCACCAGGCTCTGATACCATGTAAAGAATGAGGATGCAAGAGAGCTACACAAGACAAGCACAAAGCACACAGAGATGGAAAGCTTCTTCTTCTTCTTCACAGAAAAGAGAGTACAAAATGACTAAATGCTAAAGCTAAAAAGTAGCACATATGTACATGTGGTCACTAAGTGTGAACTCGCTAGAAGCGTACTAGGCTGGCACTATAAGTGTAGTCCAGCTGTAGAATCACTGGCAGAGATCCTCCGTGTTGGTCACCTAACGCGCCAGTGAGTAAATGCCGTAAGCGGCCAAGACCCGTAGTGGATGCCAGCTCAAGGTGTAGAGCTCGACATCTCAACAGACAAGTGGTGGGCCTTGTAACCAAACTCCCATGTAAAACCTATCATGGTAACTCCAAGTGGTGAGAAATAATACCCTTTAAGATATACCCTTATAGGTTGGACAAGTGGTCGACCTTAACACACAGATCTTCTTAACGTAATGACATAGAGTGGAAAAGTGGTGAATCTTGAGACCAAACCACTCATGCTACTAGAGATAATAGGTTGGACAAGTGGTGGACCTTGAATGTAAACTCCCCATGTACAAAATATCGTGGGTATAAGGTATTTCAATGGATCTTAGCATCTTGGATACATGGTGCAGCTTCCTTCTCTTCATGTTTCAATGGAGCCTATCTTGGACAAATGGTGGAGCATCCTTCTCTCCATGTTTCAATGGACCCTAGCTTGGACAAGTGGTGGACCTTTGCTTCTCTCTATGTTTCAATAGAGTTATCTTGGACAAGTGGTGGACCTTGGAACCAAACCCCCATGTAAAACCTATCATGGTCATTCCAAGTGGTCAGAAAGAATACCCTTTAAGATATAGCCTTATAGGTTGGACAAGTGGTGGACCTTAACACCCAGATCTTCTTAATATAATGACATAGAGTGGAAAAGTGGTGAATCTTGAGACCAAACCACTCATGCTACTAGTGATAATAGGTTGGAAAAGTGGTGGACCTTGAATGTAAACCCCCCATGTACGAAATATCATGGGTTTAAGATATTTCAATGGAGCCTAGCATTTTGGAGACATGGTGCAGCTTGCTTCTCTTCATGTTTCAATCGAACCTGGCTTGGACAAATGGTGGAGCATCCTTCTCTCCATGTTTCAATGGAGCCTAGCTTGGACAAGTGGTGGACCTTTGATTCTCTCTATGTTTCAATAGAGTTAGCTTGGACAAGTGGTGGCCCTTGGAACCAGACCCCTATGTAAAACCTATCATGTGCATTCCAAGTGGTGGTAAATAATACCATTTTAGATATAGCCTTATAGGTTGGACAAGTGGTGGACCTTAACACCCAGATCTTCTTAATATAATGACATAGAGTGGAAAAGTGGGGAATCTTGAGACCAAACCACTCATGCTACTAGGGAGAATAGGTTGGACAAGTGGTGGACCTTGAATTTAAACCCCACATATACAAAATATCGTGGGTTTAAGGTATTTCAATGGAGCCTAGCATCTCGAAGACATGGTGCATATTGCTTCTCTTCATGTTTCAATGGAGCCTATTTTGGACAAATGGTGGAGCATCCTTCTCTCCATGTTTCAATGGACCCTAGATTGGATAAGTGGTGGACCTTTGCTTCTCTCTATGTTTCAATATAGTTAGCCTATATTAGACAATTAGTAGACCTCGAATCTCTCCATGTTGTCTAGAGCTGAGCTTGGACAAGTGGTGGACCTTACTTCTCCCTTCCTTTAGTTTACTAGCTTAAAAGATTACTATGTATACTTGCTAAGATCTAACTTGAACAAGTGGTGGACCTTGTATTCACACAAATTTAATTCATTACAAAAAAGTATATGCTAAAATAACATTTGGTTTTTTTTGTTTCAGGAAAGATGGCTCCAAAAAAACAGGTTGCAAGGGTTGCTGTCTCAGTTGACTATACTTGCAATGATGTTAGGAAATGGTATTTGGACATACATGGTATAGAGGGTGCACAATTTCATAAGGTGCATCTATTTATTGCCAAAAAGGAGAATGACAGCTTGTTTGAAGATGTTGGACAAGTTGTGGAAGCATCTGTCTCTGTAGTTGATAGTCATCCGGAGGTGGAATGCATTGACATTCTAGTTCCAATGAATCTAGAATTTCAACTATCTCCAGGAGCATATGCATTGGAGCGCATGTCTAGAAACAAAGAAGAGACAATGTTTTCTCGAGGATGGAGGTTTGCAGAATCAAATCCAAACATCACAGCAGATCAACTTCAAAGCTCCATCATTGCCACACTACAACGAAAAAAGGTGAAAGCTTCACGACCACCATCCACAAAGAAGCAAGCAAAAGTGCAAAAAGTAGCAGCTAAGCGAACTAGTTCCATTTTGGATGTAAACAAGGCATCTTTGGCATCCTCATCAACAGAGGGTTCAATGTCAAAGATGAGAATTGTGGATCCAGATGTTTTAGAAGCTGAGGCCATGAAAGGACAAGAAAAAGATACAGGTGGAATGAATAAGTACATAAATTATTTTCCTTTCCAATATAGGGAATTTGATGTCCCTATTCAAAATTGTTGGCTTGCTCCTGATCACTATAATGCACGTATTATGGATAAAAAACACGTTGAAAGTGTGTTATTTGGATTTTCACGGAGTACGACCAAGCCTGCAGCATGTGCATATTTGATGCCTGTTCGAAATGCAAAATCAAAGAAGGGGACTCCTTTGGCTGTAGAAGAGGTAGAGGAGCAAAAAATTAAAGATTATCATTATTGGATTCTTGATGGGCAACATTCAATCTATGCTGCAAAAGTTTTGCTTCACAATGAACAAAACAACAAAGAGGTATTTGAAAGACTGATTAGCGTGTATAAATTTAGAAAGGCTCGCATTGTTGTGAATGCTCCTCCATTTGTTGCAACTGCTATATCTGCCATTGCAAATGAGGAGGCTCAGGCATTGTATGTCAAGCAACCTTACAGCCAAATATTGAGACATTTACGGAGTCAATGGATCTTCTCAGGACGACCACCAAAGGCAGCAAGTGGAATTGCAGAGGGACATGCATCTCGTGCTGGATGGGATGTAAGTTATTTTCTTTGTCTTTTTGATAGTGTTTAATTAACAAATCTTGCTCAATAGTTTAATTATTTCTCTATTTCTTTTTAGGCTTTTCTTCGATTGGCAAGAATGAGTGTAGCAGCAAGTTGGATTGCTAAACAGGCACACATGGTCACGTACTCTGATTTAGTTTATGATTGCTGGATAGAAATCATTGAAAAGCTAGAAGAGGAGAATAAGAAGTGGCCTTGAGGAATCAGAGGTAAAGACTATTCAAGAAGAGATTAGAGATGAGAAGATTTTACTGTCAAAGAGTGCAAAGGATGGTGATGCAATTGACATGTATGATCGAATCAAGCTGTTGAAGCAAGACAAATTGATTCAAGATGCACTTCTTGAAGGCTTCAACAATTTGAATGAGTCTTCACCATGTAAAGACTGGGAGGAGGTGGTCAAAATGTATAACATCAATGATGTTGTTTATAAAACAATTTTAATGCTATGCAAGGAATGGATCAAATCTAGTTTGACGCGTGGAACAAAGAAAATGGCTTTTCCAGATGGAGCAATAAAATACATGCAATGGGCAATTCACCTTCAAAAGGAGAAAACTGAGCCTAGAGATTTGCCATGGTCAATCTATGTGGTGAGCCTACAAATGGAAGGCAATCTCTACTTGATGCGCCACTTCAATAATAAAGTGCCTATTGGCTTATGTGTTTTAGATATGACAAAAAACATTGGAGGCAATTTGAAGTGGAGTGAGGAGACATTTAACAATGCTTTGGATGGGATCTTGGCTATTGCTGGAGGGTCAACAGATCCTGGATTTGTCTTTCTTGCATTTGTGGATTTCACTAACTTCACAAAATTGCAATGTGCCTTTCACGCCATGGGAGATAATCTGAGCTACCATTGTTGTGGTGCATTGCATCACTTTCCATCAGCTTTATATAGTATTGATTGAGTTTGTATTTTTTATCTCAGGCATTCAAGGTTTGAATGTAAATAATAAATTACTTGAGTTTTTGAATGGTGGATCTTTAGACTAAAACTATAACATTTAATACTCACAAAGACTTAATTACTTAAGAGCTTGAACTCAATAAGTTTTGGACCTTTTATCAATACCCCCTTGATATGATACATTAGATCGTAGCATGGTTAAATGGTGATGCTTCATAAATTGAACCTAGCTTAGACAGGTGTTGGAGCCTAAATTTAAACTAACCTTGCTAGAAGGGAGCTTATGTTTGGACTTTGAGAACTAGCATAATTAATCAATTAGATCATAGATTAGACATGTGGTGGTGGCCTTAGAGACCAAAATCTTATTGAGCTTGGAAAGGTATTTAAGTACTGCAATTTACTTAGTTTTAGTACTCACTAAAGGCATAGCTTGACAAAAGGTGGACCTTACATGGATCCTAATTTCAAGAGGTGTGGTAGACCTTCAAACCAAGATCATATAGCTTGGACATGTGGTGGACCTTGCATGGAGACTAGTTTAGACAAGTGTGGTACACCTTGTAACCAACACCCATTTGTTATATTAGCTTGGACAAGTGGTGGACCTTGCTTTTATGTTTCAATGGAGCATATTTTGGACAGGTGGTAGACCTTGTTTCTCTCCATGCTTCAATGGAGAGAAACATTAGCTTGGAAAAGTGGTGGACCTTGCTTTTATGTTTTAAAGGAGCATATTTTGGACAAGTGGTAGACATTGTTTCTCTCCATGTTTCAATGGAACCCACCTTAGACAAGTGAAGTACCTTGAAACC
Organism: Adiantum capillus-veneris; assembly: GCF_014529385.1. NCBI lineage: Eukaryota > Viridiplantae > Streptophyta > Polypodiopsida > Polypodiales > Pteridaceae > Adiantum > Adiantum capillus-veneris. Next base: position 90,433,250 of record NC_140936.1, read on the forward strand.
AAACCCCCATAATACAACCTACTAAATAGGTTGGAAAATTGGTGGTATATGAAACCATCCATGATAGAGCATAGTATAGGTGAAAACGTAGTGGTACTTATATCAATTACCCATGCATAGCTTGGACAAGTGGTGGACCTTGATTCTCTCTATGTTTCAATGGATCCTATCTTGGACTATAGATATATCTTACTTATTTCCATGATTCAATGGATTGTAGCTTGGATAAGGAGTGGACGTTCAAACAAAACTCCACAGCATAGCATATATTAACAATTCATGGGTTTTATAGAGATTTTCTTGCCTATTTTGGAGAGTTGGTACACCTTTATTCTCCATTCTTCAATGAATCTGAGGTTGGACAAGCGGAGCTGGAGAAGTGGTCAACCTTAAAATGAAACCTCCCATGCTACAATCCATCATAGATCGTATATGTAGTGGACCTTGAAACTCTTTTATGTCCCTAGTTTAGAGAAGCATTGCACTCTTTATTATCTCCATACATGAAGGCAAGGTTGGACAAGTGGTGGACCTTCAAACCAGAATCTCTATGCAATAATAGGCAAGTGGTGGAGCTTGTTTTCTCCATGTTCCAATGGAGCCTAGCTTAGACAAACAATGGAGCTTGCTTCTCTCCATGTTTCAATGGATCCTAGCTTAGAAAAGTGGTGGAGCTTTGATTCTCTCCATGTTCCAATGGACCATAGCTTAGACAAGTGGTAGACCGTGAAAAACCCCCCGTATACAACATATTATGGGGTTTTCATGTTTCAATGGCACCTAGCTTGGAAAAATGGTAGAGCTTGCTTCTCTTTATGTTTCAATGGATCCAATCTTAGCCAAGTGGTGGACCTTGAAACAACAATCCCCCCCCCCCATGTACAACGTATTATGGGTTTTGAAAGCACTGGGAGAAAATAATAGCTTTGATAAGTGGTGGACCTTGCTTCTCTCCATGCTTCAATGGAGCCGAGGTTGGACACATGTTGGAGAGAAGATGGTTGCCCATGAAATAGGACCATGCATGCTATAATCAATCATATGTTGTACACATGGTGGACCTTGCAATTGTTTTATATGCCTAACTTGGACAAGTGGAGGACCCTTGATTACCTCCAGATATCAACAACAAGCCAAGTTTGGACAAGTGTAGTACCACCAAACCAGAATCTCTATGCTACAATAGAGTATAGGTAGGACACGCAGTGAACCTTGATATCAAACCATCCATGCTACTAGAGATGATAGGTTTCACATGTGGTGGAACCTTGTATCAATGTTCTATGTGTAGTTTTTGACTAGTGATAGACCTTGAAACTAATCCCTCTAGGCTACAAGAAAAAAGAGATGGATGAGGAGGCTAGACTACTTTTGTTGCATCAATGCATCCCATGTTACCACATATACTATAGGGTTTTTGGATAAGTGTTGGATCTTGTGTCAATGCTCCATGTCTAGCTTGGACAAGTGGTGGACCTTGGTTCTCTCTATGCTTCAAATGGGCAATAGATTGGAGACACAGTGGCCTTTTTTTTCCAATGATTTTATTTTTTGGAAACCTTGGAGGCACCATGTAAGAGGCACTCTAAGTCTTCCATACAATAGACCTATTGGACTATAAAATAATGATATCTTTCTTTGATATTGTCATTATTTTATGCATAATATTTTCTTCTCTTTGCAGACACAAAGGAGTTAAGTGATATAAAAACTAGATGTATTTCACACTATGATTGGCATGAAGATCCTTTTGGGACACCAACTTTTTCTATTCCCAAAGATGTAATTTTCCATATTAACGGTGTGGATTTTGAAGTGCGACTTTCATGTATTGAAGGAGCTGGTTATGGGCTATTTGTGCATACTACCTTGGAAAGTGGTTTGACTATTCTAAACTATGGAGGGCATAAGTATAGATTTCAAGACTGGAAAAAGATATGAAATTTTTTTCCAAGAGCTTATAAATATTCTCTTCTAGAGGATCCAAACATAGAAGAAGAGGAAGATCAATCATACATTATTGGTTGTGTAGAAGAAGGAAACGTGTCGGGCTATATAAATAGTTCTCACAGTACAAATTTTTGTCCCAACGTATGCTATACATTTGATCCAATTTGCCACCTTGGCATAAATGCACCTCTTCACACATCAAGTCAGAAGAATATGGCCATGTATGCATTGAGACTATTTGTCAAGTTGAAGGAGGAGAAGAGTTGTTTGCTAACTATAACTTTACTTGACATTGTAAATTATTGTACATGGATGGAAATCTCAAGTACATGCATCATTTTCATTTTTCATGGATGAAATCTCAAGTGAATATAACATTTGATTATTGTTTAGTTTATGCTCAACGAGAATCTAAAGTGCTCTTATGCTTTGTGTGTTGTCTAACTTATTTGACTACCTTGGCCATAGAATCTTGATTCTACTCTAGATTTGTGATAAATCTTAACAAAATTTAATCAATGTCTAGGTTGGACAAGTGGTGGGGCTTCAAACATTACTGTCTTAAACAAGTGGAGTTATCTTACTTGAATAAGTGGTGGCCTTTGAATCCAAATCTAAGCCAAATCTCTAATTGTTTGCTTGTAGTCTAGGTTGGACATTTGGTGGACCTTGTATCCATGTTTCCTCAACAAGGGTGGCTTTTAGTTTTCACTTTAAGTACTCATCTTTAATAAAGTGTAGGATGTAAAATGTTGAGTTAGTAGATTGTATTTTAGAAAAGTGGTGTTTGGTGTACGAATGCTGAAAATGGTTGCAAGGATTCTAACAACGACTTTACCTTAAATAAATTTCTTACTAGGAGTTCTACATATAAATATGGTGAATTAAATTCTAGTGGTTTTGAAATACCATTTGTGTGTGTGTTTTCTTAGATTCACAAACTGGGATGGATAATGCTCCTATGGTTCAATCAACAACTATAGAATCCATAGATTCTATGGTTTCTAAAGTGCCCAAGATGGATGATATTTCTATACTAGAGTCTAGTGTCGTGCAACTTGAGCAAGCTTCCAATAATGAGAACCAAGAAATCGATGCTTCAAAAATGCAACATACATCAAAAGAGACTGAAAAGTCCACTCACGAGCTATTGCCAATTGGTACTACGTCATGTAGCGTAGATGTTGAGAAATCCATGCTTACAATTATATTGGATTTAAATGGTCTATTGTTGAAACGTTCTCCTCAACCATCCTCACACCACAACTCAGTGCAAATGGATTCAAAAAGATATATTATACTCAAGCCAGGTTGCATCCAATTCTTGAAGACTATTTTACAGAGGTTTAATGTTGCAATTTGGTCGACAGCTACTAGGAATAATGTGTATCAAATCCTTGCAGCACTAAACAACTTAGCTGAGGATACATTGCCTTTCTTTGCAATTTGGTTGCAAGATGTTTGCTACACCACTCAAACTCAAAAATTGTTTAGACCCGACAATCCAAACGTTGAGGCAATGTTCAAGCCTCTAGCCAAAATTGCCATGGGGTTTGAATGTGATCCACAAAGAACAGTGCTTATTGATGACTCTCCTTACAAGGGATGTATTTCACCAGCAAACAATTGCATTTTTCCACCACAATTTGATGCTGAGAAGATGGTTGACAATATGCTCTTGGAGGAGCTACTGCCATACTTGATTCAGCTTGATGAGAGAAGGGATGTGCGTGATTTAATTGCTTCTAATCGTTATGGACAACCTATAGTGACAAATGATAGTGAATACAAACAAATCATGGAGTATTGGAAGCAAAAAAATGATGTTTGGTCAGCTAAGGTGTTCTTTACAAGAAGAATACCACCTGCAAAAGGTGACAGGGATGAAACTATCATTGAAAATGCAAGTGACACAAGCCACCGCAATGAAATGAGAAGATCCCAAATACAAGAGATCTTAGCAAAGGAGCGTACACCCATTGAAAGCATGAGGGGGTCACAATTGACCACTTTAGCTAGGCAATTGGGTTGTAACACAAAAGGAGTTTTGAAGGCAACCACAACAAAGGCTTATATAAATAAGGTGAAAGCTGAGAACAATCTTCTAAGGCTGGATAGAAAGCAACCCTAAGGTACTAGTGACATGTCATATATTCTTGATACACATACTTGAACACTCATGTGCATGGTATCTAACAAATCTTTCTTTTTATTCCTTCCTGCAGGATCTTACAAAGGATACTACTAGATGGAGCTCAATCAATAGAGATTTTGATATGTTTGCTCAAAATAATGAAGCAGTCACCTACATTTTTTGTTTATCAATTTCTTGAGAGACTTTCTTTTAGTTTGTAATCATCAAATGAAATGAAAAGTATCCTTCTTATAAGATTGCTGATCTTTTTCTCGTTCAAAACTTTCAATTGTGATTTATAGTTTTGTTAGCATGAGATTGTGCTTTTTTAGTTTGAAAAAAACTATCAAAGATCCAAGTCTTTTTGGCTTTACTTAAGTTATTAATTGTGAAAGATCCAAGTCTTTTTTCTTTACTTAAGTTATTGATTGTCTATGTAATAGTCCTTAAAACAATATCGGATGGCTTTCTTGCTCCCATGTCTCACATTGGTCTTTAGGTAAGACAAGTGGTGACCATTAAAGTATGGTCTCATATCTCGATCAAGTGAAGAGACATGAAGCTTAAATATCACTACTATGTATCTAGTGTTAAACTCCATCAAGACAAAGATACTAGAGTGCCAAATTGCAGTCTAGTTTAAGTGAAAATCCATTTGAGCTAAGGTAAAACTTATAGTGCCTCATTTTTCTAGGATTCTACCCCATCAAGGAAGTTAGAATCTAGCACAAACCAATTAAGACTCTTTTGGAGCCTAAATAGGACAATTCGTGAAACTTAAGAGACTTATTATTGAGTTAGAGTCTAGTTTAGATAAGCAAAAGATCTTCAAACCAGCACTTGACTTTCTTGCTATTCAATATTCAAAGTCCCTTGAGGCTAACAAATTACATACCTACTTGTAACCTAACTAATGAGTAATTATATAGATCTAAGTAAGTATATATAATGAGTCTTCAAACTAATAAACCAAGGGAAGAGAGTAGCAAGGTCCACTACTTGTCCAAGCTCAGCTCTAGACAACATAGAAAGCTGCTAGTTCTACTAATTGTCTAATTATAGGCATGGAGAAATGATAGAAGGTTGAACACTTGTCCAACCTATCATCTCTAGTAAGATGGGAGGTTTGGCCTTAAGATTCACCATGTAACCAACCTATACATCATTGTATTATGAAGAGTAGAAAAGCAAAGCTCCACCACTTGTCCAAGCTAGTTCTAAAATCCACATGGAGATAAGCAAGCTCCATCATTTGTCAAATCTCTCTTCCATTAAAACATGAAAAAACTCAGCTATGTTGTACAGGGGGGACTTTTTTCCAAGGTCCACCACTTGTCCAAGCTAGGATCCATTAAAACATGGAAATAAACAAAGCTCCACCACTCGTCCAACCTTTAGAGTTGCAAAGTGTATGGGTTGTCTAAACTAGATATGGGAAAATAATTGAAGGTCCACCACTTGAAACATGGAGCGAAGCAAGATCCACCATGTCTCCAATATGCTAGACTCCATTGAAACACCCTAAACCCATGATATTTTGTACATAGGGGATGTACATTCAAGATCCAACACTTGTCCAACCTAGTATCCCTAGTAGCTTGATAGCTTTGGTCTCAAGATTCACCACTTGTCCACTCTATGTCATTGTATTAAAAAGGATTGGGTGTTAAGGTCCACCACTTGTCCAACCTATAAGGTTATATTTTAAATGGTTTTTTTTCTCACAACTTGAACTACCCATGATATGTTTTACATGGGAGTTTTGTTTCAATGTCCACCACTTGTCCAAGCTAACTCTATTGAAACATAGAGAGAACCAAAGATCCACCACTTGTCCAAGCTAAGCTATATTGAAACATGGAGAGAAGGATGCTCCACCATTTCTCCAAGATAGGCTTCATTGAAACATGGAGAGAAGAAAGCTCCACCATGTCTCCAAGCTAGGATCCATTTAAATGCCCTAAACCCATTTTATTTTGTACATGGGGGGTTTTATTTCAAGGCCCACCACTTGTCTAACCTATTATCCCTAGTAGCACGAGTGGTTTGGTCTCAAGATACACCACTTGTACACTCTATGTCATTATATTAGGAAGAACTATGTATTAAGGTCCACCACTTGTCCAACCTATAAGGTTATATCTTAAATGGTATCCTTTCTCACCACTTGAAATGCCCATGATATGTTTTACATGGGGGTTTCATTCCAAGGTCCACCACTTGTCCAAGCTAACTCTATTCAAACATAGAGAGAAGCAAAGGTCCACCACTTGTCCAAGCTAACTCTATTCAAACATAGAGAGAAGCAAAGGTTCACCACTTGTCAAAGCTAGGCTCCATTGAAGCATGGAGAGAAGTAACCTCCATCATTTTTCCAAGATAGGTGCCATTCAAACATGGAAATAATCAAGATCTACCATGTCTCCAAGATTCTAGGCTCCATTGAAACACCCTAAAACCATGATATTTTGTACATGGGGTGTTTACATTCAAGGTCTACCACTTCTCTAACGTATTATACCTAGTAGCATGAGTGGTTTGGTCTTAAGATTCACCACTTATCCACTCTATGTCATTATATTAAGAATAACTAGGTGTTAAGGTCCACCACTTGTCCAACCTATAAGGGTATATCTTAAATGGTATCCTTCACCACTTGTCAAGGTCCATCACAACTTTTCCAACCTGTAAGGTTATATCTTGAATGATATTTTTCCTTATCACTTGTAATGTCCATGCTATGTTTTACAAAGGGGTTTTGTTCCAAGACCCACCACTTGTCCAAGCTAACTCTATTGAAACATAGAGAGAAGCAAAGGTCCACCACTTGTCCAAGGTAGGCTCCATTGAAACATGGAGAGAAGGATGATCCACCATTTCTCCAAGATAGGTTCCATTGAAACATTGAGAGAAGCAATCTCCACCATGTCTCCAAGCTATGCTCCATTGAAATACCCTAAACCCATAATTTTGTACATGAGGGGTTTACATTCAAGGTCCACCACTTGTCCAACCTATTATCCCTAGTAGCACGAGTGGTTTGGTCTCAAGATTCACCACTTGTACACTCTATGTCATTATATTAAGAAGAACTATGTGTTAAGGTCCACTACTTGTCCAACCTATAAGGTTATATTTTAAATGGTATCCTTTCTCACCACTTGAAATGCCCATGATATGTTTTACATGGGGGTTTCATTCCAAGGTCCACCACTTGTCCAAGCTAACTCTATTAAAACATATAGAGAAAGAAAGGTCCACCAGTTGTCCAAGCTAGGCTCATTGAAACATGGAGAGAAGGAACCTCCACTGTTTCTCCTAGATAGGCTCCATTGAAACATGGAGAGAAATAAGCTCCACCATGTCTCCAAGTTGCTAGGCTCCATTGAAATACCCAATACCCATAATATTTTGTACATGGGGGGTTTACATTCAAGGTTCACCACTTGTCCAACCTATTATCCCTAGTAGGTTTGGTCTCATGATTCACCACTTGTCCACTCTATGTCATTATATTAAGAGGAATTGGGTGTTAAGGTCCACCACTTGTCCAACCTATAATGTTATAGCTTGAATGGTATTTTTTCTCACCACTTGTAATCCCATGACATGATTTACATGGGGGTTTTGTTCCAAGGTCCACCACTTGTCCAAGTTAAATCTATTGAAACATAGAGAGAAACAAAGGTCCACCACTTTTCCAAGCTAGGCTGCATTGAAACATGGACCTTAATACCAAATTATTTCTAGTAGCATGAGTGATATTTTGTACATGGGGGGTTTACATTCAAGGTCCACCACTTGTCGAACCTATTTCCCTAGTAGGTTTGGTCCCAAGTTCACCACTTATCCACTCTATGTCATTATATTAAGAATAATTGGGTGTTAAGGTCCACCACTTGTCCAACCTATAAGGTTATATATTAAATGGTATTTTTTCTCACCACTTGTAATGCCCATGATATGTTTTACATGGGGGTTTTGTTCCAAGGTCCACCACTTTTCCAAGATAACTCTATTCAAACATAGAGAGAAATAAAGGTCCACCACTTGTCCAAGCTAGGCTCCATTGAAACATGGAGAGAATGATGCTCCACCATTATCCAACATAGGCTGCATTGAAACATGGAGAGAAGCAAGCTTTACCATGTTTCCAAGCTAGGCTCCATTGAAACACTCTAGGGGGTTTTATTTCAAGGCCCACCACTTGTTTAACTTATTATCCCTAGTAGCATGAGTGGTTTGGTTTCAAGATTCACCACTTGTACACTCTATGTCATTATATTGTGTTAAGGTCCACCACTTGTCCAACCTATAAGGTTATATATTAAATGGTATCCTTTCTCGCCACTTGAAATGCCCATGATATGTTTTACATTTGAGTTTCATTCCAAGATCCACCACTTGTCCAAGCTAACCATATTTAAACATAGAGAGAAACAAAGGTCCACGACTTGTCCAATCTAGGCTCCATTGAAACATGGAGAGAAGGAACCTCCACCATTTCTCCTAGATAGGCTCCATTAAAACATGGACATAAGTAAGTTCCACCATGTCTCCTAGATGCTAGGCTCCATTGAAATACGCAAAACCCATGATATTTTGTACATGGGTGATTTACATTCAAGGTCAACCATTTGTCCACCCTATTATCCCTAGTAGGTTTGGTCTCACAATTCACCACTTTTCCACTCTATGTCATTATAATAAGAGGAATTGGGTGCTAAGGTCCACCACTTGTCCAGCCTATAAGGTTATACCTTGAATGGTATTTTTTCTCACCACTTGTAATGCCCATGACATGCTTTACATGGGGGTTTTGTTCCAAGGTTCACCACTGGTCCAAGCTAATTCTATTGAAACATAGAGAGAAACAAAGGTCCACCACTTTTCCAAGCTAGGCTCCATTGAAACATGGACCTTAATACCAAATTATTCCTAGTAGCATGAGTGATATTTTGTACATGGGGGGTTTGCATTCAAGGTCCACCACTTGTCCAACCTACTTTTCCTAGTAGGTTTGGTCGCAAGATTCACCACTTGTCCACTCTATGTCATTATATTAATAATAATTAGGTGTTAAGGTCCACCACTTGTCCAACCTATAAGGTTATATATTGAATGGTATTTTTTCTCACCACTTGTAATGTCCATGATATGTTTTACATGGGGATTTTGTTCCAAGGTCCACCACTTGTCCAAGCTAAATCTGTTCAAACATAGAGAGAAACAAACGTCCGCCACTTGTCCAAGCTAGGCTCTATTGAAACATGGAGAGAATGATGCTCCACCATTTATCCAAGATAGACTCCATTGAAACATGGAGAGAAGTAAGCTCCACCATTTCTCGAAGATGCTAGAGTCGATTGAAATACCCAAAACCCCTGATACTTTGTACATGGGGGGTTTACATTCAAGGTCCACCACTTGTCCAACCTATTATCCCTAGTAGCATGAGTGGTTTGGTCTCAAGATTCACCACTTGTCCACTCTATATCATTATATTAAGAAAAATTGGGTTTCCATATCTAAATGGATCTTTGCTTGGATAAGCGGTAGAACTTGAGACCTAAATACCCATTCTACACTAGAGCATTGGTTAAGCCTTATGCACTTCAAGCATACCTTTAACAACAAGCAGTAGTTATTAGTTGACTTAAGTCTAGTTGACCTCCATGGTATTGAGACTAAGAGAGAGTGTAGCATAAAAAAGAGTCAGGATTTTAATTTGACTTTCTTTCTATTAATGAGTAGATCATAGATGGATTTTGGTATCTAATAAAACCTTAGGGTAGACAATGTAAAACTCATGTCTATTGTTGTGTTTGCATTAAGTGTTCTTGTTCTTTAATTTCAGAACCATTACAGAAAAATGGATTGGCTATATGTTGGCATAAATTGAAGAAAACTATTGAATTACCCATCCAACCTCCTCCAAGACCTTGTCCAAGGAATGAATCACCTCCTTATCACCTACCACTTTCTTTCAAGGACATCAAAAGAGTACTTATCTTGGATCTAGAGGGGTTACTTCTCAAGACAATTGAAATGAAACATAGAGATTCTATGCCATCTTGTGCTCAACACATGCGACTTGTGGAGGATAAAGATGAAGTTTATCATCTGGTGCGACCAGACGCACAAAGTTTTTTGGATTTTTGTGCTGAATACTTTGAGCTATGGATATGGAGTTGCTATAACTTAACAAGGGTGCAACGCATCACACAAAAATGTTTTCCTGAGCAGTATACCAAGTTCAAGGTGTTTATGAGTAACAAAAATTGCCAAAATCCAAATATTATGTTAGGATTTACAAGGGTTTATCACAAAAATTTGAGTGATATTTGGAAGATATTTGAGGATTTGGATGCAAACAATACCTTAATTTTTGATGACACTCCATACAGGGTGATGTGGAACATGCCAGGGACATATCTTATATTTCCAAAGATGTGGAGGCAAACTTCCGAGCAACTTCAAAACTTCTTGCAGAGAACCATAATTCCATGGTTGGTAGGATGGTTGTATGCAAAAGATAAGAGAGTCTATACATACAACACAATTGTAAATCAGTATAGTGATTCTGAGACAAATTATGTCCTTGGTGTGTACTTGTCAACACGAAAGAATTGAATAAATATGGCCATAAGATGATTTTTTTATTCTAGTGTGTATCTTTCAACATTTGTATAATTTGATATAGTCTTTTTTATAAAAAAACAAAGGTATGTCAATTTTATGAACACTTGAATGGAGTGCACCCTACTCTAAGGGGACTTCAATGTACTATTGGAGTGCATCCTATTGTAAGGGGACTCTGATGTATTGCTAGAGTGCACCCAAATTTTTGGAGATTCATTTTTTATTTGATTGGGGCCTATGTTGGGTCATATAGTAAAAGAAATTCATTTTTTGTCAATTCATATTGAGGTTGCATTTATTTGTAACTATGAGAGAATTGATGTTTGATGTCAAAATAAAACTTGTAAGTATGGATCAGAGAATTCATGGACTTTAAATATGTGAGAGGGATCTTTTTCTTGGGCACAAATGTTTTCTTCAAGAATTTTGTCATTACATACTTTACGTGAAAGAGTTTTAGAACCTAAAAGACTTTGAAAACAAAACTATGGAATCTAAGTGCATGTATTCTTGAATGGCTTGAAAGTTGATGTATACATGCATGTCGCCTTGATGAAGATTTAGATCTGACAAGATGCAAAGCTAGAATTCTTGGAGTACGTTACCTTTGTCAATTTGGTAATAACATATTTAACTTTCTTTTATTATGGGTGGAAAATATATTATTATGTGCATTTGGAACCTAATTGCTTGACCTTCAAACCAAGATTCCTATGTTATTTTTTCATATACTTTTTTGTAATGAATTAAGATTGTGGATACAAGGTCCACCACTTGTTCAAGCTAGATCTAAGAAAGTATATATACTGAGTCTTCAAACTAGTAAACCAAGGGAAGAGAGAAGCAGGGTCCATCACTTGTCCAAGCTTATCTCTAGACAACATAGAGAGATGTTAGGTCTACTAATTGTCCAATATAGTCATGGAGAAATGATAGAAGGTTGATCCACTTGTCCAACCTATCATCTCTAGTAAAATGGGAGGTTTGGCCTTAAGATTCACCATGTAACCAACCTATACTTCATTGTATTATGAAGAGTAGAAAAGCAAAGCTCCACCACTTGTCTAAGGTAGTTCCAAAATCAACATGGAGAGAAGCAAGCTTCACCATTTGTCCAAGATAGGTTCCATTAAAACATGGAAAACCTCATATATGTTGTACATGGAAGCTTTTTTCCAAGGTCCACCACTTGTCCAAGCTAGGATCCATTAAAACATGGATAGAAACAAGGCTCCACAACTCGTCCAACCTTTATAGCTGCAAAGTGTACCAGTAGTCTAAACTAGGCATGGGAAAATAATAGAAGGTCCACCACTTATCCAATATATTATCTCTAATAGCATGGTAGGTTTGGTCTCAAGATTTAGGAATTGGCTAACCTGTATTTCATTGTATTATGATGAATTTGGTTTTAAAGTCAACTACTTATCCAAGCTATAAGTTTATATCTTGAATGGTATTCCTTCCCATCACTTAGAAAACCAAAGATATGTTGTACATGGGGGGGTTTGTTACAAGGTCCACCACTTTTCCAAGCTAGTTTCATTGAAACATGGATGAAGACAAGCTCCACCATTTGTTAAATCTAGACTCCATTGAAATCTAGAAAATCCATTCTATGTTGTACATGGGGTTTTTGTTTTAAGGTCCAACACTTGTCCAAGCTAAGATCCATTGAAACATGGAGTAGAGAAACACTCCAACACTTGTCCAAGGTAGGAAACATTGATAGTAGTTGGCTTAGTTTGAAGATCCACCACGTGTCTAAGCTAACTCTATTGAAACATAGAGAGAAGCAAAGGTCCACCAACTGTTCAAGCTAGGCTCCATCGAAACATGGACAGAAGCAAGCTCCACCATTTCTCCAAGATAGGCTCCATTGAAACATGGAGAGAATCAAAGGTCCACCATTTCTCCAAGCCAAGCTCCATTTGTCCAACCTATAAGGTTATATCTTAAATGGTAATCTTTCTAATCACTTGGAATACCCATGATATGTTTTACATGGGGGTTTTGTTCCAAGATCACCACTTGTCCAAGCTAACTCTATTGAAACATAGAGAGAAGCAAAGGTCCACCACTTGTCCAAGCTAGTCTCCATTGAAACAAGGAGAGAAGAAAGCTCCATCATTTCTCCAAGATAGGCTAGCATGGATAAGTGCACCTTGAAACCAACCTTCCTATGGGGCAATAGAGCATATGCTACATATTTTATGTATGCCCCATGCCTCAAATTAAGAAGTTATAGATTAGAAGTGGACCTTGCTTGAATGTCACATGCATTAAATTAAAGAAAAATAGCCAAGTGGATTGTATTCCTCAATGGATCCTTGCTTTCACAAGTTGTGAACCTTGAGTCACTTTTACATTAACTTGGACAAGTGGTGGACCTAGAAACCAAGCTCTCCATGTTGAGATAAGTTGTAGGTAGGACAGTAGAACATAGACAACGATAATGGATGCAATATACTCGTCTCCTAATAATCCAATTGATTGAAACCATGGTATTTTAGTTGTTTTCATTGTGTATTGTATGTGCATAAAGTGGAATGAGACCTTAAGAAAACTCAAATTTTTGACAAAATCTCTATATTTTGTACATGATATATTGAAAGTTGTCCACCATGGGAATTGGGATTTTCCCACTTTACCTAATATGGTCTTAATTGGCCTAAGAATCTGGAAGGGACCATAGTACCTTTTTGCTAACTTAGCATAGTACTTTTGGTGTCCTGTAGGATTCTTGCCCGTCGTGTGCCTTAACCAAGCCTTGGGAAATTTAAGTAAGCCCCAATCATTTTCTTTAAAGGCTTGGGGTTCTTCTGTGCTTATTAGCAACAGCCTTTTGCCTTTGATGTGAAATACAGATAGCATCCTTAGTCGTTTGGAAAGATTCTTGTAGGACTCGGCTATACTCATCTGCAACGAAGATCTTCCCGTGTACCTTAAGTAGCAGGGGACTTTTTGATCTTCCCTCAATTATCTCAAAAGGTGCTTTTCCCGTGGAAGTATGTACAGTGTTGTTGTAGGCATATTCCACTAAGGGTAAGTACTTCTCCCGTTGGGATCTTTGATCTACTTCCGTTACATAGGCTTTGAGTAGATAGAGAATTGTTAGGTTAGCTATTTCACTTTGGCCAACCGTTTGCGGGTGATAGCCAAAGGGAAATTTAGCCTTGTCCTCAAATTCTCAAAGAGACCATTCCAAAAATTACTGGTCATTCTAGGATCTCTATCCGATACTATGGACATTGGCAAGCCATGGTTCTTGAAGATTTGTGAAATGAAGAGGGTTGCCATTTGATGGGCTTTAATAGTCTTTTTGACAGGTATAAAATGAGCTTGTTCACTAAACCTGTCTACTATCGTCCATATTCCCGTATTCCCATGGATAGACTTAGGCAATCCAAAGATAAAATCCATGGATATGCTCTCCCATGGTGAATTAGGTATTGGCAAAGGTTGAAGCAAACCAGGTTGCTTCCCTCTATCAAACTTCTTCCTTTGGCATACCACACATTTAGAAACATACTCTTGTATGTTTGCTTTCATGGTAGGCAAATAGAAATATGTTTCAATCTCCTTTAAAATAGACTGAATCCCTCTATGCCCTGCATAAGGAGGAGCATGAGATTCATACATTACTTTCTCACGTAGTGAGTTACTAATGCATAGTCTATTGCCATAGAGAAGATAACCATATTGTAAAGTAAATGGTTCCTCTTTCTTCCCTAATGCAAGGGCTGAAATCACATCTCTAAAATTGGGATCAATAGTGTACTCATCTATCATAGAAGATAGATCATTATGAGTTGCTATGGAAAGTGCATTCACTCTCGGTCGTCTTGAGAGTGCATTGGCTACATGATTATGCTTGCCAGCAATGTGAGCAATATGAAAATGAAATTGCGAAAGGAAATTTCCCCACCTCATTTGTTTGTCAGAGAGCTTGGTCTGCATCATGAAGTACTTAAGACTTTGGTGATCTGTTTGTAGAATGAAAGGAGTCCCCAATAAATAGTGCTTCCATGAGTCTAAGGCATGTATAACTGCGAGGAGTTCCTTTTCATATATGCCTAGAGCTTGCTCAATAGGGTTGAGCCTTCGACTTTCATAGGCTATGGCATGCCCTTCTTGGAGAAAAACAACTCCAAAGAAATCACCACAAGCGTCACATTGGACCTTAAATGGCTTTGAGAGATCCAGTAGTGTAAGCACAGATTGAGAGCTAATCTTTTCTTTAAGCTTTTTAAAAGCATTGTTCTCCTTGGTAGACAATGTATACCTAATATTTTTCTTGGTTAGGTCATGTAATGGTCATGCTATTAGTGAGAACTTTTCTATGAAGCGTCTATAGTATGCACACATACCTATAAAGCTTCTTAGTTCATGAAGATTCCTTGGTTTAGGCCATCCTTTTATTACCTCTAACTTTGATAGATCCATTTGGATTCCATCTTGAGAGATAATGTGACCTAAATACTGAATCTCTTGCAAGGAAAATTCACTTTTCTTTCGATTAACATAAAGGTTGTTCTCTCTTAAGACTTGAAATATTACCTGGAGATGTTGCTTGTGTTCATCTAATGAATTAGAGTAGATGATATCATCAAAGAACACTCCAGTAAAGGTTCGGTGAGGCCAGAATTGCTTCTCCATCAAGTGGTTGAATGTGGCTGGTGCATTGGTCAAGCCAAAAGGCATGACAATATATTCGTAAAGACCAAACGTAGTGCGAAATGAGGTATGTACAATGTCTTGATCAACTATCCTTATTTGATGATAGCCACTTTTGAGGTCAATCCTACTGAAGTAGGTGGACCCTTGTAGCTTATCAAATAGGTCTTCTACTCGTGGAACGGGAAACCTATTTTTGATAGTGATCCTACTTAGTGCTCTATAGTCGACACACATACGATATGTGTTGTCTTTCTTTTGCACTAATAGCACAGGTGAGCAAAATGGAGATGAGCTAGGCCTAACCATGCCCTTCTCAACTGACTCATGCACTTGCCGCATAATCTCCTCTTGTTGAGCTGGAGAAACTCTATAAGGAGGTTTATTAGGTGGTGAACCTCCTGGAAGAAGTTCAATTGCATGGTAATCATTGCCTCGTTTAGGAGGTAGTTCACAAGGGATGTCGTCAATAAAGACATCTTGAAACCCCTTGAGAGAATTGGATAACTCTAATTCCTTGTGAGTGTTTATATTTTCTTTTGCTAAAGCATTAGGTTCATTTTGAGAATCTTTAACAAAAATCATGTACACGGAAATAGAGCTCTTTATTGACTTATTGAAAGCTTGAGTATGTGCAATGGGTATGGTGTTACCCATTTCCTTTGCATCTATATACATATCTTTTTCCCTGTACTTAAAATAGATTTTCCTTTCAGGGAATTTAACATTGGAAGCCATGCGATCAAACCATGGTGCCCCTAGGATTATATCCTCGTGCTTGAGAGGAGAGATAAAGAAGTCCTCTTTGTCCACATAGCTTTGGACATGGAGCCTCAATTTCTCAATTAAGGGAGTGACTGAAGCTTCTTGCCCCTTGAAAGCATCATCTACGGGTAGGACATATCCCATCTCATAGGCTTGGATGCCTAGCTTGGTGGCCAACTCTGTGGATATGAGATTGTGAGTAGAACCAGGGTCAAAGAGAATAAAAGCATCAACTCTTACCTTTCCCCAAGCATAGCATAGAGAAGATCCTTTGTGGTGAGATTCCTCCTCTTGGATTTCGACCAAGGTAGCTCTAGGAGGCTCATTTTGAGGACAAGCACGGTACGCATGCCCTTGCTCGCTGCACTTGAAACAACGGTTATCCTTGTTATAATGTTCAAGCTCTTTAGGAGATAGTTTGTTTTTGACTTTGTAAACTCCCTCTCCTTAGCTTTGTTGGAATTGCCCTTAGGAGACCTTTGCTCAGTGGAACCCTTGTTTTCTATGGGCTTAGAATTTCTTTCAGCCCCTGTTTGGAAATTGATTCGAGAAGCCACAATAGTATGGTGTATAACCACGGATATGGTGCGTGGCCTTTGGGAGTTGACATACTCCGCCATTTCTTCAGTTAAGCCCGCACAAAATTGCTAATTTTTCTCTCCAAAATCCATCTTTTTGAAGACAGTGGCTTTGAGATGTAGGTCCCAAAACTTGTCTACATATTTATGAATGGATTTGTAGGGAGAGAGCTTCAAGCTTCGCCATTAGGTGAGTACTTTGTCTTTGGCATCGGTGGCCAAAAACTGCTTCATGATGGAATCTCTTAAAGCTTTCCATGTTTGTGGAGCTTCACCGTTTTCCCATAGGCTAGACCACCATTTCCTGGTGGACTTTTGAAGGTGCATAGCTACATGGCGTAGCTTAGGGGACTCCATGAAGCCCTCATCTCCAAACACCGCATCAAATTGTTGGATAAAGGCCAAGACTTTGAAGGTGCCATCGTAGGTAAGGAAAGAGATGCTCTTCCCTCCCTCTTTCAACTTCTTGAGCTTGGACGACCTCTTCCACATGGCATAGGGTTTCCTATGGCCTCTTCTTTTTGATGGTTCAAAAGTTGCACCATCACTTTCTTCAGAAGATGAATAATTTGAGTAAGATGGAGAAGAGGGTGACCTCTTTCTCGGCTTTTTCTTACCTTGATCTTCTTTGTCTGCACCATCACTTTCATAAGTGGAAGAGAAAATAATTATGCATCCTCTCTAGGCTCTCCAAAGAAAAAGAGGATATCCAGACATTTGGTGTTGGGCCTCCATTGAATCAGTTTTAAGGTGACAACACGTTTTTGTTTTTGTTTTTTTTAAAAAGATTTACACAGTAATATTTTCTAAATTGCAATCTATTCTACAACAAAATAAACATATTCACATCAAATGACCTATGATAATCAATAAGAGGCAGGATGACAGGGTTTGGTGATGCCATAATTTCTCCTACTCTTTGGGTACCAAACATGAACACCATACGTTGTTGAAAGTGGATCTTCCTACTAATTGCAACGTTTATTCTAATGTGTGGAGTGAAATGGAAGGGGAAAACCTCTATTCTTGGGCCATTATCCATGGTCTATGCATGATCTAATGCTTAAAACAAAACAAAAATATAGACGTTCAAACTAAGGTCGTACCTAATGAGAGGCAAAATAAAGGGATTTACTGATGCGTTTATCTCTGCCAACTTAAGAGAACCTAAAATTCTACGAATTACGTGTTGAAATTGCAACTTAGTACTAACAATTATGTGTACCTTTTGCCTTGCAAATCGGAATGAAAGGATCATACAAATTCTCGTGATTCATGCAAACTACTTGACTATTCTAAAGATTGATCCTACACAAGTTAGTTCCTCAGTGGGGGCACCAATTTGAAGGCGGTCCGAGGTGGGCAACAAGAAGAGTGGCCTCTAAGCACCCTTCTAGGCTCCCGTGCTGCTCAATTGGGTTGGGGTTGGAAAATACAACAAACACACACACAAACCCGCAACCTAACCCTACACAAATTTGGAGCACCACCTAGTTTTGGATGCGAACTAGGACGCGTAAAGAGAGAGAGAGAGATATATATAATGCTCGGGCTGCTTTGAAATGTATCGGCCGTGATCAAGCAAACCCAATTATATATGTAAGAAAGAGAGAGAAGGGGGAGGGGATGCTTGTTGCATTAATACCTTCTTACAAATCTGTCAACACGACTAATCAAAGTGAGATTAGTATTTGTTCAACATAGCTTGAGTAAATTACACCACAACACATCACAAGAAAAGCCACCCCAATCACTGTCTTAAGGCCAGAGGAGTCCTCTCCACCCTGTTGCCCTCTTACAGTATGTGGAATTTATGGTTGAATTGATGACAACACCCAAACACAAGCTATCAAGAACTTAAAAAACATCAAGACACTTACACATCATTGTTGTCCATTACTTTACGTTTGAAGAGAGACAAAGTATCCAAGCTTAGTCCAAATCCACCCTCCTTGATTCAGTAAATGTTGGGCTTACACTAGTAGGAGAAATGATAGATTTCCTACTCTCAATTGAATGATCACTCTCTTTTACAATGGCATAGAGTTCCCTTGCTAACCACCCCTAATACAACACATGCATATGCATAAGACAATGAGCTTCCACTCAAGAGCTCCTTCTAGAGAGGTTGAGCTTGGCTTCTCAAGCTATAGCATAGTGCTCTTGCTTATGGCTCCCCCCCATTTTGTGCTAGTTACACCCTCTTTTTATAGCAATTTTGAGGGCTAGGGTTACTCCTCTAACCATGGTTGGGTTAGATTTTCAGCACTTATCTAATTTCTTTTTCTTGGAATTATCTGGTGCTGTCTTTCAAGAGAAGAGGCTGAATTTTGTGGTTTTCTTGATAGATGTGGGTAATATGGAAGAGGAAAAATGAGACTAGGTGGTAAATTTTGGAATGGAAGTGTGTGTAGGAGACATGAGTTCACCATGGTTTCTCTTATTCTTCAAGGTTGAGAAGAAGGTGAGTAGGGTGCAGAGAGGAGTGGTGAGAGAGGTGGGGATGATGAGTGGAGAAGTGTGTGTGAAAGAGAAAAATGATAAAGTGGAAGAGGGAGTGTGGCTGCATAGCACGAGCAAACTGGGGTCCACCAATAAAATCATAGCTCGCAGCTCGTAGCTCAAAAAAATATGAAAACATTTGAGGTAAAATTTCAGCCCAGGAGCTACAACTTTTGTTTGTATCACCTTTTTAAATTCGGAGAGCATGTGATCTTAAAAAATTCAGTAAAACCGACTGTTTTTTTTCACTGCACAAAGTCCTTGTGAGGTCCTTCTTTGTATGATTCTTTTGAATACCTCCAAGAGTGAGCCCCCCATAGTGCACGCATGCATGCCACATACCCTTGACCTTATTTGGTAGGTCTATAATTGAAGATATTGTTGAGATCATGATATAAGTGAATAGTACAACTAAGAAAATCAAATATTGAGGGGTCTAAAAAAATATGTACATGTCAAATATAAATGATATAGGTGGAAAAAATATAAAGGGGTCAAAATAAATCTCTCTCATTATAAGTCTACCATAAAAATATGAATATTTTTTGTGGTCTAATTTATGAGAGTAATAGAGAATAGATGTAGGAAAGAAAAAATCACAATAGTGAAAAAATATAGAACTAGTTTTTTTGGATTTTTGTTGGGATGGAGTTACACCAAAAATAAGAGAAGCTTGCATGAAATTATTTTTATATGGAATAAAGAGTATGCAAAATGGTAAGAAAAAATATGATAATGGTGAGTCAATGTACATAGCATAAATAACACACCATAGGTAGAAATATTTAAATAAATACCAAAATAATTATGAAAAATCCTTTTATTTAGGTCCTATATACAATGAAATATTTACACACAAATGGACTATAATATACTTATAATTTTTTATTTTTTATTTTTTTGGCTCAACTAGCCCAGTGACTAGCTAATTGAGGGTTTTTAAGAAGATATGGGAAAAGTCCCCTAACTCACACACACCTATATACAGTGAAATGGTAGGGATAGCCACAGTGTTTGGATGATTTTGGTAGGGTGGGTTAACTCACTATGGCAATTACGGAGAGCCGAAAAAAGACTATCAGTGCAAAAGGGGTAGAGCACAAGATTGCTCTCAAGGAGGGGCATAGGCCTAAAGCGCAAAAGCTGAGAAGACTAGGGGAAATCCAAAAGGAGGCCCTTTGGCAGGAGATCAATAAGTTGTTGGATGCAGGCATTATATATCCTCTGAAAGAGTCTGAGTGGGTCTCACCAGTGGTTATAACCCCTAAGAAGAATTGAAAATGGAGAGTGTGTGTCGACTACAAGCCATTGAATGCAGCAACCAAGACAAATCACGATCGGTTGCCATTTCAAGACAAGATCCTAAGCCAGGTGACTGGGCACGAGAGATACTTGATTATGGATGGCTTTTCGGGGTATTTTCAGATAGGGACTGCACTCGAAGATCAGTTGAAGACCACATACATATCTCCACGGGGTTGTATCGCTTACCACAGGATGCCATTAAAATTAGTGAATGCATATGCTACCTTCCAAGATTGGATGAACATGGTATTTGGTCCATACTTGGGCTGCTTTATCAGGGTCTTTATGGATGATATAGGCTGCTACATTTCAAGATTAGAGCACCTATCAAAGTTGTAGTTATGCTCTCAAAGGCTTGATGAAGAAGGAGGTCAGTTGAACCCCAAGAAGTGCAAACTAGCATAGCCTCGAGCGCAGCTGTTGGGTTATGTGGTGTCGCAAAATGGTATAGAGGTTGATCCCAAGAAGGTGAAGGTGCTAGTGTTGATGGTTCCGCCATTAGATGCTCAAAATTTGGCTTCATTTGTTCATAATTTGAAGTATCTATCACGTTTATTTTGGATGTTATCATAATATGTATATCCTCTTCAAAAGAGGGCTCAGTAGGTGCACGGTTATGAGTGGGATGAGGACGCTCAGGAGGCTTTTGATAGGGTCAAGGAAATTTTGTGTCTATGATAGTGGGCACAATTGCTATTGGAGCGGTTCTACTGCAAAAGATAGGAAGGACCTACAAGCCGATATACTTTGAGAGCAGGGTGATTAGCCCAGGAGAGGCTACCGAAGTAGAGAAATGGGTGATGGCTTTAGTCTTTGCTTGCAGGAAGTTTAAGGTGCATTTAATTGTGTGCAAGTTTTTTGTGCTGACAGTTAACAATCTATTGCTAGAGGTGAGGTAGTGCTACATTTGAAGCCGGGGAGGAGGATTATGAAGTGGGTGTTGGAGATGCAAGAGAGAGAGTTCGAGTTCAAGGTAAATCACACAAATCGGTCTCACTTGGTGGACATTCTTGTGAGCAAGGCCATTGATTTGCCAACCTATCCAAGGGTGGTGCGAGATGAAGCTAAGGAGGAGCCTGATTTGGAGAATTCCTTTACAATGTGGCTCAATAGAGCATATCAAAGGGTAGTCCAAAAGGCAGGTGGAGGTGTGGTGATACATGACCCACACGAAAAAGCTATATTTTTGAAGGCGTATGATCTGGAGGATGTCCACACCAATAATGAGACAAAGTATCTCACTCTGCATTTGTGTTTGAAGTAGTGTATACAGTTGGGCATTTTGAGATTGGTGGTGAAGGGAGATGCATTGCTAGTCATCAAGCAACTACTAGGCCAATGGAAGGTAAAAAGGGGTTCTTTGAAGCATTGGTTCTTTTCCATCAAGAAAATGATAAAGTCTTTTGAAGAGGTTCAATTCAAGCATGTGAGGAGAGAGTTGAACCAAGAGACAGACCAGTTAGCAACAAGTAGCAAAGTGCAAGTGCATGTTGCAAGTTTATATGTGGTCCCAGCCACTTATGCAGGTAGGGAGACTCTCAAGGAGATTGAAGGTTTTTTGAGTACGGGGCACTGTCTAGAGGGTTTGTCCAAGTTGAAAAGAAGAAGAGTGGTATAGAAGGACCTCAAAATTTACGCTCAGAGGTGAAGATCTCATGAACTTTGGGCATGAAAGAGTGCTAAGAAGGGTGTTGTACAAAGAAGAGATAGGTATGGTGTTGGAGCAATGCCACAAATAAAGTGGACATCAGGACAAATACCAGGTTCTATTTGGAGTACTGAGAGCGGGATTTTGGTGGCCTTCCATCGCGAAGGATGTACACTATTGGTGCAATACGTGCCATGATTGTCAGACTATAGGTGAAAGACGACTGGTAGCGGAGTCACAAGGTAATCATCACACAAAGAGCTTTTGAAACTTAGGTGTTGAAAATCACACGTTGGATGTCTACCACCTCTCATCAAGGCTTATCATCACCGGCTTAACAAAGTATGTGAAGTATAGTTCGAGGCTTTATTTATCACATTTTGACAACACAGCCTGGGTAGCCCTATACCAGTCTTTTGATTTTGTTTGCGTCCGAGCGTATAGATCTCCACTCTCCTTTCTTGTATAATCTCTAAGAAGCTTTCCACGTCAAGGTCTCCTTTAAACACACAGAGGCTCCTTGCCTGCCATATATTATGGAAGAAGAAGTACCTGAGAGTTTGAGTCTAGATGAGAAGAGAAGGATTTCCCAACTTCTTTCCACCAAGGAACAAATCAGTCTTGAAGAATATGATCTACCATGTCCTTTGGACCCACTTGCAGAGTTTCCCTGTCGGACCTCTAATTACCTGGAATTCCATGAATAGGTGGGCCAAATCTTCACTAGCTATCGTGCACCTCAGGCATCAATCTAACCCAATTCCTCTCTCTTGGTGACGAGCGCAAAGCGCAACACAAACCGCGATGGCCTCTAAAACGCCGGGATCTGATGCACGCCACAAGTCGGTCACAGTGAAGCAAACAGGGGGCACCACCTAGCTTTGAGTGGCTAGGACGCAGACAACGGTGATTTGAAATATCGCGAACTCTACACACACACACACACTCACACACAGAGAAGATCGACAAGTGATGAAAACCCTCGGGGGTGTGAGGGAGAATTATTCTCTTGCAATATTTACAGCAACTTTATTTCCGACGAGGTGGCATAGCATGGTGATAGAGAGATTTTAGGGAGAGATAGTGAGCCTACTTGGTGCGTTCTCTAGAGATGACTTACTGACATGAAAACCTTGCTAGCATCAGTGTGTGTGTGCATCGACCATTGGAGTGGAGATGTAGACTTAACTCCTTTTACATAGTACAAATTCCCAAAGAAAATCACTACACTAAGTCCCCTCTCTTGTGATGAAAATGTTGCCAATTCCTCCCACCAAAATACTAACAAGTGCTGACCTCTGATGAACTCCCCTCCCCCCCCCCCCCCCCCCGACAATGACCTCTCAGTGCCTTTTTATAGGTGTTGGCTGCTTTAGATTAGGGTAATCTAATCAAGGGAGACAAAGCAAGGTGGTGGGCCCTGGGGGGTTAACCCTTGCTTTGTCTTGGGAAATATTATAAGGAAAACCTCTAGGTGGGCCTTTGTGACCATCACCTAGAGAGATGAGAATTTACAAATTTGGGATTTTTTTACAAGGTTGGTTTAAAACTGGAATAAATGACAACAACCTACGGGTTTTACTGAAGAGGGCATCGTGGACGCGACGCCGGTGAATGGCTGCGTAGCTAGTGCGTCGGTGTAGTGCATTCGTCACTTTCGGGGTCGGCCGGGGCATGCCTTCAGCGCCTTTTCTTGTTTTGGTGTTGGCGACACGAGATTTGGCTGCCTCCTTTCTTTTCGTTGATGTTGTCGATGTCCTTTAGTTTTTTTTAATACCTTTTTTGGTGTATGCGTATACGTGTGCCTGTGTATGTATATGTGAGTGTGCTCGTGGGTGTGTATGGATAAGTGCGTGGGAACGACGGAGTGTATGGTTATATGTATATATATATATATAAATATAAATTTTTTCTTTTTTTTCCGGCTGGTTGCCTACTCTGTTGCAAGGAACGCGGTGTGAGTGAGGGGGGGGGGGATGGTGTGTGTGTGTGTGTCTGTGATAGAGAGAGAGAGAGTTTTGGTTTTACCCCGCTGCACCTTCGGGCCGATTGAGAGAGAGAGAGAGAGAGAGAGAGAGAGAGAGAGAGAGAGAGAGAGAGAGAGAGAGAGAGAGAGAGAGAGAGAGAAAGAGTGTAGCACATTGTTTTACTGCGCCCGCATGGGATGCTCGACACAGGGCAAGAGAGTGAGAGAGGGCGAGATGAGGCACCGCAATTCCGGGTGGAGGTAAGGGTGGATAAAAGAGAGAGATCGGACCCTGGTGCGCCTTCGGGCTATGGCAGAGAGAGCGCGAGAGATTCTGAGGGAGTGCGAGAGGGCGGGTGGCCCGTGGCCGACAGAGAGCGAGAAGGGGGGGGAGAGTAGTCAATGGAGTGGGAAATGGGAGGGGGGTATAGTGGTTTTAGAGAGATAGAGAGAGTATATATAGTGGCGGGTTTCCATCGTGGGGAAGAGAGTGAGAGAGAGTGTGTGAGTGGGGGGGGGGGGGGAAGATAGGGGAAGAGGTTATGTGGAGGGGAGTGAAGTGAGAGAGAGAGAGAGAGAGAGAGAGAGAGAGAGAGAGAGAGAGAGAGGGAGATTCTCTTCTAAACCCGCAGGGCCTCTCACTCAAAGGGAGAGAGAGTGAGAGCTAATTGAGGGAGGGGGAGGAGATAGGGGTGGATAGGGCGGTGGTCCACCGGTGGGAAGAAAACAAGGGGAGCGGGGGGGGCAGTATAGGGAGGAGAGTGAAGCCGAGGGGGTGTGGACGAGAGGGAAGAAGGAGGGGTATAGTATAGCGGCCCACTAGGACTAGAATATGGACGAGCCAAGAGAGAGAGAGAGAGAGAGAGAGAGAGAGAGAGAGAGAGAGAGGAAAAATGAAAGAGAGAGAGAATATTTACAAAACTGACGGCCCGCAAGAGGGGGGTGTGACAGTGGTATCTTGTTTTATGCACCCAGTGGGCCGGTGATGCAGCGGTAGAATAAGTGAGAGAGAGTGTGTTGGCGGAGCCGAGCAGTATGAGAGAGAGAGAGACCTGTCTTCTGGCAATAATGGAGAGGTGTGGCCAAATTGGTGGCGCCCCGCCAGTGGTGGTTAAGCCTAGAGGGATGGTGAATGTTAAAGAAACTTCTTTTTTCTCTCTTGGTAATATGTTCTCCCCTTCTTGGGGTTTGGTTCTCGCGGTCGCGGTTTTGAAAAGTGGTCGTCATTAGCCCTCCCATCTGGCTAGAGGCATTCATGCTTCTAGCCCTACCTCTGATTCTTTAGTTGCGGAGTTGGAGGGTTCCCCCTCTTCTGGAATATCTAGCATGAACTCTGGATCAAACCTAAGGAAATACCTTTTTAGCCTCCATCCATTGAGTATAGTCCTGTGAATTTCTCCCATCTCCTTCCATTAGCTTATAGCTGCCGTTGTCATGGCACCTTTTAACAATGAATGTCCTTCCCATCGGGGTTGAAATTTCTTGTCCTTCTTGGTGTCAAATCTGTTGTCGTATCTCAATACTAACATGCCTTTTTCCACTCCCTTTTCCTTTATAGCCTTGATTGAAGGTGAGCCGGTGTCATTCTACCTGCGCTACATAGTGATTGATTGCATCTTCCCTATCTAGTTGGAGCCTTTCTAGATCTAGGATGTGGCTGCGGAGATTTACAATTGGGCACTTTAATTGGCTAGCCATGACTCATAAGTTGGCTATCTGTACCTCAATGGGCAGAACTGCCTCCTTTCCATAAACTAGATGGAAAGAGGTGAAACATAATGATGTTTGGAACGTCGTTCGGTAGGACCATAGAGCGACCATGAGATGTTTATCCCAGTCTCTTATGTGGTTATTTACGTGTTTTGTGATGATTTTGCAGATCATTCCGTTTACCTTTTCTACTAGGCCATTACATTGTGGATAGTATGGTGTGGAATGTCGGCGTGTAATGCCTAACTTTTTCATCAGTTCTCCCACCAGATCGCCTCTAAAACCTGGTCCCCTATCAGATATTATCTCAAGAGGAGTGCCAAAACGGCAACGGATGTGCTCAAACATGAACTTCGCTACCTCTTGAGCTGTAATGCGGGTGGTGGCTGCTGCTTCTGCCCATCGGGTCATGTAGTCTACACCAACTAGAATGTATAGTTTACCTAATTGGGCCCTTGGGAGAGGACGGATTGCGTCTATTCCCCATTTCTCAAGCGGACCATATGAGATGATAGGAGTCTGTGGCTCATAGGTTAGTGTGTGATCACTGGCCACTTGACAAGCCTTGCATGTATTACACAAATGATGCACGTCCCTGTTCAGACTAGGTCAAGAGTATCTTGCCTATAGAATCTTCCTACTGGTGATATTTAAAACAAAATGACCACCGCATACACCATCATGGCAACTTGAAATTACATCTATGATCTCACTGGAGGTTGGTACTCGCCTGAGAATCTGATCCTTGCCCTTACAATACAAGTGGTCGTTTACAAGGCGGTACCTTGTAGCCTTCCTTACCAGCCACTGTTTCTGGCCTCTAGTGTACCCTTCTGGACATTCTTCTGTGTCTAGAAAGCTGATAACATCAGGCATAGCATCACTACCATGAAAGAGGGGTAGTTTCAGTTTGATTGCTCCTACGGGAACGTCTTGTATTCTTTCCTTAGCTAAAGAATCTGCCTCCTGATTTTCTATCTTGGGGACATGAAATAATTGCACTGCTTCAAACTTCCTTAAAAGATTCTTAACTTGGCATAGTTGACCAAGTAAAACCTGATTTTTACAAACCCAAGTGTCGTTTATCTTCTTTATCAAAAGCAAAGCATTGCCAAACACATTTGTGTGTTGAATTCCTTGTGAAATCCATTGTTCTAACCCAAGAATTAATGTTGCATACTCTGCTTCGTTGTTGGAGTGGGAGTATAATAGCTGCCCAATGGAGAATACCCTTTCCTGTTGCTCATTGAAAATGACTATGCCAGCTGGAGACTGGTCCACTGTTCTCTTGTATGCTCCATTAAAGAAAAGAGAGTGAGCTCTTTCTAGCTTAGGGATTTCTACCATTGGTGTCTCTTCTTTTGCTTCCATGTTGACCTTCAACTTCTTCTCATAGTGGCGATGAGTAAGAATACCCACTAAACTAGCCCTGGTGGAGTTTTCTACTTGCATGGTGTAGTCAAAATCTTGTAATCTAACCAGCCATTTAGAGATCCTAGATGAGACATACATCTGTCGCATTACATACGAAAAAACCTCCTCCATTGTCAGAATCACAAAAGGTCTAGGCAGTAGATAGGAGCGGAACTTTGTGGTAGCAAACATTAATGTGAGCACCATGTGTTCTACTGCAGTGAATCCCTTTTCTGATGGGGTCATGTCACAACTAGAGAAGTATATAGGATGCATGAAAGAGGTTTGGGGGTCCTTTTGCATTAGTATGGCTCTGTGTGTATCACTTCCTACACTGGGGTTCACATAGAATGTCTCGTCCCATCTGGGGGGTGAAATGGTGGGAAGCGTGGCTAGGATTTGCTTCACCTCGGTAAATTGTTGCTCATTTTCTTTACTCCATGAGAAGACATCCCTCTGGGTGACTTGTTGTAGAGGGAGAACCACTTGAGATAGCAAGTGAATGAACCTGCTTAAGTATCTTACCTTCTGAAGAAAAGGGCAACGAACCACATGAGATTCGTTGCCCCTTGATGTGGGCATCCATGGTTGGTAGGATGTCGTCAAGATCCCTCCCGCAGATAGCCCCAGCTATCCTTGGTCTTGATTTCCTTGTATTTACCGTCTTCGTCCATTGCCTCCTCATTCTTGGTGCAAGATGGAGTAATTGGGTCCAAATTATCTTCGGGCCCTGCATTAGCACATCCTGAACTAAGTCGTATGGTTTAGCATACTCACCTAGTGAAAAATCCACGATGTCTATCTTCCGTCGCGGTTTAGCTACCTGCTTGCTAGACTCGCCCTTTCCTTTTATTTTCTTCTCTTTTTGAGAGGCTTCTTTATGCCTGGCACGCTTCACTCCCATGGCATTCACCTCTTCTACTTTTTCTTTCCCTTTGTGATTCTCTCGAATTGGTTCTTCTATCTATGTCTTCCCATTAGCTTCCAAGCTAATGACACTCACCGTTTGGTTTAAAGCAGCAGGTGCTGGGGGTAGCGGTGGAATAAGAGGTTGTGGTTTTATTGTTGTACAGGTGGTTGAAGTATTTGGACCGATGGACTCGGCCCTTGTTGCGTGGGTGGTGGTAGTCTAGTCCTTGGTGGACAGATCTGGTTCTGCCTCCCTCCTCTATTGAAATTCTGCCTTCTTGGATATGGGCAGTAGTACATGTCATGGCCATCTTCCCCACAATTACAGCAGTGGTACTCTTGGTTTTTCCTTCGTTTTTCTTTTCCTTGTTTTGGATTTTTGACAGGTTCATGCCCTTGCTGCACCAGATGCACGGATAAACTCTTGAGTTGGGTAGTGATGCGACTCAGCAGGTCTTGCTGCTCTTCTAATGCCTCTTGTGGTTGGGCTCTATGAACGGTTGTTGCAGTCACTGGGGTTAGTGATGCGACTCAGCAGGTCTTGCTGCTCTTCTAATGCCTCTTGTGGTTGGGCTCTATGAACGGTTGTTGCAGTCACTAGGGTTAGTCGGACTAAGCTTGATTCCTCTGACTCATTGACTCTTGCTTGCATGCGTAGCTTCTTGTCTTTAAGGCAGGCTACTTCTAATGCCAACTCATATGTTGCAGGAAACCTTCCCTTCATCTTCTCCTTAAGCGGCGACCACAGGCCAGCAATGAAATGATCCTTCTTCAAGAAATTAGGCGCTCCTTCACCCTCCTCCAGTGAGGCAACCCATCTCTCCCACAAATCCACAAACTTGGACTCGTAGGTGGCATACTCTAGCAGACTTCCCTGCTTTAATTCCATCAGTAGGCTACCATAGCTTCTCCGAGGGTGTGCCTCCACCAAACCTCTTCACAAAGGCAGTACGTAATGCATCCCATGCATTTTTGGAAGCCTGGGGCAAAGCATTGTACCAAGACTTGGCCTCTACTTTCATCAATAGGAGAAAAAATTTGTAATCGTGAGGCGTCGTCATCTTTGTTGGAAACCACACAAGCAATGTTGAAATCATCCAGAAAGTCGATGGTGACGTCTTCTCCCTTCTTTCCACTAAACGTGGGTAAAGAAACACTTGCCATGGTAGTGACTTAGGAAGTTAAAAACTTTTTTTTTTTAATAAGATTAATGACAGTAGCGGCTCATAGCGGCTTTTTACAGGGTTGGGTGATAGATTAAAACAAGATAAATATGGAAACATTGAAGGAGTGGTGGTAATCCAATATGGGGAGAATGATAGGGTTTGGGGAGCTAAGGATTTCTCCTAGCTCCGCAGCACCGAACAAATACACAATCTTCTGTTGGTAGAAGAGTTTCCTATCTACATAAATATTCACATGCATATGCTGCAAAAATCTAAATGGGAACGCCAGTTGGCCCGTTTTCCATCATGCACAGAGGGTGAAGCACTTACTTATACTCTTACCATGTCGGTGTTGATGAGTCGGTACATCCATAGGAGGTCATCGCCTTTCATAGGCTCTACTTTTTCTTCATCACTCAGCACGTATGGGGTGATGGCGACGCGTCTGACTACTCCTAGCCTTTTGGCTAGCAGCAACTGCAGATAATTACCGTAGTTGGCACGTTGCATGAACTCCACTCCATTTAGCTGTAATTCGTCTCCAACCCACTGGGTTTCACCCATGGTAGAGAGCTTCTTCAAAACGAGCTGTACAGGGAGAGGAGGAAGACCCTCTACCCGTCTTCCAAAATAGAGAGAGCAGTAGCCGAAACACTCTTCCTTAGGGCGTGGAAACGTTCTTACCACTTATGCTTCCAGATTGTCAAAATGGATTGGCAGTACTCGCATGCGTCGTGCGAATCAATAGGCGACCTTCCGTCGCTTAGCCTCGGATGATGACCTTCTCTTTGGCAAACTGGGTACGACCCGGCTTTTTGAACTTGAAGCACTCGCTTGGCCAGACGCTTCTTCCTTTGGGGTCATGTGTTTCCAGAATGGCTTAGCCTTTCCTTACCTTGGCTCGAGCAGCCCCTTTTGGCTATTTTGGAGTAGAGGTTATACCTTTGATTGCAGTTTCCTTAGGAAAGAGAGGCCTTACCGTTTTCTTTCCTCCTTTGATATGGACAACCTCCTAGTGGTGAATGTCGATGTAGACGATTTCAGCCCCTTCGCTGCCTTCGTTCTGGCACTCATTGACAATATGTTTTGGTTGACAGCAGTGATAGCAATTCATAGGTCTCCCACTTGATGCTCTCAATTTGTGGTTAGAACGAGAAACACAAGATGGGGAGCTTACCTCTTGAATACTGACGACACTACAGCCTGGCAGTAGTGCTTCAATGAAGGCGGCTAGTGCCTCCTTAGTCTCCTCCTATTCCCTCCTCCAGATAGAGAATTCCTTCATCCACTCGTCCATGATTGATGAGGTGTGTTGCTTTCAGCATTGTAAACCGAAGGTTTCTTGTAAGCCCTCTTCAATGAGGGCACCAAATGATAAGCGCAAAGCGCGACACGAACCCCGACGACCTCTAAAACGCCGGGAGCCGATGCACGCCGCAAGCCAGTCACAATGAAGCGAATAAGGGGCACCACCTAGCTTTGAGCGGATAGGACGCAGACAACGGTGATTTGAAATATCACGGACTCTACACACACACACACACACACACACACACACACACACATACACACACAGATATATATATATATATATATATATAATATATATATATATATATATATATATATATATAGAGAGAGAGAGAGAGAGAGAGAGAGAGAGAGAGGATCAATAGGTGATGAAAACCCTCGGGGGTGTGAGGGAGAATTATTCTCTTGCAATATTTACAGCAACCTTATTTCCAACGAGGTAGAAAATCATGGTGATAGAGAGATTTGAGGGAGAGATAGTGAGCCTACTTGGTGTGTTCTCTAGAGATGACTTACTGACATGAAAACCTTGCTAGCATGAGTGTGTGTGCATCGACCGTTGGAGTGGAGATGTAGACTTAATTCCTTTTACATAGTACAAATTCCCAAAAAAAATCACTACACTAATTCCCCTCTCTTGTGATGCAAATGTTGCCAATTCCTCCCACCAAAATACTAACAAGTGCTGACCTCTGATGAGCTTCCCCTCCCCCCCCGTGATAGTGACCTCTCAGTGCCTTTTTATAGGTAATGTGGCTGCTTTAGATTAGGGAAATCTGGTTTGAATAGGGTAATCTAATTAGGGGAGACAAATCAAAGCGGTGGGCCCTGGGTGGTTGACCCTTGCTTTGTCTTGGGAAATATTATAAGGAAAACCTCTAGGTGGGCCTTTGTGACCATCACCTAGAGAGATGAGAATTTACAAATTTGGGATTTTTTTACAAAGGTTGGTTTGAAACTCTAAAAAATGATGACAACCTACGGGTTTTACTGAAGAGGGCGTCGGGGACGTGATGCCGGTGAATGGCGGCCTAGCTGTTGCGTCGGTGTAGTGCATTCGTCACTTTCGGGGTCGGCCGGGACATGCCTCGGCACCTTTGCTTGTTTTGGTGTTGGCAACGCAAGATTTGGCCGCCTCCTTTCTTTTCGTTGATGTTGTCGATGTCCTTCGGTTTTTTTTTTATACTTTTTCTGGTGTGTGCGTATACGTGTGCGTGTGTATGTATGTGAGTGAGCTCGTGGGTGTGTATGGATAAGTGCGTGGGAACGAGGGAGTGTATCGTTATATGTATATATATATATTTATTTATTTTTATTTTAACAAAAAATCTTTTTTTTCTTTTTTTTCCGGTTGGTTGCCTACTGCAGGGAACGCGGTGTGTGAGTGAGGGAGGGGATGGTGTGTGTGTGTGTGTGATAGAGAGAGAGAGAGAGAGAGAGAGAGAGAGAGAGAGAGAGAGAGAGAGAGAGAGAGAGAGAGAGAGAGAGAGAGAGAGAGTTTCGGTTTTACCCCGCTGCACCTTCAGGCCAACTCAGAGAGAGAGAGAGAGAGAGAGAGAGAGAGAGAGAGAGAGAGAGAGAGAGAGAGAGAGAGAGAGAGAGAGAGAGAGAGAGACAACACTACCTGCGTGCGTCGGGGAGAGACGGGAGGGGTGGGAGAGTGTGTGTGTGTGTGTGTGGTGGGTGAGAGAGAGAGAGAGAGAGAGAGAGAGAGAGAGAGAGAGAGAGAGAGAGAGAGAGAGAGAGAGAGAGAGAGTGTGTAGCACACTGTTCTACTACACCCGCATGGGCTTCTGGACACAGGGCAAGAGAGTGAGCAAGGGCAGGATGAGGGAGCGCGATGCCGGGTGGACGTGAGGGTGGATATAAGAGAGAGAGAGAGAGAGAGAGAGAGAGAGAGAGAGAGAGAGAGAGAGAGAGAGAGAGAGAGAGAGAGAGAGAGAGAGAGAGAGAGAAAGAGAGAGAGAGAGAGAGAGAGAGAGCAGGCCCTGGTGGGCCTTGGTGCGCCTTCGAGCTGTGGCAGAGAGAGCACGAGAGAATCTGAGGGAGTGCGAGAGGGCGGGTGGCCCGTGGACGACAAAGAGCGAGAAAGGGGGGGGGGTGAGCGTGGTCAACGGAGTAAGAAACCGGAGGGGGGTATAGTGGTTTTAGAGAGAGAGAGAGAGAGAGAGAGAGAGAGAGAGAGAGAGAGAGAGAGAGAGAGAGAGAGAGAGAGAGAGAGAGAGAGAGAGAGAGAGAGAGAGAGAGAGAGAGAGAGAGAGAGAGAGATATACATAGTGGCGGGTTCCCACCGTGGGGAAGAGAGTGACAGAGAGTGTGTGAGTCGGGGGGAAGATAGTGGAAGAGGTTATGTGGAGGGGAGTGAATTGAGAGAGAGAGAGAGAGAGAGAGAGAGAGAGAGAGAGAGAGAGAGAGAGAGAGAGAGAGAGAGATTCTCTTCTAAGCCCGCGGGCCGCTCACTCAAAGGGAGAGAGAGTGAGAGCTAATTGAGGGAGAGGGGGATGATAGGGGAGCCTAGGGCGGTGGTCCCCCAGTGGGAAGAAAACAAGGGGGGGGGGGGGGGGGGGGGGGGGGAGAGGGGGGGGGTGGGACGAGAGGGAAGAGGGAGGGGTATAGTATAGCGGCCCGCTAGGGCTGTAATATGGACGAGCGAAGAGAGAGAGAGAGAGAGAGAGAGAGAGAGAGAGAGAGAGAGAGAGAGAGAGAGAGAATATTTACAAAACTCGCCGCCTGCCAAAGGGGTGGGTGACATTGGTATCTCATTTTATGCACCCACTGGGCCCGGTGATGCAGCGACAGAATAAGTGAGAGAGAGTGTGTTGGTGGAGCCGAGCAATAGGAGAGAGAGAGATAGAGGCTTGTCTTCTAGCGGTAATGGAGAGGTGTGGCCAAATTGGTGGCGCCCCGCCAGTGGTTAAGCCTAGAGGGGTGGTGAATGTTAAAGAAACTTTTTTTTTTCTCTTGGTAATATGCTCTCCCCTTCTTGGGGTTTGGTTCTCGCGGTCGCGGTTTTGAAAACCGGCCGTCATTCGCTCTTTATGCCCGTTGGTGGAGCACCCCACATCACCTTCCATAAAAATATCTTCATAAATTGTAGTCACTTTGTCTTCCAAATGTTCTCCATGACTTCCTCCGACCATTGTCTCTTCCATAGTTTGTTGAGGGGACTAGACTAATTATTTTGTGTATAACTGCACGATATATGCCTTTAGAACGGGGTTTCCACAAAAGGCTTCTTTTGGGCCGTCTCTAGGCATTCCACTCGAACCCGGATTCACATATTGGCATTACAACATTGTCAAGCTCTTTCATCGCTCTGTTGAATGTCAATATCTCATAGCCATTAAGTTGATATTGGGTTGCGAGAAGGTCAATGGTTTTCTAGCTCTTAATGTTGTCGTCCCTGAAGTGAGCTAGACGATTCAGACCCTTATTATTCACTTTCCTGGCACTTTGTATCCAATAGGGGCTTTGCCAATGTTCTTGAAGTACCTGGTTTCTTCCCCCCACTCCAAAACCCCATGCCATATGCTCTTCTGCACTTCCTTACCAGTTCCACTGAGATGCCCCCTAGACTTACGCTAGACCACGTCCAGGCTGAGAGTTTGTCGTGAAACTCTACTCCTTTCCACCTACCCCATTTCAAACAAAGTTTAGTTGTATCTAGTATATCTTTGGTGATGATAGCCCAAGCTTGGTCTTGTTTAGCCAATGAGACAACAAATTTGGTGCAGTAGGCCTCACCATAGGCAACTGGGTTAAGAATTCCAAGACCTCCTTGGTCCACTAGTCGGGGGACGGACGTCCATCTGGCCCACTACCATGGTGTGGAGGATTTTGTGTTGTTTTTCCATAAAAATCTATTTATTACTGGTTTTAAGAACTCTTTCCAGTGACACAGCCATCCTCAGAAGTGGGATGGTGAAGGAAATCTCGGGGAGCATAAATGAATTTATTGCTTTGATTGGGCATGGGAATGGGAGAAGGGCATACTCCCACCTTCTCATTTTTGTTCTGACTTTTTCAAGTACCCAATAAAATCTTTGTTTGTGAGCTACATCCACCCCCAAGGGGCCCCCCAAGTGCTTGAAGATATTCCCTTTGGAAACAAGTGCTTTTTTCCTCATCGAGTGTGAGGCACATCCATCAGTCGATCCCCTAAGGTTAGAACTTAATTCTATGTTATCTATCGTCATTTAAGTCCACATTCGTGGAAAGAACCCGACTTATTGGGTCCACCCGTCCGACGATTGGTTCTAGACCAATCCCTATTTGCGACCCCACACACACCCTTGTCTTTGTTTTTTAATTACTACCACACTGTGTAACATTTACAAGCAATTCCTTAATTAATTCTTGACACGATGCAAAACAAAATCAAGGATTGAATACATTGACCACACTTTAATCTCTCTTTATTTTTTCCTCTTCCTTGCACATTTCCTTATGTGGAAATTCTATTTCTTTTACATGGATCCCAAGTGAAAATTTCTAGGAAATCTATCTTCGTGATGGGACACTACGTCAATAATGTCAAGATATGTTAGTCAAGTTTGACATTGTCTTCCTTGCACACCTTTTGCATGTTTTAAAACTCATCCATGCATAGACGACTATTTTTCTCCCCAGTGTCTCGTAATTGGATGAGAAGTTCCACCCTCAAGTCTCAACCCACTGCCTACAAAGAACAACCATCTATGCCACAATGTTAGCGTGGCAATGTAAGGAGAATAAGGGAGATAAGTTGGGAAGGATCTTATAGCATGAGACTCTGTCAAACTCCCAAGCCTAGAACCATGTTGGTAGAGAAAAAAAAAAAAAAAAAAACACACACACACACACAAAGATAACACCAATGAATAGAAAGATAATACACACAAAAATTGTGTAACCTACTCTCCTCCAACTCAAAACGAATCTTTTCCTTCAAGTTTATTTTTTAAAAAAACATATTGGAGGGGTATCTATGGTAGACGCCCCTTAGCAAAGCAGTCCCTAGCTCACCATTGACCCCTCTTCCTTTTTCCTCTTGCAAAGAATCTTCTTTGATTCTTGTTAACAAAAATGGGGTACCACCAATATAATATATTGGGATTAATATGTTTTGAAATATTAATACCATCAATATAATATATTGCGCTTAATATGTTTTGAAAGAATTTTTATTTTTCTGAGATTGCGGAGACCTAATGGGGCTTTGTTTTTACATATGAAATGTGAAGTTGGAATTGGAAACAAGTGTGAACTTTTTTATAGGTGGCTTAAGTTTTTTTTGTACAAATCATATGAATTTGAATTACAAAAAAAAATGTTCTTGGAAAAATATGACTGCCACACATTAAAAGGGTAGATCTTGTACAAACTTTCTTCTTTCTATTCATTGGTGTTATCTTTGAGGGACCATTGGTGTACCTCTCACACACAAGCTCGTACCCATTTGTAAGGTTTTCAGTTTCTGAAACCTTAAAGATTGTATAAAGCTTAATCAAACTGATATGATTATGGAAAAAGCAATGTAGAATTGTCCGACCATGGCAAATATTGGTATTTTTGGAATCTTAAACACAGCAAACTCCGGGCTAGAATTTTTCAGAACCAAATTCCGACAAAATCTGGAAAAGTTATCCTAAGGTTCTAGAAATTACTGATATTTCCAATTTTCATTATTAAAAGTCAGAGAAATTAGTAAAAATCAATTCTATGTATCTGGGGGGCTGTGTGGGGTAATGATGAACTTTCTCATACTAGATTTAGCAGCAGGGGACGTTTTTTGAGCTGTAGGGCTGCTTGGGATGCAAGTTACTGCCATTTTTCAGCCTGTGAGTGCCCAGAAACCTATAAATATGACCCTTGCTTCACAATTTTAGGGTGACTCAGAGTCTTGGTACGCTCTCTCTCATCTAGAGAGACCGCTACGCAGAAATCACTAGAGATCAAACTTTAATTGGTTAATTAAATGGTAATTAGCCTAATCCTTCTTAATTAGCAAAGTTAGGTTAACCTGTTTTCTTAATAAATTAAAAATTAATCCTATGTATACTCAAAAATCCTCTCTTAATTAAATATTTTCTGCTAATTATTGTGATTAAGCTTAGGGATATTAAGCAAATTAATTATTATATCATATTAGGGCAAAATTATCCATTTTAACCATTAATTTAGGGGAATTATACTAATTAAGTTTAGATTAAGTTCAGATAATTATCAAAGCTGTGTTAGAGCTAAGAAATTATCTTATAATTTTTTGAGTAATTTTCATAATTAATTAAGCAGAATTACACTATTTTTGAGAAAAAAATAAAAGAGAAAATAATCAAATTGATTGAAAATATTTTAAGATAATTATCAGAGGTTAAATACATCTTAATGAACATCTTAATAAACTCATGATAATTATGTTAGCCTCAGATGATTTGTTTACCTAATTATCTTAACATAAAAACACTATTTTTAGGACAAATTGAAAGAGGAAAAATAGCAAATTGATTCAAAATGCTTTGAGTTATTTTTTAGAGGTTAATCACATCTTCAAAAACCCTTGATAATTATGTTAACCTCAGATAATTAGTTTACCTAATTATCTTAAAAGAATTACACTATTTTTAAGACAAATTAAAGGAGGGAAAATAGAAAATTGATTCAAAATGCTTTGAGTTATTTATCAGAGGTTAATCATATCTTAGGAAAAGTATGATAATTATGTTATCCTCAAATAATTAGTTTAGCTAATTATATCAGCACAATTACATTATTTTTAGGATAAATTAAAAGCGAAAAAATAGCAAATTGACTCTAAATACTTTGAGTTATTTATCAAAGATTAATTACATCTTAGAAAACTTGTGATAATTATATTAGCCTCAAATAATTAGTTTACCCAATTATCTTAACAGAATTACTTATTTTTAGGACAAATTAAAAGGAGAAAAATATCAAATTGATTCAAAATTCTTTGAGTTATTTATTAGAGGTTAACTACATAATAAGGAACCTGTGATAATTATGTTAAGCTCAGAAAATTAGTTTACCTGATTATATTAGCAGAATTACACTCTTTTTAAGACAAATTAAAAGGGGGAAAATCGAAAATTTGATCGAAATGCTTTGAGTTATTTATCAGAGGTTAATTACATCTTAGGAAACATGTGATAATTATGTTAACCTCAGCTATTAGTTTACCTAATTATCTTAGCAGAATTACACTGCTTTTAGGAAAAATTAAAAGGGGAAAAATAGAAAACTCATTGAAAATATTTTGAGATAATTAAAATACACCTTAGAAAACCCAAGATAATTATCTTAACCTTAGATAACTAGTCTAACTAATTATTTCAATAGAATTGCACTATTTTTAAGATAAAATAAAAAAGGGAAAAATAGTAAACTAATCCCAAATGCTTTGAGATGATTATCAGAGGTAAATCACATCTTAAGTAACCCATGATAATTATCTTAACCAAAGATAATTATCCTAGTAGAAAACCACTATTAGTGAGGATAGATTGAAGG
Source organism: Adiantum capillus-veneris (assembly GCF_014529385.1). NCBI lineage: Eukaryota > Viridiplantae > Streptophyta > Polypodiopsida > Polypodiales > Pteridaceae > Adiantum > Adiantum capillus-veneris. Next base: position 90,471,435 of record NC_140936.1, read on the forward strand.
GAAAAATTAGTAAATCATGTGCTATGACTACATGCTATTTATCAGAGCTAGATTATAGGATAAAGAGGCCGTGATAATTATGTCAATGTTAGAAAAATAGTATAGATATTTATCCAAGTCAAATTATACCAATTCTAGTTGAAAACTAAAGGAGAAAATTAGTAAATCATGTGATATGATTACATTCTATTTATCTCAGCTATATTACATGATAGAAAGGCCGTGATAATTATGTCAAGGTTAGAAAAGTAGTATCGATATCTATCTAAATCAAATTATACTAATTCTAGCTAAAAACTAAAGAGAAAAATTAGTAAATCATGATATATGATTACATGCTATTTATCAAAGCTAGATTACATGATAAAAAGGTTGTGATAATCATGTTAAGGCTAGAAACTAAGTATAGATATTTATTTAAGACAAAATATACTAATTCTGGTTGAAATTTAAAGGGGAAAATTAGCTAGTCATGTTATATGATTACATTCTATATATTAGAGTTAGCTTACATAATAAAGTGGCTGTGATAATTATGTCAAGGTTAGAAAAGTAGTATAAATATTTATTTAAGTCAAATTATCCTAATTTTAGCTGAAAGTTAAAGATGGAAATTATATAATTAAGTTGGACGATAATAAGATAATTACCAGAGGTAAAAAATATCCTTATCTACTTGTGATAATTATGGAATAAATTATTAGTAAGTTTAGAAAATCATAATTGACTAAAAGTCCTATTTTTTGTCAAAGATTAATTAAAATAAATAGATTTTGCGACCAAAAGTTTTTAGGGAAATTATAGTAAGTGTAAACCTATGATATCAAGTTGAGGAAATGAAACCTGTAAGAGAAAATAAATAGAATAAATATTACATTAGGAGAAATATGAACCTTGCATGGGCCTTGTAAAGAATCCTAATTTTTAGGGATTAAGGCTGATGTTGTGTGGGGTTTAAGGGACAAGGGCATTGAAGAAGGTAGTTTTGAGTAGGCTTTTCTAGCCTTTTTTTTAGACAAATGTAGGATGTGGACCTAAAGGGTTGCTTTCTCTCTCTAGCTTTTTTTAAAGTGAAGGAAGCATAGGGGTGTGTCCACATCAGCAATTCCGTAGGTCAAAAAGAGTCAAAATTTGACTTTTTAAAAAAAAATTCATTTTTATTTGTTTTTTACTTAAAACTCCCTCCCAACATATATACATATCCAAAAATCATTTTTTGACCCATTTTTTAACCCACAAGCTTAGAAAGTCCATTTTTTCAAAAATCTTTTCCCCCAAAAAGTAATAAACATTTTGTTCTCTCATCCTCCTCCCTCCTCCCTCCTCCCTCCTCTCTCCCTCTCCCTCTCCTCTCCCTCTCTTCCCCTACCTTTCTCCTCCTCCCCAATCTCTCCCTCCCCTCCCTCCCTCCCTCCTTCTCTCCTCCCATCTTGCTCGGCCTCTCTACCCTTCCCCCTCTATCTTTTCATCATTTGCTTCCTCACGCAACAGCTTCCATGGTGCTCACGGACATCACAAATGGTTTGCTTGCACCACCACGTACTCCGCACACCAAAAGCATACATATTCGCTTACCCACGGCATTTGCACCGAAGACCACTAGTGAAGGTGATCAAAGGTCATCACAGGAACGTCGCACCGCTTGTGAGACCAATGTTGACATTTGGGTGGATGGCCATTTGTACCCTTATGATCCTATAAGCCGCTTCCATCCAGCGTTTAATAGCCTTTTCACATTTCTTCAATTTCTTGGGAGGGGAGAAGCAGGCTTGTTAGGCTATTGCAAGCGGCTGTGTATGGGTGCAGGTGCTTCTTTGCATATGTGGATGCACGAATGTCAAGCTCTTCACCTCAAGATGACGGCATTACAAGAGAGTGCTGCCTCTTCGGAGAGGGTAGTTAAAAGTCTAGAACAACAAATGCAAGAAAAGGAGTCCCACATCCAGAAGCTTACCAACACCATCACATACTTGAAAGAAACACCCCTTGGTGCAAGGGAACGCAAACGCCCGTATTCATCCATTGAAACTCTTGCACATTCCGGAGGAGCACGCAAACGACGAGTTACAGCCACAAGGTGATTTGGTCTTTACTTGCATGCTGCATTCTTACTTCACACTATTTTCTAACATTTATGTTTATTTGTTGCTAGAAACTTCATCCAGGAGGCATGCGGTGGAACAAGCCAAGATAATCGAATCAACCTTCTCACTAGTTGTTTCAATACCGAGGACGTTATTTCTATCTTACAATCACCTGGAGGTAAGCACATTAAGGATGGAGTCACCAAGGACCTTATGCGTAAATTAAGAAATGTGGTTAATGATGATGACGTTCAACAAGCTTGTGATGAGGCTAGAATCAGCACCAAAGCCTATGAGGCTATTTTTCAACTCCTAAAGGATGCCCTCAAAGAACATGGCATTGTGGAAAACCTATTTCCCGTTCTTCACAAGGTCAAGCTCGCAAAGAAGGCCACAAACGAAGATGTGTTCTTCCGCATTGGGACATACCTACACATTGAGGACACAATGCCAACTTCCCTTTATGCTTCGTGTGCAACAAAGACAAGGGGAAAAGGTAAGAAACAATCCATAAGACCTTCGAATAAGGGCTTTCCTTACACAATGTGGAACAATATTTTCGTGGATCTTAGAAGGCTTCAAGAAGCCATGCTTAGATTTTACGAGCTACCTGAAGAAGGTGACACACTTTACTTTTTTCTTTGGTATTATTCTTTTCAAAGAAGCTGAAGTTTAAGGTCTCAGCACTATTTATTTTGTAGTGCTTGGCACAAAAGTCGCTTTTGTGCTGAAACTCGATGAGTGTCAAATAGTGAAAGGCCGAAGGTTAGAGAGGCTAAGTGTCACTCTAATGAACGAGTCCATTCTGCAAACCAAGCGAAGGGATTCAGTCGAGCCATATCCCACCCTATCTTGTAGCGTGCAATCAGAGAAAGACATTTGGTGGTTGGGCGCTATTGAGGTGCCCAAAGAGACCAATGGAGTACTTTCGTGGATTTTTGAGAGAACTCCATGGATCACAGAAGTAATACACTCCCAAATTGCAGGTCAGAAGTTGGAGATTGAGGGCTTTGGTAGTTATGATGTGGAGTGGCACTTAGGTGGGGATTTGAAGACCATAAAGTGTTTGCTTGGCTGCAAACAAGGGGCTTCTTCTCTCATGCCTTGTCCATTTTGCACTCGAGGGTACAAACCTAATGGACAAAAATCACATAAGAGCACTGCAAAGGCCAGTTACATGCTTCCATGGCAAGGGCATGGAGAACAAGGGTTAGATTGTCATGATGTCGGAGATGAAGGTAGAGAATGGGAAGCGTCTATTCTGAGATGTCCCATGCTCAATGCCCCAGACCGTGATCAAAAGGACCACACTTGGAATCCAATTTTTCGATTTCCTCTATCGAATGTACATTTTTGTACATTACACGCATTCATGCGTATTTTTGATAGGCTATTGAAGCTCCACATTGACTATGCTTTCACAATGAAACAGTTGGAAAAGTCCCAGGAAGCGATCGAAAGAGTGGAGGTACTCTTGAATTCCATTGGCTGTCACGGTGGAAATGTGTCTATAGTTGCTGCAAAGAACACAGGGGAGGCCCATGAAATTGCTCAACAAGTGTCAATGAGTGGACAAAAAGCTAAACACTTTTTGAAGAAAGTTTCCCAAGGAAAGCCAAGTCGATATGATGCTCAAAGCAGCTCCAACCAGCAGGCAGGTAACCTTTGGGAGCTTTGGAAGGAGTTATGCAAAGCTACTACTGACAATGATTCAAATGGCGAGCTTGCAAACAAGTGCAAGCAAGTTTGGGCCCATTTTGATAAAATGGTCAAGCTTATGAGCCTTACCAGCACAACAGAAGAACAACGGCAATCATTTCAAGAAGCTTTGGCGGATTTTACCAAGGTCTTCACCCTTTTTTGGGGTGAAAATAACATCACACATTACATGGTAAGTCATTCATGGTGTATTCATTACAAGGGATTATTTTTATTTACTAATGTGGATCGTTTGCTCATGTGAACAACATATCTTGTTTGCGCATGGTGCATTTTTTGTGCACAAGTATGGATCGCTTGAAATTTTTAGCACTCAAGGCATGGAGAAGTCCCATTATCGAGCAAGGGGAGTGTACTTCAAAAATACTCGACATGGTGGTGGAATGGTGCAATCCAATTATTTGGAGGAGATGTTCAACTGGTTTTTTCGCACAACATTTTCTCGTAAGCTCACAATGGAGCGTGCGCGACAATCCAAGATTCGAAGAAGGTAGTTTTGAGTAGGCTTTTCTAGCCTTTTTTTTAGACAAATGTAGGATGTGGACCTAAAGGGTTGCTTTCTCTCTCTAGCTTTTTTTAAAGTGAAGGAAGCATAGGGGTGTGTCCACATCAGCAATTCCGTAGGTCAAAAAGAGTCAAAATTTGACTTTTTTTAAAAAAAATTCATTTTTATTTGTTTTTTACTTAAAACTCCCTCCCAACATATATACATATCCAAAAATCATTTTTTGACCCATTTTTTAACCCACAAGCTTAGAAAGTCCATTTTTTCAAAAATCTTTTCCCCCAAAAAGTAATAAACATTTTGTTCTCTCATCCTCCTCCCTCCTCCCTCCTCTCTCCCTCTCCCTCTCCTCTCCCTCTCTTCCCCTACCTTTCTCCTCCTCCCCAATCTCTCCCTCCCCTCCCTCCCTCCTTCTCTCCTCCCATCTTGCTCGGCCTCTCTACCCTTCCCCCTCTATCTTTTCATCATTTGCTTCCTCACGCAACAGCTTCCATGGTGCTCACGGACATCACAAATGGTTTGCTTCCACCACCACGTACTCCGCACACCAAAAGCATACATATTCGCTTACCCACGGCATTTGCACCGAAGACCACTAGTGAAGGTGATCAAAGGTTATCACAGGAACGTCGCACCACTTGTGAGACCAATGTTAACATTTGGGTGGATGGCCATTTGTACCCTTATGATCCTATGAGCCGCTTCCATCCACCGTTTAATAGCCTTTCCACATTTCTTCAATTTCTTGGGAGGGGAGAAGCAGGCTTGTTAGGCTATTGCAAGCGGCTGTGTATGGGTGCAGGTGCCTCTTTGCATATGTGGATGCACGAATGTCAAGCTCTTCACCTCAAGATGACGGCATTACAAGAGAGTGTTGCCTCTTCGGAGAGGGTAGTTAAAAGTCTAGAACAACAAATGCAAGAAAAGGAGTCCCACATCCAGAAGCTTACCAACACCATCACATACTTGAAAGAAACACCCCTTGGTGCAAGGGAACGCAAACGCCCGTATTCATCCATTGAAACTCTTGCACATTCCAGAGGAGCACGCAAACGACGAGTTACAGCCACAAGGTGATTTGGTCTTTACTTGCATGCTGCATTCTTACATCACACTATTTTCTAACATTTATGTTTATTTGTTGCTAGAAACTTCATCCAGGAGGCATGCGGTGAAACAAGCCAAGATAATCGAGTCAACTTTCTCACTAGTTGTCTCAATACCGAGGGCGTTATTTCTATCTTACAATAACCTGGAGGTAAGCACATTAAGGATGCAGTCACCAAGGACCTTATGCGTAAATTAAGAAATGTGGTTAATGATGATGACGTTCAACAAGGTTGTGATGAGACTGGAATCAGCACCAAAGCCTATCAGGCTATTTTTCAACTCCTAAAGGATGCCCTCAAAGAACATGGCATTGTGGAAAACCTATTTCCCGTTCCTCACAAGGCCAAGCTCGCAAAGAAGGCCACAAACGAAGATGTGTTCTTCCGCATTGGGACATATCTACACATTGAGGACACAATGCCAACTTCCCTTTATGCTTCGTGTGCAACAAAGACAAGGGAAAAAGATAAGAAACAATCCATAAGACCTTCGAATAAGGGCTTTCCTTACACAATGTGGAACAATATTTTCGTGGATCTTAGAAAGCTTCAAGAAGCCATGCTTAGATTTTACGAGTTACCTGAAGAAGGTGACACACTTTACTTTTTTCTTTGGTATTATTCTTTTCAAAGAAGCTGAAGTTTAAGGTCTTAGCACTATTTATTTTGTAGTGCTTGGCACAAAAGTCGCTTTTGTGCTGAAACTCGATGAGTGTCAAATAGTGAAAGGCCGAAGGTTAGAGAGGCTAAGTGTCACTCTAATGAACGAGGCCCTTCTGCAAACCAAGCGAAGGGATTCAGTCGAGCAATATCCCACCCTATCTTTTAGAGTGCAATCAGAGAAAGACATTTGGTGGTTGGGTGCTATTGAGGTGCCCAAAGAGACCAATGGAGTACTTTCGTGGATTTTTGAGAGAACTCCATGGATCACAGAAGCAATACACTCCCAAATTGCAGGTCAAAAGTTGGAGATTGAGGGCTTTGGTAGTTATGATGTGGAGTGGCACTTAGGTGGGGATTTGAAGACCATAAAGTGTTTGCTTGGCTGTAAACAAGGGGCTTCTTCTCTCATGCCTTGTCCATTTTACACTCAAGGGTACAAACCTAATGGACAAAAATCACATAAGAGCACTGCAAAGGCCAGTTACATGCTTCCATGGCAAGGGCATGGAGAACAAGGGTTAGATTGTCATGATGTCGGAGATGAAGGTAGAGAATGGGAAGCGTCTATTCTGAGATGTCCCATGCTCAATGCCCCAGACCGTGATCAAAAGGACCACACTTGGAATCCAATCTTTCGATTTCCTCTATCGAATGTACATTTTTGTACATTACACGCATTCATGCGTATTTTTGATAGGCTATTGAAGCTCCACATTGACTATGCTTTCACAATGAAACCGTTGGAAAAGTCCCAGGAAGCGATCGAAAGAGTGGAGGTACTCTTGAATTCCATTGGCTGTCACGGTGGAAATGTGTCTATAGTTGCTGCAAAGAACACAGGGGAGGCCCATGAAATTGCTCAACAAGTGTCAATGAGTGGACAAAAAGCTAGACACTTTTTGAAGAAAGTTTCCCAAGGAAAGCCAAGTCGATATGATGCTCAAAGCAGCTCCAACCAGCAGGCAGGTAACCTTTGGGAGCTTTGGAAGGAGTTATGCAAAGCTACTACTGACAATGATTCAAATGGCGAGCTTGCAAACAAGCGCAAGCAAGTTTGGGCCCATTTTGATAAAATGGTCAAGCTTATGAGCCTTAACAGCACAACAGAAGAACAACGGCAATCATTTCAAGAAGCTTTGGCGGATTTTACCAAGGTCTTCACCCTTTCTTGGGTTGAAAATAACATCACACATTACATGGTAAGTCATTCATGGTCAAGGTCCCACCAAGCATGCTGCATGGCGGTGATGCAGAGTGCGACAAGGATCAAAGTGGATACTGCGCGAGTCACTAAACGTGAACGCAGGGTCCAACTCTAAGCGACATGTTTATTTAAAAAATAATACTTCTTTTAAAAAAATTAGTGTGAACAGGGCTCTTTTTAAATGGGCCCTTATAAATATTGCATGCTCTCATAAATCACTCATTTCTTAAGAACATGTGAGCTCTTACCAACGAAATGGCGCGCACCAGCTCAACACAAACAAACCGCGAAAGAGCATCCGCCTGCCAACAAAAACACCCTCCAAGGATGTGAGAAGCCGTCATGGCTTAAAGGCACAAGAAAACGGCCACGAACACCTGGCCGTTCCAAGAACTCTTCTGGTAGTGGGCATGGTGGTAGGGCACGAGAGTCATCAAGGACTGTTGAATCTCCATCTCCTCAAGATATAACACCTAGAAAGAGAATGAAGCAACGTGCCCAGCGCTGGAGAGAAGCAGAGGGCCAGCAAACATCAGAGTCCGATAGGGAGCAGCCGTCGCGCCCCCAATCACAAGCAGGACCATCCAGGACTCGGGTGGTCAATACAGACACCGAATCAGAGAGTGAGCCACCATGGCTGCGAGAAAAAATACCGTGCACACACCGGGTGGCCGTTGGGGGGAAGACATTGCCTCAAGGCAAGGGAGCTCTCCCCACATGACAAGATCGGCAACCAAGGGAAGAGGAAGAATCAGAACAGGCTGCAGAACCAGCCCCTAAGCATGTAAAAAGACGCAAGTCTAAGTTTTTCAAGAAGCCTTCACGCCGCCCGCCAGCAAATGTGCAAGTGCCCCCAAGACAACCGCAGCGGCGCCGAAAAATAGCAAGGGCATTTGCAGAAATCCGCCACTACCAAAAGACGACGGAGCTCTTGATTCGACGCGCCCCCTTTGCTCGCACTGTGAAGGAAGTGCTTCAAAGCTATGGAAATCAGTATAGAATGCAAGCAATAGCGCTAGAGGCTATTCAAGAAGCTGCAGAGACCCACATCATTTCAGTGTTGGAAGATACCAACCTATGTGCCATTCATGCAAAGCGAGTGACAATACAGCCAAAAGATATGCAGATTGCACGACGATTGCGACGAGACTTCGAGCATTAGCCGAAGTTACCCCTCTTTTTGTATTGCACACCCTTATCTTTGTAATGATTTGACTTTCCAATGACAATATGATCAACAGTTGTGTCTACTCTGCCTATTATCTTTGTAATTTCAAGTTCTGTAGGTAATTGTAGTCAATTTCAGTAAATTTGTCCATTTTAAGTACCCTTAGGGGTAGATAAGCCTACAAGGGGCAGAAAAAGGCCTGGCCACAAGGGCGCGCAAATGGCCCATCCAAAACTGATGGATGGGCCATTTGCGCGCCCTTGTGGCCAGGCCTTTTTCTGCCCCTTGTAGGCTTATCTACCCCCAAGGGTACTTAAAATAACCAAATTTACTAAAACCTATTGGTTTTGCATCAATATTTTATATGGATCCTTATGGACACCTTTTTTTGGTCATTTCAAGCTTTGAATTCCCTATAGGATATCAAAACAAATAACATATTGTAAAACCAAGTGTCCAACGTAATTTGACTTTTTGGTGCAAGGGTGTAGTGGGTAGAGCTAAAGCAAGTGATAGTTTGCTGGAAACTTCATTTCATAATTGATTTGAGCTTTTCTAGTGTCCTTGAGTGTGAACATATACTAGAATTGCCATAAAAAGGTTGCATTTAAATGAATGATGCAAAACCAATCCATTGCAATAAATTTGTGCTTTTTAAGTACCCTAGGGGGTAGATTGGCCTATAAGGGGCAAAAAAATGCCTGGCCACATGGGCGCGCAAATGGCCCATCTAAAACTGATGGATGGGCCATTTGCGCGCCCTTGTGGCCATGCCTTTTTCTGCCCCTTGTAGGCTTATCTACCCCCAAGGGTACTTAAAATAACCAAATTTACTAAAACCTATTGGTTTTGCATCAATATTTTATATGGATCCTTATGGACACCTTTTTTTGGTCATTTCAAGATTTGAATTCCTTGCAGGATATCAAAACAAATAACATATTGTGAAACCAAGTGTCCAATGTAATTTGACTTTTTGGTGCAAGGGTGTAGTAGGTAGAGCTAAAACAAGTGATAGTTTGCTAGAAACTTCATTTCATAATTGATTTGAGCTTTTCTAGTGTCCTTGAGTGTGAACATATACTGGAATTGCCATAAAAAGGTTGCATTTAAATGAATGATGCAAAACCAATCCATTGCAATAAATTTGTGCTTTTAAAGTACCCTAGGGGGTAGATTGGCCTATAAGGGGCAAAAAAATGCCTGGCCACAAGGGCGCGCAAATGGCCCATCCAAAACTGATGGATGGGCCATTTGCGCGCCCTTGTGGCCAGGCATTTTTTGCCCCTTATAGGCTAATCTAACCCCCTAGGGTACTTAAAAATCACAATTATACTCAAATTGACTGCAATTACATACCTTGAAATAACAAAGTCAAAAAACAATTCATATCACCAATTGAAACAATTTTCAAGATTGACAAATCAGATTGAAAATAATTTGCAATATAGAGAGACAATTTCAAATATTTTTTATTCCTTCTAGCACGGTGATTTTACATCATGTATCTGAGGAGTTCATAATTTTTTTGACCATTTCCTTGCGCCTATTTTGCGCGTAAGGCAACTCCCCAGTCAAGAGGGACTGCGCTATGGCATTTGGGTCATTTGAGCCAATGGAAGCATGTATCCCTATCTGGGCAAGCACTTTACCACGAAAGCCAGTGCCAAACGCTATGCATACAAGGGATCTATGCACTAGGAACACTTGATGCGCAGTTTGAGCAATGATACTCAAACACAAAAACTTGCTCAAAGCTTTTAACGACCAAGTCATAAAATGGGCTTGGGGAGTAAATTCATTATGGATAATGGCCACATCGCCAGGGGGGAGTTGTCCGAGGTAATGCGCAAGGGAAGCTTGAGGTCCAAAGCTCGTCCGCTTGCCACCCATCCTTGCAGCAAAATCATCAACCTCCACAACATCCTATCATAAACTGATGAAGGTTGAGAAAAAAGACACAAAGGATAAAATAGTAACATGAAAATTAGGATACAGTTTACCTCCTGCTCCTTGTCATCCTCCTCCCTGTTGCCCTTTGCATCCAAGTCAATGGTCCCATGCACCACAGATACAAGCTTTGGATCATCAGATGGGAGGTTGCATAATGGCATAGGTATCCTAGCAGCCTCAACCTTGGCTTGCGTGGCTTGGAAATCTTCATCAGCCACGTGCAACTGCTCTGCTGCCAAGACCTCCGCACATACAACTGCAATAGTGTCAGCAACAGAGTCCCCATCTGGAAAGAGCTTGCTTTCTAGGGCATCTGGCGTATTGTCTAAGGGACATTTGCTGCTGTTGCATAGCACGCTCAAGCATTCATCCATGCGCAGGCCAAATGCTTTTTCCAAATCATGCAGGAACACAAACTCCTCCCCATCCACTAACACTGAGGAGAAGCGGCTAATTTCTACCTCTGGGATAGCCACATCCGTCAGTGGTAGTGGCACTAGAGTGTCACTAGGGCCAGCCGCAACTATGGATTTCTCAACCACTTCCTCAAGACCCCTAGGGTACTCGAGCTGGTGTGCTTTTCCTTCCGCTGCAGGGTTCATGGGTATAACCTGCTGCTCCTTGGTGTCCTTGATAAAGGACCCAACTTGAAGGTGTGGTAAGCGAAGCTCCTCCAAATCAGGTTGCTCGCTCACCAAGAAGATAAATGTTGCAAGCCGAGAAAGGTACTCCACCCCCAACTTGCGCTTCTTGAGCGCTGACACCCCAGGGGCTTGCTCGTCCAAGTAATGGCCTGCATTGGTTGCAATTTCTTGGAATCGTTGCAACCGCTTGGCGAATGGGCGATCACCTTTGTGTATATAGCGCAAAAGATCGCAAGGCACCCAAATCCCTGCATGTGGGGGGATAGATACAGAATATTTTATGATGTGCTCCCCCATGAACGCAGAAATATCCTCAAATGCATCCATGTGAAGGGCAACTGTGGCGTCAAGGTCAGGGAGACGAGTAAAAGAGGTGTGGAGGTCCAACTTCCCTTTGTATTTGGTGTCCTTGAGGAAGAGGATGAAGCGTGACAAAGGGGTGGATGTGGGTACAGATGCAGAGGCTGTGGCAGCATCCATGTTTAGCCTGGGGTGTGGATAGAGAGTGGAGGAGCTCAGGAGTTGCAAAAGTGAAAATAGTGAATGAGTTAGGTGGCCCCCCTTTTATAATGTACCCTTTTTTTAAGACATTTTTAAAAAAAAAGGCACTTTCACCAAAAAAATGATTTCTCATCCCAATGCAAAAAATTATATTCAAAGGCATGATTTGCCGAAGCAAATCATGTTGATTACAGTGGGGATCAATATGAAAATTGCAAGAGTTACAAAGTTATAAGATCGATAGCATAGTTCCATCTATCCCCCAGTCCTCCTCGACCTTCAATTTGTCTTCCATTCTCTTCCCAATCTGCGGACATTCATTACAATAAGCATCTAATGATCGACAAACCATGATGTATTGAAAATGTGGTGGAAGGATTCTCACCTTGTGACCTTGTAAACGAAATTGTGCTTGTTGAAGGACCTCAAAACCCATAATAACCAAATGTTCTCGAACATTACTGAGAGTCCAATGCTTGTTCACTTGGACTGCCTCCAAAGCATCGTTGGGCATCTTCACTGCAATGTCAAAGCTTGCAATAGCACCGTCTACACTCTGTAAGGGAGTCCACACTCCAAGCTTGCACATCCAACGATCATAGTGAAATCGTATGTACAAGGAGGTGCGGGATTTCAAATAGCGCATTCCAATACCTGAAGCTCCAACCTTACAATGGTACCGGTCCATGTTGTGCATGCCCTCCACAAAACCCAAGTCCTCTTCTAAAAGCCTTCCTAATTCCTCGTAATGCGCATCTTTACATACAAGCATTGTGGTAGTCTCCACAAATCCAAACTCTTTAAAAATGTGCACAAAACAATGAATAGGCAAACACCAGCTCAAGCCCACAGACCTAGAAGCTTTAGAGTATTTCAAAGAGTTTGGACATCCATTATCATCTTTTTCTTGAAAGATGCTACCGACCACAAATCTGGGACCGGCCACTCCATACTTAATAAGGAAGTTACTTTGATGGGTTCAAGCGTTCCAAATTCTTGTGTAGAAGTAGGGGCAATATAGGAGTGAGAATAGAAGAAAATCCTTCTTTGAACCAGTTTGGTTGGGCAAAGATGCGGGAACATTATTGCTCCAATATCCGCATGTATAGCATTGAATGTGCCGGAGAGACTATGTAGTGGCTGCTCCTCCACTAACGTGGATGGAAATATGACTATAAATGCATGACAAATGTTAAGTATGAATCCATAATAACATTACACTGTGATTTCACACCTAGCTTTGTATTCTCAAAACATGTACTTACAATGTGTTGGAAATCGAGGTGGTTGTTGCAAGTGCATGGTTGACATTGAGAAAACATGTTGCACAATGACTATGGTCCCCTTGTCCAAGTTTGCACGATTCCGCACACGATGAGGGCCAACAGCAGATGGTTGCATGTATACCCAAGCACCTTTGGTGAACTCTTGTGGCACCCACTCATCATCTACACCTCTAGTGTTATGGCATGCAAGTGCTGTGACCTCATCCTTTGGTCGCCTTTGCGAAGTAGAGTTGGCCATGGTTGAGCAAAGCAAACTAGGAGGAGGAGAAGAACCTTGCTTGTTGCTACAATGTAGGTGTGATAAAGTGATATGAGAAAATGGTCAACCCTTGTGGCAATGGGAGGAGAAGGTGGACAACCCTTGCTTGGTGTGGCACTAGGAGGAGAAGGTGGATAAGCCTTGCTTGGTGTGGCAATGGAAGGTGGTAGGGGAGGAGAGAGGAGCTTTCTTGCTGCAGCAATGGAGATGGTGTAAAGAGAGAGAGTGTTGGAGTAGAGGATGAGTGTGATGGTTGCAACCAAGGAGGGGTTGGAAAAGGGGTTCTAGAGAGAGAAAATCCCTTTTTGCCTAATAACTAATTTTGGGGGAGCTCTGGATAGCAAAAAAAGATTTTTTAAAAGTTTTTTAAAAATTTTGAATTTTAGGATTTTTGGATGCACGTTTTGACTTTTTGAGATCAAAAAATGTTTTTTTGACCATAAAATAGTTTTAGGGGGGTTTTCAGAAGATGAAATTTGAGTTTTGAAATTTTAGAAAAATTTCAAATTTTTGGGATTTTTTCAAAACCGGATCAAAAAGGAGGGAAGTTGGAGGTTCCATATGGCCCGCCCCCCCCTACCCCCCAACCTTCTCACTAGGTAAGAGCCCATTTAAAAAGTGTAAGACTACTTTGTCCCCCTACATTTTTGAGGGCATAGAGTGTGTCCACCACCTTCTTTTCATTGGCTGGCCTCTAATTAACCTTAATCCCAAAGGGCCCCTAGAGGGTTCATATTTTTCCTAATGAAGCCCAAAATAAGTAGATTCCAAGCTTAAAAATCGATGGGAAAATTAAGAAAAAGATATAGAAAACTATAAGAAAATTAGGAGAGCTAAAAACCCTTAGGGAAGCGATAGAAAAAGTTATCATGCCTATATAGACAAATAAGAAATTACTAGGTCAAGAATTTACCAATTAAGACTATAAATTTAACCTTGGAATGGGTTACGGTTGAATACAAAGGTTAAGTTTAGATTTTGAATTATTTACCTAATGGTTAGACGTCCTTTTTATAAGGATAATAAGTTATGGCACCTAAAAGGACCCGAGCAAATTCTATATCTAATGATGAGGATGTAGCTCCAAAACGAACTAGAGTGTCACACGATGATGAAGCCGGACCTAGTAGTAGGCCTACGGAGGAGAGTCTTCAGGCGCCAGCGCAGCAGTATATGGCCGATCAATCCCAGGTGGGTTTTTCATTATTCAATCAAGTCTTTAAATAGTTTAAGTTTTTTTATAAGTTAGCACTGCATACGTAAGGAGTGAGTAAGAATCCAAAAAGGAATAATTGACCAGAAACAAAAGGTAACTTCCAACGTGCATTTGTTTATAATGTAGGAAAGAATTGTTTGGGTTAAAACTGATTGAATTAGGAAAGATATGATTGATCATCCTTAAGACAACTTGTCTCAAGACACCTCCGACTCCTTGGTATATTTTGATGATAACGATGGTTTTCCAGCCACAGATAAGTCGGTTACCCCCATGAACGTTGAGTTTCTACTCCGTGTCATGTCTTGATGTTTCTACGTATGTTAGGATACTGTTTTTTTATCCTAGGGGAGCTGTCCGATTGTATGGGCAACTCGTTTGGTGTATGGGCACCCGGAACCTTGGGTGGGGGTTTATCCACTCCGGATTGTGAATAAGGAATGGGTGCCGTTTTTTCACCCTTAGGTGGTCTTGAGACAAGAAGAGTACTAGTCATGGTTATTATGGACAATGTTTTGATTGACAGTATCCTGTCTTAAGTTTAAAGATGTCTGTTTGCTAAAAGAATGTTTTCAATACTGTTTTCAAGGGTTGTTTTAGTAAAATCCTGTTATGAAGGATAAAAGAAATCATTATTTTAATTGTGATAAGAACGTGGTAGTAATTAAATAATAAAAGAATCATGTGTGAGTGCGGGGTGGTAAGTGGGGATTGACTAAGGTTGTCAATCATGGACGGGTGGACCTGATTAGTTAGGTAACTATCCATCCCTACGCACTAAAACGTTTAGAAAACTTCTTCACTTGGAAGAGGAGTCCACCAGCGGCTGTGTCCTCACATATGTTAGGGGGGGGAAAGCGTTGGTTGAGGATACCTTAGCCCAATTTGTGAAAGTTATAGGGCCGAAATAATTTTTTGGACTTTTAATACGTTGTCCCGTTTTTGCTGCGAGACAGGACTAGGTCTTCTTTTAAGGCTATAGACCCAAGCCATTGTCAATGGTAAAGGTCTATTCCTTGGATTTTTCTTGTTTAGAGACTCTGATTTTTATCAGACCTAGAGACCTGTCAAGGATCCCATCCCGTTTTTGGTGTCGGCGGGCTGGGAACCTTACACCATTATCTGGAAAATTATTAGTACAAAGCTCATGCAAGCAATTGAGACGCTGCTAGACAATGGAATGTGTCGCTCATGTTGAAGCCTAAACATAAAGCCCAAGATTTCTAATAAAATACTAGAATTAAGTGTCTCATGTACATTCCAACAAGTGCGTCCACTTTGCACTAAGCTTTGCTATAGAGATTTTTGTGTTTATGCACAAGAAAGCGTGATCTGTAGCTTGGGACAAAATCCTCCATTGACAATGGACTTCCTTGCCATGATTTTTTTCTTACCGTGGATATCCCTTGATAGACTTGATGACCAGACACTCCATTCAGCTTGGATACATGCCATTGCAGCCAATCGACTTTTCCATTTTCCTTGAAGGTGCAGTTTGGTAGGGACAAAAGAAGTCCTTATCCGTTTAGTAAGGACACTATAGATCCTTAATCTATTTTTTTTAAGACATAAGAAGTCCACAAACTTTATAAGATTTCTTTATCCTTGGGTCATCAACAAGTGCTTTCTAATATTGATATGTTTCTAAAAAGGGGAGTTGATATATTTTGAGTTATTAAGGTGCTTCATGCAAAAGAACATCTCGATTCATGATTTTGTGTACTAGAAAAAGCTATCTCAATTGCTAAAATTCCAATAACAAGCTATCTATGCCTTTCAATGATTGGCTCAGTTTTCTTTTGTATACCTGTTTGAGACTTACAACAACTATAAAAAATTAAAATTGTAATTCAGCCCTTACCCTCGCTCGTTTTTAGTTGCTCATTCCTCGCTCGTTAAATGATAGGGCTCACCAAAACGCATGTTGTCGTTAATAGAAACTTAGGTAGGAATTCTGTTTGATGTTAAAAATACTTCTTGCGTCAAGTTTGGATGAAGAAGAACTAGATTGCATTTGAATAGAGACTGGATCAATTGGATGCTATCTTGATGTTGCATTGATGCGCGATGCGGGTTGGTGCCCATGCCGCATTGGTGTGTGATGCTGGTTGGTGCCCATTCCGCGTTGGTGTGCGATGCAGGTTTGTGCCCATGACGCGGTGTTGCGCGATACCGTGTTGGTGTACGATGCCGGGTTGGTGCTCAAAGAGGGTTGTTTCCCTGAACTGAATAATTGATTATGAATGAGAAAACCTTTATACAAAGGCTCTGTTGGTTCAAAAGAAAATTATGTTGTTGCAAGTCGACCTTGATCAACCATTAACACTAGAATGGTAACAAGACACTTTTATGTCTTGTTAAGTGACCATTTTGCTTGAATTATTTGAAGAGTATGAAAATGAATTTCTAGGGGCTATATATCCACAAAGTTGCCTTATGAGCTGAAAAAAACTTGACTTTTTTTTTGGAATATCGATCTCACCATTAACCTTACTCTTCCACAACATTTTTGAACCTAAACTGTGTGAAAAAACGGGTCCTGTTTTTGGCTTTTTTCAAAGTTTTGTAACTATACCACTCTAAACTTCATGTTTGTGAGGTTTAGATTGCTAGAGGATAAGCCTTCATAGTTCTCAACATGTTTTGATGCTTCTAGGGAGAACTAAGTGTTAAAATTGAAAGTTATGACCACCAAAATCATCACTTTCATGATTTTTTTGGTGGCTTTCTTGATATCTAAATTCAATTATGATTGTGTAAGTAGAATGTATAACATAAAGCTAATCTTCCTTGAGTTTTAGGGGACCTAATACACTATATAGCATAGTACATGATGATGGTTGAGTTTTTTGATTGCTGAAGAATACGAGACATTTTAGAGTAGCAAATATAACTTTCTCAATATTGCTAGTTTCTTAGACCAATAGTGTGTATTTTGTAGGTAGTAACCATATCTAATCACATAAACTACAAACTTGGCTAAATATTGAGTAGTTTCTATGGGTTTCTAGAGGTCATAATGCTAAACCCAGTTTTTTCATGTTTGCTCTATTTAGCACTTTATCATTGTCCCAAGGTTCCACTTAGTAATAGATCTATTATCCTTTTGACATGCTCAATGGTTCCTTTTGAATCCAAAGTCCCAAAGGGAACTAAAAAAACATGTATATAGTATCTGTATTGAGCGTGACTATAGAAACTTTGATAATAGGTCCACAGAAAGGCAAAAATGCAACATTTTTGTACCTATTTTTTTGCCCCAAAAAATTTAGTGAGGTAAAAGCAAATATATGTTTTGATCACCAACCCATGGAAGTTAACGGGGCATTTTTATCTCATGTCCTAAAAAAACACCCACTCTTATTTATATGCAATCAAATGTAAGAAATGGTTGTTTTGGGCAAAATGCATTGGTCTATCAACTTTGGAGGCTTGTAGTGACCAAGAGATGAGAAGTTTCTCATTTTGTTCATATGTAGTAGTCCTTGAACTATAAGCTCATGAAAGGATTTTCAAAATGAGTGGATTTACTATGGTTTTGGAATTTTTTTCCAAAACCCTAAAAGCACACTTTTATGTCCTGTTACGTTACCAGACTAGTGTTAAGTCTACTAAGTAGGTTGTTTTCAACAAACATTGTATACAATATTGGTACTTGGTTTGGATTTACAAAAATTTCCTGCTACGGTGGCTGATTCGCCTCGCCTACTGGAGCATGGCTTGGGCCAGCTCGGTTATGGTTCTTCTTTGCATCTTTGGGGGCCACTACGCAACTCAAAAATACAATTAATGGAAAAAAGAAGTTTCTTGTGCTAAGCATTAGTCTAAGGCTAAGTTTAGTCAAAACATCCAATAATTTAATAACTTAATTTTTCTAGGATCTGGTGGACCTATTTGTCCCAAAAATCAAGTGCAAATTCGACTTTTATAAGTAATTTAGCAAAACTTTATTTACTAAAAATTATGCATGCATATAAAAATCACAAAAAAATAAATAGAGATGAGAAAGGTCTTGAGAATATCTATAAAAATATCCAAAAAATTTCCAAATGGTATTTGCTAATTTTCCCCTAATTTTACTAGGCTGAAACTACCTATTTCTAGTGTATTTTCTATTTATTTCTTTCTAAAAGTATTATTTTAGGCTAAAAAATATATTTAAAAATTCAATTAAAAATCACAATTATTTTTTCTTATGTATGAAGTAATTTTTAAAATTATAAAATCAGTGATTAAAAACTTTGACCAGATATGTACGCAAATTCTGTAATATCATATGATTTTATAGTATCTAATCACTAGTTTACTAAATCTAATGACCTATGGATAATTATGTGTAAATTTCTTGATGATACTTGCCCATCTACGCTCATGCATGCACATATAAGGTAAGTATGGGTGCGTGATGCGCATGCATGTGATATTTCTATAAAATTCAAAAATGCATGTCATTCCTAAAGGCTTCATTCACACAAAAATCATACATGCAAAAGTTGCATGCTACGTAGTATCAAGGGACACAAGAATATTTAGAGAGAGAAACTTTACAGATTTTGAAGAGAGAGAGAGAGAGAGAGAGTATTTTCCTAAGAGTACAAGGGTATATGTAGATGCTGAATTTAACATTCTATTAACTTTGGTCCCCGCTTCACAAGTTTCACCGTGTCGATCACAGTTCGATCACAGTTCGTCACTTTGTCACCTCGTGTTGCCTCACGTGAACCTCCTCTAATTTCACGTGTGTGCGTGTGTGTGCACGCAAATGTGTGGGTGAATTTCAGCAGAGTCTCCTCCTCCTAAAGAGCTCTCTGAGCATACAATGTGTGTTGTGAGGGGGATGGAGTTCTATATATAGGCTAGGGGAGGCTCCATGCAGACTAGAGTGAACTCCAAGTGGTGGGAGGTAGGTCTGCAAGTGGAGGGGGCTCTCTTAGTTAACTAAATTCGAATTTAGTTAACTGGGGCCTTTTATGCATGTCCTGACGCTTGTTAGGTGAGTGCTTGGCCCTTTAACCCTTCAATTTTACCATTAAAAAAAATTAATCCAACTTAGATGTGAGCTAAAGTGCACATTCCGGCTGTGTTTTAGACACCTTCAAGTCGCTTGGAAAGCTCGTTTTGGGGACTACAATGGCCACACATAGACACATACATCTATTGCGTATGATTGAATCCAAAAATTCACAAAAAATGACACTTTAAGTTCAATAAACTTGCAATGTCTTCAATTTATCAATGGATACAATTGTTGTCGGGTTCAGGCACATTACATTCAAGAAGAGGAGAAAATCTTCTACGAACAATATTGCCAGGAGCTGCTTAAAGTCATGCCTTATAACTTCCCTCACACACCACTACCTTCGAGCATCGTGATGAAAGGATGCGATCCTATGGCCAAAAGTAGGGGGGCAGGGGCCATCCCTTCTTAATAGACCTTTTGACCTCAAAGGAGCCCACAGTTCTATCAATAAATAGGAGCTTTGACTGGGTGCTAGCCCTCAATGTGTGAATGAGGCGACACAGGCGAGGCCCAAAGCCCAGAGCATCCATGACAGTTTCTATATATGACCATGTTATTCTATCATAGGAAATCTCATAATGCAATTCTTAAGCTTCCATCTAGAAGGCATGTGCTAGTAAATAGAAGCTGAAATGGGTAATAAAATTTTTGATGGGATTGTCATTCTAGGGTTGTTGGATGTATATTTGAGTGAGGTCTATTCACAAAAGTACAACAAGAGCTCGTGTGTATAATTTTTTCCTCGGAGTATATTGATCGTAAAATATTCCCAATAGAGGAAAGCCAAGGAGAATCATCTATTTATGGCAAGTATGCATTAAGGAATGGTCATGCACGACCATTCTCAGTCGTCAAAGTCGAGAGAAGCCACATGTTATGTGATAGTGATGTTGCAGGCCATGATGAAATTAATTATGTGATAGTGATGTTGCAAGCCATGATGAAATTAAGTGCATGTGATGACTACTAATGAGGGCTTTTGAGTATTGATTTTCCGTGCAATGATTGAATGGACCCCTTGAAGATTTTGTGCACTAAGGTGTAGTACATTGGATGAAATTCTCATTGTGCTGACCTGCCATGCTGTCATTGGGCAAAGCAAAAAACAATTGCATGCTGATGTGTCATGTATCTAGGGGCTACAAAGTGGAGTTGTGCAAAATAATGTGCAACAGATGGAGGGCACATATCTATTGTCCCGCTACCCTGGATTTTGACAGAGTGAAATTTCGCCCTAGATGCAAGATTTGGTGGATTTTGAAGGCCTCTTTGAGCACTATCTCTTGCCAGAGTGGAGCCTCAATGCAAGGCATCAAAACCTAATGAAACCTCACATGAATTAAATATTATTACTTTGCGATAATTCTTAATTCTTATTAAGAGGATTGCTCCACAAGAATTCACAACCCTTCAATCACTACAAAAAGTTTGTAGAAAATGTAGCATTATATTTTTACTATGGAGATCTTTGTGCATGATATTGTGAATGTGCATAAAATTTTCACAAGGGAGATGCCTCCATATATTTTTATGAATCCTCCTCCAAAATGGTTCATACTCCCATATCTTTATATGACTTTAATCCTCTACTCCAATCTACCTCCATCAACATGTGTACACAACTAAGGGCCTTCTAGAGATATGGACTAGCCCTATCAAGACCACCATGCCTTGATGCTCGATGTTCGTTTGAGTGGCCTCAAACATGGAAACTTGCTTTGTGGTCATTTTTTCATCATTATTTATGCACTTTTGTGCATAAAAACGATTTGGAGCTTGTGGCATTGACCATGATTTTGGGTGGGCACCGGAATTAGATGGATGAAATAGAGTCAAAGGAGAAAAGGAAGCCATGGCACTGCATTTGGTGACTAGCTCATCAAATGTGATTTGGAATGATGTGTTACTTATGGCATCAACCTATGGGGCTTCCTTTGGGGAGAGTTATGCCTATGAGGATTCTATGACGGGGCATCCAGATGGTTCACTTGCTATTTTCCCTGGAAGCATTGGTAGAGGGTCTCTACAAGCTCTATTCTCTTCGTAGACCCTTCTCTCTCTTTGTAATAAGGAATTGCATCTTGCATAATCTTGTGGACTTTCCCCATAGCTAGTAGGGGATTTCCCAGTTGTATGTGTGGTAAGTTTTTGGAGGGTTTGTTTTGATGGAATCTTGCTAAGATTATTATTGGAAAAGTGGGTTGGAGCTTATGATTGGTACTCGAAGGAGTGGAGGAGAACGGAATCTGTGAAGAAGCATGTATAGAGAAATTATGTATGCGATTTAATGTTGGTTTATAGGCTATAGAGCTCAAGGAGCATCTCAAGAAACTAATTGACAAAGGGTTTATTCAGCCTAATAAGTCTCCATGAGGTGCACCTATTCTTTTCCAAAAGAAAAAGGATGGGTCTCTTCGACTTTGCATAGATTATAGGGGCTTAAATCAGGTTGCCATCAAGAATAGATATCCGATTCCTTGTATTGATGAGATGCTCAATAGACTGTATGGAGCTAAAATGTTCACATAGATCAATCTTTGATCTAGCTATCATCAAATCTGAATCTAGGAGGCTGATATCTCCAGAACAGCTTTCAACACTTGCTAGGGTCATTATGAATTTACAGTGATGTCTTTCGGACTTACGAATGATCCTGCAACTTTGAATCACCTGATGAATGATATTTTGGAAAAAGGATGGGTCTCTTCGACTTTGCATAGATTATAGGGGCTTAAATCAGGTTACCATCAAGAATAGATATCCGATTCCTTGTATTGATGAGATGCTCAATAGACTACATGGAGCTAAACTGTTCACATAGATCAATCTTTGATCTAGCTATCATCAAATCTGAATCTAGGAGGTTGATATCTCTAGAACAGCTTTCAACACTTGCTATGGTCATTATGAATTTACAGTGATGGCTTTCGGACTTACGAATGCTCCTGCAACTTTCAATCACCTAATGAATGATATCTTTAGAGAATTCTTGAATTTGTCCTAGTATTCTTTGACAATATCTTAATTTATTTCAGATCCAAGGAAGAGCATGAAGGACACGTTCGAAAAGTGTTAGAACATTTCCACAAAAATAAGTTGTATGCAAAGAAAAGCAAATGTACCTTCTTCTCTTTTAAGGTCCATTACTTAGGGTTTATCATTTCACCTGAAGGAGTCTATGTTGACCCCAACAAAGTCAAGGATATTATGGAATGGCCTCAACCCACTTCACAAACCAAAGTAAGAGGGTTCTTAGTTATCACAGCGTGGTACATGATCTTTGTAAAGGACTATGCTCTTAAATCTGCACCACTTGTTAAAGAAAGGATCTACGATACTTTGGCAAGAAAAACATGAAGCTTGCTTCAAACAAATTAAGGAGTATCTTACTTGAAAAACTCTTCTAAAACTTCCAGTCTTCACCCAAGAATTTGAAGTGTTCATAGATGCCAGTAACCTTGCATTAGGAGGAGTCCTTAGTCAAGAAGGAAGGCTTGTAGATTACACTTCTCAGAAGCTTAGGATTCATGAAGTCTATTATGCTACACATGATTTAGAATTTCTTACAGTTATTCACGCTCTCAAGCTATGGATACATTACCTATTGGGTGCAAATTCCAATTGGTAACCTATCACAAGAGCCTTAAGTGGGTTTTTACCCAGCCTAACCTTAACATGAGACAAAGGAGATGGATAGAGCTCATGCACGAATATGATTTTTGATATTAACTTTAGACCAAGTAAGGATAATGTTGTGGCAGATACCCTAATCCATAAATCTTTTTTGGGGGCAATTTCTATGGCTAACAACCCTATTTTAGATAAGGTCTCGGATGTTGGTGTCTCAGATGTAGACCAAGAGATGCTTGCTAGTATCCTACGTGAAGAGAAGGTATCATCAAATCAGCCTAAACCTCTACATTATTCCTTGGAAGATGGGCAACTTTACTATAGGAATCGACTATACATACCATAGGATTCTGCCCTAAGGAATGCTATTCTATATGAAGCACACAATGGCCCAACTTGAGGACATCCAGGTTATGCCAAAACCCTCAATGCACCTCGCAAAAGTTACTATTGGCAAGGTATGAAGTGCGATTTCCTTCTCTATGTCAAGTAGTGTTTGTCTTGTCAAAGGATTAAGGTGGAGAGACTAAAGATTCCAGGTAAACTACATCCTTTAGATTTTCCCCGAATGAAATAGGAATTTATTAGCATGAACTTTATCACTGGGTTTCCTTATTTTCAAGGTGGCTATGATTCAATCATGGTCATAGTCGACTTGCTTACTAAGGTGGCTCACTTAATCATCGCCAAGAAAACCTTTACAACTTCAATTATTGTTGGTCTCTTTGTGAAGGAGATTTTCAGAGTCCATGCTCTACCCAAGAGGATTGTCAGCAATCCTGATGCCAAGTTTACTTCAAAGATTTGGGTATCATTGTTTCAAGCTATTTGAACTTAGTTATGTTTTAGTACTTCTGATCATCCTCAAACTCATGGCCATACTGAAAGAGTTAATCAAGTAATTGAAGACATCCTCAAAGACTACTGCAATAGAGGACCTCACAAGTGGATTCAATACTTATCCTTAGTAGAGTATGCATACATTCCTTTACTCATAGAAGTATTGGGAAGACACCTTTTAATGCTCTTTACGGTCAAGAATGTTTATCACCTCTTAGTTCTTTTGACCCCACTATAAGGGTAGAAGCCTCAAAGCAAATCCTTGAAGAAATGGAAGCTCAACCAAAGCTATTCAAAGGGATATTCAAGCGGCTCAAGATGGACAAAAGAAGTACGCAGACTAAAGAGATCTGACCGTATTTTCAAGGAAGGTGTTAAAGTTTTCTTACGGGTAAAGCCCAAAAAGAGCAGGCAATTGAGAATAATCTTTGATCATCAATATTTTGAATTTTTGAAGCGATTGAGGGGTAACCTTCACAACTTTTTTGGCCCTGGAAACATTTTGCAACACTTATGGAGTGCTAGCAATACAGAGATGAACCAATAGTCTAACATTGTGAGCATCCTCTTTGGCAAGTTTGTGAAGGGAAAATTTGGTAGATGGATCAAAGGATTTTGACTTGGTAACATCAAAATGTAACATTTTTTACTTGGTTCTTGAATGAAATATTAAGTCAACGAAGTCAAGAACCAACATCTCTTGATGTCTTGATGCTGGAAGTGCAATCCTACTATGACTTTCCCTATCTTCTCCACAAATTTCCCTTATTGATTTCTTTCCATATACAACCTTTGATGGTAAGCTCAAGGCCCGCTTTTCATGTTTCAGTGCCTTCACTAGATCATCCACATAATCCACACATGAGCATTCTTGATTAGACAAGTTGGAGATCTTCAATCCTAACTTTGCAACAGAGATGTGTATAATTTTGTCAGTGGATTACTTTTGTCAATATAGTTTTGTCAGCTCCTGCAACATCTCTATATGCATCGCTAAATTGGGAACTACAGAGTCTCTATTTGCGTTGATATATATGTCTCTATATGCGTCTCTATGGAGATGCATATATAGGGATGCAAATAGAGACGCATATAGCGACGTTCTTTTTGCGACGCTTATCGCGACGCGTATAGTGATGCTGGGGTAAAAATTATCCCCGTGTATTTTTGTCGCTAAAGTGTTTACAAGTGTGAAGAAACTCTTGTAGTGAGTCTCAAATTTAAGTTTTTTCCTCACTTGTTGATGATGCTACTTAGGATGCCTTACGTGCCTCTAATGAACTAGCAAATGAGCATTAGTCTCATACTTATTTCCAGATGCAGATGCAAGTCCTGTTTGGTGGTGCCATACGGAAATAAGACAATGTCACATGGATGGGAGACTCAAATTTATGTTCAATCCTTAATTGTTGGTCCTACTCAGGACACTACGTTGAAGATAAAATACAATCTTGAGCATCACTTGCTACTCACATGAAAGTCCTTATTAGTGACTAGAGCCTAATATCATAAACTTAGCCTTAACACATAGACATAGGCTCAATACATAGCTGTAACATATTGTTGTGTTTGTATATATACCATAACAATTTAACTCTTTATGAATAGCTCTTCCATGAAAAATTGTGCTAATTAAAATAATATAATGTCTACAAATTCAAGAACATTTTAAAAGAAAAGGCTACTAGAGTCAAAAGCATCATCAAGGATTACAGTGTTAAGAAATAGTGGGATAAAGAAATTTTTATATTGAGAGGATCTCAAATGAGGCCGATGTTCAAAAACACCGAGATAAAAAATGAAGAACAACAAGAAATTAAGAAGTACTCTCATTTATGTAGACATTTCAGATTTACAATAAGATAAATGTGAGCTCAACAATAATATCAAGGGTCTAATCCAATTTATATGTATCCTTCAACATTGTGTTTCCTCTTCTACATATTGTGCTTCTCTATTGCAAGAGGCTTCATTTGATAGAGTGTTGCAAGTATATTCTTGCTTATATTTGCATATATCCATCCACCAATAGCCATGTGATTATTGCTCCCCTTAGAAAGCGAAATTATTGTTCCCCGCACAAAGTTTTTGAGTTGCACTTGATTGATTCCATAATTTTTAAAAAATCAAGTATTGTTAGCAGTGGCTAACATAGGCTACACCAATTATGCACATGCTACACCAATTATGCACCAAGCTATGGATGTGCCATAGTGCACTTGATTGATTCCATAATTTTTGAAAAATCAAGTATTGTTAGCAGCGGCTAACATAGGCTACACCAATTATGCACCAAGCTGTGGATGTTGCACAATATTTCCTTTTCATTGTATAAGGCTTGGGCTCATGTTGGAGTTCCAAAGTTGTATGAGTTTAGGCTAGAGAGCTCAACTTTATCCCATAGTTGAAGGGTTTGAGGCCCAAAGCTATAAAAAATCCCTATGCTTAATGAGTAGTCATTCTTGGGTGAGGACTCCTCTTTGTAGAGTGGATGTTCATGAGGCTCATGGGATTTCCATGCCCATGTAGCTCTTGATTTCTAATAATTAATTACACCTTTTTTCTTATTAGTGTCTTTGTTTGATTATGTGGAGTGAGATTGTATTAGTGTGATGGTAGATCTCATAATCCCTTTTTTGAGTTAATCATTCTATCCACACCATTGGCCATGGTGTGTGAGGGCTGTGCCTTTCTTCTCTTCATCTCTCTCTACAAGTTGCGGTTAGTGTGTGTGCATACATAGTCGCATTGAGAGGTTGTGCCGGAATGGACACACTAATGCGGAGTAGGTATGTTAATTGCATGCTTGTGTAGTTGTGATTAAGAGTTGTGAATAAGAGTGATTGATGTGAGAGGTTAATTTCAACCACATGATTGTGTGCGAGTGATTAGTGAGTAGGAATGTGTTGTTGATTAGAGGAAGCCCTTTCCATGGCTTCTCTCTATGATGAGAAGAAGATCCCGTGAATCCTCTATGTCTATACATCCTAGGCTCGTGCTTCCATGCCCTAGTCGGGTTGCCGATCCACGATTTGACAATTTTGTGGGTTGCGATTAGGTCGTGCTACAACGCATCCCTACATTTGGCTCCGTTGTTGGGATCGGAAACCTAAGCTAGTGGGTTTAGGATGTGTAGAATAGAGTAATTTCGTTACTAACTTCTCGGTTTTTGAGTTTGTGTAACTTAATTTTGGTGTGATTTGATGATGATTGTGTAAGAAATTGATGGTAATGTTGAGTTATGGATACCCCAAACCCCCAATTTCACTAATTTCATGCTAACCCTTGCTAATTCGCTTCTTTCCATGCTAATTTTTACTAATTTCATGCTAATTTCTACTAATTTTGACTAACCTTGCTAACCTAACCACTAACATATGAAGTGTAAAGTATGTGAAATCCCCTTGCAAGAGGTGGAATCATCACTCTAATCAAGTTAATTGTACCAATTTATGCCTAATTTGATGATTTTGAGTGTTTGATTTTGACCTATGAATGGTCAATTTTGGAGCCGAATTGATGGTGCACACACTTGTGTGTGCAATGATGTGACTTTGCATGGAGCAAATGAATAGCTTGGAGTGTAATTACGATATAAGTGCACTCACTTCTTATGTCAATTTTTTATTGATTAATGTGATTCCATTTGCTAATTATTTTCTAAAATTAGGTGTGTAACACAAATTGACTTACACTTTGCACCTAATTTGATACACTTTGAGTAAAATTGATAGTCAAATTGTGACTAATGAACTTGTGTGTATCCAAATAATGCTTAATTCTCATCAAGAACTCATGTGTGTGCATAAAAATCATTGTGTGTGTGCACACACCAAAGAGGGAAAAAACTGTCAAAAATTTCAAGTGTGTGTGTACCTAATTTCAAATGTGTGCATACATGAAGAGTGATGGAATTGATGATACATGAGTATGCAATCATGTAAATGATGTGTATGTTAGGCTAATTCAATCATTGGATAAGCTTAATTGCCAAAAAATTGGGCAAAAATTGAGTGTGTGTACCCATCCATGACCACTTGATTTTCAATGATTGATGGTCAATTGGGACACCTAAATGGCTTTTGATTGTGAAATGTTCATAAAAAGTGTGTGAAATCATTAGGTATAAGCCTAAATTCATTTCCAATTGTGAAAAATTCGATCATTTGTGCTTAATTTTTGAGTATGTGCATTGCTTGATTGGGTAAAAATAGTGTAATTTTTAAAAAATTGAGCATGCATGCATTCACTTATGCTTGATTGATTTTGCAATTTGAGCATTGCAATGTGGAATTAATGTAATTTGTGTATAAAATTTTGGCCTAAATTTGGGTGTGTGTGCCTACGCAATGGCATGTGCAATCCGGTGTTTGAATGAATAATTGGTATTTTTAAACCAAAAATGATGATTAATTTGGCCTAAAAGATCGGTGTATTTGATTGATTGATTTTAGATGATTCAATTGACGCAATTGAAAATGATTTTATGAATTGCTATT
Organism: Adiantum capillus-veneris; assembly: GCF_014529385.1. Lineage (NCBI taxonomy): Eukaryota > Viridiplantae > Streptophyta > Polypodiopsida > Polypodiales > Pteridaceae > Adiantum > Adiantum capillus-veneris. The sequence continues at coordinate 90,499,735 of NC_140936.1, forward strand.
GCTATGTATGCCAATGGGGTATGGTAATTGGTGAATGCCATAAAAATCAAAAGTGTGTAGCAATGTGATGACAGGCCTACTTAGGTTTGGATGAATTTTGAATCGGGATATGAGCAACTCATAAGTTGCAATGATTGAAAATTTGGTTTTGCAAAATAGATGAACATAGCAAAGATGTGGTAACATGTGCGTAGTTGTAACCGAAATCCATTAATGTGTAGCCTTGCAAACCCATACGACAAATTCAATTGAATATGGATGATGAGGACCATTGGAGATGAGCAATTGAGTTTGCAATGATTGATAAGTGGGATTAAATTTGCCATTGAGGAAAAAATTGTGCAATAATAAAGCATGTATGCGTCTCCCAACAATTGATTAAATTTTTCACAAATGGGAAGTTTTTATGCATGAATTGACTGACCTATTTTTTCATGTGTGTAATTCCATTCCCTTTTAAACGAAGATATGGTACTACGATTAATCAATCGTGCTCAAAAGTTGAGATTAATTTCATAGTGCATTGGAACCTAATTGATTGTAGTTAATCGAGATTGACATTGTGGAAATTTTGCATTCAATTACATAGACTGGCAAGTCTAATGATTTTTTGATCGGATGAAGATTAACTTTTGAGGATTAGAATAATGAATTTGCATCATCATTGGGAATTTTGTTGGAAGATGTTGACGGATGTAAGCGTATGCCCATTCTCGAGAAAATCCTTGTATAAACTTAGGCTTGGATGCTTCATAATTGAACGAAATGAACCATGACCACTTTTCAATGCCCCATAAGAACAAGCCTAAGATGAGTTTAAAAAAAATAAGGAAAAAAAAAAAGAGTAGCTTGTCTGGCCCTGCCGATTTTGGCACATCAAAACAACACGGGCATCCACGTGCCTCAGGCTTGGCATTTTCACCACACACACACACACTCTATTGACCGTTTTCGACCGTCGCTTATTTAACCCCATTGATGCCTTCATTGTAGCCACATTTTTGCTTGACTTTGCAGATGCAACCAATCCCCATGTATAGCTGACATATCCCCTTCAAAAGTGCTGCCCACTTAAGTGCCCACTTGGCCCACCACGCTCTGGGAACTCTACCCATTACCCTGCACGCTCAATGCAAACCCCATTCACTGGTTGAAAACACTGCAGATTGTCTCCTCCAGATTGTAAGCTCACACACACACACACACACACTCGTTTTTGCCATCCGACTGCGCATAAACAGTTGTATTCCCCTGGGCACTTGGGCCTCTTATGCTAGCATGAGACTCCACCTACCCCTGGCCCCTGTTGCCATGCCAGATTCTGAGTCTCGAAGTCCTTGCCATGCTTCTTGTCTCGCGTAGGTGCTTGCCAGCACACACATACCTTTGCTGATTACAGCCCACATACAGAGTCGCAAACACATTTTTTACCTGGTGGTTTTGGCGTTGAAGTCTTCCAAACTCGTAGTTGCAAGTCCCGCCTGATGACCCCATTCGCCTCCTCACCTGCTCACAAGACTGGCTCAATTTACCAACTTCCACTCTTTTTGAGCTTCTTGGTCCATGCTCCCTGCCATGTCACTTACCCACATGGCGCAACAAAGTGGATCTCCTCCCTCTCTCTGTCTTTCGCCTGCAGGTGCCCAAGACAACTTCAAAAACATAAAACGATATTGCCTCATTATGATATTTTATTTTTAAAAAGTGGTTCTCACTCAGGCATCCTTCTCGATCGTGATATAGAAGAAAAACAAAAAGAAAAACGGTGTTGAAAGAACTTATGAGGGCAATTGGTCATCAAAATAAAAATAATTCTCAGCTTAACATTGGGCCGAAAGAGAAATTCAAGGTCAAGGACGCTTGAAAGCGGGATCAACAAATGAAGAAGGCGTCTACATGGTTGAGCTTGTGTTTGATTTCAATGTCAGTATGCTTTATGGCACAAATTTTAGAATAGCATTTGAAGTGGTATCGGACAATTGTGTGTTGGTTGACCACTCAGAGCAGTTGAAACTTTTACTTCATCTCTCTCTACTGTGTATGCCAAATGTGCTTTGGTTGAGCATCAAATATCGGTGAATGGCTATGAGATTGGACTAAAATTTTGAGGTTTAAGATTAAGCATGATGTTTTTAGTGCTTGTTTCAAATACGAAGATTTTTTGCACAAAAATTGGAGCATTATTTTGGAGGGATATTCGCCAAGGGGACCAACTCGAGCTATGAATGGCCTTGAGAAAGCTTTAACACTAGAATGGTAACCTAACAGGACATAAAAGTGTCCTTTCAGGGTTTTGGGAAAAAATTCCAAAACCATAGTAGATCCACTCATTTTGAAAAATCCTTTCATGAGCTTATAGTTCAATAACTACTACATATGGAAAAAATGAGAAACTTGTAATTTTTCTCATCCCTTGGTCACTACAAGCCTCCGAAGTTGATGGACCAGTGCATTTTGCCCAAAACAACAATTTCATACGGTTGATTGCATATAAATAAGAGTGGAGATTTTTATGGGACATGAGATAAAATGCCCCGTTAACTTCAATGGTTGGTGACCAAAAAATATGGTTGCTTTTACCTCACTAATTTTTTTTTGGGCCAAAAAAATAGGTACAAAAAAGTTGCATTTTTGCCATTCTGCGGACCTATCATCAAAGTTTCTATAGTCACGCTCAATACAGATACTATATACATGTTTTCTTAGTTCCCTTTGGGCCTCTGGATTCAAAAGGAGCCATGGAGCATGTCAAAAGGATAATGGATCTCTTACAATTGGAACCTTGGGGGCAATGATAAAGTGCTAAATACAGCAAACATGAAAAAACTGGGTTTAGCATTATGACCTCTAGAAACCCATAGAAACTACTCAATATCTATGATTAGATATGGTTACTACCTACAAAATACACACAATTGTCCTAAGAAACTAGAAATATTGAGAAAGTTATACTTGTTACTCTAAAATGTATCGTATTCTTCAGCAATCAAAAAACTCAACCATCATCATATACTATGCTATATAGCATATTAGGTCCCCCAAAACTCAAGGAAGATTAGCTTTATGTTATACATTACACTTACACAATCAAAATTGAATTTTGATATCAAGAAAGACACCAAAAAATAATAAAAGTGCTAATTTTGGCCAAAAAACAGGATTATGCAATTCTTGTAAATTGGTCATAACTTTCAATTTTAACACTTAGCTCTCCCTACAAGCATCAAAACATGTTGAGAACTATGAAGGCCTAACCTCTAGCCATCTAAACCTCACAAACATGAAGTTTAGAGTGGTATAGTTGCCAAAAATTGAAAAAAAGCCAAAAGCAAGACCCGTTTTTTCACACAGTTTAGGTTCAAAAATGTTGTGCAAGAGTCAAATATCGGTGAATGGCTATGAGATTGGACTAAAATTTTGAGGTTTAAGATTAAGCATGATGTTTTTAGTGCTTGTTTCAAATACGAAGATTTTTTGCACAAAAATTGGAGCATTATTTTGGAGGGATATTCGCCAAGGGGACCAACTCGAGCTATGAATGGCCTTGAGAAAGCTTTAACACTAGAATGGTAAACTAACAGGACATAAAAGTGTCCTTTCAGGGTTTTGGGAAAAAATTCCAAAACCATAGTAGATCCACTCATTTTGAAAAATCCTTTCATGAGCTTATAGTTCAATAACTACTACATATGGAAAAAATGAGAAACTTGTAATTTTTCTCATCCCTTGGTCACTACAAGCCTCCGAAGTTGATGGACCAGTGCATTTTGCCCAAAACAACAATTTCATACGATTGATTGCATATAAATAAGAGTGGAGATTTTTATGGGACATGAGATAAAATGCCCCGTGTGACCAAAAAATATGGTTGCTTTTACCTCACTAATTTTTTTTTGGGCCAAAAAAATAGGTACAAAAAAGTTGCATTTTTGCCATTCTGCGGACCTATCATCAAAGTTTCTATAGTCACGCTCAATACAGATACTATATACATGTTTTCTTAGTTCCCTTTGGGCCTCTGGATTCAAAAGGAGCCATGGAGCATGTCAAAAGGATAATGGATCTCTTACAATTGGAACCTTGGGGGCAATGATAAAGTGCTAAATACAACAAACATGAAAAAACTAGGTTTAGCATTATGACCTCTAGAAACCCATAGAAACTACTCAATATCTATGATTAGATATGGTTACTACCTACAAAATACACACAATTGTCCTAAGAAACTAGAAATATTGAGAAAGTTATACTTGCTACTCTAAAATGTATCGTATTCTTCAGCAATCAAAAAACTCAACCATCATCATATACTATGCTATATAGCATATTAGGTCCCCCAAAACTCAAGGAAGATTAGCTTTATGTTATACATTACACTTACACAATCAAAATTGAATTTTGATTTCAAGAAAGACACCAAAAAATAATAAAAGTGCTAATTTTGGCCAAAAAACAGGATTATGCAATTCTTGTAAATTGGTCATAACTTTCAATTTTAACACTTAGCTCTCCCTACAAGCATCAAAACATGTTGAGAACTATGAAGGCCTAACCTCTAGCCATCTAAACCTCACAAACATGAAGTTTAGAGTGGTATAGTTGCCAAAAATTGAAAAAAAGCCAAAAGCAAGACCCGTTTTTTCACACAGTTTAGGTTCAAAAATGTTGTGCAAGAGTAAGGTTAATGGTGAGATCCATACTCAAAAAGAAATGCTAAGTTTTTTTCAGCTCATAAGGAAACTTTGTGGATATATAGCACCTAGAAATTCATTTTCATACTCTTCAAATAATTCAAGCAAAATGGTCACTTAACAGGACACAAAAGTGTCCAAGGACATAAAAGTGTCCTGTTACCATTCTAGTGTTAATTCACTCTATCAAAAAGCTTTGTCTCTCTTTAGCTACAAATGCAATATTTGTTGTGTGGGCCTCGAGTGTATATGGAAACTCCATGCACAAATGATTTTCATTGCACCAATCTTTGGCTTGATTGAATGTGAATTTCTTATTGCACTAAATGAAAAATTCTTTGTGATATGCATGTGAGAGTTACATTGGATGACGAGTAGTGCTTGCTTCGTTGGGACTTTGTGCTTAAACTTAACATTGCTTGTACATTTCGGTGCTTGAATTGAATGAAATCATTGCATAGCACTAAAAAGTTGAGCTTTCTTAGGCCAAAACTAAGAAGTAAAATTTGACTTGTGAATTCTTAATGCTTTATTTGAATGCAAAAATCACTACAAAGCACTAACATTGATCTTGTTTGATGGTCAAGAGAGAGCATGAACATTTCGGGGTTGTGGTTGATAGTGCATTATTAGTGCTTGTATTGGATGTTCAAATGATTGAGCACTAATGATTTGAACTTGTGTGAAGGGATGTGGCAGGAGTGTGCTTTCATTGATCCAAGAAGGGGTCTACATTGCAAAATATTGCAAAACTTTGCTACTTAGAGCCATTCCATGTCTATGGAATAAAAATTGTATATATGCTAGCTCATAGCTTGGTCAAAAATTAATTTTTTTCATTTTGAGCTAGTGAGAGCCATTCATTTTCATTTCATCAAGTTGAAGTCATCTCTAGCTCATAGATTGCTCTTAAAATTGAAAATTTTATGTGAGCTAGTTGTTAGACAACTTTTTGAAAAGCTTTGAAATGTTAAATTTGGCTTTGAAGAGCCACTTCACTTCATGAAGTTGCATTATTTTCAGCTCTTGGCTTGTTTTAAATTCCATATTTCATTGAGCTAGAAATTAATCAAACTTTTGAATCATGCATGAGAGATGGTAAACATTGCAAAGTTTGCTTATGTAGAAGCATGTTACCTTTCTCATTGTTGATATGGATGCAAAAATTTTCTACAAAGAGCATCATGTGCATAACCAAAGGCATTCTTTTCCCTCGGGTTTTTCCCTTTGGCAAATTCGGGTATGCAATATCCTAGCTTTAGGTTTTCAATAATGTTTTTTGTGTGCATTTGGCTTTCAATAATTGGATTTTGTAGCTTGTGTTTACACTTAGCTTCAAAAAAGCTTCTTTTGCAAATAAAAAGATCAAGAGGCTTCTCTACAAAGGGGATGCTTGCTCAAGGATGCTAAAAAAGAGCATGAATAGGTGTATTCCTTCCATGATTTTTCTCTTTTTTATTTCTTGATGCTTGGCTTAAGTGAAATTTTGGTTCTAAGCTATGGTTTTTTCATGTTTGAAAGCTAGGCATCCTAAAGTTTCAACACTCTGCTTTGTGAAAATTAACTCAGCATAAAAAAATTAGGTTTTATATGTGCTAATCATAGGTAATTGGCCTTGACCTTAGATTAATATAGGTTTGTTTCTCATTAGTCCTAGACTCTTAGTGATAGTCTTAATACTCCATTCATTTTTAACGTGACCTAGGGCTATGAATAGGCTTTAGTCCTTTAGTCCAATTGCCATTAGAATCTCATGTAGGAAGCAATAAAAAAGTGCTAAAAAATGAATCAATGAAACAAAGAAGTGTCCAAAAAAGTAGCAAAAATGCTACTAGGCACATGAAAATCAAATCTATATGTTACGTTGTGTCTATGTGAGGCGTAGTGCCTTATTGGCACTTGGCAAGCAAGGGGAATCACTTTGGCTCGCTTGGTCAAGGCCCTAAATCGATGCCCTGGGATGATAGGGGTTAGCCGTCACCTTGGTAGGCTAATAGGCTTTTGGAACACCTTCTTGAGGGTTCAAGGAGCCGAGAGTTGCACCTAGACTTGCCTTGGGGTGGTAGCTTTGTGATTGTGCTTTAATTTTTCAATGAATGACAAAATCAAAACTTCCATGAGCTTTAAAAAGCTGTGACAATGTACTAATAGATTAGGAGCTTTTTTATAGCCCGTAGATATGATAGACTTGAATGATTTATTAAGATTGTTCACATAGTTTTTAGGCTAGTAGGTTTATGAACTTACATTAACCTAGGGTCATAATTGATTGCTTGTGTTTCATGCATAAAATTGAAATTTCAAAGTGGTTTAATCTTCATAATAGTTTAGGTGTTTTTTTGCCTATGATTGACCCATCTTTTTGAAGCAGAAAATCACTTTGCATGATTGTTCATTGTACTTCATGTTTTATTTATTCTTAGTGGCCTTTGATGCTCATTACTTGTTCTTATGTTTTGCAACTCACATTTCTTCCATGGACTTGCTTTCTACCATGTCACCGTGTCTTGCTTCACCGTCACACGAGGACGTGTGCCAAATTAAGAAGGGGGGAATGTTAGCAGCGGCTAACACATGCTACACCAATTATGTACCAAGCTGTGGATGTGCCATAGTGCACAATATTTCCTTTTCATTGTATGAGTCTTGGGCTCATGTAGGAGTTCCAAAGTTGTATGAGTCTAAGCTAGAGAGCTGAACTTTATCCCATAGTTGAACGGTTTGAGGCCCAAAGCTATATAAAAGCCCTATTCTTAATGAGTAGTCATTATTGGGTGAGGACTACTCTTTGTAGAATGGATGGTCATGAGTCTCATGGGCTTTCCATGCCCATGTAGCTCTTGATTTCTAATAACTAATTACACCTTCTTTCTTATTAGTCTCTTTGTTTGATTATGTGGAGTGAGATTGTTTTAGTGTGATGGTAGATCTTCTAATCACTTTTTTGAGTTAATCTATTCTATCCACACCATTGGCCACGGTGTGTGAGGGCTGTGCCTTCCTTCTCTTCATCTCTCTCTACAAGGTGCGGTTAGTGTGTGTGCATACGCAGTCATTGAGGGGTTGTGCTAGAATGGACACACTGATGCAGAGTAGGTATGTTAATTGCATGCTTGTGTAGTTGTGATTAAGAGTGATTTATGTGAAAGGTTAATTTCAACCACATGATTGTGTGCGAGTGATTAGTGAGTAGAAATGTGTTGTTGATTAGAGGAAGCCCTTTCCATGGCTTCTCTCTATGATGAGAAGAAGGATCCCTTGAATCCTCTATGTCTGTGCATCCTAAGCTCGTGCTTCCATGCCCTAGCCGGATTGCCGATCCACGATTTGATAATTTTGTGGGTTGCGATTAGGTCGTGCTACAACGCATCCCTACAAGTATGCCTGTTCTTATTCTACATCACATGAGGATGGACTACATCTCTTTTATCGCAAAGGTAGGAACTCTCTCTTATGGAGAGTGTGAGCATGCTTTCTATTCGAATTGAATAATATGTAAATGTAGGCTTCTTCCATGGGAGTATTTTGAATCATGGGTTTGGTAAATGTAGGCTACTTTCATAAGAGTATTTTCATGAGTTTGGTACTGATAGGCATTTTTTGACTCTTCGTAATTGCCATAGTGAGTTAACCCACCCTACCAAAATCATCCAAACACTGTGGCTATCCCTACCATTTTGCTGTATATAGGTGTGTGTGAGTTAGGGGACTTTTTCTATATCTTCTTAAAAACCCTCAATTAGCTAGTCACTGGGCTAGTTGAGCCAAAAACAATTAAAAAAATAATAATTATAAGTATATTATGGCCCATTTGTGTGTAAATATTTCATTGTATATAAGGCCTAAATAAAAGGATTTTTCATAATTATTTTGGTATTTATTTAAATATTTCTACTTATGGTGTGTTATTTATGCTATGTACATTGACTCACCATTACCATATTTTTCTTACCATTTTGCATACTCTTTATTCCATAAAAAAATAATTTTATGCAAGCTTCTCTTATTTTTGGTGTAACTCCATCCCAACAAAAATACAAAAAAACTAGTTCTATTTATGTGTATATTTTTTCACTATTGTGATTTTTTCCTTCCTACATCTATTCTCTATTACTCTCATAAATTAAACCACCAAAAATATTTATCTTTTTATGGTAGACTTATAAAGAGAGAGATTTATTTTGACCCCTTTGTATTTCTTCCACCTATATTATTTATATTTGACATGTACATATTTTTTTAGACCCCTCAATATTTGATTTTCTTAGTTGTACTATTCACTTATATCATGATCTCAACAATATCTTCAATTATAAACCTACCAAATAAGGTCAAGGGTATGTGGCATGCATGCATGCACCATGGGGGGCTCACTCTTGGAGGTATTCAAAAGAATCATCCAAAGAAGGACCTTACAAGGACTTTGTGCAGTGGAAAAAAACAATCGGTTTTGCTGAAGTTTTAAAGATCACATGCTCCCTGAATTTGAAAAGGTGATACAAACAAAAGTTGTAGCTCGTGGGGTGAACTTTTACCTCAAATTCTTTCATATTTTTTTGAGCTACGAGCTGTGAGATATGATTTTATTGGTGGACCCCAGTTTGCCCATGCTATGCAGCCACACTCCCTCTTCCACTTTATCATTTTCCTCTTTCACACACACTTCTCCACTCATCATCCCCACCTCTCTCACCACTCCTCTCTGTACCCTACTCACCTTCTTCTCAACTTTGAAGAATAAGAGAAACCATGGTGAACTCATGTCTCCTACACACACTTCCATTCCAAAATTGACCACCTAATCTCATTTTTCCTCTTCCATATTACCCATATCTATCAAGAAAACCACAAAATTCAGCCTCTTCTCTTGAAAGACAGCACCATGTTGATTGATTACTCATATTGAATCACCTTGGCTCTCAAAGAAGGTCAATAGTGGAGAAAAAACGTACCGTCAAAGCTAGTGGACCGTCAACAAGCGTCAAAATTGACCCTACTCAAGGCACTTGGAGCATCAACATTGTAAGAAATCCATAATTTTTACCTATTAAGAGTTTTTTCTTCCTTATTTGTACCCTACATGGATACTCCCATTGTAAATATCCAATTTCATTTGTAAATCAATAAAAATACTAACTCTACTAGTTTACTAACACTAACCTACTATGAAAAGTCCTATCACCTCCACTTCTCTCCTCTCTCTCTCTTCTTCATCTATCCCCACCAACTTCTTGATAATTCCAAGCAAAAGAGATTAGATAAGTGCTGAAAATCTAACCCAACCATGGTTAGAGGAGTAACCCTAGCCCTCAAAATTGCTATAAAAGGAGGGTGTAGCTAGCACAAAAGGGGGGAGCTATAAGCAAGAGCACTATGCTATAGCTTGAGAATCCAGGCTCAACCTCTCTAGAAGGAGCTCTTGAGTGGAAGCTCATTGTCTTATGCATATGCATGTGTTGTATTAGGGGTGATTAGCAAGGGAACTCTATGCCATTGTAAGAGAGAGTGATCATTCAATTGAGAGTAGGAAATCTATCATTTCTCCTACTAGTGTAAGCCCAACATTTGCTGAATCAAGGAGGGTGGATTTGGAGTAAGCTTGGATACTTTGTCTCTCTTCCAACGTAAAGTAATAGACAACAATGATGTGTAAGTGTCTTGGTGTTTTTTTTTAAATTTCTTGATAGCTTGTCTCTGGGTGTTGTCATCAATTTAGCCATAAATCCCACATACTGTAAGGGGGCGACAGGGTGAAGAGGACTCCCCGGGAGTTAAGACATTGATTGGGGTGGCTTTTTTTGTGATTTGTTGTGGTGTAATTTACTGAAGCTATGTTGAACAAATACTAATCTCACTTTCATTGGTCATGACAGATTTGTAAGAAGGTATTAGTGCAACAATCACCCCCTCCCCCTTCCCTCTTTTTCTTACATATATAATCGTGTTTTCTTGATCACTATTGAATATTTCAAAGTAGCCCGAGCACTATCTCTCTCTCTCTCTCTCTCTCTCTCTCTCTCTCTCTCTCTCTCTCTCTCTCTCTACGCGTCCTAGTTCGCATCCAAAACTAGGTGGTGCCCCAAATTTGTGTAGGGTTAGGTTGCGGGTTTGTGTGTGTGTTTGTTGTTTTTTCCAACCCCAACCCAATTGAGCAGCACGGGAGCCTAGAAAAGTGCTTAGAGGCCACTCTTCTTGTTGCCCGCCCCGGACCGCCTCACTACCCTTTGACCATGTTGAATATCTTAAATAGTAATTGAACAATATAAAAGCATCACTATGGGCACAATCAAAGGGAAGAGAGATATGGATTCAAACTCTTTGTGATGTTCTAGATTGTGAAGGGCATCTCTAATTAAAAAAAAGGGGGAATTCTCTCTTATGAATAGCGTAAGCATGCTTTCTTTTTAAACTAAATAACACATATATGAAGGATATGTAAATGAGATATTTTCCCGGAGGTGGCACCCTTGGTTTATCTTTGATAGATTTAAGATGAGTACGAATGCTAGAATTGTCTCTTAATGATGAGCATGAGGCATCCGTGATTGGGTGAGAGAGTAATATATATTATAGGATCTAATTTCATGAGGCATTTGCAGCTTGTTTGTATTAATCACTTGATTACTAACTAAAAAATCCAAAAGAATTATGACTTAGTTATATCAAATTTAACCATAAACTATATATGGCTAGTAAGATTCATGATGTAGTCTATGTTAGAGAAGTAAGATTATGTGCCAATCAAAATTTTGTATCTTGCTATCCACATAGAGAAACAAGAAATACAATCACACCTAATACAACACCCATAACTTTATAATTTAAAATGGAAAAGCCAAATTTAGACAATTCACCCTTTTTAGCACATCTCTAGTCAAGGAGCCCTTATATGATAAGTCATTTTAATTTCTTTTTTTACTTCCTTGCAAAGTTTGTCAATTTCAAATAATACCTTTTGTACTCTAGTGCCACCTTGGAGTCCTTGAGGAAAAAATTAACCTTAGCATGCTTCACATATTTTGATAAAGTCTCCTTCCAAGTGTTAGTGTTTAAGGCTAGCCAAAACATCTCCCTTCAACCCAAACTCTCTAAAAATTAGTCTAAAGCTATGTGAAAGGACCTTTAAGAAGAGGATACAAAATTGAGTCCCTTCAGAAGAGATATAGAAATTGGAGAAGACATGACAATTTTATCTTCAAATAGAATCATATATCAATATTGTACACCCATGGAAAGCATTGCTTAACTTTACCATACTATCATATATCGAACGTGTTGACCCAAAGACTAATATGAAGCCAAAATACCAAGCTTGGAGTCTAGAAAAATAGGCTTTTGAGCCCCATCATAGCTAGAAACACAAGTATTTTAATGTTTAGGTAAGAAATGTTGATATGGTATAATGGAGGCTCAGTAAATTTTGATCAATAGTCCAAGGAAAAAGGTAGCTCAATTTTTGATTAAAAATATCTTGCATAGGGTTGGGAGAGTCTTTAACTTACATTGGAGGCTCACCATAGTCAAAGGCGAGAACTTAAAATTTTGGAATGAAAAAACTCCTCTAGCAAGGATGAGGCTCAAACTATGTTCCTGATGGATGTCTATATCGATAGTTATCGTAATTGCACATGGTAGTAGAGATGATGACCTTCACCAAAGAAACTAGAGCTAGACTTCATGTACTTGGTTTTCTTTCTACTAGAGTGATGGCATGCTTATCTTGCAAGCTCACTCACTAGTGATTTCACATTAGTCCATTGTAACAAGTTCTTTGCTTTGTAGATTTTTCTTATCTTTTTGAGTAGTGAAGTAGAAAAAGAACATTTTAGCTCCATGTCTATGTGAGCTCTAGTGGGGTGTGTGTGCGCGCGCGTGCACGTGAGCTTTGCAAGCCCTCAAGCTCTTTGGAATAGATAGGATGTAGTAGTTAAAGGTGTTGTGGTTGAAGAGAAAGATCACAAGGTACAAAGTACCAAAGGAAGATAAATATCCACATTAATGCACTTTTGGAGAAATTGATAGAACTCCAAATGTGGTGTTTAGAAACACCGCATATACAAAAAAATCAAAATAGAATAGAATTTGTACATACTAAAAACTCATAAAAAGATATCCAAGTGCAATAATAAAACCACACTCTATAAAGATTTAGGCTCTAAGGGGATCAAACGTAAGATTAATGCATGCTCTTGCAATATAGCTACAAAATCCTGAGTTAAGCTATCAAAATAGCTTAAAAGATAACTAGGAAAATGGTTGAATCTTGAGTTCAGTAGGTCATGTAGAGGACTTTCAACTAGAAATTCATATTTCCAAATAGCTCAAAAACTAACTAGGCAAAAGGTTGAATCTTGAGTTCCATAGCTCATGTAGACGACTTTCAACTAGAAATATTTCTACAAGTGTCTCTCACTCACATGAGGCTCAAGCTCAAGTTGGCACCTCATGAGATAGAGACTATTGGGGATGGTTTCTAGTTAAAAAGAGTTCTATTAAAGTCTTTGGCTCATGAGTTTGAAAATTGAGTGTCTACATGACAAGAATTGAACTAAGTTTGAGTGTCATAAGTTACATCCTCGTGTAGAATTCTTTCAAATAGGAATTGTTCTCCAAGAGTCAATAGCTCATGAGGATTGCCATAGATCCTCATCAAGGGCTAGAGACACTTGCAAAACTCTATGTAGTCTATCAATATTCAAGAGTCTCTAGCTCATGAGTTTGAAAATTGAGTGTCTACATGACGAGAATTGAACTAAGTTTGAGTGTCATGAGATAAATCCTTGTGTAGAATCCGTTTAGATAGGAAAAATTCTCCAAGAGTCTATAGATCATGAGGCTTGCCAAAGATCCTCATTGGGGGCTAGAGACACTTGCAGAACTCTACGTAGTTTACCAATATAAATGAGTCTCTAGCACATGAGGCTCGACTCATGAGTCTCGAGGTCACAAGCCTCACATAAATTTAAGCCTTGTGAGGTAGAGTCTTTAAAAACAAATTTTGGCTAGAAAGAGCTCAACCAAACTGATCATGAGGATTGAAAACAAAGTCTCCAAGACATGAGGATAAAAAAAAGTCCTACAAGAGTGACCATGAGGCTTGAACATTGATTCTTCAGCTCATGAGGCTCAAAAAGAGTCCTACTAGAGTGACCATGAGGCTTGAATATTGAGTCTCTAGCTCATGAGGCTCAAGAGCTTGATAAGGGAGAGACTTTGGAAAATTTATTTCTATTAGAAATTAAGAGTTTCTTAAGAGTCTCTAGCTCATGAAGCTCTCACACTTAGTGTGATAGACACTCTTGCAGATAGTTTCTTGCTAGAAAGTGTCCCACTAGAGTGGTCATGAGGCTTAATAATCGAGTCTAGGTTAGGAGGCTTAAGAGCCTTGTGAGGTAAGATGAATTTCAACTTGAAAGAGTTTTACAAAAGTCTCCAGATCATGAGGCTCTTGATTGTAGTAGTCAACAACACTTTTGCACATGGTTCATGGCTAGAAAGAGTCCTTCTAGCATGCTCATTAGGCTTAAAAATTGATTCTCTAGGCCATGAGGCTCAAAGTTAAGCTCAAAGATACTCACAAAGGTGATCAAGCTTTTAAGTTCAAGCCTCGTGAGATGGGAATCTTGTGGATGGCTTCTAGCGTGGAAGAGTCCTAATAGAATGTCATGACACTTAGAAACTCAGTCTTTAGATAAACTCAAACATACGTTCAGGCCTCATCATGGTAAAGACTCAATTTAAGCCTTGTGAGATAGAGACTCTTGGAGAAGCTTGAAAGAGTTATACTACAATGTTCATGAGGCTTGAAAACTTAAGTGTTGAGGTCATGAGGCTCGAAGTTAAGTTTGAGCTAAGAGCTAGAGACAAAATGCTTAGTCCTTGTCTCAAGAGGCTCACAAGCTTGATCTCAAAACTCATGAGCTACAGACTTTTCAAATGGTTTCTATGTAGAAAGATTCCTACTAGAATATCTAGCTCATGAGGCTCCAACGTAAGTTCAAGCCTCATGAGCTAGAGACTCTGGGAGAAGATATTATAGCTTATGGGGCTTCAACTTTATGAGCTAGAGACTACTAGATTATGAGGTTCTAGCCTATGAGGCTTCAAACATCATGTGCTAGAGACTCTAGGAGCAGAAATTGTAGTCTATGAGACTTCAATCTTAAGAGATTTTCAAGAGTCTTTACATCAAGAGTCTGTCAAGTTTAAGCTCAAGGCTCATGAGTTAGAGATTTTTGCAAATGGTTTTGAATCTTTCCAGGATCTCTAGATCATGAGACTTGAAAATTGATTCTCTAGGTCATGAAGCTTGAGCTTAAGTTTGAGCCTCATGAGCTAGAAACTCTAGGAGCAGAGATTGTAGCTTATGTGGCTTCAAGCTTATGAGCTAGAGACTTCTAGCTTACGAGGCTTCATGCTTATGAGCTTGAAACTCCTAGCTTATGAGACTTCAAGCTTATGAGGTTTGAGCCTCATGAGACTCTCAAGCTTAAAATGTTTGAGCCTCATGAGACTCTCAAGCGTAAGCTCAAGCTTCATTAGCTAGAGAATTTTGCAAATTGTTTCTAGCAAGAAAGAATCCTCATGACCTAGAGACTCAATTTTCTATGAAAAATGTGTTTATGTGTGAAAGAGGCATTTTTTCTCACTCGAAAGTAAGTTTTTTTTTCTTGTTGAGTAGTCATGATCACCATGATTGCTCTTTTTTTTTTCATTGGAAACAAAAAAAACTCTAAAAAATTGAACACATGTAGCTTATTGGCACCTTGGAGTGAGAAAA
The DNA here is from genome assembly GCF_014529385.1 of Adiantum capillus-veneris. Lineage (NCBI taxonomy): Eukaryota > Viridiplantae > Streptophyta > Polypodiopsida > Polypodiales > Pteridaceae > Adiantum > Adiantum capillus-veneris. The sequence continues at coordinate 90,515,206 of NC_140936.1, forward strand.
CGTCTAAAACTTGTAGTGATCTCTAGCTCATGAGGCTTGAAAACTGAGTCTCTAGGTCATGATGCTTGAACTTAAGTTCTTAAGTTTGAGCCTCATGAGCTAGACATATGGAGCAAAGATTGTCGCTTATGAGGATTCAAATTTATGAGTTTTTCAAGAGTCTTTATCTCAAGAGTCTCTCAATTTTAAGCTCGAACTTAAGTTCTTAAGTTTGAGCCTCATGAGCTAGACATATGGAGCAAAGATTGTCGCTTATGAGGATTCAAATTTATGAGTTTTTCAAGAGTCTTTATCTCAAGAGTCTCTCAATTTTAAGCTTGACCCTCATGAGCTAGAGATGTTTACAAATGGTTTCTAGCTAGAAAAAATCTTGCTACAATGTTTAGCTCCTGAGGCTTGAAATTTGAGTCTCCAGGTCATGAGGCTCGAACTTAAGTTTGAGCCTCGTAATTCTAGAGACTCTAGACGAAGAGATTGTCGCTTATGAGGCTTCAAGCCTCTCATGAGCTAGACACACACACACACACACACACACACACACACACACAGACACACACACACACACACACACACACACACACACACACACACACACACACACACACACACACACACACACACACACACACACACACAGAGAGAGATCTTGAAATGATATGAGGTGACATTATTATGAAGGGATCGTACAACAAGATATTTACATAAAACTTAGTAGCAACTTAGTTCATGCTCACATCCAACAAGAGTTGAAGTAAAAATGATAAGGCACAGGCCAACACCAATTGACTGTGCACTAGTAGATAGTACTCATGGCTTGATTCATTGGTTTTAGCCATTTTGTTGTAGGTAGCAAACTCTACAAGGCTCGTGGTCGTCTCTTTGATCAATAGCAAGAGGGTGATAAAACAGGGTGTGGCCTCTTGAATAAAGAGAGTGACAAGACCTAAAACCTTTGCAAGACATGGTGAATTTGAATGATAGTTGCAAGGGAGGTGTGGCTCTTGCACACCACACACATATCATTTTTTGAGTAGCAACAAGATCTGCACAAGTTATAGCTACACTCACAAAAGAAACAATTCAAATTAGCTCTTGGCAATGGTGAGGCTCACAACAACTAGAACGTTACAAAGATACTTACGATGATGTAGGCATCAATAATAAGGTGCGGCATGGCAGCAGAAGTGAATTTCAATGGACATTGCATTCATGAAAAAGGTGAGGTTCATGGAGAAAGAAATGAGTTGCATTTAGCATTGCATTCATGATGTAGTGATGTTCATGGCAAAAGAGCGAGTTGTGTTCAAGATAGAGGTGGCATTCCGCGAGTAGTAGTGACTTGAGAAAGAAAAGGTCAGTCATGAAATACCTTGTGGCAGACACCCATGCTTTCAATTCATACTACAGTACTTCATGATAGAGGGACGTTTAGCAACTCAAGGCAACCTTCAATTCATACTGTAGTTTATGCATGTGAATGTGATGTTTAGTTTATGCCGCAAATCACGATCGAGGCGACACTTAGCTCAAGACAATCAGCTCCAATGTAGTGTAATCCAGGTACAAGAGTGCATGGCTAATGTGACCGCAGATGACAGATCTTTCATTGCCATAAATTTCAAATTTTAAAGCTAGCATCAATTAAAAATTTGATGGCATATGCAGACACTATATACTAGTAGGTTTGGTCATAGGTCACTACATGAAGATAAGTAGTGTTCGATTATGTCCCATACTTTTTAAAATTAGATTGAGTCATGGAAAATGCCTTGTTCATGTAGGGTGGCCTTATTAGGCAGGTAGTAGAGGAGTGTGAGCAATTGGAAGACAAGTGTAATGGCAACTAGGGACGGCATGCATGGATGCGTGCCTTGCATAGCAAACGCACTTGATGTAAATGAGCATAGACAGTGTGATCTCAAGGTAGTTCCTCTTGGGGAGGGGGGGGGGGGGGGGGTAACTTAATAATTATGTTACTATCATGTGAGTGCAAAAGAAGGGGTTATTAATTTTTATTTTTTTTCACATTTTCACATACAAAAGGGTACCCTTAAATGGAACTTAAAGAAAAATTTATAGATTTAATAGGAAAAGAGTCTATTTTATTTGTCAAAAATTCATAGATAAAGTGGTTTATAAACATTCCTTGAACACATATGATATACATAATTTATACATAGTGACCCCTAAAGTGCCGAGTTGGAGTGTGTGTGAGTGTGTGCAACAATGGAGAAGAGAGGAGAAGAGGAGACCTTGTGTTTGTAGGGGCTAAAACTCACTCTCAATATGTGATCCCCCTTATTTTGTTATGTACATAATAAATAATTATAGTGGGCAGGTGCCTAGCCTAATCAACCGCATGGGGCTTTACCCCACACAACCTCCCACGTAAAGGCCAATGCCGTGAGAGAGAAAAGAAAACCGTACAAAACTTGTACAAGGCCTTCACAAGTATGATCTTAGCCAAAACCCATTGGCTCATTGAATATGTGTGCATCCAACTCTAATTGTAGAGAAAGTATAGAGCGATCAACACCATACTCCTCACCAAAGCCGCACACATCTCGCAGGTATCTCACCATACACTGCAAAGTACCGCTGTGCTCAAGGAAAATATCAGCCATTGAACGACTAACTGCTCCCACTGCAAATGCAATCTCGGGTCTCGAGATCAGTATCTCATACATGAGACTCCCAAATGCTGATGCAATCCTGGCAATCTCTACCAATCTAACCATCTAAGTCAAATCTGTTTCACAACTATGTCATGCACTGAACCATCAACTAGACACACATGTCCAAGCATACCACTAGCATATGTGATAAGATCGGTGTGACGTGAAACCTAGCACTCACATCTAGTATCCAACACAAAGGTAATCTGTCGTCAAATACCAACATAAGAAAGTTAAGAGTAAACATGGAAGGAAAGTCGGCATCTCCGTCATGCATAGCCACATATGCTACATCTACTCCCACATAATCCAAAGCGATAGCATCCCTCATGTGATGTCTCATCCATAAAAAACAATGCCTGCGTACATGCTCTGTATGACCACAATGCAAACACACAACATCTCTATGTCTGTAAGACCGTCTTTGAGTGTAGGGATCTCTCTAGACTCATTTGTGCCAAAATCATTACACAATATTTGCCATAAATCTCTTGCTATATATGCATCCAAACCAATGCAATAGATAGACTCACCAGGTGTAACATGATCATCAAACATGAAAGCTTGTCCATGTCCTCCCACTCATCCTCAATCATAGACTCTGGCATAGCATCCATGCCCTGTAGTGACAACACTTGGCCCAAATGAGTCAATGCATCATGCATACCTACTTTCCAATGCTGAAAGTTTGAACCATCAAACTTTGTATGGAAAATCACAAACCCTGACAATGATGTACATGCCAAATCCATGGTGATAACCTGTGAAAAGATTAAGCACAAATTGATCAACGGACAATAGCCAAAGCCTTGCTAACTCATACACCAAGCACTATCAAAATACAACATAATTTGTCTAAGAGAGCTGTTAGAAAATATGGAAATCAATGTAATGAAACAAGTGAGCAAAACCGCTCAAATGATGCCAAAAAACCCGCTCTAATCCAAGAGCACTATGTGGTAATCGATGAAACTATCATCTCCCTTCTGAAGAGATTACCACATGTATGTCAAATGACATAATCCGATGAGAAAATATTCTCACAATGTGATGTAAAAACACTATGGCAAAGCAACCACTCAGTGCCAAATGCAATCAAAACACGATTGCAAACCATGCGCATAAACTAATAAACTCGCAAGAACAATCTGATAGAGTTTCGGCAGTATTTGGCTATCTAACCATAATAACCATACATGCCATAAACATGCTCAAAACCATGCGCAAAATCCGCACTCAAGCATATATAAGCTTCCCCAAAGTCTCAACTCCCTAAAACTGGAAAACAATCTTGTAATCCGAGACACAAAGTGCGTCAACCATACTCTACAAGTGAGGCATATACTAGCATAAACGTGGATGCAAACCAACCAAAATATGACACAAATTGATGCTCAAAACAACTGAAAATCAGCCCATATATTCCATTGCAAGGCAAAGAATATCATCTGCCCAAAAAGCACACATCATGTGCATCCACATGGAAATATAAACGAGCATCAAGCATGCACCAAATGTGTATCAAATAAGCATCCAAATCACCTGAAAGTTCAGCTCACAATCATGCTAAAAATGCTTGCAACACTCTGTGCAAATTCGTGCACCACACTTTCGAAATCTGCTTAATCGCATAAGTCAATGCACATAACCTATAATGAATCAACTCTCAAATCCTGAGAGTCCACAATAATGCATACATCCACAAAGTGTTCTCAAAGTATGCACATAAATTTATTAAAAACCTCAACCCACACTCTCTTCACTCAGAGAAAAACATCAATGTGCAAAACAAGAGGATGAAAAATCTCAATTGGAGCTCTCCGAATGTAGCAAATCACCACAATAGGCATACTTTTTGAACACCCTAAAGCCGGTCAGCAGTCCATATCTTTCAAACTGTTCAGAATTTGCAGAAACTTCCTTCTGCAAAGTTGAACTCAGATAAAAAGCTGGGGAGAATGGGAATGGACATGAAATGAGCTTTTTTTACAAGTCAAAATAGATATGTAGAAAATCTACAATTGTGTATCCTAGACATGTAGGTAGTGTGCCAAACGTACATCAAAATCAGTGCTGAATTTAGAAAAACTTTCAAGTGGAAAGTTGTAGACCATGGCGTTTTTGATGGGGTTCCAGAAAATCAAGCTGAAAATTGATCTTTTTCTCAATCGAAATTCTGTTGCAATACAGTGCTAAAAATTTCACAGCTTCACTGCAATCTCTCTCGCAGTGTTACCGTGCTCTTCGCAATCGCCACAAGCTCTGATACCAGTTGAAGTGCATGAGCGGGAGCGTGTGTACGTGTGTGCAACAATGGAGAAGAGAGGAGACCTTGTGTTTGTAGGGTCTAAAACTAACTCTCAATATATGAGCCCCTTTATTCTATTATGTACATAATGAATAAGTATAGCGGGCGGGTGCCTAGCCTAACCGGCCACATGGGGCTTTACCCCAACACCCCCCCTCCCCCCCAGATTTCCTCCAAGCTCTAGGTGGGCCTCAAAGCTCAAACTAGAGATCTAGCCTTGTAGGATCTATGTAATAAAATTAGCCTATTAACTTGAGAGTAGTGGAAATTAGAGAGAGTGCTTTGGTGAAATTACTTTGTGAGCATAGCGAGTGAACATAATTGATAGTAGAAACATAAACATAGCATTTAGTTAAGTTGGCATGAACAATACTTTTACAACAGAGAGAATTTATGGAACATGACAACAGTTGAGGACCGGATTTATGTGGAGCCGGTTTCCCCTCCAATAGGCATTTGTGTTATGATTTCTCCCATCAAGAGAGACTTGTTACAATACAATCTTTGTGTTCCTTGTGACCTAGGTGATGCAATGAATATGGAAAGCTTCAAAAATCACAAGCATAACATAAAGTTTAAGGAAAGCTTTAACTATCCCAAGCCTCAGTCCCAAGACCTCAAACACCTTCGAAGGTGGAGAGAGCTAGCAGGGAATGAGGGTAGGGAAGAGGAAGAAGAAACATTTCATAGGAAAAAGAATATGTTCCTCACTTATCATCACTCTTTTTGCTAGCATACATAATAGCATAGTAATGAAGATGGAGAAGATGGCAAGCTTAAGCATTGAAGCATGGCTCTTGGTTAGATTTGCACTCCATAGCCAAGAGTGTTGGTGTAGGCTCTCAACCTCTCTACTTGCTTGGAGAAGGAGAGGGAGCTCTTGCGCTTTGCACTTCACACAATGAGTGTGTGTGTGTGGGAGGGTATACCCCCTAAGTAGGCCCCCTACTTTCTTTGGTCGACCCCCGCTTGTAGCTAATGCTTGAAGCTTATTAGACCCCTCTAGGCCTAGCCAATCATACAGGAGTCATACCAAGCAACAAGGGTTGCCTTGGGACAACTGCCCCCCTTTCCCCTTTGAGAGAGAGGACTTGATAACTGAAAATTAATTAATTAGATATTCTAATTTATCATTGGACCCCTTGGGTGGCCAACCAATAGGCTTCTGGCACACCATGAGAGCAACATGAGGAGGAACTTGACAAGTGTCCCTTTTGCTTTCTTTGTACCAAGCATGCCTTGTGTGAGTGCGTGTGTTTTCTCTCTCATCCCCCCTCTTGTAGGGATCGCCCCCGTCTTGTAGGGATTAGCTTTGAATTCTGTGCCACCTCAAGCCCCTCAATTTTGGGCCTAGTTCTCACCACAAGCTTGACCCTTAAGCCCCTCAAGCTTGGGGTGGGTTCTCACCTCAAGTACAACCCTAGCATCTCAAGTATGACAAGCACCTCAAGCATCTCAATCGTCAAGCACCTCAAGAATCTCAAGCATCTCAATCATCAGGAACCTCAATCACCTTAGTCATCAAGCACGACAAGCACCTCAAGCACCTTAAGCTTGGACCGGGTTCCCATCTCAAACTGAGCCCTAGCTTACCTAAGGTCAAAGGAATTTTACACTAATTATTGGAGGTCTTCAATGTGTCTAACCCTAAGGTCTTTATGCTCCATTGGTTAGCCTTGCTCTTTGATAGACCATCTCTCATTTGGACCCCTTTACCATTGGCCCCATGTTGAGATAGATCTATAAGCACATGTCTATATCTAAACCCTTTTTCCCGCTTATTCTCCCACATTAAATGATCAGTTTAATATCAGAAAATCAGTTGGGTTTGTTAGATATTAGATTTTATGACATCTAGGTGGTTCCTCAAGGCTCTAATTATAGCTCGAGCCTTGTTTCCTGTGAGAGCTTGTTGCATCTTGTTGCCTTTGAGAATTGAAAGTTGTTTCCTTTCTAGTTGTAAAAGAATCCTCAAGTCCTAGTTATGTATCACTAGATGGTTTATGATAATTTATCATCGTACATCCAAAACTATGACCTAAAGAAACCCCATAAGTTTCTATTAAGGGGGCATCACATACCTGAGCAGGTGTTGTTGGGGTAGGGGATTTGACGTGTTGATGGGAGAGGGCATGTGGCCCCTTGTCCTACACTTGAACATGATGTAAACAAGCATAGAAGTAGTTGGGGGAGGCGTACATGGACGTGTATCTTGCACAACAAACACACCTCGTGTAAACAAGCGATTATGTTGATGGGAGAGGACATGTGGCCCTACACTTGCACATGATGTAAATGAGCATAGAAGCAATTAGGGGAGGCGTACATGGACGTGTGCGTTACACAACAAAGACACCTTGTGTAAACAAGTGTAGACATCATGTTCTCTCTTTTGGTAGCACCTGCGTGTTTTCCCTTGATAGCGAGCAGCCCTAACACGGGTGGTGTTTGATGGCAATAATAATTTAGTTGAATGTGGGATTTGAGAGGGTTCAAATCTCCATCAGTAAAAATTTTACGATTAATAACCACCAATGATGGGTTTCAAAGCGTTGGGAGATGAGACAATTTGAGAAGGCATCAAGATGATTAATTAATAAACTTGACAGAGTTTGTAATGTTGGTTTTAAATTTTAAAGCTCACATTGAGATAAAGTTTTTAGTGTTGCTATCAACTTTGATAGAATTAGTTAATGAATAATTTGAATGTTTGGTGTAGGCAATTCCTCCAAGCTCTAGGTTGATCGTCAAGGCTTGAACTAGAGCTCAAGCCTTGTTCGCTCTAGATGTTTCCTCAAGGCTCATGGAGCCTTGTTTCCTGCAAGAACTTGTTGCCTACGAGAATTGCTAAAAGAAACTTTTCGCTAAACATAAGTTATTTTCTTTTTGGTTGTAAAAGAATTTTCAAGTCCTAGTTATGTATCACTAGGTGGTTTGCGCTAATTCTCATCATACATCCTAGACTATGATGAAACAAACCTCATGAGCTTCTGTAAAGGGAACACGACAAACCTAAGTAGGTGCTGTTGGGGCAAGGTATTTCTATGTTGATGGGAGAGGGCATGTGACCCCTTGCCCTAAACTTGCACATGATGTAAACAAACATAGAAGTAGTTGGGAGAGGCATACATGGACGTGTCCCTTGCATAGCATATGCACCTAGTGTAAAGAAGTGATTATGTTGATGGGAGAGGATATGTGGCCCTACACTTGCACATGATGTAAACGAGCATAGAACTAGCCAGGGGAAGCATACATGGATGTGCGCCTTGCACAACAAACACACCTAGTGTAAACGAGTGTAGATATCATGTTCTCTCTTTTGGTAGTACTTGTGTGTTTGCCCTTTATAGCCAATAGCCCTGGCACAAATGTTGCTCGATGGCAATAAGAATTTAGTTGAATGTGGGAGTTGCGAGGGACCAAATCTCCACGAGCAAAAAAGTTTAAGATTAAAAACCAACAACGTTGGGTTTCAAAGCCTTGGGAGATGAGAAAATTTGAGAAGGCATCGAGATGATTAATTAATAAACTTGGCAAAGTTTGTAACGTTGGTTTAAAATTTTTTAAAACTGACGTTGAGATAAAGTTTCTAAAGTTGTCAACTTTGATGGAATGATTTATTGAATAATTTGAATGTTTGGTGTAGGAAATTCCTCCAGGCTCTAGGTGGACATCATGGCTTGAACTAGAGCTCAAGCCTTGTTCGCACTAGGTGATTCGTCAAGGCTTGTCGAGCCTTATGTCCTGTGAGAACTTGTTGCAACTTGTTGCCTACTAGAATTGATAATAGAAACTTTTAGCTCAACATAAATTTAAGTTGTTTTTATTTCTAGTTGTAAAAGAATTCTCAAGTCCTAGTTATGTATCACTAGATGGTTTACTCTAATTCTCATCATATATCCTATACTATGACCAAAAAAAAACTTCATGAGCTTCTATGCAGGGGGCACCACATACCAATGTAGGTTTTGTTGGGGAAAGTTATTGCCATGTTGATGGGAGAGGGTGTTTGGCCCCTTTCCCTACACTTACAAATGATGTAAAGAAGCATAGAAGTAGCTAGGGAGGCATACATAGACGTGTGCCTTGCACAACAAATGCACCTGCTATAAACAAGCGATTATGTTGATGGGAGAGGACATGTGGCACAACATTTGGACATGATTTCAACGAGCATAGAACCAACCAAGGGAGGCATACATGGACATGTGCCTTGCACAACAAACACACATGGTGTAATTGAGTGTAGACATCATGTTTTCTCTTTTTGTTTGCCCTTGATAGCGAGCAGCCGTAGCATGGGTGGTGTTGGATGGCAATATGAATTTAGTTGAATGTGGGAGTTTCACGGGTCAAATATCCATTAGTAAAGAAATTCCAATTAATAATCAACAACGTTGGGTTTAGAAGCCTTGGGAGATGAGAAAACTTGAGAAAGCTGCTTTTAAATTTTAGAAGTGACGTTGAGATGAAGTTGCTAATGTTGTTGTCAACTTGGATGGAAAAATAGGTAGCACCAACGTCCTCATTAATTGGTATCTCACAAGATACCTCACTTTGAAAAAAAGGAAAAGGGAAAAGTTTGGATCATAACCAAGCTTAGAAAAAAGAAAACCTCTTTCCACGTGCAGGCATTGCTATGTAGATATTTCTCTCTTATTACCAAATTACCTCTCCAATTTCAAAAATTCCCAAAATACCTTTGTATCTATTTTGGTTGGATTTGTTCAAGATTTTCTACTGTTTATTCCTTTTTGACAAAGAGATTTGTTTTTGTCTAACAGCATGTTATTTGTCTAAAGATAATGAAGCAATTCATCTCCTAAGCCTGCATAACCAACCCCAATCTGCATAACCAACCCCAATTTTAGATTTAGCATCCTGTATTGATAGACAATCAATCATCTTATGAAAAGCTACAATTTTTTTTAAATATGTGGAGAACTTTAATCTCACAACAAGGGGTGTTTTGGGAATTTTGAAAATAGAGGTAAAAGCAAAGGGTCTTAAATTACATTTGTCAGTGGAGACGTGTAGTTATAGTGGGATTCGTGAAATTTAAATTAAAAAATCTCTCTCTGTCTCGGGGCTTGAACCAGTTGCACGTGAAAGAGGGGGGCTTCCCGTTACAGAAAGTGATGTGTCGCAAGGCCACAGAAGCTCCAATTGCACTCTCTCTCTCTCTCTCTCTCTCTCTCTCTCTACGTCTGCCATGAGGCATGAGGCCAACGCGGATGGGCGATGGACGCACATGACACAGACTCTCTCTCTCTCTCTCTCTCTCTCTCTCTCTCTCTCTGTGCGTCTTCCATGAGGCATGAAGCCAACGCCGATGGACGATGGACGCACACGACACAGACTCTCTCTCTCTCTCTCTCTGTGCAACGCGATGTCATCGGAGTACAGACTAGCATGTGCTGAGAGCGCGAGCCTGTGGTTATGTGTTCGGATGGAACCATGACACAATGGGAGGGGGAGTATAGAATGGGAGGATGGGCACATGTCACAACCAAGGGATGAACGGACTTCTTATATGGGATGCTGCCAAAGGAGGACCTGCAATGTAAAGCAGAGCGCTGGATACCATCTAGATGGAGGGCAGAGGCTCTTTGTAGGCCACAGAGAAACCTGGGCGTAGGACAAGGAAGGCTGGGATGCAGTGATGTGCGAGCACAAGCCTATGATGCTCGATGCTCGCGAGTGGGATGCAGAGATGGGGGAGCAAGAGCCTTAATGAGGCGTCTGTGTGAATTTCACGATGCGCGTGGGAGCGCGTTTGAGCACACTGCAATCGAAAGCATTGTTGAGGCCTCAAAAACACAAACACAAGACCAAGGAATCTGAGAAGATTCCTGCTAATAGATGAGAGTAGAGCCAGTAGGTCTAGGTGGATAAGTCAAATGTTTGGTATAGGCAATTCCTCCAGGTTCTAGGTGGTCATCAAGGTGGATCATCAAGGCTTGAAAGGTTCTAGGTGGTCATCAAGGTGGATCATCAAGGCTTGAACTGGAGCTCAAGCCTTGTGCACTCTAGGTGATTCCTCAAGCCTCATCGTGCCTTTTTTTCTTGTGGGATTTTGTTGCAACTTGTTGCATGTGAGAATTGCTAAAAGAAACTTTTAGCTCAACATATATTTTAAGTTTTTTTTTTTTTTTTTGGTTGTAAAAGAATTCTCAAGTCCTAGTCATGTATCACTAGATGGTTTATGCTTTTTTTTTTTTTGGCAGAACTTACAAATTGTGAGTGTATATTGTATTAAAAATAAAAAGATTTACATTCACAACCATGCTCAGACTGAGCCACGTTGATATACCATCACCAGCAGTCTAATAACAACTACAATAGTCCATAAACAAGCTTTTAACAGGGAAGCTCGAAACCCATACAATCGCAGATCAACACACTAGACAATAAAACCAATACATTCGAGCATGCGAATACATCATCGAGTGCCACCATGACATCCCTCCTCTTGTAAGAAATGACATGCCTAGATCATGCGTCCGCAACACAAATAAAGAATAATCCACACCTGATCACAGATGAATCTACAGAATCCGGAGCGTGGAGATAACCCAACCGCACCAGCAACAGTAGATGCCACAGAACAGTGCAACCTTGCCACAGTAGCCCCACTCGCCAACCTCCAAATCCATGAAAACCCATCCAAGGCACACACTGCCACAAATGAAGGAGTTGTCCAACAAGCAATAACAGAGCCACTTGGAAGTAGAGAATAAACGGGCTAGAAGGGGGCCCTCACCACATCATATGTTGCACCCTGCTCCCACCATGGGCGCCTTCTATTTGCCATGATCCAACACCCACCCAGGACACGAGGAGAACATCCAAGCCACCCTTTTCCACTTTAAGAGATGGGGGAGGGGCGGCAACACCCAAGAGTACAAAAATAAGGGGGAGGAGCATGACAGAGGCATTGAGAAAACGAGGGAGGAGTAGCCGGGCTCCCCCCACTCAGGCGATCCCCTATACCTCCAGTAGCTAAGCCAACTCCTTGAATTGCCACTGCACATTGATGAAGGCCAAGCCCTACAACAACAAGCCCCTAGATATCCCTACCCTGGCTCCTCACAAGCTACATGAGCTTCCCATGCATGCAGACCTCTCAAACCTCGCAACCCACTCAAATCTCAAAGTTTATACTAATTCTCATCATACATCCTAGACTATGACGGAAACAGACCTCATGAGCTTATGTGAAGGGGGAACCACATACCTAAGTAGGTGTTGTTGGGGCAAGGTATTCCCATGTTGATGGGAGAGGGAATGTGGCACCTTTTTGTGCACTTGCACATGATGTAAATGAGCATATAAGTAGCTGGAGGAGGCGTACATGGACGTGTGCCTTGCACAACAAACATACCTGGTGTAAACAAGAGATTATGTTAGTGGGAGAGTACATGTGGCCCTACATTTGCAAATGATGTAAACGAGCATAGACCCAACTAGTGGAGGCATACATGGATGTGTGCATTGCACAACAAACACACTTGGTGTAAACGAGTGTAGACATCATGTTCTCTCTTTTGGCAATACCTGTGTTTTTGCCCTTGATAGCGAGCATCTCTGGCATGGGTGGTGCTTAAAGGAAATATGAAATTTTAGTTGAATATGGGAGTTGCGAGGGTTCAAATCTCCATTATGCATGACATTTCTATTACAATTCTAACATCAATTTTTATTAGTCTATACTTCAATTAAATCAATTTCTTAGTATTATCCAAAATCCTAATTAATCTAATTAATAATAAAATTGATGAATGAAAATCTCATTATGCATTATAAGAGTGTGATGTGATGAGCACTCTTATGCATTTAATTCCAATTAACTATGCATAAGTTAATAGTTAGGCTATTTCTAATAATCTTGATAATTAGAAAATAATTAGAGAGAGTAAGAGAGATTAGAGTAAGAGAAAACACACACACACATCTTTTCTAATGCTAATAAAATGTTCAATTAACACTTACCTTAATAATCCACTAGAGTTTCTTCTCTCTTAGTGGTTTGTGGAAGCTTTCTCTCTAAGAGAAGTGGTAGCACTTCATGAGCGTTATAGAGGCAATCTCTATATCCAAAGTGTGAGTATGTATGTTCTATTTATAGCTAAAAATGATGACCAACTCATTTTTTTTCTTTTTTGCCTCTAAAATTCATAACCGTATTTTTGGTCTCCTTGTGGTATTTTTCAGCTTGACCAATTTGTCCTCATCATAAACAAATAAGACCACACAGCCCCCCTCATTCAAATTAGTGAGGACTAAGAACTCCTTTTCATATGACTGCATGTCCCACTTTGTCCCCTCCTATGTGACTCCAGGTGATTCCATGTACCTCCATGTGCCACCCATGTGTCCTTTGAAATTTTGAATTATTTTATTTTATTTATTCTAATGATAAATTACTTTACATACTTATGTTAAACTTTATGTACAGTTTTAGAATAAACTTTACAGGCTTTAGATAACTTAACATTAGAAAAAAAAATCTGTAATCGATAAATAAATATTGTAACAAGTTAATTAGTGTTTTGTATAGCTAAACATGTCAAAATTTGAGTATGTACCGTAAATTTTAAAATTCTAGGTTTTCTCAGCTTACGATTCATAATTCGAACTTGAATATATTAAATAATGAGCGATGGTTGAAAAATTCAAATACGTTAGTACTTGTATGACATTTGAAAGAAGAGACCTTACAATCTCTCCAGTTTAGAACTTGAGATGCTCTCATCTCAAGAACATTGAAGGGTAATCCTTGAGAAGGGTTGTCTCATCTTCCCAAGTAGCATCTTCAACACATATTTAGGAAAATGGAAAAAAATGTGCAAATTTGGGACAATTCTTTGTGCTACATGGACTTGAGGCGAGGTTGTGTTGTGTTAGGTTGTTGAACACAAGACTGTTGTGGTACAACGTTTAGTGAATGGTAATGAGTATGCAACATCTAATAATGTGTGTTGTCAACAACCAAACTGTACACTAGGGCATGTTTGTACATGATAGTTTACACACACACACACACACACACACACACAAAATCAAGTTTCCACCCACACATGCTTAACATCACTTGTTGTCACTCTTAGCCAAATTAGATAATTTGTATCACAAGGTTGTAAGTACAAAGTCTCCCTTTTCCACATCAGTAGTTGGGTTGAGCTGCTCAACATCTTTCTTGCGCATTGGACCATAATAATGGCCCTCATTTACATCAAGTCCTACATCTGTATTATCTTTGAATGGAAGGTCAAGAGGATGAGCTTATTCACATATACTCCTTGAACAAAATTCATCAAAAAAAGTTTCTTCGATTGCACCAAGGGTTTGCATACCTTGCATAAGATTCTCCGATTACATGAGGATTGGGTCGACACACCTAGAATGCTTACTTTTGTCTCATTTCTCCTCCAAGTGCTCTTTTCACCAACTACCATACTTCTTTAATCCCTCCAAAGCTTACTTATTGTCTTTAACATACTCAAAGCATGGAAATACTTTTGGAACACATTTAGGGAAGTTTGGGTATTCCTATCCAAGAAAAAGATCCTTCCATTAGTTAAAAAATTTCCCAATGGGCTACAATCTACCCCTACTAGAGAGGGCTACATCAACATGTGGGGAGACTCTCCCAATGGGGAAAAAATATGTACAATGATGGCAACATCAAGAGATGGGAGGACGAAAAATCCACTTAAGTGGACGGTACTTCCATTGAGGCACAACATGAATAATGGTGAAGAAAGGTCCTGGGTGCCATAGTTGAAAGAATGCCTCATGGCACTCTCGCATGCGGTGAGAGTTTTTGTAAAGTGTCTCAAACTGGCCCCTCGGTGTACAGACCATCTCCAGCCAGATGTCACGGCGGTGAAGAGTCTCCACTGGTTGAGACTCGAATATGTGAAAACAGTGGACTCGCCAAATGCACCATAGCCTCAAGCCATAGATGATGGAGCTCAAACATGCGGGGTAGATAAAGGCATGGAGTTTGGGCTTGAAGGTAGATTGAAGCCTGGAGCTCGACTGAGATACTAGACCTAGATATAGGCATAGAGCTCAAACTTATGTTTGAGCTGCTAGGTAGATATTGACATGAAGCTTGAACTTAAGATTGGCTGCTATAGGTAGATAAAGCTAGCCTTGCTCACCCCCAGCTGAGCGCCCTCACCAATGTCAAGAAATTTGTGAAAGATATCATGCTCCTCACAGTGCTCATGAGTCACACCTAGTGCCATGCACAATAGCTTAGAGCCAATTGGTCGGGGTCAAGCTTTTAAGTTCTCGCCAAGATTTTCTTGGGTCAAGTTCTTCGAGAGCCTTGTTTTTTGTGTCACCATGTGAAACATGCATGTGTTCTAAGTGGCACATATCCCTTGGATTTAGAGGGTGCTAAGCTTCTATGCTACTCTCTCTCTCTCTCTCTCTCTCTCTCTCTCTCTCTCTCTCTCTCTCTCTCTCTCTCTCTCTTTCTCGCACACGCACACGCACACACACACACACACACACATGCACGCGTGCCTGCACACACACAGCTAGAGATTAAGTTAAGTTAGAGCTCCATGTCTTGATTTGCCTAGCAGCTCAATCTTAAGTTTGAGCTAGAAACTCGCATGAAAGTTGGAGCTCCATTGCTATATCTACCCAGCAATTTAGCTCCATGCATTAATCTACCTAACAGCTCGAATATAAGTTCAAGCTCCAAGCCTCTCTCTCTCTCTCTCTCTCTCTCTCTCTCTCTCTCTCTCTCTCTCTCTCTCTCTCTCTCTCTCTCTCTCTCTCTCTCTCTCTCTCTCTCTCTCTCTCTCTCTCTCTCTCTCTCTCTCGCTCGTGGAGCTAGAAATTAAGTTAGAGATCCATATCGATGCCACATATTCAGTGTCTTGCATGGTGCCCCACAATCTCTATGATTAAGTGCAGCTAGAGCAACGTGATCACAACTTTAATGAACCCTCCTACTCCTTGTCCATATTCAACTTCCATCCCTAACGTGGATGCAACTGCTCCTCCCCATCGAGCTTTGACAGCCCCTCCCTTTGTGTGCATGTAGGCAAACAAGGGCCACAGAGAGGAACCAGTGTTGGGGAATTCCACAAGTGCAAGACCTCTATTCTAGCACTCCTCCTCCCTTGAAGCATGTGGCCCTTGATACTAGCCCTTATGCACACCACCTCATGGTACCCATTAGTGGTTTCTCCTTCATGCACTTCATATAAGCCGGCAAAAAACCTTCTAAATCATCACCCCGACTTGCTTTTGGTGATTATTCCCTGTCTTCAACCAAGGCCTTCTCTTTTCCAGCATACAACTTGGCTCTCAACAGTAGTTCCCCTTTCACTTGGAGGTCCCCACCCTGTTCAGCTCTTATCTTTTTTACTCCTCCTGATCCTTTCTCTAGTCTCTGCGGCCCTCTAGCAGTGAGCTGAAGTGGCAAGCTGAGCAGATGATTCGGCTTTTCCAAGATCAGTATGCCCTGGTACGGTTGTCTCTGAGCAAAGCGAGAAAACAGAGATCTCTTTCCGTTTGCACAACCTCAAAAGTTCTCTGATTTTCACACTCTTCTCTAGCGTGCCGGTTTAGAAGGGGTTCCAAACTACCCACCTCCACTGCATACAGGTATGGAAAAGGATTTCAGCATTTCGACTGAGAAAGGGAGAAGGTTGGCAACACTTGCATGCGAGGGAGATTGAAGGAGGAGATGATGGCTATGAGTGATACTAGGGCATGCATCGAGCTGTGTGCACATGGATGTACGCTTGGAGAGATGGAGCTGAGTGCAGAGCCATGGATTGACGGACGGCATGCCCCATTCCCCTGCCGTCTTCTTTGACGTGAGTTATGTTTGAATTTCAAATAAAAGTGCACTTTTGCCAGCATGGTGTGGTTCTTATCATTTAATACATTTTGTTTGAAGTTTAGTTTAAATTAGAATAGAAGTCGCTTGAATTCAGGATTGGCCTCACTGCCTCGTTAGCTTTGGATTCCCCCTTAAAGCCTTGGAAGCTGGAATGTGATAGTTGGACCTCAAGTTTTCAACCTCAATTAACAAGTTTGAGCTAGAGTCAAGCTGAACCCGAACATCAACCTTGAGTTCAAGCTACAACATACATCATTGGACTTGAACCTCAACCTTAGCCTCCAGCTCGAGCAAGAGAACCAAAATTTGGACTTCAAGGCTGTCATGGATGAAGATGTCTACAAAGATATAGCTTGGTTTTGTAAGTTTGTGTAATCTCAATACTCAAATATCTTGTATTGTTTTTGTAGAATGGAAAGACTAGCCACATGGTGGGAAACTAAACATGATTGACAAGCAAGTGTAATGTTAGTTTCAAGAATGCTCAAGACCGAAGAGTAGCTAGGTAAAATGTGTAGTTCCTAGGGCCAAAAGATTATCACAGTCTAGAACAACCTACGACCTTGAAAATACAAAGTGGAGCTTGAAATAAATTTGTGCATCATTGGTGCACATACATTTATAAAGACAACCCTTCAACAAAAAATATGGGTACATCATTCAACCACCAACCACCAACCTTCTTGCATCTGAGTACGTTATTCAAAAATCAAATCTGGGTACATTATTTTAACACCAAACTTCATTCAAGAGCTTTAGGGAAACACAAAATGCATCCTTTTTTTTGGTAAATTGCACAAAATGCATCCTACATCGGTGTTGAAACAAGATTTTTTTTTCCTTTTTTGTGCATATTTTCTCAGATTCCCAAATATTTCTTCTCCCCCCCCTGAAGCTAGTCTCTTGAGCTTCTTGTAGCTAGCAAAAGGTTGAGACTAAATCTTTAGTTTTAAGCCCCATCTCCATATAATAGTGTAGTCTAGGAGGCAAGCCTCTTCAACTCATTGTGAATACCAGCACATGCTTGAGACTTCTCTTTTAGGCCCAAACATAAGCTTGAGCTTCACTTGCATGTGGCTACCAAGGGCAACCGGACCTTTAGGCTCGAACTTAAGTTTGAGCCTCTTTTGAATATGCTACTATAGTACTAGGGTGCAAGACTAGCTTCATGACATCCTTGTGAATACTAAGGGAATAAAATAATATCTTTAGGCTCGAACTTAAGTTTGAGCCTCAACTGCATATGCTAGTGTAGGCTAGCCTCATGACATCTTGTGGTTACAAATGGCAAGAGACTCAAACTAAGTTCGAAATTTGCCTGTAGCACTGTCGTGCAAGGGTAACTTTATGACATCGTTCAGACTACTACTAAGGGCACAAATCAACACCTGGCTATCAATGGCAAGAGGCTACCATGCAAGGCTAGCCTCATGACATCCTTGAGGCTACTACTAAGGGCATAGAAAAACACCTTTAGGGTGAAACTTAAGTTCAAGACTTGCCTACATATGCTAGTATAGCATTGAGGTGCAAGGCTAGCCTCATGACATCCTTCGGGTTATTGAGGGTATATATTAACACCTTCACAATCAAACTTTAGTTCAAGTCTCAACTGCATATGCAAAGATAGCCACATGAAATCCTTGTGGCTACCAATGGAAAGAGGCTTGAGCTTAAGTTCGAGACTTGCCTACATATGCTTGTGTAGCACTACTAAGGGAAATATGCTAGTACAACACTATCATGTAAGGCTAGTCTCCTGACATCGTTGTGGCTACCAAAGTATATGCGAGTGTAGTGAGGCGGTCCGGGGCGGGCAACAAGAAGAGTGGCCTCTAGACACCCTTCAAGGCTCCCATGCTGCTCAATGGGGCTGGGGCACAACACAACACAAACCAAAACAACAAACCCACCGCCAAATCCCAACTACACAAGGGGCACCACCTAGTTTAAGAGCGAACTAGGACGCAACAGAGGAGAATCGTTAGAGCAACCCACAAACAAGCAAGGAATTTACACTAACCCTAACACCAATGGAGTACTCTCACACACTAAAACACGAGAGAGAGAGAGAGAGAGAGAGAGAGAGAGAGAGAGAGAGAGAGAGAGAGAGAGAGAGAGAGAGAGAGATAGAGAGAGAGAGAGAGAGAGATAGTGCTCGGGCTGCTTTGAAACGTATCGGCAATGATCAAGCAAACACAACTATATATTTAAGAAAGAGAGAGAAAGGGGGAGGGGGTGCTTGTTGCATTAATACCTTCTTACAAATCTGTCATGACAAATCAAAGTGAGATTAGTACTTGTTCAACATAGCTTGCGTAAATTTCACCACAACACATCACAAGAAAAGCCACCCCAATCACTGTCTTAAGGCCAGGGGAGTCCTCTCCACCCTGTCGCCCTCTTACAGTATGTGGGATTTATGGCTAGATTGATGACAACACCAAAGACAAGCTATCAAGAACTTAACAAAAAAAAAAACACCAAGACACTTACACATCATTGTTGTCCATTACTTCACGTTGGAAGGGAGACAAAGTATCCAAGCTTAGTCCAAATCCACCCTCCTTGATTCAACAAATGTTGGGCTTACACTAGTAGGAGAAATGATAGATTTCCTACTCTCAATTGAATGATCACTCTCTCTCTTACAATGGCATAGATTTCCCTTGCTAATCCCCTATTACAACACATGCACATGCATAAGACAATGAGCTTCCACTCAAGAGCTCCTTCTAGAGAGGTTGAGCTTGGCTTCTCAAGCTATAGCATAGTGCTCTTGCTTATGGCTCCCCCCTTTTATGCTAGCTACACCCTCCTTTTATAGCAATTTTGAAGGCTAGGGTTACTCCTCTAACCATGGTTGGGTTAGATTTTCAGCAATTTATCTAATTTCTTTTGCTTGGAATTATCAAGAAGTTGGTGGGGAAAGAGAGAGGAGAGAAATGGAGGTGATAGGACTTTTCATAGTGGGTTAGTGTTAGTAGAGTTAGTATTAATTTACAAATGGAATTGGATATTTACAATGGGAGTATCCATGTAGGATACAAATAAGGAAGAAAAACTCTTAAGAGGTAAGAAAAGGTGGATTTCTTACAAGGTTGATGCTCCAAGTGTCTTGAGTAGGGCCAATTTTGACGCTTGTTGACGGTCCACTAGCTTTGACGGTACATTTTTTCTCCACTCTTGACCTTCCTTGAGAGACAAGGTAATTGAAGCTGAGTAATCAACCACCATGATGCTGTCTTTTAAGAGAAGAGGCTGAATTTTGTGGTTTTTTGATAGATATGGGTAATTTGGAGGAGGAAAAATGAGACTAGGTGGTCAATGTTGGAATGGAATTGTGTGTGGGAGGTATGAGTTCACCATGGTTTCTCTTATTCTTCAAGGTTGAGGAGAAGGTGAGTAGTGTGCAGAGAGGAGTGGTGAGAGAGATGGGGATGATGAGTGGAGAAGTGTGTGTGAAAGAGGAAAATGATAAAGTGGAAGAGAGAGTGTGGCTGCATAGCATGGGAAAACTGGGGTCCACTAAAAAAATCATAGCTCACAGCTGGTAGCTCCAAAAATCATGAAAACATTTGGGGTGATTATTCAGAGCGTGGGCTACATTTTCTCTTTTGACCACCGCTCCAAATTCGGAGTGGAGATAGGTGCTAAAATTCTCACCAAAAAGCCTGTTTTTTATGCCTGCAAAAGTCTTTTAGTGGTCCCCTCCTTTGTTGAATTTGTACAATGCATCCAAGAGTGAGCCCCTCCTTTGTCATATTATAATACAAAGCATTCAAGTTGCCCTTGACCCATGCATGGAGGAGGATTATTGGTGAAATAAGAAATATATGCATGGTGGGACTAGTGTATGGACTATTCATGGACTTTAGCTCAATGAGCACATGGTGTTAGAATAATGAGTAAAAATAATAATAAAAATATGGAGGAGTTATGGATATGGAAAGATATTGGAATCATATGATATGGTCCCTCCTTGAATTATTTTGGGTGAAAGAGGAAAATGTATGCAAGTAAATAATATAATAAAAGTAACCAATGAGTAGAAATCAATTTTTTGTTTTCACGAGGGTGAGGGTGAAAATGTGGGAGTGATTTGTATAAAGGAAAAATATGAGGTTAGAGTATGTACATATTGGCAAAAAAAATTTAAAAAAAATATATATATATATATAATTATGGTGTAAGAGGATGAAAGAAGGTGTACATAGGTTTAATAAAACACACACCTAAGTAGAAATATTTAAATAAAATACCAAAATAATTATAAAAAATCCCTATATTTAGGCCATATATACAATGAAATATTTACACACAAAGAGGCCATAATATACTCTTTTTTTTTTTGGCTCATCTAGCCCAGTGACTAGCTAGCTGAGGGTTTTTAAGAAGATATGGGAAAAGTCCCGTGACTCACGCACGCCTATGTACAGTGAAATGGTAGGGATAGCCACAGTGTTTGAGTGATTTTGGTAGGGTGAGGTAACTCACTGTGGCAATTACAAAGAGCCGAAAAAACGGCTATCATTAGCCCTCCCCCTGGATGATGGTATATTCATGTACCATCATAGAGCATCTTTTCCAAAGAGAGTGCTTCAGAGTCCTTGACGAGATCTTCATTGTTTGGCCCCTCAGAATTTTGGCTGGAGTTACACTCATGCTTCATGTAACAATACTTACTTAAGACAGCGGCCTTTGGACAGATCTTTGGTAGATCCTTTGGTAGAAGGCGACTCAAATAGGGCTTCAAGCGATACCCGTTTACTTTCCTGGAGTGCTCTTTACCATTCAAGTCCATAAGCTGATAGTAACTTGACTTGAAAGCCTTCTTGACTATGTATGGCCCTTGCCATCTTGTTTCAAACTTGGCATCAAAACGATTGTCAAGTCGATTGTAATACCTTAGCACAAGCTCTCCTTCCTTGATGCCTTTGTCCTTCAGTTTCTTGTCGTGCGTTTCTTTCGCTTGTGTGGCTTTCCTCTTGTAGCACTCATATGCTGCTTCTCTTTTCCACTCAAGCTCCACTAACGTAAGAAGTCGATCCATCCATACCTCTTGATCATCTTGTGCTCCTTTGCCATGAAGTCGCATTGTTGGAATGTTGAGCTCGATAGGCTGCAAAGCCTCTTGACCATAGACCAAGTGAAATGGTGTGAACTCCGTGGCTTCCCTATATGTGGTTCGATATGCCCACAAGGCACCATCCAAGAAGTCATCCCATAATTTTGTCTTGTTTTGCACCATCTTTCTAATGATTCCTGCAATGACACCATTAGCCTTCTCCACCAAACCATTTGACTGTGGGTAGTATGGTGTGCTATGACGATGTAGAATGTGAAGCTCTTCACAAACTTCTGTGAGCAATCCTTTTCTAAACCCTAGACCATTATCAGAAACAATCTCCAAAGGTGTGCCAAATCTACAACAAATGTGAGTGTAGACGAATTTGCTCACTGTCTTCTCATTTACCTTTGCCACACTTTGTGCTTCCACCCACCTAGTCATATAGTCTACAGCCACTAGAATGTAGAGTTTACCGTTTTTTGTCCTAGGCAGAGGAACCATAGCATCAATGCCCCACTTTTCAAAGGGTCCATTTGCAAGCACTATTTGCCTCGGGCCATGCACCAACCTTCTATTTCCATTTATCTGACAAGTGTGACAGCTTTTACACCAATGTTGAACATCCACATGCAAACTTGGCCAAACATACCCCGAAAGCAAAATCTTCTTCACAGTTAATTCTTGGGCAAAATGACCACCACATGCCTCTTCATGCAAACCTTTTAGAATGGCTGGAATTTCCTTGATAGTTGGTACTCGTCTGCACACTTGATCCTTCCCTCTTTGATAGAGGGAGCCTTCTAGGAAGAGATATACACTTGCCTTCTTCATGAGTCTCCTCTTCTGAGCTTTTGTGAAGTCTGGTGGAAACTCACCCTCCAAAATGTAGCCAATGATGGGAGCCAATGACTCCAATTCCTGGTACCTCGGTTGCTTCACAGCAGCCGCCACCATGATGACCTGCACTTCTTTCTTTACACATGCAACGGCTTGTTGTGCAAGTAAATCAGCACCTTCATTCTGTTTCCTAGGAATATGATATAGTTGCACTTCTTCAAATTGATTAAACAATCTATGAATGGCACGAACTTTTGTCCGTAAGCTCTCATTCTTGCATGCCCAAATGCCTAAAATCTGTTTAACAATGAGAAGTGCATCTCCCTTTACCATGAGGCGTTGTATCCCTTGGCCAATGCACATCTTCAAACCATGAAGTAGAGTGTCATATTCTGCTTCATTGTTGCTAGCTGAACTTGGTAGATTGAACTTCTCTTTCATGACCACCTCTCCACTTGGGTTGAGCAACACTAGCCCTCCCCCTGCTTTTCCTGTGGCTCGACGAAAAGCTCCATCAAAGAACAAAGTAAAAGCGTTAGGAATACTTTTTGGTGGTGGCAATGGTAGGGTCTTTACTTCAGGCACCTTAATCTCCTTTTCGTGCACCCTATAAGTGAGAATCCCTACCAATTGTGCACGCACACTATCTTCTACCTTGAAAGAGTATTGAAACTCTTGCAACTCCATAATCCACTTTGAGATCCTAGTACTAAGATTCATTTGAGATGACACCCAAGGGAACAAATTTTCTGCAGTGAGAATTACAAAAGGTTTTGGTAGCAGGTAGGATCTAAACTTTCTCACCGCAAACATGAGAGAAAGCATCATGAGTTCTGCTTCTGTGTAGTCTCTCTCCAAAGCATTCATGACCCTACTAGCAAGGTAGATGGGTCGCATCCTTGTACTGTGGGGATCTTGTTGTAGCAACACAGCACCAATTGTTTCTTTCCCAGCACTAGAGCTAACAAAGAATGTGTACTCCCAACAAGGAAGCATGAGTGTTGGTAGCTCTGACAAAATGACTTTAATTTTACAAAAGTACTCTTCAAGCTCATCAGACCATGCAAATTCTACTTGTTGTGTCAACTTTTGCAAAGGGTGAAGTAACTCCGAGGCTAAGTGAATGAAGCGTGACATATACTTCACCTTTTGAATGAATGAGATGACCTCCTTAAGACTCTTGGGTGATGGTAGCTCAATAAGAGCCTTTGCCTTCGAAGGATCCACTTCAATGCCTTTGTAAGAAACTTTATGACCAAGCAAGATTACTTCATCCTCACCTATATGGCACTTGTCGGGGTTGAGTTGACCTCCCATGTCGTAGAGCTTCTTTAAACCTTCTTCTACCCTTTGTAGATGCAATGATTTTGAGCTATAAATACAGAAATCATCAATGAACACCCTAATTGACTTTCCAAAGAATGCTTGAAACACCATATTCATGAAACGTTGGAATGTTGCAGGAGCATTTGTCAGACCAAATGGCATGACTCTAAAAGCATAACAACCCCAAGGAGTGATAAAGGTTGTTTTCAATTGATCCTCCAGTGCAATCCCTATTTGAAAGTAACCTGAGTAACCATCGCACACAGTGTACTTCTCATGACCAGCTACCTCATTTAGTATCTCATCCTGGAATGGGAGGGGAAAGTGATCTCTCTTTGTTGCCTCATTGAGGGGACGGTAATCCACACACACCCTCCACTTGCCGTTCTTCTTAGGAGTGACAACAACAGGAGAGACCCACTCTGAATTCTCCACTGGATAAATGAACCCTGCTGCTAGAAGCTTTCTTACCTCCTTGAGTAAAGCTTGCTCCTTGATGACTCCTAGCCTTCGTAGCTTCTGAGCCTTAGGTGTGGCCTCTGGCTTCAACTCAATTTTGTGTTGAACAACATCTACTCCACGCACATCGGTGTAGTCTTTAGCAAAAAGCCTAGGAAACTTCCTTAGCACACATTTGAACTCCTCTCTTTCATCCTTTGTAAGTGTTGTTGATAGCATACCTTCCAGCATCCCTTCATCTTGATCACCTTCGTTCTCTTGAGGACCTACCTCCTCCAAGCCTTGACAAGAGGTCTCTTGGTTGCTTGGCTTAAACCTTACCCCCATGACTTCGATGGAAGACTCCTCTTCAGTAATGCTGCCGCTACTTTCTTCTTCTGAAGTGCTATCGGTTCAACCTTCTTCCGTCTCACTTTGAGATGATTCTTCATGGAGCTCCTCTTGGCGTTGCTCCTTCATGTCAAAGACAACCTTCTTGTGATTGTCATTCCTGCAAATTAGCTTTCCACTCTCCCAATCCTGCAAAGCTCGCATTTTCATTAGCCATGGTCTTCCTAGGATAAATGGGTAACCATTTCCCTTGGTAGACATGACATAGAAATCCACTGCCTTCTTAATGCCAAAGGCCTCCACAAAAACATTTTTACAAATGCCTACGCACCTAGCCTTGCTATTGTTTGCCATCTTGACCCTAATTTCAGGTGTCTCATGGATGTGCATGCCTAGTTTTTGCATGAGTCCCTCTGTCATGATGCAAATTTGTGCACCCCCATCCACTAGACCTTTCCTAACCAATCTCCCTTTGATGTAACAGTCTAGCACCGGTGTAATGTCCTCATTCATTTCAGCTTGTGCAATTTTTACAACAAGCACACTCTCTTTTACCTTTCTCCTAGTGCTAACTGCCCTTGTTAAATCCCTCCTAACTTGTGGACATAATGCAAGAAATTGAGGCCATGAAATATCAGGACCCTTACCTCTCATGTCTTCCAACAAGTTGTACGGAGCCATACCATGTCCAAGAGGGAAGTCTTGGAGGTTGATACGACGTCGAGTCCTCTTGGTTTCCTTGGTTCCCTTTGCCTTCTTGCCTTGTCCATGGTCACTCTGTGATGTGACTCCTTCTTTCTCTTTACCTTTTCCTCGGCCACGCTTAATTCCATTGGCTTCCATGTCAACCTCATTTGAATTTGTCACCTCTACCACATGCACATTTGGATCTGGCAAAGGTGGAACTCCTTCTACCCCTTGTGGAGGTGGTCTTGGTCCATTTGGCCTTTGTAGAAGCCTTGGTTGTTGACCAGTTCCTTCACCTGCATTCATCACTGGGTAATTCAAGTTAGGCCTCCCTGGCTCCCCACGGGGCCAAGGACAATTATACATCCCATGTCCAGACTCTCCGCAATTCCAACATTGCAAGACTCTCCTAGGTCGTGGATCTCGCTCTTCAGACTTCTTTGCTTGTCCCTTTGGACCTACAGCTTGTGCAAGGTGAATTGACAGGCTGCTTAAAGATTCGTTTAACTTCTCAATTACTTCCGCCGTTACCTCAGGAAGCTCCCTCGATGTTGATGCTTGTGACTTACCTTTGGGTCTAAGACCTTCTATTGGAACCTCTCCCCTTAAGCACTTGAGTTTCCTATACTTCTCAGCAGCCCTAGTTTCAGCTGCATCAAAAGTAGCAGGTGCACCCGCCTCAACTTTTACCTTAAGGTCAGGAAAGAGTCCGGCTATGAACCTCTCCTTCTTTAAAAATTCTGCACCATCACCAGGGTTAGCAACATTTCGTATCCATAGAGCCCAAAGACGTAGAAACTCTTGCTTGTACAAGTAGTAGTCATCTAAGTCTTTTTGCTTATGAGAAACAATGTCTTGCCATAGTTTTTGAGTGTTTTGGGGATCAAAGAAGTATCTCTTAAAATGATTTAAAACTTCTGTGTAATTCCCCTTAACTTCCTCAGGCAAAGAGTCAAACCAAGTACTAGCATCTTTCCCAAGGACCACCTCAAACATTTCTACACGTTCTTGATCGGTTACTATCCTCTTGATACGGCAAGACATCTTGAAATTTGCTAAAAATAATTCTGCATCCTCTCCAGGCTCTCCAAAGAAAAGAGGATATCCAGACATTTGGCGTTGGCTCTCCATTATTATGAAAGATTACAACACGAGTTACAATAAGGGATACAATAGGGATCTAGAACCACTCGCCTGCAAATGAAGAAGTGAGAAAATACCACTCTAGGTTTTCTTCTTCAGCTATCCAAGCTTCAATAAAGTCTCGATTTGTTTGATCAAAACAAAAGGGTAGACTATTGATGAGCTCTAAGAAGGGTTGAAATTCTTCAAAGCTAAGGCGATAAACAGAAATCTCTAGAACTTCATTTTCTGGATCCAAAAGAGCAACCACGTCCCAAGTGATAAATTGCACTTGCTCTACAATTCCCAATGCACAAGCGATTTGTATAAAAACTAGATCTTCATGCTCGTCGAAGGCCGTGAGAAAGTAGCAATTGACTAGGAGCTCCTTTCCTTCGAGTTCCACACAGTCGGAGTGAGGCAACCTTCTCACAATTTCATAAAGAACATCCTCATCAAGTCCAATCAAGTTTGCAGGATTTAAAGACTCCACTTGTGCTACAAAATTCTTGGACAAAAACTCCTTAGGATTATGGTTAAATCATTCAAAAGCATAAAGAGATTTACAATGTCTCTATGAACAAAGTGTCATAGAAAGTAGAGAAGGATGAGAATTTATACAAATTTGCAATCTTCTCTATGCTCTCTTTATTAAGACAAGCTCTGAATAGCTCCCTATCTCCTTTGTTGAAAGCGAAAGGAAGACTATTAATAAGACGCAAATGAGGGAAAAATTCACCAAATGTGAGTCTATGAAGCATGAACTCTGGCCGCAAGTTTCCTGAAGAGTCTTCCTCAATGGTGAAATGCACTCGCCAAACGCCAAATTTCACTCTATTTACCAATCTTAGGGCACACACTAGTTGGATGAATGCGCGGTCTTCCTTAGTGCCCAACAACAAGAGGAAAATGGAATCCACGCATAGGACCT
Organism: Adiantum capillus-veneris; assembly: GCF_014529385.1. NCBI lineage: Eukaryota > Viridiplantae > Streptophyta > Polypodiopsida > Polypodiales > Pteridaceae > Adiantum > Adiantum capillus-veneris. Next base: position 90,542,830 of record NC_140936.1, read on the forward strand.
TCCGTCTTAACTTCACCACCCTCTTGTTATGAGGGAGACGCCTTACTACTTGCTCTTGCAACTCAATTGGTAATAGAGCTAGATCTCTAAGGATTGAACTTTCACTGCACACACATTCCCAGTTAGAATAAATGATCGTTTTTTTGTTTCTTGTAACAACTTGGACAAAGAAAAAACAAACATACACACTACTTTGCCGGGCTGCACTTCATTTTAAAATAAAATGAACACATGTACATCAAAAGAAGTGTGGTAGTTGATGAGAGGTAGAATGACAGGGTTTGGTGATGCAAGAATTTCTCCTGCTCTTTGGGCACCACACATGAACACCATTCGTTGTTGAAAATGGATCTTTCTACTAATTGCAACGTTTATTCTAATGTGTGGAGTAAAATGAAAGGGAAAAACCTCTATTCCTGGGCCATTATCCATGGCCTATGCATGTCCTAATGCTTAAAACAAAAAAAAAATATAGACGTCCAAACTAAGGTCGTACCTAATGAGAGGCAAAATAAAAGGATTTACTGAAGCGTTTATCTCGGCCAACCTAAGAGGACCTAAAATTCTACGAATGACACGTTGAAATTGCAACTTAGTACTAACAATTATGTGTACCTTTTGCCTTGCAATGGGAATGAAGGGATCATACAAAGCTTCGTGATTCATGCAAACTACTTGACTATGCTAAAGGTTGATTCTACACAAAAATACACAAGCCGTCCTCAGTGGGGGCACCAATTTGAGGCGGTCCGGGGCCGGCAACAAGAAGAGTGGCCTCTAGACACCCTTCAAGGCTCCCGTGCTGCTCAATGGGGCTGGGGCACAACACAACACAAACCAAAACAACAAACCCACCGCCAAATCCCAACTACACAAGGGGCACCACCTAGTTTAAGAGCGAACTAAGATGCAAAAGAGGAGAATCGTTAGAGCAACCCACAAACAAGCAAGGAATTTACACTAACCCTAACACCAATGGAGTACTCTCACACACTAAAACGAGAGAGAGAGAGAGAGAGAGAGAGAGAGAGAGAGAGAGAGAGAGAGAGAGAGAGAGAGAGAGATAGTGTTCGGGCTGCTTTGAAACGTATCGGCAATGATCAAGCAAACACAACTATATATTTAAGAAAGAGAGAGAAAGGGGGAGGGGGTGCTTGTTGCATTAATACCTTCTTACAAATCTGTCATGACAAATCAAAGTGAGATTAGTACTTGTTCAACATAGCTTGCGTAAATTTCACCACAACACATCACAAGAAAAGCCACCCCAATCACTGTCTTAAGGCCAGGGGAGTCCTCTCCACCCTGTCGCCCTCTTACAGTATGTGGGATTTATGGCTAGATTGATGACAACACCAGAGACAAGCTATCAAGAACTTAACAAAAAAAAAACACCAAGACACTTACACATCATTGTTGTCCATTACTTCACGTTGGAAGGGAGACAAAGTATCCAAGCTTAGTCCAAATCCACCCTCCTTGATTCAACAAATGTTGGGCTTACACTAGTAGGAGAAATGATAGATTTCCTACTCTCAATTGAATGATCACTCTCTCTCTTACAATGGCATAGATTTCCCTTGCTAATCCCCTATTACAACACATGCACATGCATAAGACAATGAGCTTCCACTCAAGAGCTCCTTCTAGAGAGGTTGAGCTTGGCTTCTCAAGCTATAGCATAGTGCTCTTGCTTATGGCTCCCCCCCTTTTATGCTAGCTACACCCTCCTTTTATAGCAATTTTGAAGGCTAGGGTTACTCCTCTAACCATGGTTGGGTTAGATTTTCAGCAATTTATCTAATTTCTTTTGCTTGGAATTATCAAGAAGTTGGTGGGGAAAGAGAGAGGAGAGAAATGGAGGTGATAGGACTTTTCATAGTGGGTTAGTGTTAGTAGAGTTAGTATTAATTTACAAATGGAATTGGATATTTACAATGGGATTATCCATGTAGGATACAAATAAGGAAGAAAAACTCTTAAGAGGTAAGAAAAGGTGGATTTCTTACAAGGTTGATGCTCCAAGTGTCTTGAGTAGGGCCAATTTTGACGCTTGTTGACGGTCCACTAGCTTTGACGGTACATTTTTTCTCCACTCTTGACCTTCCTTGAGAGACAAGGTAATTGAAGCTGAGTAATCAACCACCATGATGCTGTCTTTTAAGAGAAGAGGCTGAATTTTGTGGTTTTTTGATAGATATGGGTAATTTGGAGGAGGAAAAATGAGACTATGTGGTCAATTTTGGAATGGAATTGTGTGTGGGAGGTATGAGTTCACCATGGTTTCTCTTATTCTTCAAGGTTGAGGAGAAGGTGAGTAGTGTGCAGAGAGGAGTGGTGAGAGAGATGGGGATGATGAGTGGAGAAGTGTGTGTGAAAGAGGAAAATGATAAAGTGGAAGAGAGAGTGTGGCTGCATAGCATGGGAAAACTGGGGTCCACTAAAAAAATCATAGCTCACAGCTGGTAGCTCCAAAAATCATGAAAACATTTGGGGTGATTATTCAGAGCGTGGGCTACATTTTCTCTTTTGACCACCGCTCCAAATTCGGAGTGGAGATAGGTGCCAAAATTCTCACCAAAAAGCCTGTTTTTTATGCCTGCAAAAGTCTTTTAGTGGTCCCCTCCTTTGTTGAATTTGTACAATGCATCCAAGAGTGAGCCCCTCCTTTGTCATATTATAATACAAAGCATTCAAGTTGTCCTTGACCCATGCATGCAGGAGGATTATTGGTGAAATAAGAAATATATACATGGTGGGACTAGTGTATGGACTATTCATGGACTTTAGCTCAATGAGCACATGGTGTTAGAATAATGAGTAAAAATAATAATAAAAATATGGAGGAGTTATGGATATGGAAAGATATTGGAATCATATAATATGGTCCCTCCTTCAATTATTTTGGGTGAAAGAGGAAAATGTATGCAAGTAAATAATATAATAAAAGTAACCAATGAGTAGAAATCAATTTTTTGTTTTCACGAGGGTGAGGGTGAAAATGTGGGAGTGATTTGTATAAAGGAAAAATATGAGGTTAGAGTATGTTCATATTGGCAAAAAAAAAAATATAAAAAAAAAAATATATATATATAATTATGGTGTAAGAGGATGAAAGAAGGTGTACATAGGTTTAATAAAACACACACCTAAGTAGAAATATTTAAATAAAATACCAAAATAATTATAAAATATCCCTATATTTAGGCCATATATACAATGAAATATTTACACACAAAGAGGCCATAATATACTTTTTTTTTTTTTGGCTCACCTAGCCCAGTGACTAGCTAGCTGAGGGTTTTTAAGAAGATATGGGAAAAGTCCCGTGACTCACGCACGCCTATGTACAGTGAAATGGTAGGGATAGCCACAGTGTTTGGGTGATTTTGGTAGGGTGAGGTAACTCACTGTGGCAATCACAAAGAGCCGAAAAAACGGCTATCAGTAGCACTAGGGTGTAAGACCAGCCTCAGGACACGTGTGTGGCTACCAAGGGCATATACGAACACCTTTAGGCTCAAACGTAAGTTCGAGCCTCGATTGCATATGATAGTGTAGCACTAGGGTGCAAAGCGAGCCGCATGATATCCTTGTGGCTACCAAGGGAAATATGCTAGTACAACAATATCCCCGGGCAGGTCACCTAATGAAAATGTAACCTATCACGTGAGTTCAACAGAAGGGCATTTAAAGTTCTGGAAACTTACATAAATATATATACAGAAGGGCATTATTTTTTCAAATTTGACAAAAACTTACAAATTTTAAAATAAAAGGGTACATTATATTCCTAACAAAATTCACAAATAAGGGGTTTTACAAACATGTCTTGAACGCACGTGATATGGTAGTTTTACACATAGTGAACCCCCCGAAACAATATCATGTAAGGCTAGTCTCATGAAATTGTTGTGGCTACCAAGGTCCTAGAACAACACCTTCAATTTTGAGCCTCAAGTGCATATGCTATTATATGGCTGGCATCCAAGGCAGGGGCCTCATGGTGTCCTTGTGACTACCAAGGGCAAGAGAATCAAACTTAAGCATGATCCTTATATGTATATATTAGTGTAGCTATAATATGCAAGGCCATAGCCTCGTGGCATCCTTCTGGCTACCAACAAGGACATGGAACAACACTTTTGGGTTTGAACTTAAGTTTAAGCCTCATTAGTTTCTAGTGTAAAAATAGGGTGCAAGGCTAGCCTCATGACACCCTTGTGGCTACCAAGGGCATAGAAGAACACCTTTTAGGGTCAAAATTAAGTTTGAGCCTCGAGTGCATATGCTAGAGTAGCACTAGGGTGCAAAGCTAGCCTCTTGATATCCTTGTGGCTACAAACGGCAATAGGATCACCTTCATATGCTAGTGTATCACTATCGTGCAAGGCTAACCTTATGGCATCCTTGCGGCCATCAAGGGCATAGAACAACATCTTTATGCTCAAACTACATACGCTAGTGTGGCAATAGCATCTAAGGCTGGCCTCAAGGTATTCTTATGGCTACAAAGTGCATATAGAACATCACCTTTACGTTCAAATATAATTTTGAGTTTCCACTCCATATGCTATTGTAGCACGATCATTCAAGGCTAGCCTCATGAGTCATGACATCCTTGTGGCTGCCAAGGGCATAAAGCTTCACGTTTAAGTCAAGTTAGAGCCTCGCCTGCATATGCTATTTTAGAACTATCTTGCAAAGCCACATGCTAGTTTATTGTTTGAAATGTATTGTTTAAATTTAAACCCATTCTTCTTGTTTAGTTTTTAAAATTGATTTTTTTTTATTTTAGGAATGCAGGCTTTTAATGTACCAACTATATTAGAGCAGGGTGCCTAATTCTTCACACATTATGCTCTTGGAATGTTTCAAAAATAAAGGCTAATAAGACCTTTGAATTAACAAAAGAAGGAGTGAGGTGGTTTTTGATACCTACGATATGGATGCAAACTACAAAGGTGACATCCATCTGTATTTAATGCAAGGTGATAGGAAATATAGAGAAATGGGGATTTTTGTGGGTGTCAAAGATGATATGGATGCAATATCAATTCCATGATTTTCATGTAATGTACTACTTGTGTTGAAGAGATCACAAAGGCAAACAAGTTTTGTTTATCATTGGTGGGAGTTTTCATGTAGTAGACATGAATGGTAGCAAACTAGGAAACGAAAAATATCTTTTTCAAAGCACTCTACAGAAGCCTCTGCACTCTCACATGACGCACCCCACAAAACGGTGGCTTCGCTTACAATCATTCCTATTTACTTACTTGCAAGCTCACATGCACAAACGGCTTGTCCCACGAGCCGTTTGCACATGTGAGTTTGCAAGCAACTACATACCTAAACTCATGTTAGCTACATGCAAACTACTGCGAACATAATCATAACCCTAACTCTAAATTTAAACCATAATCTTGAAGCTAAACTTAAATATAAAAGTTAAATCCAAAATCTAATTTTAGATCTAAACCTAAGCTCTAATCACTAACTATCTTTAAATATCCCTAACTATGCTCTAAACCTTAAATATAGAGTTAAATCTTAAACTTAAACCCAAAACTCTAACATTAAATCTAAACTTAAACTCTAACTTAAATATAAAAACTAAATCCTAAACCTATGATTCTCTCTCTCTTAATCTATATCTTACTCTCATTCTCTCTCTTTTTGTATCCTTCTCTCTCTCAATGTATATGTGTTTGTGTCTACATATGTGTACTCTCTCTCTCTCTCTCTCTCTCTCTCTCTCTCTCTCTCTCTCTCTCTCTCTCTCTCTTGCGCGCGCGCGCGTGTGTCTGTGAGGGGAAAGAAAGAGGGGGGGGAAAGAAAGAGGGGAAAATAACATGAGAGAGAAGAGGGAGGGAGCATACTTGGCTCTCCCTCATCTCCTCATGTCTATGTTTGTGTGTGTGCGTGTCATAATAATCAATATCTAATTCTCCTAAATGATTTTCTCATGTTAAACTGATCATTTAATATGGGGAACTGCCAGGGGAGAAAAAGTAGAATATTGGTTGAGCTAGCAGACTGGCCACAGTAGGGATCCAAAGGAAGGAAAGGAGGGATCCAAAGGGGGGGCCATCTGTAAAAGAGCCATGTGCAACAATGGGCTTAAAATACCCTAAGGTTCAACCAATTAAGACTTCCAAAATGCTAAGGTTCCAAAATTCAAAGGTTGTGTCCAAAGGTCAAACATTGGGGGAATTGGATGCTTTGTGTGTGTCCCAAAAGTCTTTGGCAATCCCTACATAGGAGGGGGCGAGCCTTGCAAGTAGGGGATGAGAGAGAAACACACACACACACACACACACACACACACACACACACACACACACACACACACACACACAAGATCCCTTTACACAAAGGGATTGAAGGACACATGCCAGCTCCCTAGCCCAGATGCCCACAAGGTGTACCCAATTCCTATTGGATGGCCTTGGAGGTGGACCAATGAGAATTAGGCTAGAGTAAATCTAGTTTAATTAATTTAAAAACATTTAATAAAAGAACCAATAAGAATTAAGCTCTCTAGAAGACTATTTGACAGTCTCCCAAGGGGACCAATGAGCATTCAGCAGCCCAATGGCTTGCTTGATTCCTATTGGCCAGGAGGCAAAGGGGTCCAATGAGAGTTTGATTGAATTAAATAATTACCTAAAGCTCTCACAAAAGGGGAAGGTGGGACACATGTCAGAAGCTATCACTTATGCTGCTTAATTACCATTGGCTAAGCCTGGGGAGGTCCAATAGGATGCTAGCAAGAGCAAATAGCAAGAGGGGTCAACCAAGAGAGACAGGGGGCTGATTTTTCAAAGGCATTATCACCTACACACTCACACTAGCTCATGTGTGAAGTAAAGAAGACTCTCTCTCCTTCTCAATCTTTAATCGAAAGCTTATCACCTACTCCAAGCTTGTGACAAGGGAGGCCTACACCAAAAACTCTTGGCTTTGTGATACAAATCCAACCAATAGCCAAGATTCAATGCATGCTCATCTCCTCTACCATGCTAATTACTAAGCTAAGCTATGCTAATATGAGTGATTACGTGAGGAGACGTACATCTTTCTCGTAAGAATACTCCTTCTTCCTCTCAATCTACTCTCATACCCCGCTAGCTCTCACCATCTTCGAAGGTGTGTGAGGTCTTGGGTCTGAGACCATGAGGGAATTGATGTTGTTTTTGATAAGTGTTTTGCATACTGCATGAAGTTTCCATCTTCGTTGCAGTAGCTAGTATTGAAGGAACACAAGAAATTGTATTGTAAAATGTCTCTCTTGATGGCAAAAACTATAATACAAAGCCTTTTGGAGGGGGGACGAGCTCCATGCAAATCCGGTCCTCAACTGTTGTCAATTTCTTAATTTCTCTCTCTTTTGAAGTATTGTTCATGCTATCTAGCTAGCTGTTATGATTTTTGTTGCTTTCTCCACCCAAGCACTCTTGTTAATCTCATTAGGAATCTATTCTAATGAAATGCTCACTATGTCCATGCTATTTTCCGTTACACACAAGTTACTAGGCCATTAAATGTTACATTGGTATCAGAGCACAAGGTTCCTCTTTTCTTGCTCAATAAGGGAGGTCCTCAAGCTAGCTATAAATGGTTGGTACTATTAATTGCATGTGATTAAGTAGAATATGGATTTTTCAGTCTTGCAGTGCGCCTGCCTTTGTGCAGTTAACGGGGCATCACCGTCAAGAGCTATGGTCTTAATAGTGGAGTCCTACGGGGCTTGCCTATAGCTTATTTTCTATGGCTTTACCACTATTGAGCTATTAGAAGCTTGAAAAGAGCCGGTGTTGTTTTGGAGTTGAACGACCCTCTCTTCTATTCCTTCAATTAATGGTATTTGAGCCACGGGTACAGTAGCTTGAGTGCTTTTCCTAAAGGGGTAAAGAGGAGTAGAAACTAGGGCTTGAAGTGTCAAAGTACACCTAAAAGTTGTTAGAATGGTTGACAATAGTAAAGAGAGTGAAATTAATGTTGATAACTTTGATTTTGCTAATGAGCAAGCTACTAATGATGCCTCTGATGCTTGTTAACTATCTTGTTTCTAGGCTTCAACAAGCCATGGGCAATCCATCCCTCCAAAGTGAAGTGCAACGGCGGTAGCTTCGTGCTCGGGATTCTCCAAGCTCCCCACCATGACGAGAGAACACCTAGGAAACCTCCTTGCGAGACTTTCAAAAGATGTCTCTCTCCGATTCAAGAAGAAGAAGAGGATCGCTATGAAGGGCTCAAAAATTTTCTCCTTGATGACGCATCTCCTTTTCAAAGGAGAATTCAAGAGCCTCCACTGAAGGAACAAGAAAGAAGTGAGTCTCCCGCCACCTCGGCCGAGATGGCTCCACGAAGACGACGGGCTAAACGCTCTCCATCACCTCCAAAACGGAGAAAACCATCGCAAACTTCTCCACACCATACTTCAAAGAGGGATGACAAAAAGCAAGAGAAGAAAAAGGCGAGAAGAAGACACCCTCTTCTCTATCTTCTTCATCCTCTTCCTCTTATGAAATTGATGGTCAAGACAACGAAGATCAAGGCAAGAAAAAGGCGAGAAAGAGGTCACCCTCTTCTCCATCTTCCTCAAATTCTTAATCTTCTGAAGAAAGTGATGGTGCAACCTTTGAACCATCAAAAAGAAGAGGCCATAGGAAATCCTATGCCACGTGGTAGAAGTCATCCAAGCTCAAGAAGTTCAAAGAGGGAGGAAAGAGCATCTCTTTCCTTACCTATGATGGCACTTTTGGTGCTACAGATAAAGTCTTGGCCTTTATCCAACAATTTGATGCGGCGTTCGGAGATGAGGGATTCACGGATTCCTCTAAGCTACACCATGTAGCTATGCACTTTCAAAAGTCCACCAGACAATGGTGGTCTAGCCTACGGGCCAACGGTGAAAATCCACAAACATGGAAAGCTTTAAGAGCTTCCATTATGAAGCAGTTTTTGGCCACCGATGCCAAAGACAAAGTACTCACTGAATGGCATAGCTTAAATCTCTCTCCCTATGAATCTATCCACAAATATGTAGACAAGTTTTGGGACCTACAACTCAAAGCCACTGTCTTCAAAAAGTTGGATTTTGGAGAGCAAAAGCAGCAATTTTGTGCGGGCTTAACCGAAGAAATGGTGGAATATGTCAACTTCCAAAGGCCACACACCATATCGACGGTAATACATCATACTATGGTGGCCTCTCAAATCCATTTCCAAACAGGGGCTAAGAGGAATTCTAAGCCCCCTGAAAACAAGGGTTCCAATGAGCCTAAGGGGAAGGACAATGTCCAAAAGTCTCCTAAGGGCAACTCCAACAAATCTAAAGAGAAGGGAGTTTATAAAGGCAAAAATAAACTCTCTCCTAAAGAGCTTGAGCGTTATCGCAAGGATAACCGATGTTTCAAGAGCAGCGAACAAGGGCATGTGTACCGCGCTTGTCCCCAAAAGAACAACCGCCATATCCTCCTAGAGCTACCTTGGTCGAAATCCAAGAGGAGGAAACTCACCACAAAGGATCTCCTCTATGCCATGCTTGAGAAAAGGTAAGAGAACATGATGCTTTTATTCTCTTTGACCCCGGTTCTACTCATAATTTTATATCTGTAGATTTGGCCACCAAGCTAGGCATACAAACCTATGAGATGGGAGATGTCCTACCCGCAGACGGTGCTTTCAAGGGGCAAGAAGCTTCAGTCACTCCGTTAATCGGGAAATTGAGGCTCCATGTCCAAAGCTATGTGGACAAAGAGGACTTCTTTATCTCTCCTGTCAAGCATGAGGATGTAATCCTAGGGGCACCATGGTTTGATCGCATGGCTACCAATGTTAAATTCTCTGAAAGGAGAATCTCCTTTAAGTTCAAGGAAAAAGATATGTATATAGATGCTAAGTAAATGGGTAACACTATACCCATTGTACATACACAAGCTTTCAACAAGTCAATAAAGATCTCTATTTCCATGTACATGATTTTTGTTAAAGATTCTCAAAATGAACCTAATGTTTTAGCAAAAGAAAATATACACAATCAAAAGGAATTAGAGTTATCCAATTTTCTCAAGGGGTTTCAAGATGTCTTTATTGACGACATCCCTTGTGAGCTACCTCCTAAACGAGGCAATGATGACCATGCAATTGAACTTCTTCCACGAAGTTCACCGCCTAACAAACCTCCTTATAGAGTTTCTCAAGCTCAACAAGAGGAGATTATGCGGCAAGTGCAAGTTCGCTTGATGGAGAAGCTATTCCGGCCTCACCGAACGTTTACTGGAGTGTTCTTTGATGATATCATCATCTACTCTAATTCATTAGATGAACACAAGCGACACCTCCAGGTAATATTTCAAGTTCTAAAAGAGAATAAACTTTATGTTAATTGAAAGAAAAGTGAATTTTTCTTACAAGAGATTCAGTATTTAGGTCACATTATCTCTCAAGATGGCATCCAAATGGATCCATCAAAGTTAGAGGTAATAAAAGGATGGCCCAAACCAAAGAATCTTCATGAGTTAAGAAGCTTTATAGGTGTGTGCGCATACTATAGACGCTTCATAGAAAAGTTCTCACTAATAGCAGGACCATTACATGACCTAACAAAGAAAAACATTAGGTACACATGGTCTGCCAAAGAGAACAATGCTTTCGAAAAGCTTAAAGAAAAGCTTATCTCTCAACCTATGCTTACACTACCGGATCTCTCAAAGCCATTTGAGGTCCAATGTGATGCTTGTGGTGATTGCCTTGGAGTTGTTTTTCTTCAAGAAGGGCACGCCATAGGCTATGAAAGTCGAAGGCTCGACCCTGTTGAGCAAGCTCTAGGCATATATGAACAGGAACTCCTTGCAGTTCTACATGCCTTAGACTCATGGAAGCACTGTTTATTGGGGACTCCTTTCATTCTGCGAACGGATCACCAAAGTCTTAAGTACTTCATGACGCAGACCAAGCTCTCCGACAAACAAATGAGATGGGCAAATTTTCTTTCGCAATTTTATTTTCATATTGCTCACATTGCTAGCAAGCATAATCAAGTAGCCGATGCACTCTCAAGACGGCCGAGACTGAATGCGGTTTCCATAGCAACTCACAATGATCTATCTTCTATGATAGATGAGTATGCTATTGATCCCAATTTTAGAGATGTGATTTCATCCCTTGCACTAGGGAAGAAAGAGCAACAATTTACTTTACAAGAGGGTTATCTTCTCTATGGCAATAGACTATGCGTTACTAGCTCACTACGTGAGAAAGTAATGTATGAATCTCATGCTCCTCCTTATGCAGGGCATAGAGGGATTCGGTCTACCCTATACCATGAAATCAAACATACAAGAGTATTTTTCTAAATGTGTGGTATGCCAAAAGCGAAGTTTGATAGAGGGAAGCAACTTGGATTGCTTCAACCTTTGCCAATCTCTAATTCACCATGGGAGAGCATATCCATGAATTTCATCTTTGGATTGCCTAAGTCTATCCATGGGAATCCGAGAATATGGACGATAGTAGACAGGTTCAGTAAACAAGCTCATTTTATACCTGTCAAAAAGACTATCAAAGCCCATCAAACGGCAACCCTCTTCATTTCACAAATCTTCAAGTACCATGGCTTGCCAATGTCCATAGTGTCGGATAGAGATCCTAGAATGGCCAGTAACTTCTGGAAGGGTCATTTTGAGAATTTAAAAACAAGGCTAAACTTCTCTTCGGCCTATCACCCGCAAATGGATGGCCAAAGTGAAATAGCTAATCTAACAATTCTCGATCTACTAAAAGCCTATGTAACGGAAGTAGATCAAAGATGCCAATGGGAGAAGTACTTACCCTTAGTGGAGTATGCCTACAATAACACTGTACATACTTCCACGGGAAAAGCACCTTTTGAGGTAATTGAGGGAAGATCAAAAAGTCCCTTGCTACTTAAGGTACACGGGAAGATCTTTGCTATCTGCAGATGAGTATAGCCGAGACCTACAAGAATCTTTCCAAAAGATTAAGGATGCTATTTCTATCTCACAACAAAGGAAAAAGACTGTTGCTGACAAGCACAGAAGAGCCCAAGCCTTTAAAGAAAATGATTAGGTCTTACTCAAATTTCCCAAGGCTCGATTAAGGCACACAGCGGGCAAGAATCCTACGGGACACCAAAAGTACTATGCTAAGTTAGCAAAAAGGTACTATGGTCCCTTCCAGATTCTTGGGCCAATCAATGAGATGGCCTATCAACTCAAGTTGCCCAACCATTGGCTCAAACACAATGCTTTCCATGTGAGCCTACTAAAGCCTTACAAAGGAGAGCCACCTCAAGAACCAACTATTGAAGACCCACCGGAGATCGAGGACCAAGAAGAGGTGCTGCAGCCCGAGTCCATTCTCCGGCATGAAGACAAGGTACTAACAGGCGGTAAGACTATTTGATGATATCTTATTAAGTTTAAGAATTATCCTTTTGAAGATGCTAGATGGATGCAAGGCATACAATTAAACGATAACCTAATTGGCTAAGCCTGGGGAGGTCCAATAGGATGCTAGCAAGAGCAAATAGCAAGAGGGGTCGACCAAGAGAGTGAGGGGGCTGATTTTTCAAAGGCATTATTACCTACACACTCACACTAGCTCATGTGTGAAGTAAAGAAGACTCTCTCTCCTTCTCAAGCTTTAATGGAAAGCTTATCACCTACTCTAAGCTTGTGAGAAGGGAGGCCTACACCAACAACTCTTGGCATTAGGAAAAATATGAACCCTCTAGGGGCCCTTTGGGATTAAGGTTAATTAGAGGCCAGCCAATGAGAAGAGGGTGGTGGACACACTCTATGCCCTCAAAAATGTAGGGGGACAAAGTAGTCTTACACTTTTTAAATGGGCTCTTACCTAGTGAGAAGGTGGGGGGGTAGAGGAGGGGGGGGGGGGGGGGGGCATATGGAACCTCCAACTTCCCTCCTTTTTGATCCGGTTTTGAAAAAATCCCAAAAATTTGAAATTTTTTAAAAATTTCAAAACTCAAATTTCATCTTCTGAAAACCCCCCTAAAACTATTTTATGGTCAAAAAAGAATTTTTTGATCTCAAAAAGTCAAAACGTGCATCCAAAAACCCTAAAATTCAAAATTTTTAAAAAACTTTTAAAAAATCTTTTTTTGCTATCCAGAGCTCCCCCAAAATTAGTTATTAGGCAAAAAGGGATTTTCTCTCTCTAGAACCCCTTTTCCAACCCCTCTTTGGTTGCAACCATCACACTCATCCTCTACTCCAACACTCTCTCTCTTTACACCATCTCCATTGCTGCAGCAAAGAAGCTCCTCTCTCCTCCCCTACCACCTTCCATTGCCACACCAAGCAAGGCTTATCCACCTTCTCCTCCTAGTGCCACACCAAGCAAGGGTTGTCCACCTTCTCCTCCCATTGCCACAAGGGTTGACCATTTTCTCATATCACTTTATCACACCTACATTGTCGCAACAAGCAAGGTTCTTCTCCTCCTCCTAGTTTGCTTTGCTCAACCATGGCCAACTCTACTTCGCAAAGGCGACGAAAGGATGAGGTCACAGCACTTGCATGCCACAACACTAGAGGTGTAGATGATGAGTGGGTGCCACAAGAGTTCACCAAAGGTGCTTGGGTATACATGCAACCATCTATTGTTGGCCCTCATCGTGTGCGGAATCGTGCAAACTTGGATCTTCATTGGAAAGGAAAGCTCCTTGGCTTCAAGAACCACAAAGACAAGGGGACCATAGCCATTGTGCAACATGTGTTCTCAATGTCAACCATGCACTTGCAACAACCACCTCAATTTCCAACACATTGTAAGTACATGTTTTGAGAATACAAAGCTATGTGTGAAATCACAGTGTAATGTTATTATGGATTCATACTTAACATTTGTCATGCATTTATAGTCATATTTCCATCCACGTTGGTGGAGGAGCAGCCACTACATAGTCTTACCGGCACATTCAATGCTATACATGCGGATATTGGAGCAATAATGTTCCCGCATCTTTGCCCAACCAAACTGGTTCAAAGAAGGATTTTCTTCTATTCTCACTCCTATATTGTCCCTACTTCTACACAAGCATTTGGAACGCTTGAACCCATCGAAGTAACTTCCTTATTAAGTATGGAGTGGCCGGTCCCAGATTTGTGGTCGGTAGCATCTTTCAAGCAAAAGATGATAATGGATGTCCAAAACTCTTTGAAATACTCTAAAGCTTCTAGGTCTGTGGGCTTGAGCTGGTGTTTGCCTATTCATTGTTTTGTGCACATTTTTAAAGAGTTTGGATTTGTGGAGACTACCACAATGCTTGTATGTAAAGATAAGCATTACGAGGAATTAGGAAGGCTTTTAGAAGAGGACTGGGGTTTTGTGGAGGGCATGCACAACGGGGACCGGTACCATTGTAAGGTTGGAGCTTCAGGTATTGGAATGCGCTATTTGAAATCCCGCACCTCCTTGTACATACGATTTCACTATGATCGTTGGATGTGCAAGCTTGGAGTGTGGACTCCCTTACAGAGTGTAGACGGCGCTATTGCAAGCTTTGACATTGCAGTGAATATGCCCAACGATGCTTTGGAGGCAGTCCAAGTGAACAAGCATTGGACTCTCAGTAATGTTCGAGAACATTTGGTTATTATGGGTTTTGAGGCCCTTCAACAAGCACAATTTCGTTTACAAGGTCACAAGGTGAGAATCCTTCCACCACATTTTCAATACATCATGGTTTGTCAATCATTAGATGCTTATTGTAATGAATGTCCGCAGATTGGGAAGAGAATGGAAGACAAATTGAAGGTCGAGAAGGACTAGGGGATAGATGGAACTATGCTATCGATCTTATAACTTTGTAACTCTTGCAATTTTCATATTGATCCCCGCTGTAATCAACATGATTTGCTTCGGCAAATCATGCCTTTGACACCCCTTTGTCACGCTTCATCCTCTTCCTCGAGGACACCAAATACAAAGGGAAGTTGGACCTCCACACCTTTTTTACTCGTCTCCCTGACCTTGACACCACAGTTGCCCTTCACATGGATGCATTTGAGGAGATTTATGCGTTCATGGAGGAGCACATCATAAAATATTCTGTATCTATCCCCCCACATGCAGGGATCTGGGTGCCTTGCGATCTTTTGCGCTATATACACAAAGGTGATCGCCCATTCGCCAAGCGGTTGCAACGATTCCTAGAAATTGCAACCAATGCAGGCCATTACTTGGACGAGCAAGCCCCTGGGGTGTCAGCGCTCAAGAAGCGCAAGTTGGGGGTGGAGTACCTTTCTCGGCTCGCAACATTTATCTTCTTGGTGAGCGAGGAACCTGATTTGGAGGAGCTCCGCTTACCACACCTTCAAGTTTGGTCCTTTATCAAGGACAACAAGGAGCAGCAGGTTATCCCCATGAACCCTGCAGCGGAAGGAAAAGCACACCAGCTCGAGTACCCTAGGGGTCTTGAGGAAGTGGTTGAGAAATCCATAGTTGCGGCTGGCCCTAGTGACACTCCAGTGCCACTACCACTGACGGATGTGGCTATCCCAGAGGTAGAAATTAGCCACTTCTCCTCAGTGTTAGTGGATGGGGAGGAGTTTGTGTTCCTGCATGATTTGGAAAAAGCATTTGGCCTGCGCATGGATGAATGCTTGAGCGTGCTATGCAACAGCAGCAAATGTCCCTTAGACAATACGCCAGATGCCCTAGAAAGCAAGCTCTTGCCAGATGGGGACTCTGTTGCTGACATTATTGCAGTTGTATGTGCGGAGGTCCTGGCAGCAGAGCAGTTGCACGTGGCTGATGAAGATTTCCAAGCCACGCAAGCCAAGGTTGAGGCTGCTAGGATGCCTATGCCATTATGCAACCTCCCATCTGATGATCCAAAGCTTGTATCTGTGGTGCATGGGACCATTGACTTGGATGCAAAGGGCAACAGGGAGGAGGATGACAAGGAGCAGGAGGTAAACTATATCCTAATTTTCATGTTACTATTTTATCCTTTGTGTCTTTTTTCTCAACCTTCATCGGTTTATGACAGGATGTTGTGGAGGTTGATGATTTTGCTGCAAGGACGGGTGGCAAGCGGACGGGCTTTGGACCTCAAGCTTCCCTTGCGCATTACCTTGGACAAATCCCCCCTGGCGATGTGGCCATTCATGAATTTACTCCCCAAGCCCATTTTATGACTTGGTCGTTAAAAGCTTTGAGCAAGTTTTTGTGTTTGAGTACCATTGCTCAAACTGCGCATCAAGTGTTCCTAGTGCGTAGATCCCTTGTATGCACAGCGTTTGGCACTGGCTTTCGTGGTAAAGTGCTTGCCCAGATAGGGATACATGCTTCCATTGGCTCAACTGACCCAAATGCCATAGCGCAGTCCCTCTTGACTGGGGAGTAGCCTTACGCGCAAAATAGGCGCCAGGAAATGGTTAAAAAAATTCTGAACTCCTCAGATACATGATGTAAAATCACCGTGCTATAAGGAATAAAAAATATTTGAAATTGTCTCTCTATATTGCAAATTCTTTTCAATCTGATTTGTCAATCTTGAAAATTGTTTCAATTGGTGATATGAATTGTTTTTTGACTTTGTTATTTCAAGGTATGTAATTGCAGTCAATTTGAGTATAATTGTGATTTTTAAGTACCCTAGGGGGTTAGATTAGCCTATAAGGGGCAAAAAATGCCTAGCCACAAGGGCGCGCAAATGGCCCATCCATCAGTTTTGGATGGGCCATTTGCGCGCCCTTGTGGCCAGGCATTTTTTTGCCCCTTATAGGCCAATCTACCCCCTAGGGTACTTTAAAAGCACAAATTTATTGCAATGGATTGGTTTTGTATCATTCATTTAAATGCAACCTTTTTATGGCAATTCCAGTATATGTTCACACTCAAGGACACTAGAAAAGCTCAAATCAATTATGAAATGAAGTTTCCAGCAAACTATCACTTGCTTTAGCTCTACCTACTACACCCTTGCACCAAAAAGTCAAATTACATTGGACACTTGGTTTCACAATATGTTATTTGTTTTGATATCCTGTAAGGAATTCAAAGCTTGAAATGACCAAAAAAAGGTGTCCATAAGGATCCATATAAAATATTGATGCAAAACCAATAGGTTTTAGTAAATTTGGTTATTTTAAGTACCCTTGGGGGTAGATAAGCCTACAAGGGGTAGAAAAAGGCCTGGCCACAAGGGCGCGCAAATGGCCCATCCATCAGTTTTGGATGGGCCATTTGCGCGCCCTTGTGGCCAGGCATTTTTTTGCCCCTTATAAGCCAATCTACCCCCTAGGATACTTAAAAAGCACAAATTTATTGCAATGGATTGGTTTTGCATCATTCATTTAAATGCAACCTTGTTATGGCAATTCCAGTATATGTTCACACTCAAGGACACTAGAAAAGCTCAAATCAATTATGAAATGAAGTTTCCAGCAAACTATCACTTGCTTTAGCTCTACCCACTACACCCTTGCACCAAAAAGTCAAATTACATTGGACACTTGGTTTCACAATATGTTATTTGTTTTGATATCCTATAGGGAATTCAAAGCTTGAAATGACCAAAAAAAGGTGTCCATAAGGATCCATATAAAATATTGATGCAAAACCAATAGGTTTTAGTAAATTTGGTTATTTTAAGTACCCTTGGGGGTAGATAAGCCTACAAGGGGTAGAAAAAGGCCTGGCCACAAGGGCGCGCAAATGGCCCATCCATCAGTTTTGGATGGGCCATTTGCGTGCCCTTGTGGCCAGGCCTTTTTCTGCCCCTTGTAGGCTTATCTACCCCTAAGGGTACTTAAAATGGACAAATTTACTGAAATTGACTACAATTACATACAAAACTTGAAATTACAAAGATAATAGACAGAGTAGACACAATTGTTGATCATATTGTCATTGGAAAGTCAAATCATTACAAAGATAAGGGTGTGCAATACAAAAAGAGGGGTAACTTTGGTTAATGCTCGAAGTCTCGTCGCAATCGTCGTGCAAGATGCATATCTTTTGGCTGTATTGTCACTCACTTTGCATGAATGGCACATAGGTTGGTATCTTCCAACACTGAAATGATGTGGGCCTCTGCAGCTTCTTGAATAGCCTCTAGCGCTATTGCTTGCATTCTATACTGATTTCCATAGCTTTGAAGCACTTCCTTCACAGTGCGAGCAAAGGGGGCACATCGGATCAAGAGCTCCGTCGTCTTCTGGTAGTGGCGGATTTTTGCAAATGCCCTTGCTATTTTTCGGCGCCGCTGCGGTTGTCTTGGGGGCACTTGCACATTTGTTGGCGGGTGGCGTGAAGGCTTCTTGAAAAACTTAGACTTGCGTCTGTTTACATGCTTAGGGGCTGGTTCTGCAGCCTGTTCTGATTCTTCCTCTTCCCTTGGTTGCCAATCTTGTCGTGTGGGGAGAGCTCCCTTGCCTTGAGGCAATGTCTTCCCCCCAACGGCCACCCGATGTGTGCGCGGTATTTTTTCTCGCAGCCATGGTGGCTCACTCTCTGATTCGGTGTCTGTATTGACCACCCAAGTCCTGGATGGTCCTGCTTGTGATTAGGGGCGCGACGGCTGCTCCCTATCGGACTCTGATGTTTGCTGGCCCTCTGCTTCTCTCCAGCGCTGGGCACGTTGCTTCATTCTCTTTCTAGGTGTTATATCTTGAGGAGGTGGAGATTCAACAGTCCTTGATGACTCTCGTGCCCTACCACCATGCCCACTACCAGAAGAGTTCCTGGAACGGCCAGGTGTTCGTGGCCGTTTTCTTGTGCCTTTAAGCCATGACGGCTTCTCACATCCTTGGAGGGTGTTTTTGTTGGCAGGCGGATGCTCTTTCGCGGTTTGTTTGGTGCGCGCCATTTCGTTGGTAAGAGCTCACCTGTCGTTAAGAAATGAGTGATTTATGAGAGCATGCAATATTTATAAGGGCCCATTTAAAAAGGGCCCTGTTCACACTAATTTTTTTAAAAGAAGTATTATTTTTTAAATAAACATGTCGCTAAGAGTTGGACCCTGCGTTCACGTTTAGTGACTCGCGCAGTATCCACTTTGATCCTTGTCGCACTCTGCATCGCCGCCATGCAGCATGCTTGGTGGGACCTTGCGACATTTGCCACTTGTTGCTATGCTCTTGACGACTCCATTTGCGCACTTCAATAGCAATCTTGGATTGTCGCGCACGCTCCATTGTGAGCTTACGAGAAAATGTTGTGCGAAAAAACCAGTTGAACATCTCCTCCAAATAATTGGATTGCACCATTCCACCACCATGTCGAGTATTTTTGAAGTACACTCCCCTTGCTCGATAATGGGACTTCTCCATGCCTTGAGTGCTAAAAATTTCAAGCGATCCATACTTGTGCATAAAAAATGCACCATGCGCAAACAAGATATGCTGTTCACATGAGCAAACAATCCACATTACTAAATAAAAATAATCCCTTGTAATGAATACACCATGAATGACTTACCATGTAATGTGTGATGTTATTTTCACCCCAAGAAAGGGTGAAGACCTTGGTAAAATCCGCCAAAGCTTCTTGAAATGATTGCCATTGTTCTTCTGTTGTGCTGTTAAGGCTCATAAGCTTGACCATTTTATCAAAATGGGCCCAAACTTGCTTGCACTTGTTTGCAAGCTCGCCATTTGAATCATTGTCAGTAGTAGCTTTGCATAACTCCTTCCAAAGCTCCCAAAGGTTACCTGCCTGCTGGTTGGAGCTG
The DNA here is from genome assembly GCF_014529385.1 of Adiantum capillus-veneris. NCBI lineage: Eukaryota > Viridiplantae > Streptophyta > Polypodiopsida > Polypodiales > Pteridaceae > Adiantum > Adiantum capillus-veneris. The sequence goes on from NC_140936.1 coordinate 90,562,565, forward strand.
CTTTGAGCATCATATCGACTTGGCTTTCCTTGGGAAACTTTCTTCAAAAAGTGTCTAGCTTTTTGTCCACTCATTGACACTTGTTGAGCAATTTCATGGGCCTCCCCTGTGTTCCTTGCAGCAACTATAGACACATTTCCACCGTGACAGCCAATGGAATTCAAGAGTACCTCCACTCTTTCGATCGCTTCCTGGGACTTTTCCAACTGTTTCATTGTGAAAGCATAGTCAATGTGGAGCTTCAATAGCCTATCAAAAATACGCATGAATGCGTGTAATGTACAAAAATGTACATTCGATAGAGGAAATCGAAAAATTGGATTCCAAGTGTGGTCCTTTTGATCACGGTCTGGGGCATTGAGCATGGGACATCTCAGAATAGACGCTTCCCATTCTCTACCTTCATCTCCGACATCATGACATTCTAACCCTTGTTCTCCATGCCCTTGCCATGGAAGCATGTAACTGGCCTTTGCAGTGCTCTTATGTGATTTTTGTCCATTAGGTTTGTACCCTCGAGTGCAAAATGGACAAGGCATGAGAGAAGAAGCCCCTTGTTTGCAACCAAGCAAACACTTTATGGTCTTCAAATCCCCACCTAAGTGCCACTCCACATCATAACTACCAAAGCCCTCAATCTCCAACTTCTGACCTGCAATTTGGGAGTGTATTACTTCTGTGATCCATGGAGTTCTCTCAAAAATCCACGAAAGTACTCCATTGGTCTCTTTGGGCACCTCAATAGCGCCCAACCACCAAATGTCTTTCTCTGATTGCACGCTAAACGATAGGGTGGGATATGGCTCGACTGAATCCCTTCGCTTGGTTTGCAGAATGGCCTCGTTCATTAGAGTGACACTTAGCCTCTCTAACCTTCGGCCTTTCACTATTTGACACTCATCGAGTTTCAGCACAAAAGCGACTTTTGTGCCAAGCACTACAAAATAAATAGTGCTAAGACCTTAAACTTCAGCTTCTTTGAAAATAATAATACCAAAGAAAAAAGTAAAGTGTGTCACCTTCTTCAGGTAGCTCGTAAAATCTAAGCATGGCTTCTTGAAGCCTTCTAAGATCCACGAAAATATTGTTCCACATTGTGTAAGGAAAGCCCTTATTCGAAGGTCTTATGGATTGTTTCTTACCTTTTCCCCTTGTCTTTGTTGCACACGAAGTATAAAGGGAAGTTGGCATTGTGTCCTCAATGTGTAGGTATGTCCCAATGCGGAAGAACACATCTTCGTTTGTGGCCTTCTTTGCGAGCTTGACCTTGTGAAGAACGGGAAATAGGTTTTCCACAATGCCATGTTCTTTGAGGGCATCCTTTAGGAGTTGAAAAATAGCCTGATAGGCTTTGGTGCTGATTCCAGCCTCATCACAAGCTTGTTGAACGTCATCATCATTAACCACATTTCTTAATTTACGCATAAGGTCCTTGGTGACTACATCCTTAATGTGCTTACCTCCAGGTGATTGTAAGATAGAAATAACGTCCTCGGTATTGAGACAACTAGTGAGAAGGTTGATTCGATTATCTTGGCTTGTTCCACCGCATGCCTCCTGGATGAAGTTTCTAGCAACAAATAAACATAAATGTTAGAAAATAGTGTGAAGTAAGAATGCAGCATGCAAGTAAAGACCAAATCACCTTGTGGTTGTAACTCGTCGTTTGCGTGCTCCTCCGGAATGTGCAAGAGTTTCAATGGATGAATACGGGCGTTTGCGTTCCCTTGCACCAAGGGGTGTTTCTTTCAAGTATGTGATGGTGTTGGTAAGCTTCTGGATGTGGGACTCCTTTTCTTGCATTTGTTGTTCAAGACTTTTAACTACCCTCTCCGAAGAGGCAGCACTCTCTTATAATGCCGTCATCTTGAGGTGAAGAGCTTGACATTCGTGCATCCACATATGCAAAGAAGCACCTGCACCCATACACAGCCGCTTGCAATAGCCTAACAAGCCTGCTTCTCCCCTCCCAAGAAATTGAAGAAATGTGAAAAGGCTATTAAACGGTGGATGGAAGCGGCTTATAGGATCATAAGGGTACAAATGGCCATCCACCCAAATGTCAACATTGGTCTCACAAGCGGTGCGACGTTCCTGTGATGACCTTTGATCACCTTCACTAGTGGTCTTCGGTGCAAATGCCGTGGGTAAGCGAATATGTATGCTTTTGGTGTGCGGAGTACGTGGTGGTGCAAGCAAACCATTTGTGATGTCCGTGAGCACCATGGAAGCTGTTGCGTGAGGAAGCAAATGATGAAAAGATAGAGGGAGAAGGGTAGAGAGGCCGAGCAAGATGGGAGGAGAGAAGGAGGGAGGGAGGGGAGGGAGAGATTGGGGAGGAGGAGAAAGGTAGGGGCAGAGAGGGAGAGGAGAGGGAGAGGGAGAGAGGAGGGAGGAGGGAGGAGGGAGGAGGATGAGAGAACAAAATGTTTATTACTTTTTGGGGGAAAAGATTTTTGAAAAAATGGACTTTCTAAGCTTGTGGGTTAAAAAATGGGTCAAAAAATGATTTTTGGATATGTATATATGTTGGGAGAGAGTTTTAAGTAAAAAACAAATAAAAATGAAAATTTTTAAAAAAAGTCAAATTTTGACTCTTTTTGACCCACGGAATTGCTGATGTGGACACACCCCTATGCTTCCTTCACTTTAAAAAAAGCTAGAGAGAGAAAGCAACCCTTTAGGTCCACATCCTACATTTGTCTAAAAAAAAGGCTAAAAAAGCCTACTCAAAACTACCTTCTTCAATGCCCTTGCCTCCTAAACCCCACACAACATTAACCTTAATCCCTAAAAATTAGGATTCCTTACAAGGCCCATGCAAGGTTCATATTTCTCCTAATGGCTTTGTGATGCAAATCCAACCAATAGCCAAGCTTCAATGCATGCTCATCTCCTCTATCATGCTAATTACTAAGCTAAGCTATGCTAATATGAGTGATTATGTGAGTAGATGTACATCTTTCTCCTAAGAATACTCCTTCTTCCTCTCAATCTAACCTCATACCCCGCTAGCTCTCACCATCTTCCAAGGTGTGTGAGGTCTTGGGTCTGAGACCGTGAGGGGATTGAAGTTGTGTTTGATAAGTGTTTTGCGTAGTGCATGAAGTTTCCATCTTCATTGCACTAGCTAGTATTGAAGGAACACAAGAAATTGTATTGTAAAATGTCTCTCTTGATGGGAGAAACCATAATACAAAGCCTTTTGGAGGGGGGACCGGCTCCATGCAAATCCGGTCCTCAACTATTGTCAATTGCTTAATTTCTCTCTTTTGAAGTATTGCTCATGCTATCTAACTAGGTGTTATGCTTTTTGTTGCTTTCTCCACCCAAACGCTCTTGTTAATCTCATTAGGAATCTATTCTAATGAAATGCTCACTATGTTTTCCGCTACACACAAGTTACTAGGCCATTAAATGTTACAGTGTGTGTGTGTGTGTATGAGAGAGAGAGAGAGAGAGAGGGAGGCGGGTATACCTGTTTCGCAAAGAGCGTTGAAACTTAGATCTACAGATCTGAGTTTTTTTACGCTCTCGGATTATTTTTTACAAGGTTGACGTCGCTATGAGCGTCGCTATGTAACAAAGAGTATAGTGACCTCATAGCAACACGGCTAATTTTTCACATTTTAACGTCGCAATACAAGCATCACTACGTTGAAAACAACCCCTGAAGGATTCTGAATCTAAGCAGAAGGCAGAGCTCAGCATGTGCTGCTGGTAGGCCAAAACTCTCCGGAAGAGGCCTTGCAAATAGGACATGAGGTCCGTTCCTTCTTCCAGCTCGCCAGAGAGGAACTTTTGCCTCCACTCACTTTTGTACAGCAAGGGAACATACAGGTCCTGATACACCGCAGTACTAGGAGCAATCCCCAAGCCCTTCAGCATGGCTCGAATCTCGAAGTGGGCCATGAGCACTATGTCCATGTCACCCTGCCCACTGAATGTGTGGATGAAATGAGCCATGGCTACAGCACTCTTGGATCGGCCATCCTCGACCACCACAGCCACTCCTCCTCGGCATGCTGTTACTACACGGGCGATGTATTCCTCTTCTTCGCTGCCCAGCTCGTTGATTTTGCCGCCCTGCAATCTCCTTAGAACGCAGGGATGGTACATGATTCCGAGAGTTTCAGAAGCCCTCACGAGCAGGACCTCCATCGCTAGGGCAATTTCTTTACTTCGTTAGCGTAGGAGCCTCTTTTGAAAATCTGGAAGCACCTGGTCCGTATTATTAACTGTGACGACCCGGGAGTTGGGCCGTCAATGCGGAGAAGCGTGGTGGGCGAGTTTGCAGAAGCTTGTAGAGAAACAAGAGCCCGGCTCGGACGGGACCGGCTCGGGGCAAGGTGCTTTTGTCTTCAAGGGGCCTGGCTTGGACGGGACCGGCTCAAGGAGGGCCCGGCTCGAACGGGACTGGCTCGGGTCGAGGTGTTGTCTTCACGGGCCTGGCTCGGACGGGACCGGCTCGGGTCGAGGTGTTGTCTTCAAGGGGTCCTTGCTCGGACGGCACCAGCTCAGGAGGGACCGGCTTCGGACGGGACCGGCTCGGGTCAAGGTGGTTGTCTTCAAGGGGTCCTGGCTCGGACGACACCGGCTCAGGAGGGCCCGGCTCGGACGAGACCGGCTCGGGTCGATGTGTTGTCTTCAAGGAGTCCTGGCTCGGACGGCACCGGCTCAGGAGGGCCCCGCTCAAACGGGACCGGCTCGGGTTGAGGTGTTGTCTTCAAGGGGTCCTGGCTCGGACGGCACCGGCTCGGACAGGACCGGCTCGGGTCGAGTTGCCTTCAAAGGGGCCCGGCTCGGACGGGACCGGCTCGGGCGTGGTTGCGTTCCATGGGTCGACGGCCGTGTTGCGTTTCGCGGGTCTTGCGTTCCGGGTCCCTAGCCCCACGTAGCCTCAGGCTCGGCCGCACTCACAGAGGGTCATAGCGTGCCCTGGGGAACCTTGCGTGGAGTCCCCACGGTGCACGAGTGCGTGGAGTGAGGCTAGCGTGTCTAGGTGGGGGGTCTCCTCCCGTGGCCGTTTTCGGGAGGCTCATACCCCTTATATACACCCCCGGTTGAAGAGAGTTCGACGTCCTCGTCGAATGAAGGGAAAAGAGACCTTGGCTATGCAAGAGGCCAAGGGACTAAGGGGTGCATATAAGTGCAAAGTGCGTGAAAACTGTACCCGAATGCAAGTAAGTAGCATGCTTTGTTTTTGGACTTTTGGAATAAAGTGTGTGTATTTTTGGATTTTTGGCAGAAGGCTGAAAAGAGATGCTTTGAATACCCAAGTAGAATTCCCCATACTTGAGCATTCCCCAAAAAGGGTAACCCGGAGTGCGCGGAGCCACCTGCTGCGTTGGCCCGCGCGGAGGCTTCTTGAAAGCCGAATTTTTGAAGGAAGTCCGTCGCAATGCAGCCCTTGCGAAATTTTGCAAGGAAACTTACCGTCATTTTGACGCGCGTTGTAGACTTAGGCTGACACCAGCTTTGGTTTCCAATCGCCGAATCTTGAATCGGGCAAGGTTTCTTGGTTAGATGCAGTCTTTAGGTCGAAGTAACTTTGGTCGTCATGACACCATGAAGGCTTCGGCTGATTCTTCAATCGTCAAACTGATCCCTGTTTGTCCCTGTGTGGACGTCATTTGGAGGGCTAGCACGGTGCCCTTTGGTCTCTTGTAGACTTGAGTGGGTCTTCAGTTCAGCATGGGCCACAAAAGTGGCCGGGGCGCGACGAACTCCGTTGACTTGGTCCGTCGCGTTTTTCTCTTTTTGTTTTGATAAAAAGAGCCCTGTCTGGCTCGCATCTTTCCTTTTTGTCATGTGGAGGTGCCCAGCTCGGATCGAGACCGGCTCGGGTCACGGGTGACGGCCCGGGGTTTGGACGCGTCATGGGGACGGGGACTGAAGATTTTTCATGAAGCTCTAATACCAAGTGTGACGACCCGGCAGTTGGGCCGTCAATACGGAGAAGCGTGGTGGGCGAGTTTGCGGAATCTTGCAGAGAAACAAGGGCCCGGCTCGGGGCAAGGTGCTTTTGTCTTCAAGAGGCCTGGCTCGGACGGGACCGGCTCAGGGAGGGCCCGGCTCGGACGGGACCAGCTCGGGTCGAGGTGTTGTCTTCAAGGGGCCTGGCTCGGACGGGACCGGCTCAGGAGGGCCCGGCTCGGACGGGACCGGCTCGGGTCGAGGTGTTGTCTTCAAGGGGTCCTGGCTCGGACGGCACCGGCTCAGGAGGGCCCGGCTCGGACGGGACCGGCTCGGGTCCGGCTCGGGTCGAGGTGGTTGTCTTCAAGGTGTCCTGGCTCGGACGGCACCGGCTCAAGAAGGCCCGGCTCATACGGGACTGGCTCGGGTCGATGTGTTGTCTTCAAGGGGTCCTGGCTCGGACGGCACCGGCTCAGGAGGGCCCGGCTCGGACGGGACCGGCTCGGGTCGAGGTGTTGTCTTCAAGGGGTCCTGGCTCGGACGGCACCGGCTCAGGAGGGCCCGACTCCGGACGGGACTGGCTCGGGTCGAGTTGCCTTCAAAGGGGCCCGGCTCGGACGGGACCGGCTCGGGCGTGGTTGCGTTCCATGGGTCGACGGCCGTGTTGCGTTTTGCGGGTCTTGCGTTCCGGGTCCCTAGCCCCACGTAGCCTCAGGCTCCGCCGCACTCACGGAGGGTCATAGCATGCCCTGGGGAACCTTGCGTGGAGTCCCCACGGTGCACAAGTGCGTGGAGTGAGGCTAGCGTGTCTACGTGGGGGGTCCCCTCCCGTGGCCGTTTTCGGGAGGCTCATACCCCTTATATTAACACTAGTACGGCTGGTCGTCTCTCTCTCCCCCTCTCCCCTTCACTCATATAAACCGGAACTCGCCGGATGTAGCAAACTTTGACACATGGCACTAGAAAACCAGTCTCCTTAGTAAATAGTATAGATTTGCAAGCTTTTTGAATCGCAGGTAGTGCTTGCTTTTTAGCGCTAGCTTTATTAATTGCAAGAGGCAGTCGCAATTGCGCTCTATTGATCCAAGCACACATATTGAAGGGAAGACCTTTGCAGGGTGAGATTTCATGATGAGAGTGTTAGTCAAGGGCTATTCAAAAACATGTCGTTCTTGGTAGGGAAGACCTCTCTCTAAATGCAAATCTCATATGCCTGCACCTTAAAGGCCTCTTGCCTTCTGTAAGATGTTCACATGGGAAAGAGAATCCACAATGAGATTCCTACTTAGGGGTTGCTGGACAAACATGTGCTTGGCAATGCTTTGGTCATATATGTATGTCAAATGTGGGGAAATCGAGGCTCTATGTCCAAAGCTATGTGGACAAGGAGGATTTCTTCATCTCTCCTCTCAAGCATGAGGATGTAATCCTAGGGGCACCATGGTTTGATCGCATGGCTGCCAATGTTAAATTCTGTAAAAGGCAAATCTACTTTAGGTTCAGAGAAAAAGATATGTACATAGATGCTAAGGAGTTGGGTAGCACCATACCCATTGTACATAAGCAAGATTTCAATAAGTCAATAAAGATCTCTATTTCTGTGTACATGATTTTTGTTAAAGATTCTCAAAATTAACCTAATGTTTTAGCAAAAGAAGATATAAATAGTCAAAAGAAGTAAGAGTTATCCATTTTCCTCAAGGGATTCCAAGATGTTTTTATTGATGACATCCCTTGTGAGCTACCTCCCAAACGAGGGGAGGACAACCATGCAATTGAACTTCTGCCCAGCATGGCTCTGGCAAGCAAGCATTAAGATGTTTTCACTAGATGTGAAGGAAAATCCTTTCTTCACGGCTAAGATGCTCACTAGATATGCACAGCATGGTTGTGGCAAGGAAGCATTGAGATGTTTTCGCCAAATGCAAAGGAAGGGCCTTTCTTCAAATGCAATCACCTATGCAGTCGGGCATTGTGAGGGGGCCCTTGGAGAAACATGTTGTGTGTGGAAATATGATGGTTGATATGTACACCAAACGTGGTGCCCTTATGAATGCACAAAAGACTTTCCTGATGGGCTTTTTTTCTGAAATGTCGTCTCTCGAGACATGTTGATTGTAGGATATGTCTAACTTGGTGATGTTTTCTCCTAGGGCGAGTTGGTTGCAAGATATGTTGATCACGGCTGGCCAACAGTCATAGTGGTGCTATTAGTGAAAAATGTCGTGCCTTGTAGCACATGAAAGGTTCTTGAGGTTCATGCCAAAATTCAGAAAGATGCTGATGTTGAAAAAAGATGTTATGCTCGGTATTGTCCTGGTCGATATGAATGCCAAATGTGGTGCAGTTGAGAACACAAAAAGTGCTTAAGGAGCTTCCTATCCGAAATGTTGCCTCTTGGAATACACTGATTGCGAGATGTGCACAACAAGAGAAGGGAACAAAAATTCTAAGTCATTATCAACTGATGCAAAGCAAGTGTATCTCTCCAAATTCAGTCGCCTATACTTTTTTCTTGAAGGCTATGCTTACATCTTGAAGGAATGTGGCTCTATGCAAGTGCTCGAGGAGCTTCTTGTCCGGAGTGTGGATTCTTGAATGCAATAATTGCAAGATTTTCAGAAAGGGACAGGGCCAGAAAGCTCTAATCTTCTTTCAACAGAGGCAAAGCGAGGGCGTCTCTCCAGTTGTTTTAGTTGGATGCGAAGTGAGGTTTCTCGCTAAATGAGGTCTCTTGCAGTGCTCTTATAAGAAAATATGCCCAGCAAGGGTTGGCCGAGGAAGCTTAGAACTGTTTTTGTTGGGATGAAACACGAGGGAAACTCCCCACAACAACTGTCTTTCTCAGTATGCTCATTGCATGGATTTTTGCTTAGCGGCTGTTTGCGGGTCGCCGCGACGGTCGTCCATAGCATAGCTCTCAAGCATCAACATAAAATTATCGATACAGAGGAAGCGACTCAGATGAGGCATGGAAACTCATTAGGTTGTCAATCCTAATGCAGTGAACTCGAAGAGATGCAACTACTAACTCTACAAGCAAATCAATCGCACTAAAGCCAAGCAATCTACCTATGTCCTTCTACACATCTCTACAGTTATCACGCCCGTTCACCATGCAAATCATATCGGAATCGCACGAAACTTGAAGGGAAGCTACAAGGGACTATCAGGAACATATCCTATCACTGTCACAACATTCTGGAGAGGTACAACGATCGCGATCGTTCGTCCTAAAGTATGCAAAAACAGTAAACGAATGATCCTAAAGGGTCATTTTTAGGTCCCTAAAGCCTCTCCTAGGGTCAAAACAACATAAAATACGCATATAAACACTCAAAACAACGATTTAAGGCCTAGAAGGATGTGTCTGAAACCTTCACCGAATCTTGAATGCTTACACTTGAATGGAAGAGCAGAGTAAGAGGAACACAATGCAAGAAACAAAACTGAATTTGGATTACCGTAGCCGCAATGGCGAAGATTACAAGTTTGAACAAGAAGGAGCTCTCTTTCGTACGCTATCTTCTCAGTTTTTCCTCCAAAAAGATTATCCAAAACTTACAGAAAATGACCTTTATAGATTAGGTCTTTGCAAAAATGGCTTGTCCGGCCATAAGCTCCTAATCTTAAAACTGGCTCTCTAATATACAATTGCTCCCAAAAGAATAATCATACATCCTTGACAATTTCCCGGCTTAGAGATGCTTCTTTACAAAAGAATTTTACAATGGCCACGGCCGCCTGTTGCTTCTTCCGCCAAACACTCCCCCCTTCCTTATCCTTGCACGCCCTCGTGCATGTTCAGTGCTTTGGCCGTTGATGTGGCTCTAATGAAGTGAGTGTCGCTGAAAAGCTTCTTGTTCGGAGTACGGCTTCGAGGGCTTCTTGGTGTTTTCTGAATGGATTTTCTGATAATGTGTGTTGGTATGCCATGTACCTTGCCTTGAGGTCCTTCGCCATGGGATGGAAAATCCTTGAATCCATTTCGAAGAATCCTGTGACGAAGGCCTCTTCAAATGTTTGCAAGTAATGTGATGGCAGGTACATTAGCCTGGAGTACATGGCCATCAAGATATGCCGTGGCGATGAATTAGGTAGATTCCAGCAGATGCCTACGTGTCCTTCCAAGAACAGATTCCACGGATGATCATCGCCTTCACTGTCTTTAAAGATGCAGGTGACGATCATCCGGGCTATCTTTACTAACATCTGGCAGGCCAAATCGGGGACATCCCATAGCAAAGTCACTGTTGAGTTCAGTGTGTTGACCATGTACGCCACTGTAGGGGGATGCTGCGCTGTCAGAACCGGGTAATTTAGCTTGTGCTGCCTTGACCCCTTCCATGTTGTGAAATCTTTCCACGTGCGTCTTCGAGGGACGGGGCAGAATGTAGGATCTATCTGTATTTGTTGAGGCACGTTGTGGTAATTTGTTAGATCTTGTGGTCTGTTGTCCAACCACTTCTGCCTCCACTTGGGGTGGTCATCGACAAGCACCTGAGCTTTTCCATTGTGAGTGCAATGCCCTCGTAACCCCCTTCTTTGTTTCGTGGCAAGGCTGGCCGCATCTTTTCTTTCCATAAATTTGCTTCATGGCACAACAGAGGAAACGGAAGGTATTCGTGGCCAAACCCTTCAACTTGCTCTTCTGGTTGTAAATACACCAGGGCTGCTGACTCCAGTATCTTCTTTTCATAGAGCATATATTCCTTGGCTGGCCCCTCTGGCATGTCCTGAATGCTTTCACTGAGTTCATCTCGTATGTCCAGATCGGGTCCTTCAAATTGTTGCTCCTGTTGCCCTTGTTGTGAGGTTCCAGGCAAATCTGTCGCATGGTGTCCAGGCAGCAGTTGCGGTTGAGTCTGTGCTTTGTCTGCTTTGATCTGCTGTTTGACAAGCAGATCTTCTTTTTCCTTAAGAAATGTGTCACCGATCTGTCTCTAAATCTGGAGTTCAGCACTTGCTTGAGCGAGTTGCTGCTCCACTTCTTTTAATTTTAACTCGTTTGCCGCTGTCTGGGCCACCATTCTTGATACGAGCAGCTGTCTTTGGAGCCTTTCTTGCTCGAGCTCTGCTTTTAGCGCTGCTATAGTATTTGCGGATGTGGCATTGTCAAATGTGGAGACCAATGCTCCAGCAAGTTCCTGATTAGCCATCAAAGCCGTCAGAGTGCCCTTGAAAGTGCTGTAGGAGTTGCTAAGCCTTTAAAATCTTGCACTTTCGTAGGCAAGCTGCTCTGTCGCATTCTGGACTCTGGCCGTTAGTTCTTGGCATTCTTTCACTTTGGCAGTCAGGTCTGTCCTGACGTCCACCAAATCTTTGATTAGAGACTGAGCCTGCTGCCGCTCAAGGTCTCTTTCCTCCGTTGTGCGTTCTAGCGTGTTCTTAGGTTGTTTAACTCTTCTTGCCCTGATTCTTGCTTTTGTCGGGCTTCCTGTACCTGCCTTTCTTGTTCAGTCAGCACCACATATTGACACTGGAATTGCCGTTCTAACTCTCGCAGTGTTTGCTTATAATCAAATCCAGCCACTACTTGACATGCTTCTTGGTATCCAATTGATTCTGTAGGTGGTAAAGCTTCCTTTTGCGAGGTTGAAGGGGGAGGAGTTGGTTGTTTTTTGTCCGATGGAGAAGGGGGAGGAGGTGGAGATTTGGGTGATGGCGGAGGTGATTTTCTAGGCGAGGGAGGAGTTGATTTGGGTGAGGGAGGAGGCGGACTCGATTTTTCTCGCACATGCCTCCTTTTGGAAGTTTCCTCGCCTTGTTGCGATGCAGATGCTTCCACTTTCCTTTTCTTTAGGATCCTGATTATTCTTTGGCGGGTGAGATCCGCCGTGCGTCGCGCATCCAGATTCCTATCTCTTTGGATCTGCTTAAGCTGCTCAGCCTGATTCTGCTCTTCAATCGCGTCTTTTTCCTTCGTTTGTTCCGTGGACTGTGAGGATATGTCCACTTCAGCAGCCTTTTGTTCCGCTTCCAGTCTTTGCTTCTCAGCCCGTAGGCGAGTTGCATTTTCTATCCTTTCTTGTCTTTCCCTTTCTAATCTTCGTTTTTGTGCTTGTTGGGTTTCCACTGCTCGAGCTTGTCTGTCAGCCCGCAATTTGGTGCGTCTTTCTTCGACCCTTTTCTGGGCTTCCGCATACGCTTTTTGCAAGTCCGACTGCGGTATTGTACTTCTCTCTCCTCTTTTTCTCTCAAGCGGCTTTGTAGAATCTTCCTCCTCACTTTCCTCAAACTCTGAAGGCACTTTATCTTTAGACTCCTGAGACTTCCCTTTGTCATCTGTCTCCGTTTTCTCTTCATCACTAGAACTTTTAATGGTGGCCTTCGCTGAGCGCGATGATGTAGCACCAGGTGTTGTCCTTACAGAGTGTGCAACCAGCTTAGCTTTCTGGATCAAGGCCGTTTGTGAGCTGGCAACTGGCAAATCCTCGATCGTTCCTAAAGCCTGGTATGCTATTCTGGTTAGCATCGGCCCTGCACTCATGTAGGTTTTGTTTTTTGCCGAGCTTTTCAAATTTGCTTCAATCAGATTATCCAGAATATAAGATCCGTAGTTGCAGCGAATGGATCTACCATCTGCTGTCGCTAGAGCCATGACTACGGCACTGTGCAGGATTGGCTCTGTGTAGAGAGGAGGCTTTTGAACTCTGAAATGTTGAGATATCAATCTCATCGGCAACTCCAGCTCTCCGTAGATCATGTCAGTGTATTTGTATTTGTTCCCCTTCGCTTTGACGAATGCCTTCTCATTGTCTAGTGACTTTGTCTTTGCTAACAAATCGTGTTGCCCTGGGAGGAAATTCAAGGCTTCATTGATGATCTCCTTTGTGATCTTTACTTTAACCTTTGACCCATCTTTGTCTGTGAGCATTGCCTGCCCATCATATTGTATTGAGCTCATGAGTTCGTGGGCCCTCATGTAATCCGTTCCCCATGGCTATAATCTGAAGAATTGTTCCAAGTGTATTGCCCGCATAGCCTCTATTACTTCCGGCCTTTGGTGGAGAGTCCATATCTCCCGTGGCATGATAGTTGTCTTCACCAAGTCGCCATTAGCATCCTTAAACTTTGAGATGAAGATGTGGGCAGGGACTTGAGCCAGTATTTCATCCGAGATGTGAGCCTTCTCATTTGTGGCAAGCTCCTCCACTTCATATGGTGTCGTTGTCCACTGCCTGTCTTTCTTTGGGCGAGGCATTCTGTGTCAGGAGAATCACAAGCTGTCAGGAATTTCATTTCGCAATCAATTGCATTTAGACTTTTAGTAAAAAACAGTTCAAAAGTTAAAACTAATCATAATTTGAACAAATTTCATCCATTCTTGTCCATATTTCACCAGTGGGACTAAGAATGCTAGAGCTATGACTGATAAAAATTTGAGCCAGTTCTGGATCTGAGGTACACCGATCGCGATCATAGTACAGAGGCCAAAGTTGGATTTGATCATATGAGTGGGTTGCTGATAGTTAGAGGGTCATTTTGGTCCATCCTGTGTGTTTTTTGGACCACTTTTGAGTTTACAGGTCCCATTTCTGGGTTACAAGGGAGTTTTGGACTAGACTCTGATTTTTTATGAGTTTTTGATGTCCAATTGGCTTGAAACTTGGATGGTGACTTGAACAAGATGTGTACAAGGGATATGATAGGTTTTGGTCAAATTCTGGGTTTGAGGTACACCGATCGCGATCGTAGTACAGAGGCCAAATTTGGGGAAAACTGGATGGTCATGAACTCCTATGCTTGCCTAGCCTACTGATGATTTATTTTCAAGTTTGGACTTAAAATGAACAATTTAGAGCAATTTTTCACTATTTGACCATATTTTACTAAGTCTAACCATATTTGGTTTCCCCGATGAATTTTGGTTGGATCTTGGAGTTAGTTGAAGTTAGTTCTGGAGTTGCCACTGCTCTTGTGATGTTCTGCTACTATCAGCCTACTCCATTGTCTGATTTTGACCTTATCAGGCACTTTAGTGCCCTGTCTTAGGAGGTTTCCCAGATTTGTGCATTTTTCAGGCATTTCTTGGATATCCATGTGATGTTTAAGCATCCTTAAGGTGGTTTTGGCATTGCCTCGGCTCCAAGTCTAGCTTTGTGTGATCATTCGAAACTGAAATTACCATATTTGTACTTGTAGGAGATTCTGAGATCCATCTGAGGTTTCCTGTAACTGTCCTGACCCTTAGTCTGACCCTTAGTCAGACAAGTATTCCTTCCAAACCATCCATCATCATTTTTAACCAGATTTGGGTAGTATTAGGTCAAATTTTCCCTTTTTGGTTGTGTTTGACAAATTGGGCCCATTCTATGAGAAAAAATTGTGCATTTTCCTTGAAAATTCAAGAGGGTGTACTTTTATCTGAGCTCCAAGCATGGGCCCACTCAAAAGTTGCAAAACCTGCACATGGGGCATCGATCGCGATCGTACCATGGAGGCCAAATTTGGTTTTGACACAAGTAGGTTGTAGGCGAGGTTGAGGGGAGGTGTTTTGCAAAATCTGTCCCAGTTTTTGTCAGGGAGGTACACCAATCGCGATCAGTGTACCACCACCAAATATGGTTTTGACCACATAGCTTTGTTCCTGGCCTTGTGGGGAGCACACTGATGTGTTCTGTGGCTGAAAGAAGTTTTGCATGGATGCCTCTAAGGGCCCTCGACTTCTTTGACCCAATCCGACCTGTGATTCGATCCTTTCACCTGTTTGTGCAAAGATTCGCGCTTGCATGCATAATAGACTTGATCTTTACTTAATAGGGAACATACCTGTGAAATCTGGTGTGAAATGCTGGCTCCAATCGTCCGTATGGGGCAGAAACGTGGCAGCTCGCTCTAGGTCAAAAAAGCTCTCTCCTTCTCTCTCAAAAGGTGAAATGAACAATGAGCTAGACTTTGGCCTACCTGACCTATATCTTCCCGAGATTTTCATAACACCGGGTTGATTTTTTTCACCATTGATCCTGATTTAATCTGCATACCACTTGTGGGTCGAACAGTTCATCATTCCGGCGTCGTATGACCGTTTGATGCGATTTTGGCGAAATGTAGTCATGATCATTGAGGCCGAAATTTGACATCTTCAGATTAGCTTCATATCTTCCATGCTTGATAATTTTATCATGATACTTCGGCGTTTGCTTCCAGAACTTGATTCCGACACTTGTGAGCGAGATTTTTTGAATTTTAGATGTTTTATTAACGAAAGTCAAACACAATAAAATGAAAATACTTATTAACTGGCAAAAAATTAACCAAAATTATTATAATCACCCCTAAGCATATATTTTCTCTTGAAGCATCCCAATGCTCCGAATTTGATATTACAGCTCATTATTATGCTAGTCGGATGATACAAAAAAAAACTACTAAAAGATGCCAGGTTTTGATCGAATTTGTTCAAAACTGAACTCTAAATAATGAAAAAAACACACACATTATGTAAATATATACACCTTGGATCTCTTAATGGCCTTGACTGTTACTCTCCCCTTCCTTGTCCGAGTCGTCCCAGACGAAGGGTGGTGCATGTGCATGGGTTTTGAACTCTGTGTCTATGCATGGCCGTGTCATGTGGCCCTATTCTGATGTTTGAGACAATGCGTTGGGTAACAATATGTTGTGCATAATGTGGGAACTGAATATAGTTTTCAGTGGCCTTTGATGATGAGGGTAGCTGTTTATGGAACATGAAAGCCTATAGTTGAATTGCTCTTTCCTTGATTGTGGGTGTTGTGCCGGCAACTATTTTTGGAACCCATTTATATGTGGTTTGTTGAATCTGCACCGATTCTGCTTTAGTTTTCACCCGTTTCCTATGCCATTTGGAAGATTCAGGCTTCGTGGTTTGAGTTTTGGTGTTCCTTTTGAGCTCTGGTATTTTAGCGTTATCCTTTTTTTGTTGCCATTTCTACTTGGAAGTAGCTTCGAAAGGTTTTGGAGATGATTCCGCTTCCGTCAAGAGTTTGCCCTTAGGTAGCCATATCTTTCTCGGTTTGTTGGTCAGCAATGATTTCCTGATCCAGACCTTCTGAATAACCTTGGGGGTTGTTTTTTGTTGAATAGCCGATTGCTTATTGTCGATGGGGATACTTGGCCACGAGTGATCTGTTTTTGCGAATGGAGTCATGTACATGTTAGAGTCGTGTGTGTACCTTAACGCATGTTCTGACCATTCAGTGACTGCATTGTACGTTCTCATCCATGGAACTCCTAAACATATTAATTCTCTGATTTCTCCGTCTTTCATTACGAAAAATTGATTAGGACAACTGTTTCCATCAAGATTGATTGGCAAGTTTACTATCCCCATCGTTGGCATTGTTGCACCATTTGCCGCTCGTAGATCAATTGTGGATTGCACGAGTGGTTCATCTGTTAGCATCTTGTAAGTGGAGAAGTTGACCGCATTCACTCTTGCACCTGTGTTAATTAATGCTCGCTGATACCTGCCATGTGGGAGTTTGACATTGATTCGAACATCAATTCCTATTTGCCATTGCTCATCAGTTTGAATGATAGCTAAAGGAATTCGAGCTGTGTTCGCTGGTGTAGGAAGTCTTTGTTGTTGTAATGCTTGTTTTCTTTTTAAAATCCTGACTTTGGCTTCCTCCTGCGCTTGAGCTTTTGTTTCTTTTGCTTTGTTCTTGCGTTGCTTCGCAGAGTGTATTTTGGCAAGCATCTCTGTGGTTAGTGGCAAGTTATATTTCTTTAGTCTGCAACCACTAATCCAGTTAGGCATTTCCTCTCCCTCTAATGTCGCAAGTTTGATGGCACCGCTAGATGATATGTCATGAATCACGTAGGGTCCATTCCCTCGCTTTTTGAGTTTTCGAGAATGTTGTTTTAGGGTATACATTAAAACGTAATCCCCAGTAGCAAATTCCTTGCTGATTACGTATTAATCAAAGAATGATTTGATGTTTCGTTTTTGCGCATAGATTGACGCAACGGCTCTCAATTTAGTTTCATCTAGTTTTTCTAGGACATCTACTTGATTGGATAATTCATGGCCCGTCCATTCTAATTGTTTAGCGACTCGAAGTGTGGGAATAAGGAATTCAAGTGGAAAAATCGCTTGCATTCCATAAACCATGTTGAATGGAGTCGTTCCGATGGATGTTTTGTAAGCTACTCGATACGCCCATAAAGCTGAATGCAGCTTTTGATCCCAGTCAGCTCTCGATTCACCGACAATTTTGGTGAGAATTGTCACCAAAATTTTATTCGTACTTTCTGCTTGGCCGTTCGCTTGTGGGTGATAGGGAGCGGACTTCCTGTGAATTACCATGAATTCGTCCAATAGGAATTTGATTACTTCATTGATGAAGTGAGTGCCTCTATCGCTCACGAGCTCAATTGGTAAGCCATATCTGGTGAAAATGTTCTCGTATAAAAACTGTGCTGTCGTTTTTGCATCATTTCTGGCTGTTGCTTTAGTTTCCACCCATTTTGTTAGATAATCTGTTGCCACTATAATATATTGAGTGTGCGTTTTATGCCCCGGAGGCGCTATCGGTCCTACAAAATCTATTCCCCATTTTGCAAACACTCTTGCCCCCATCATTGGCCTTAAGGACATATCGTCGCGCGCTCTTGGAATTTTTGTTTTCTGGCACTCATCACATCGTTTGACAAACTCTTCAGCATCCATGAATAGTGTAGGCCACCATATGCCCGCAATAAGAATTGCTTTAGCCATTTTGTCAGCTGAGAAGTGTCCACCAGCTTGTCCGCTGTGTGCTTGCTCTAAGATAGGAATGTATTCCTCTTTGGTCGCACACATTCTCAATTGATGGTCCTTTCCCCTCTTGTAAAGAGCGTCCTCAATCATTACATAGTTTTCTGCCTCTTTCATGATTGTTTTGATTCGCGATCTACTCATCCCCTCAGGCAGTGTCATGGTGGTGAGGTATTCAACGATGTAGTTACTCCATCAGGGTGCTACAGACAATCTGAATAGAGTCACGTGTTCTATTGGCTTTTGAAGCGTGCATTTGCACAAGATTTGACATGCATATGAACACTATGTTGCATTTTTGGCCAATACACACCCGTTCTCATCAATCTCTGGTACATCTGTGCATGCTCATTGTGAATTCCCGTTGTTTGTACATGAGCCTGATTTAGGTACAATTCCCGTTCGTCAGGTTCAATACAAAGCCTAAGGATTTGATCCGTTCCCTATTTATATAACCTGCCCGCTAACATTACT
Source organism: Adiantum capillus-veneris (assembly GCF_014529385.1). Classification (NCBI taxonomy): domain Eukaryota; kingdom Viridiplantae; phylum Streptophyta; class Polypodiopsida; order Polypodiales; family Pteridaceae; genus Adiantum; species Adiantum capillus-veneris. Next base: position 90,580,698 of record NC_140936.1, read on the forward strand.
AATGATCTGGATGCTGCAATGGTAGATGGTTGTCTTGTCATATTCGAAGACCGGATAGTCAGCAAAGGAATTAAGTCCTCGCTCTATCTTGGAACTATTTCTATGTTGAAAAGATACGCATCTGGCAGATCATCGTCAACTCCTACAGGGTTTTCTCCATGCATCATTCTAGATAAATGGTCCGCTCTTTGGTATGTAGTACCTTTCTTGACCACTACTGTGAAATCAAACTCAAGCAGTATGATGAACCATCGAACAATCCTTCCCGTACTGCAAGGTTTGTTTACTAAGTACAATAGTGCTTGGTGATCAACAAAGAATACAAATTTATTGGAAAGTAAGTAGTGTCTAAACTTTTTCACCGCATAGACCATACCTAATCCCTCCCTCTCAGTTGTCGTGTAATCCCTCTCTGCGTTGTTCAATTGTCTACTGGAGTAACTTATTGGAAAATCCATGTTGTTCTCTCCAGGTTGTGCAAGTATGCATCCTATTGCATACGCTGATGCATCCACGTGAATGTGAAAGATCTTTTCCCAATCCGGAGCTTTCAATATTGGAGCGGAAATTAATCTCTGCTTCAACGTTTGAAAAGCTTCTTCGCACTCTTCTGTCCACTCAAATTTAGTTATCAGTGCGTAAAGTGGTTTTGCAATTATAGCGTATGAGTAGATAAATCTGCGATAATACCCCATAATGACTCATAAATGCCTATACCTCTTTCACCCTTGCTGGTCGTGGTAGATCAACAATGACGCTGATCTTCTCCATGTTTGTCGAAATCTCATTTTTGGACACTATATGTCCCAATATTTTGCCATGTCTTACCATGAAGACGCATTTTTCTGGATTCAGGCAAATGCGATACAACTTGCATTTTTCGAACACCTTGGTCAAGTGCTCTATGTGCTCCAGTCTTACAAGGGAGTGAACGCACAAGTCATCCATGTAAATTTCTAAGAATTGTCTTAGATATTCTTTAAAAGCATGACCCATTAGCCTTTGAAATGTAGCTGGTGCATTTGTTGGGCCAAAAGCCATTATCACATCTCTATATTGTTTAAGAGTAGCTACCAAAAGCTTTTCCTCCTCATCAGTAAGATCCGTGGCAATATATGCAGGTTTTGGATCTTCTCCTGGCTCCGCTAGATCTATTCATTTGGCTTTTTCAGGACCGTCATACGATGTACCCGGTTCTTTTAATTCCCTCATAGGTTGTTGCACTATGATTTTCCTATCTTGTATGGTATATTTCTTATAATGGGACGGTGCATCTATCTTGTCAGAACCCGTATCGTCATTTGTTTCAAAGTCGGTCGTCCATATGTCTCTAAGGGTTCGCTTGAGCTTGTTGTACTCTTCTTTCCTCTCTGTTTTGGTCATTTCGGACCCCGTTTTCCTCTCCTTTTGCCACTTAGTCATCCGCTTCTCGTGTCTGTTCTTCTTATTGTTTTCCCATGGTTTAGTTTTGGTAAACCGGCCAGTGACCATGTCTTTGACACAATCCTCAGCTTTGACAAGTTTTAGATATCCCGTTCTGTCATTGACAAGAGGCATAGGATTATGCTTATTCGTCCTTTATTTTCTGGCTCTCTTGGATTTATACCGCTCCTGTCGACTAGGTTTTTGGTTATGAAACTCGTAAAACCTGTCCTGTCTCATTCTGTATTTTCCATTCCTCTCTGATGCGCTTGATCTTTCATCATCAGCCTCTATCAGTTGGTTTTCGTCGTCCAATGATGGAAAGTCACAGCATAGTGAATCCGTGAATTCCTCTTCTATTTTATTCCTATCGTTCACTACAGATACCTCATTAGTTATTCATTTACAACCAGTCTCACGTGGAGGTTTTTCCTGTTCCTCGTTCTCAGATCCCGACTCAAGGACAACGCTAGCCATTTGCAACGTTACTAGGTCGTATCCTTCTTCGTCACAAAATTTCGTAGGTGTGCATTCGTTAACACATACGTCCAAGGTTGACAATATTTGAGTCCACCCGAATGGCTCAAATAGATGTTCCGGGAAAGGTTCTGAGAAATAAGCCTCGTCTTCGGCGGATCTTTCCAGAACGCATTCCTCTCGGATTATCTCACCACATTCGGATGCTCCACACATCCAGACATGCGCTATTGTTTGCATCCACGCAGGTATTTCTTTTTCATTTACAGTGGTAGAATTAAATTCTTGCGCTAGTGTTTTCACAACGTCTCTATAGCTATGATCCTTCATGTTGATTTTCGTTATTAGTTCCTCGTGCCTTAGGTAGATTTGATCGTAACCCCAATCCTGTATCATTTTGAGTTGATGCATGAACGGTCGTCCCAAAATAATGTCAAAGTTGTCCGTTTTTCCGAAATCCACCACAGCAAAGGTGTGCTCATAGTTAATTCCACACGAAGTTACAATTATTTGGTCCAGGATCCCCAACGGCCTCTCTACATACCCATCTGCGAGTTGCAGTTTCATCCTAGTTTTTCTGAGAGCTGGACGGCCCCACTTCTCCCAGATTTGCTTTGTAGCAATCGCTACTCCAGCTCCACTGTCTAGTATAGCAATTGTTGTTATATCCTGATACTCAACAGGTAATGTTGTGTTACCCTCCTCTCCTTCGCAGTAATCTCCGACCTTGTTTATGGGCACTGGTCGGGCTTTGGGTTGACTTCCCCGTTCGTTTTCTTCTTCCGGAGGGTTTTTCGAAAGAGGAATCTTTATTCCCTTGTGCTCCATATGTTTTGCCATGTCTTCCCACAAATGTGGTTTGACTCTCAAGAGTTCAGACAGCGTGATGGTGCATGTTATAGGTGTCGATAGCATCTCTTGAAGACTCTTTGAGTCAACCATACGTGGGATAGTTCTTATCTGGGATGGAACTAACCTTATCTTTGATTGTGCCTCATGTTCACCTATAAATGAAGGCAGGGTTTTCAAGGATTGGGCTTTGCTTTCTACCAAAATTTCCGTTCCCGCATCCCCATACAACGATTGTATATCGGCTGGAAAAAATCCGTTATCCATGTTAATTTTAGGAATTGGAGCAGATTGTAATGTCGCGCTTCCATTCTTTCTGTTTCTAATGGTTTCCCATAAGTGTTGTGGCCATTGTTTTTCCACCTCCGAAATTGGCATCATCATCATTGATTTAGCGTCATCAGTCATGTTTGGCACAACTCGCTGATCCAGTGGCAATACTGTTTCTGGCTTGGGTTCGTTTAATCGTTTTGGTTCATAGATTTTTAGTTTTTCTCGCTCTTTGTGAATCAATACTTCTTGTTCTGGGGTTCTAGTTATTTCAGGTTCCATCAACGCCTCGGCTGTCTCAATGAGGTATTTAAACATTTCCAAACGCTTCGTTTCCACTTCTGGTTGAGGATAAGTCAACCATCTTTGCTCTAAGGTTTGGTTTGTTTTTAGCCTTGCTTCGTATGCTTGTAATAGAGCATCTAACGGCTCTAGCACTTTGTCAACCAAGACTGATCCTCCTGAGGACTCTTTCCTCGGTTTGTTGTTGGCCTCAGTTGTTTTACTCTCTCTCTCTTGTTTGAGTTGTTCCCTTGTTTCATGCAACTCGTTTTGCATGGCAATTTGCGTTTTCAACCTTCTCGTTTTCATCCTATCTCGTTTTGCCTTCCAGGATTTTCGCTGAGTTCTAACGGATAAACTCTCATTTTCTGTTGGTATGGGCAACTCGACCTTTTTCTCCAAAGTTTCGTTTTTTCCTAAATCCTTAGTTTGGGCTTTCATTATCGCGTTGATTCGGATCATGGGATCGGTTTCTGATCCGCTACTAGCGCTTGGTATCACCCCCACAATATTCATAGTCGCTTTTCCCTTGTTGTCCGGATTCTTTGGGCAATCTGGTAATATGTGATTCACGCCACATCTGCCGCAAAACCCAAAAATTTTCACTCTTTTGCCCTTGAAAGGACAGTTACGCTCCCAATGATCCGTACTTCCACAGCTATAGCACTGTCCAATTGTTGGTTGATTTTGAGGAGGTGGTCCCATAGGTTGTCCTGTTCTATTGGGATATCCGTAATTTTGGTTCGCAATGAACATTAACGTTCTCTCGTCTACCAAATATTGATCTCTCGAAGGTTGTGCTATATACGTTGGTGGTGCCATACCCTCACTATTTCCCCACGGTTGATATGCTTCGCCTGCGTATATTTGTGATTCGGGTTCAGTTGCATAAGGCTCATTTGGTTCCTCGTAATAAGACACTTTAAGTGTACTATTCGTTCCTGGTGATGCTTCATAAGGTTGAGCGTATCTAATCATGGCCCTATTTTCCTGTGGTAATGGAGGTTGTTGACCCAACACAGGTTGAGGTCTGTTTGCTCCAGCTACCAAATTCATATTTGGTCCAACTTGATACCTTGGAGGAGGTGGTTGAGATGGTCCTGCTGGAGGTCCATACGGTCTTTCCCTCACAAAATTTTTGTTATAAAAACACTCTTCAGTGCTATGATTCGTCCATTTCTGCTCTATGGCACACCATTTCAGTACTCGTCCACTCGCAACTGGAGATTTAGGCTGTTGTGTGCACCATGGCGTCGGATGATCCCCCCCGCACGCGTCACACTTCCTCGTCTGAGACTGTCTCATCACCGGATTTGATATCACATGTTGTTGCATTCTCTTTGTTACCTCCTCTATCAATTGATCAGCTGTTGGCATCAAGGACGCCTGAGCATCTTTCTTGGTAGAGGGTTCACTCTTAATCGATGAAGAGCCACTGGCTATTAAATCAGTATCCTCGGACACTTCCCCATATGCTTTGCAGTTGTCGACAAGATATAATGCTTCCCTCATAACCTGCTGAAATGTGCTACATGCCTTCAAGTGAAGGTCCTTTTTCAAGGTTTCATTCCTAAGTCCTTCAACGAAGAGCACATACGTCCTGCGGTAATTCTCTTCTCGGGCATCTCTCAATGTATTGCTTGAATCTCAAGGTCGCTTCCTTCACTTTTTCATTCTCCCTTTGTTTAAAAGCATATATCTGCGATACAGTATTATGCTTTATACCCCATTTTGAGAATTCTTCTGTGAACTCGCGCAATACATGTTCAATATTCGGAAAACTTTCAGGGTTTAAAGGTTGAAACCATGTTAAGGCCGTCCCTTCCAAGTTCAGCCCGAATCCCTCGTATTGAGTATGGAAATCAGTGATCTGCTCCGCTCTTAAGACTTGCTTGAAAAGCGATACATGGGCATATGGATCCCTCGAGCCGCTATACTTCTTTGACATGCACTTTGCTACTTGGGACGGTCTGATCCGTCTATGGCCTGCGGTCACTCTCATTGCTCCCATGTCCCGACTTAATCGTTCTCGTACATCAGGGAGGTCGTAGGTTGCTCTCGTTGACTCACCCGCCCCAAATCTACTACTAGGAGGCAAATGTGATGGGATGGCTGCAACTGTCGGACCTACAGCCGTATGTGTAGAGATAGGAACCGTACTACCTCGATTCGTAGCCATCGATTCTCTGGAATGTAATGTTTCCATGGGGCTTGGCATCGAATAATGAGGCCGACTGAAAGAATCAGCTACATGAGTCCTCCCTCCACCTGTGGTTAACGGTTCTGGCACAACAGTTGTAGGTGCTGTTCTAAGAGGGCTTGGACTGACATAGTAATGGTGAAGTGGTCCCCCAAAATACGTATAACCCTCCAATTCTTTTTTGTCGATTGCTGCATATCGTCTTCCATACTTGTCATATGCGGCAATTTTCATTTCCACTCCCTCGGTGTAGGTGAAGACATAAAGTTTTTTTCGCTCAGTCATCTCCCCAACGTAGGGTTCCTCACATCTATAATAGAGATCTTACTCTCCATTATTATACTTGTATAGCCCCAGGTAGACATTATCCGTGTTGATTCGCATCGTTTCGTTTTCTCGCCTTAATTTCACATTCGGTAAGTTCATGTGGAGCCCTTTCCTCATGTTCCTCGTCTATTTTGGCTTTTGTGCCCATCAATCCCCACTTGTCTACAATGTTAGGATTTAGGACTACCAAATACATGATACCCTCGTCATCTAGGTACCTGTCTCCACTATAGCTTACAGACACCAAGTCCCTGAACTCGCTTGGTCTATCTTCTATTTTCACACAGTAGCGGTCCATACCGTCTTTGTATATCTTGGCACCTTGCTTGTTGTCATATTGATACTTGATGAACAATAGCTTTAGCGTGGCCGAGGGGTCTGATGGTCATGCGACCATGTTTTCTCTCTCGCTTAGTTTTATTTGCCCAAGTGTTCTGCGAAGCTCTCTGAAGATCTCTCTGAAGAAGTATCGGAAATGACTTCTTCAAGGATCGGTTCCAATTGGCGTACTATCCCTTGGTTTACACTCTCCTCCGTTGACACGACACTCGTTTGATCCGCTAAATTTAGGTGTGTGGTGTTGATTTGTTTTCCCGATCTCAAAAACATGAAGAAAGTGGGATTTACTGACCGAATCCAAACCTCTTACCTGGAGATGGAAAAATCTTTCAATTCCGACGATTGCATGGGCTGTTACTTGACCGGTCTCTGCAAGTGAATACACTGGATAGCTATGAGATCACTATATCATTCCAATTGTTAGCAGATTCAACACTTCAAAATGATCTTAACACAATTTTGCTTGCAAATTATTGACAATATGTCCAATTTGAGTTTTGAAAACTCCTGGTATCTTTTGTAACCTAGGTTTATGATCAGGTCAAAAATGAGCTAGATCTGGGCCAGAGGTACATCGATCGCGATCGTACTTCTGGGTCCAAATCAGATGAAACTTTACCAGCTTGTTCACTAAGCTATTTTAAGACTACCTGCCAGACACTTTTGTATTTGGACTCAAAAAAGTCAAGTTTTTATCATTTCTTGGTTGGAAGTGCCTGTTTTCCCAATTTTATAAATTTGACTTGATTTTGGTGTTTGTTTTGGGAAATGAAAGCTATTTGGGATTGTCTTGTATACAGGCTATCCCTCTGTATGCTTTCTTCTCAGTTTTGACGTGTTTTGGTCTACTGAAAGTCAATTTCTATGCTAATTTAGCAATTTTTGACTTGGATCTGTATTCACTGGTTTTGACCAATTTTTTGTGGTTTTTGACCCTAGGTCCTTTAGACTTTTATGTTTGTATACACTTGAGGATCCCACAGATGAAATCTCGTCAAAATTTGGCACTTAGGTACACCGATCGTGATTGTAGTTCTGAGCCCAAATTAGACCAAATTTGGCATGCTTGTAGACACTGATGTTTTAAGGCTATCCCCCAAGTCTTTTTGCATTTGGATCACCAAAAGTCAAGATTTTACAGTTTCTGGGTCTGTCAGGCTAGTTTTACCCAAGTGGCCAGATTTCCTTGATTTTTGATGTTTTTGGGTGTGGTTGCTTTAGACAAACTTGTTTAGAATCTTATCAGGAAGGCACATGTCAAATCTTGTCCAATTCTGGCAGTGAGGTACACCGATCGCGATTGTAGTACAGAGGCCAAATCTGATGAAATTTTGTCTGCTCCCTCTGATAAGTGTTTCCCAGTGTTTGGTGCTACCACTTTGTGATTTGAATCAATTTCAGCTCTGTTTGGTCAGATTTTCAAAATTTCAGAGTCTTATAGCCTTTTTTCGAAAGTTATGGTTTTCTGGTTTCTCGACTCTAACTTTTATCCCAAATCTGACTGGAATGTGATTTACTTATCCTACTCCTAAGTACAGAAATGAAAGAACATAAGAAAATGAATCAAACAAAACAAACAGGATAAAAAATGGATGATGGATCACTACTCAATCGATACAAAGAAATTTGAAGAGAAAAATTGCTTGAAGCAACCTCACTCACAACTCCCTATATCTCTCAAGAGTAGATCTAGCCAGTCCACCGACCCTAGACTCCACTAAGCTCTAAACCCCTGTCTAGATGCTTCACTGAAATGTAAATGGAATGGAAATTATCTTTTGGAACAATAACAAAACCGTGAATACGGACTCGGTCACTCATCACCTAAGATTCATTCCCCGGCAGCGGCGCCAATGTTTGCGGGTCGTCGCGACGGTCGTCCATAGCATAGCTCTCAAGCATCAACATAAAATTATCGATACAGAGGAAGCGATTTGGATAAGGCATGGAAACTCATTAGGTTGTCAATCCTAATGCAGTGAACTTGAAGAGATGAAACTACTAACTCTACAAGCAAATCAATCGCACTAAAGCCAAGCAATCTACCTATGTCCTTCTACACAGCTCTACAGTCATCACGCCCGTTCACCATGCAAATCATATCGGAATCGCACGAAACTTGAAGGGAAGCTACAGGGGACTATCAGGAACAGATCCTATCACTGTCACAGCATTCTGGAGAGGTACAACGATCGCGATTGTTCGTCCTAAAGTACGCAAAAACAATAAACGAATGATCCTAAAGGGTCGTTTTTAGGTCCCTAAAGCCTCTCCTAGGGTCAAAACAACATAAAATACGCATATAAACACTCAAAACAACGATTTAAGGCCTAGACGGATGTGTCTGAAACCTTCACCGAATCTTGAATGCTTACACTTGAATGGAAGAGCAGAGTAAGAGGAACACAATGCAAGAAACAAAACTGAATTTGGATTACCGTAGCCGCAATGGCGAAGATTACAAGTTTGAACAAGAAGGAGCTCTCTTTCGTACGCTGTCTTCTCAGTTTTTCCTCCAAAAAGATTATCCAAAACTTACAGAAAATGACCTTTATAGATTAGGTCTTTGCAAAAATGGCTTGTCCGGCCATAAGCTCCTAATCTTAAAACTGGCTCTCTAATATACAATTGCTCCCAAAAGAATAATCATACATCCTTGACAATTTCCCGGCTTAGAGATACTTCTTTACAAAAGAATTTTACATTGGCCACGGCCGCCTGTTGCTTCTTCCGCCAAACAGCGGCTCTCAAAAACATGTTGTGCTTGTCAATTCTTTGGCTCATATGTATGTTTTGGTGCTCATATGTATGATGTGGTGCCATTGGTCAACATGTATGCCAAATGTGGGACTCCATGGAGCCTGGGCTGTTTCTATAGATGCAAAGTGAGGGCACCTCTCCAGATGCAATCACCTATGCTTTCGTCTTGAACGCATGTGACATTGCCTTGATGTCTAGAATGTCGTTCTTCAAGTGTATTTGATTGCGGGATATGCCCAATAGTGACAAGACCAAGGACCTCAGACTGGGTCTCTATTTTCAAGATGCAAAGCGAGGACATTTCTCCTGATGTAATCATTGATGCTTGCATCTTGAAAGCATGTGGCACTACGTAGGAGCAAAGATCACGTATGCGAAATGTGTTGTTCTTGGGAAAGCACCAAAGAGTGCTTGAGGAGCTTTCTGTCCTGAATGCTGTCTCTTAGAATGCACTGATTGCGGGATATGCTTAACATAGAATGCTCTGGGTTGTAATCACCTATGCTTGCATCTTGAATGCATGTGGCATGTGGTTCTACGCAAGGTGTTGAAATGGGCACTGAAATTCACAATTATATTGTTATTCAGAGGCTGTTGAAAAAAGAAGTCGTGCTTGGCTTTGTCTTGGTCGATATGTGTGCCACTCAGCAGATGCAAAGCGAGGGTCTCTCTCCAGATGCAATCACCTTGCAAGATGTTGAAGGCGTGTGGCTCTACGCAAGGCGTTGGCAGGGCACATAAATTCACAATTATATTGCTAATCAGAGGTTGTTGAAAATAGAAGTCGTGCTTAGCACTGTCTTGGTCGATATGTATGTCAAATGTGGTGCGCTTGAGAAAGCACAAAAAGTTCTTGAGGAGCTTCCTGTCCAGAACGTCACCTCTTGGAATGCATTGTTTGCAGGATGTGCTCAACGAGAGCAGGGCTAGAAAGCTCTAGGATTTTTTCAGCAGATGCGAAGCAAGGGCCTCTCTCCGGGTGCAATCACCTACACATGCCTTTTGAAGGCATGTGGATCTACTCAAGATGCTGATATTGGTAGAAAACTTCACAATTAGTCGAAGACTCTTGAAGAAAGGTGTTGTGCTTATTACTGCCTCGGTCAATATGTATGTCAAATGTGATGCGCTTGAGAAAGCACAAACAGTGCTTGAGGAGCTCCCTGTCCGGAGTGCCACCACTTCCAATGAACGCAATGATTTCGGAATGTGCACAACAAGAGCAGGGCGAGCGTCCATGTGATTGTCCTCTTTTTTAACGTTTATCAGCTAAGTGCACAAAAATTCACAATTACATTGTTAAAAAATGATTTCATACTTGGCACTCTCCTGGCCCATATGTATGCCAAATGTGGTGTTCTTGAGAGAGCAGAAAAATTGCTTCAGGAGCTTCCTATTTCGAATGTCAGCATTGATTGTGGGATGTGCGCAAGAAGAGCAAGGCCAGAAAGCTCTTGGCCATCTTCACTGTATGCAAAGAAGACGGAATGTCAGCATTGATTGTGGGATGTGCGCAAGAAGAGCAGGGCTAGAAAGCTCTTGGCCTCCACATAAGCGTGCATCTTTAATGCATGTGGCTATACGCAAGATGCTGATATGGGCTTAAAAATTAACTCTGAAATTGTTAGTCAGGGGTTGTTGCAAAAAACTTCCGTGCTTGGCAATGCCTTGGTCGATATGTATGCCAAATGTGCTACGGGATGTCGTCTTTTGGAACGCATTGATTGCAGGATATGATCGACAAGGACCAGGCCAGTAAGCTTTGGGATGTTTTCAGCAGGTGCTTGAGGAGCTTACTATTCGAAACGACGTTCTGATTGTGGGTTAGGCACAGTAGGAGCAGGGACAAAAACCTCTAGGCTATTTTCAGCGGATGCAAAGCAAGGGCCTCTGTCCAGATGCAATCACCTACACGTGTATCTTGAAGGCATGTTGCTCTATGAAAGATGTTGATATGGGCTTAAAAATTCACTTTGATATTGTTAGTCAGGGGCTGTTGCAAAAAATTCCGTGTTTGGCAATCCTTAGGTCGATATGTATGCCAAATGTGGTGCTGGAACGCACGAATTGTAGGATATGCCCAGCAAGGAAGCTCTAGGCTGTTTTTGATAGGTGCTCGAGGAGCTTACTACTCGGAACAGCACGAAAATTGATTGCGGGACACACACAACAAGAGCAGGGGAAGAAAGCTCTAGGCTGTTTTCAACGGATGCAAAGCGAGGACCACTGTTCAAATGCAATCACCTATGCGTGCATCTTGAAGGCATATGGCTGCACGCAAGACGCTGATATGGGCACAAAACTTCACAATAAGTGAGAGACTGTTGAAAAAAGTGGTCGTGCTTGGCACTATCTTGCTCGATATGCATGCCAAATATGGTGCGCTTGGGAAAGCACAAAAATTCACATCAATTTTAGTGGTTGATGAAGATCGTGTGGCAAGGAAGCACTATCTTGCTCAATATGCATGGCAAATATGGTGCGCTTGAGAAAGCATAAAAAGTGCTTGAGGAGCTTCCTGTCCGGAATTTCGCCTCTTGTAAGGCACTGATTGTGGGAATATATTGTTAGTCAGAGGCTGTTGAAAAAAGATTTCGTGCTTGGTACTGTGTTGGTTGATATGTATGCCAAATGTGGTGTGCTTGAGCAAGCACAAAAAGGGCAGGAGGAGCTTCCTGTCCGGAATGTCACCTCTTCCAAGGAATGCACTAATTGCGGGATTGCATAACAAGACCAGGGCCAGAAATCTCGGATTCCAATTACCTACATAGGCATCTTGAAGGCATGTCGCTCTACGCAAGATGTTGATATGGGCACAAAAATTACATTGTCAAAAAATATGCCGTGGTTGACACTATCTTGGTCGATATGTATGCCTAATGTTGTGTGCTTGAGAAAGCAAAAAAATTGCTGCAGGAGCTTCGTGTTTGGAATTGCAGCACTGATTGTGGGAAGTGCGCAATGAGAGCTGGGCTCGAAAGCTCTAGGCTGTTTTCATCAGATGCGAAGCGAGGGCCTCACCCACAACAGGAGCAGGGTCAGAAAGCTCTCGGCTGTTTTCAGTGGATTCAAAGAGACGACCTCTCTCCAACTGCAATCACATACGCATGCACCTTGAAGGTATGTGGCTATACACAAGATGACAATATGAGCTTTAAAATTCACTCTGATACTGTTAGTCAAGGGTTGTTGCAAAAAATTGTCTTGCTTGGCAATGCCTTGGTCGATACGTATGCTAAATGTGGTGCACTTCAAAAATCACAAAACGTGTGAGGAGCTTCCAGTCTCGAATGCCTCTCTTGGAGTCCATTGACTGCGGGATACGCGCGACAGGAGCAAGATAGAAAGCTCTCGATTGTTTTGAACAGTGGATGAAGCTCTGGGGTGTGTTAACCAAATACAAAGGGAAAGCCGACCCCGCCTCCAATATGCACCTACGCACTCAAAATGGTCCTCTACCACTGTAAAAAGGAGCCCTCTTGGAGCTTCCATACCAAAGCTTGGTAACGCAACTTTAGACTTTGCAATGTCCACTCCGCCTCCACTATCATGTTTGTTTCGAGCAGTGCTGTTATACGGAAGCTTAAATGTAACTTGCATGCCTCGACGATAGTCAATCTATCGTACGGTGAGTAACCATTATCATTTATTGATTTTTGACACTGAGAATGCAGTTATTGAACTCACTGAAAATGGCGTGCTACCGTGGGAATGCCACATTCCCTCGTATTATAAAAATTGGGGAGGACTGTGCAAACTCTCCCATGCAAGGAGACTTGCATGTTTTCTTTTTTTTCGAATCATAAAAATGAGACAACAAACAATTAATAACAGTAACATCTTGTACGATTACAAATATCGAGCTTGATAAAACTCTAACCCTCGTTGTGGTTTTTTGCGAGGTAAACCTCTGAAAGACAAGCTCGATTTGCTCATGATTGTCTTTGAGAAGATACAATGTGACCCAGTGCGGTATGGCTTTGCAAAAGCCGCTGCGTTAGAATCTCATCATGAATCAGCTTCGTAGCTTTGATTGTGGCACAAGCTACAATGTATAAACGTATGTCAGTGCATTGGTGAAACACACTGGTGCACTCATGGACATGTAAATTTGAAATGTCATCTCTTGGACAATGTCACTCGTGGATGGAAAGGGAAGAGCTGTCTTCAAATTCAAATCTCTTATACTTGCACCTTCTAACCTTGTTGCCTTATGCAAGAAATCAACATGGTTGAGAGAATTCATGACGAGATCACCATATGAAGCAGCTTTGGAAGGAATCTGCAAAAACTACTATCCACAAATTAATCAAGAACCATTGCATGCCAAAATTGCATGCGTGAAAGGTATCAAGCTCTCTCTCTCTCTCTCTCTCTCTCTCTCTCTCTCTCTCTCCTCCATCCCATTTTCTTTTTGGATATATACTCTTGTTGAATCTTCAAATGACACAATCACACTTACACAAGAAGATTTAAGATCATGGCATTTTATACACAAGACCATGTCTAACTTCGGGTCATAGGATTTATAGAAAACAAAGCATAAGCTCTCTCTCTCTCTCTCTCTCTCTCTCTCTCTCTCTCTCTCTCCCCTAGTGTCTCTCTCTCTCTCTCTCTCTCTCTCAAGCACGCTTTGACTGTAAAGACTTGGTATGAAGTCTTCTTCCCTCATAGCTTTTCCCTTCTAGGTTCTAATACTTCGTTAGTACATAGCGACATCCAAAAATATTGTTTTCTCTTACTCTCGGACTCACTTCAATTCAATACAAATGCAGCTAACGAAGCACTCTAGTTACTTCGTTAGCGTAGAAGGCAAAATCGCAGCACTTCGCTCTCATTAACCCACGTGGCTACTCTATTAAAACAAAAACCACAGCAATGAAAAGCTCTAAAAAAACTACATCGTCAAAAGCTACCAACTGCCAAGTGAATAAAATAAGCTCTCTTTACACAAAGGGAATGAGGGACACATGTCAGCTCCCTAGCACAGATGCCCACAAGGTGTACCCAATTCCTATTGGATGGCCTTGGAGGTGGACCAATGAGAATTAGGCTAGAGTAAATCTAGTTTAGTTAAATTAAAAACACTTAATAAAAGAACCAATAAGAATTAAGCTCTCTAGAAGACTATTGGACAATCTCCCAAGGGGACCAATGAGCATTCAGCAGCCCAATGGCTTGCCTGATTCCTATTGGCTAGGAGGCAAAGGGGTCCAATGAGAGTTTAGTTGAATTAAATGATTACCTAAAGCTCTCACAAAAGGGGAAAGGGGGACACATGTCAGAAGGCTATCACTTATGCTGCTTAATTACCATTGGCTAAGCCTGGGGAGGTCCAATAGGATGCTAGCAAGAGAAAATAGCAAGAGGGGTCGACCAAGAGAGAGAGAGGGGGCTGATTTTTTAAAGGCATTATTACCTACACACTCACACTAGCTCATGTTTGAAGTAAAGAAGACTCTCTCTCCTTCTCAAGCTTTAATGGAAAGCTTATCACCTACTCTAAGCTTGTGAGAAGGGAGGCCTACACCAACAACTCTTGGCTTTGTGATGCAAATCCAACCAAGAGCCAAGCTTCAATGCATGCTCATCTCCTCTACCATGCTAATTACTAAGCTAAGCTATGCTAATATGAGTGATTATGTAAGGAGATGTACATCTTTCTCGTAAGAATACTCCTCCTTCCTCTCAATCTACTCTCATACCCCACTAGCTCTCACCATCTTCGAAGGTGTGTGAGGTCTTGGGTCTGAGACCGTGAGGGAATTGATGTTGTGTTTGATAAGTGTTTTGCGTAGTGCATGAAGTTTCCATCTTCATTGCACTAGCTAGTATTGAAGGAACCCAAGAAATTGTATTGTAAAATTTTTCTCTTGATGGGAGAACTCATAATACAAAGCCTTTTGAAGATGGGACCGGCTCCATGCAAATCCGGTCCTCAACTGTTGTCAATTGCTTAATTTCTCTCTCATTTATAGTATTGTTCATGCTATCTAACTAGGTGTTATGCCTTTTGTTGCTTTCTCCACCCAAGCACTCTTGTTGATCTCATTAGGAATCTATTCTAATGAAATGCTCACTATGTTTTCCGCTACACACAAGTTACTAGGCCATTAAATGTTACAGTGTGTGTGTGTGTGTGTGTGTGTGTGTGTGTGTGTGAGAGAGAGAGAGAGAGAGAGAGAGAGAGAGAGGGAGAGAGGGGCGGGTATACCTGTTTCACAAAGGGCGTTGAAACTTAGATCTACAGATCTGAGTTTTTTTATGCTCTCGGATTATTTTTTACAGGGTTGACATCGCTATGAACGTCGCTATGTAACAAAGAGTATAGTGACCTCATAGCAACGCGTCTAATTTTTCACATTTTAACATCGCAGTACCAGCATCGCTTTGTTGAAAAACTTCTTGTAGTGACTCACATACATGTGCTGGTGCCTCATTTTCAAATGGCACTAATAAAAACTAGCATGTGTGCCTTGAACTAAGTTTGAGCCTAATGCCCACTTCTTAGGCATCTAAGACACTTGGCCTCGACCCTCGTCTTAGTATCCTACATAGCAATAGCAAGTCAAGCCTTAACTTATGTTTGAACCCCACATCTATGTGCTAGTGCCTAAAACCCAATTTGAGCGTGTCAGTTTAAGCGAGGCATGTGATCCCACACAACAACAAAAGTGAGGCTTGAACTTAAGTTTAAGCCTCCTATTTGTGCGCCAGGGCCTCGTTTCTATATGGCATAAAGGTCCCCCAAACAATCATAAGATCAAACTTTATTTTTAAAAAAACCTTAAATTTTAGTCTCCTCTCAAAAAGTGGGACTTGAATATTTCCCAAAATTCCTAAACATGCAGCTAAAATTACACTTTGCAAAATCAGCTCTACCTTCCCCCCTACGAGAAAAATTCTGATAAAATCTACCCCTTTCTTGCATATTGTTGGTATGGCCTCATTCTCATAACCCTTGAGGTACCTTCTTGTTTTGCTAGTTCTGGGTTTATAGTGATATCATTGATACACCACTTTGCAGATCAAAGAACAAGACTCAAACTACTGAATCATTAACGGTACATAGCATATTTATAGTGAAACAAATGCCAAGAATCCTAAGGGTCCAAAAATTTTATGTACATTATCAACACTGATTACAACACTAAGAGGAGACACAAGCTCAAAGGAACAAGAGAGACCATCCATGAATGAGTCTGCATGTGCAATACTCAATTGTATAGCACACCTACATCCAAAGAAATGGCTTGGTGCATGTGTGTAGCACTTATTGTCTATCTCAGATTATCTGCAAGATCTACATATCAAGAACCTATGGTCACCATGTGCAGACAAATTTTCCTAATACGAAGACCTACACCCTCAACTCTGCCCCATCCCAAACTATGGTGCATTTGATCATCATCAGTGGTGTTATAGCATGATTATTATGCTCCTCCATTGGTGTCTAAAAGCTAAAAGAACAATTCAACATAAAATTTGGCATACTCCCACCTCCGGACAGTGCTTGGGGGATGATACATCGAAAAAGGCAGGTAAAGTATGGCCTGCACCTGGGTATTCTAAAACCTGTTCTCAGTAGTGTCCTAATGGAGCAAAAGAAACTGTTCAACTTCCTCCCATCCAAATCTTGCATGGAACAGTTTTCCACTTTTCCGAAAGCTCGGGAGCTCCATGTTGGAAACAACAGCAACCAGCATTGCTGCTGCAGCAAGCGGTAAAGGAGACAACTCAATCTGGTAACGGGATAAGATATGTTGGAGCAAGCTATCCTCCCCCATGATGATCCCCACATCAGCCTCTAAAAGAGCAAGAATGTCATTGGCGCCATCCCCAACATAGACGACAAAGTTCCTGGTCAGACAATGGGCTGCCCGAATGCCCTGCAAGACTCTATCTTTGTCCAATGAGTCGCAAACATCACGGGTGAATGTGCCATCACAGACACCATAACAATCATAGTTGAGCTTGTTGGAGTCGACTGTGAGCTTGGTTTGTAGTTGGGCTAGAAAGCTCTCTCGGATGAGATCACCGGCCCAGTTCCAGGACACCACATGGAGTGGCACATCAAGACTGGCCAATCTCTGAAGGACTTCCAAGAAGTGGGTGCGAAAGGCAGCGTAGCTATGAGCCAAAGCTCTGACGTCCTCACTGGTGATGCCTTTGAGGAGGCCGGCCTTCATCGCTTGTTCATCATCACCTTTCTTAGGCTCCTGCAGGGAGAGCAGATATGCTTGGAGGCCCAAATCCTCTTTTTGGTCATGAGAGTCAATCAGTTTTTCCTCTACAGATGCCACATGATCCATCAGCTCTAACCATCTTGGGAGATTAACCCTCTCCCCCTCACTCATATAAACCGAAACTCACCGGATGCAGCAAACTTTGACATGTGGCACTGGAAAACCAGTCTCCTTAATATATAGTATAGATTTGCAAGCTTTTTGAATCGCAGGTAGTGCTTGCTTTTTAGCGCTAGCTTTATTAATTGCAAGAGGCAGTCGCAATTGCGCTCTATTGATCCAAGCACACATATTGAAGGGAAGACCTTTGCAGGGTGAGATTTCATGATGAGAGTGCTAGTCAAGGGCTGTTCAAAAACATGTCGTTCTTGGTAGGGAAGACCTCTCTCTAAATGCAAATCTCATATGCCTGCACCTTAAAGGCCTCTTGCCTTCTGTAAGATGTTCACATGGGAAAGAGAATTCACAATGAGATTCCTACTTAGGGGTTGCTGGACAAACATGTGCTTGGCAATGCTTTGGTCGATATGTATGTCAAATGTGGGATCCTTATACAAGCACATAAAGTTCTTCATGAGCTTTCTGTCCAGACGGTCATCTCTTGGAATGTATTTGCTACAGGATATGCCCAGCATGGCTCTGGCAAGGAAGCATTAAGATGTCTTCACTAGATGTGAAGGAAAATCCTTTCTTCACGGCTAAGATGCTCACTAGATATGCACAGCATGGTTGTGGCAAGGAAGCATTGAGAGGTTTCCGCCAAATGCAAAGGAAAGGCCTTTCTTCAAATGCAATCACCTATGCAGTCGGCATTGTGAGGGGGCCCTTGGAGAAACATGTTGTGTATGGAAATATGATGATTGATATGTACACCAAATGTGGTGCCCTTATGAAAGCACGAAAGACTTTCTTGATGGGGTTTTTTTCTGAAATGTCGTCTCTCGAGACATGTTGATCGTAGGATATGTCTAACTTGGTGATGTTGTCTCCTAGAGCGAGTTGGTTGCAAGATATGTTGATCACGGTTGGCCAACAGTCATAGTGGTGCTATTAGTGAAAAATGTCGTGCCTTGCAGCGCATGAAAGGTTCTTGAGGTTCATGCCAAAATTCAAAAAAATGATGATGTTGAAAAAAGATGTCGTGCTTGGTATTTTCCTGGTCGATATGAATGCCAAATGTGGCGCAGTTGAGAACACAAAAAGTGCTTAAGGAGCTTCCTGTCTGAAATGTTGCCTCTTGGAATACACTGATTGCGAGATGTGCACAACAAGAGAAGGGAAAAAAAAATTTAAGTCATTATCAACTGATGCAAAGCAAGTGTATCATTCCAAATTCAGTCGCCTATACTTTTGGCTTGAAGGCTATGCTTACATCTTGAAGGTATGTGGCTCTATGCAAGTGCTCGAGGAGCTTCTTGTCCGGAGTGTGGATTCTTGAATGCAGTAATTGCAAGATTTTCACAAAGGGGCAGGGCTAGAAAGCTCTAATCTGCTTTCAACAGAGGCGAAGCGAGGGCGTCTCTCCAGTTGTTTTAGTTGGATGCGAAGTGAGGTTTCTCGCTAAATGAGGTCTCTTGGAGTGCTCTTATAAGAAGATATGCCCAACAAGGGTTGGCCGAGGAAGCTGAGAACTGTTTTTGTTGGGATGAAACGCGAGGGCAACTCCCCACAACAACTGTCTTTCTCAGTGTGCTCATTGCATGGATTGTTGCTTAGCGGCTCTCAAAAACATGCTGTGCTTGTCAATTCTTTGGCTCATATGCATGTTTTGGTGCTCATATGTATGATGTGGTGCCATTAGTCAACATGTATGCCAAATGTGGGACTCCATGTAGCCCTGGGCTGTTTCTACAGATGCAAAGTGAGGTCACATCTCCAGATGCAATCACCTATGCTTTCGTCTTGAACGCATGTGACATTGCCTTGATGTCTAGAATGTCGTCTCTTCAAGTGCATTTGATTGCGGGATATGCCCAGTAGTGACAAGACCAGGGACCTCTGACTGGGTCGCTATTTTCAAGATGCAAAGCGGGGACATTTGTCATGATGTAATCATTGATGCTTGCATCTTGAAAGCATGTGGCACTACGTACGAGAAAAGATCACGTATGCGAAATGTGGTGTTCTTGGGAAAGCACCAAAGAGTGCTTGAGGAGCTTTCTATCCTGAATGCCGTCTCTTAGAACGCACTGATTGTGGGATATGCTTAACATAGAACGCTCTGGGTTGTAATCACCTATGCTTGCATCTTGAATGCATGTGGCATGTGGTTCTACGCAAGGTGCTGAAATGGGCACTGAAATTCACAATTATATTGTTATTCAGAGGTTGTTGAAAAAAGAAGTCTTGCTTGGCTTTGTCTTGGTCGATATGTGTGCCACTAAGCAGATGCAAAGCGAGGGTCTCTCTCCAGATGCAATCACCTTGTAGGATGCTGAAGGCATGTGGCTCTACGCAAGGTGCTGGCAGGGCACAGAAATTCACAATTATATTGCTAATCAGAGGCTGTTGAAAATAGAAGTCGTGCTTGGCACTGTCTTGATCGATATGTATGTCAAATATGGTGCGCTTGAGAAAGCACAAAAAGTGCTTGAGGAGCTTCCTGTCCAGAACGTCGCCTCTTGGAATGCATTGTTTGCAGGATGTGCTCAACGAGAGCAGGGCTAGAAAGCTCTAGGCTTTTTTCAGCAGATGTGAAGCAAGGGCCTCTCTCCGGGTGCAATCACCTACACATGCCTCTTGAAGGCATGTGGCTCTACTCAAGATGCTGATATTGGTAGAAAACTTCACAATTAGTCGAAGAATCTTGAAAAAAGGTGTTGTGCTTATTATTGCCTTGGCCAATATGTATGTCAAATGTGATGCGCTTGAGAAAGCACAAACAGTGCTTGAGGAGCTTCCTGTCCGGAATGCCACCAATCCCAAACACCAAGTAGAGCTTGTCACTCTACTATGGAAGACTGATAGGACTAATGTGCAGACATGCTTGCGGCAGCCTCAGGCTCTCAAGCACCAAATGGACTAGTCATCCATTGTGGAATGATGTCGTAGGGTAACATAGGGATCCTCTACCCGCTAAGAAAAGGACTCATGAATATTCTTTATCTTCTCTACACCATAGTCGATGACGACTATGATTTCAAGAGAGAGGTAATGTCATAATAATCAATATCTAATTCTCCTAAATGATTTTCTCATCTTAAACTGATCATTTAATATGGGGAAGTGCCAGGGGAGAAAAAGCTAGAATATTGGTTAAGATAGAAGACCGGCCACAGTAGGGATCCAAATGAGGGAAAATAGGGATCCAAAGGGGGGGCCATCTGCAAAAGAGCCATGTGCAACAATGGGCTAAAAAGACCCTAAGGTTCAGCCCATCAAGACTTCCAAAATGCTAAGGTTCCAAAATTCAAAGGTTGTGTCCAAAGGTCAACCCTAGGAGAATTGGATGCTTTGTGTGTGACCCAAAAAGTCTTTGCAATCCCTACTTGGGAGGGGGCGAGCCTTTCTTGTAGGGGATGAGAGAGAAAGTCACACACACACACACACACACACAAGCTCCCTTTACACAAAGGGAATGAGGGGCACATGTCAGCTCCCTAGCCCAGATGCCCACAAGGTGTGCCCAATTCCTATTGGATGGCCTTGGAGGTGGACCAATGAGAATTAGGCTAGAGTAAATCTAGTTTAATTAATTTAAAAACACTTAATAAAAGAACCAATGAGAATTAAGTCCTCTAGAAGACTATTGGACAGTCTCCCAAGTGGTCCAATGAGCATTCAACAGCCCAATGGCTTGCTTGATTCCTATTGGCCAGGAGGCAAGGCCAGGAGGCAAAGGGGTCCAATGAGAGTTTAGTTGAATTATTAAATTATCTAAAGCTCTCACAAAAGGGGGAAAGGGGACACATGTTAGAAGGCTATCACTTATGCTGCTTAATAATCATTGGCTTGACTTGGGGAGGTCCAATGGGGAGATAGCAAGAGCAATTAGCAAGAGGGCTCGCCCAAGAGAGAGAGGGGGCTGATTTTTTGCAAGGCATTACCACACACACACACACACACACACACATAGTCTATGTGTGAAGTAAAGAAGACTATCTCTTCCCAAGCTTTAATGGAGAGCTCATCACCTACTCCAAGCTTGTGAGATAGAAGCCTACATCGACATACTCTCGGCATGTGGATGCAAATCCAACCAAGAGCCAAGATTCAATGCATTCTCATCTCCTCTACCAAGCTAATTACTAAGCTAAGCTATGCTAATATGAGTGATTATGTGAGGAGATGTACATCTTTCTCGTAAGATACTCCTTCTTCCTCTCAATCTACTCTCATACCCTGCTAGCTCTCACCATCTTCGAAGGTGTGTGAGGTCTTGGGTCTGAGACCAAGGATAATTTATGTTGTGTTTGTTAAGTGTTTTGCTTAGTGCATGAAGCTTTCATCTTCATTGCACTAGCTAGTCTTGAAGGAACACAAAGAATTGTATTGTACAATGTCTCTCTTGATGGGAGAAACCATAATACAAAGCCTTTTGGAGGGGGGACCGGCTCCATGCAAATCCGGTCCTCAATTGTTGTCAATATCTTAATTTCTCTCTCTTTTGAAAGTATTGTTCATGCTATCTAACTAGATGTTATGCTTTTTGTTGCTCTCTCCACCCAAGCACTCTTGTAATTCTCATTAGGAATCTATTCTAATGAAATGCCCACTATGTTCATGCTAATTTCCGCTACACACAAGTTTTTAGGCCATTAAATGTTACACTGATATGGGCTTAAAAATTAAGTCTGAAATTGTTAGTCAGGGGTTGTTGCAAAAAACTTCCGTGCTTGGCAATGCCTTGGTCGATATGTATGCCAAATGTGCTACGGGACTCTCGTCTTTTGAAACGCATTGATTGTAGGATATGATCGACAAGGGCCAGGCCAGAAAGCTTTGGGCTGTTTTCAGAAGGTGCTTGAGGAGCTTACTATTCGAAACGACCTTCTGATTGTGGGTTATGCACAGTAGGAGCAGGGATAGAAACCTCTAGGCTATTTTCAGGGGATGCAAAGCGAGGGCCTCTGTCTAGATGCAATCACCTACACGTGTATCTTGAAGGCATGTGGCTCTACGCAAGAAGTTGATATGGGCTTAAAAATTCACTTTGATATTGTTAGTCAGGGGCTGTTGCAAAAAATTCCGTCTTTGGCAATGCTTAGGTCGATATGTATGCCAAATGTGGTGTGGGATGTCGTCTTTTGGAACGCATGAATTGTAGGATATGCCCAGCAAGGAAGCTCTGGACTGTTTTCGATAGGTGCTCGAGGAGCTTACTACTCGGAACGGCGTGAAAATAGATTGCGGGACACACACAACAAGAGCAGGGGAAGAAAGCTCTAGGCTGTTTTCAATGGATGCAAAGCGAGGACCACTGTTCAGATGCAATCACCTATGCGTGCATCTTGAAGGCATATGGCTGCACGCAAGACGCTGATATGGGCACAAAACTTCACAATAAGTGAGAGACTGTTGAAAAAAGTGGTCGTGCTTGGCACTATCTTGCTCGATATGCATGCCAAATATGGTGCGCTTGGGAAAGCACAAAAATTCACATCAATTTTAGTGGTTGATGAAGATCGTGTGGCAAGGAAGCACTATCTTGCTCAATATGCATGGCAAATATGGTGTGCTTGAGAAAGCATAAAAAGTGCTTGAGGAGCTTCCTGTCCGGAATTTCGCCTCTTGTAAGGCACTGATTGTGGGAATATATTGTTAGTCAGAGGCTGTTCAAAAAATATTTCGTGCTTGGCACTGTGTTGGTTGATATGTATGCTAAATGTGGTGTGCTTGAGCAAGCACAAAAAGTGCAAGAGGAGCTTCCTGTCCGGAATGTCACCTCTTCCAAGGAATGCACTAAATGCGGGATTGCGCAACAAGACCAGGGCCAGAATTCTCGGATTCCAATTACCTACATAGGCATCTTGAAGGCATGTCGCTCTACGCAAGATGTTGATATGGGCACAAAAATTACATTGTCAAAAAATATGCCGTGCTTGACACTATCTTGGTCGATATGTATGCCTAATGTTGTGTGCTTGAGAAAGCAAAAAAATTGCTGCAGGAGCTTCGTGTTTGGAATTGCAGCACTGATTGTGGGAAGTGCGCAATGAGAGCTGGGCTCGAAAGCTCTAGGCTGTTTTCATCAGATGCGAAGCGAGGGCCTCACCCACAACAGGAGCAGGGTCAGAAAGCTCTCGGCTGTTTTCAGTGGATTCAAAGAGACGACCTCTCTCCAACTGCAATCACATACGCATGCACCTTGAAGGTATGTGGCTATACACAAGATGACAATATGAGCTTTAAAATTCACTCTGATACTGTTAGTCAAGGGTTGTTGCAAAAAATTGTCTTGCTTGGCAATGCCTTGGTCGATACGTATGCTAAATGTGGTGCACTTCAAAAATCACAAAACGTGTGAGGAGCTTCCAGTCTCGAATGCCTCTCTTGGAGTCCATTGACTGCGGGATACGCGCGACAGGAGCAAGATAGAAAGCTCTCGATTGTTTTGAACAGTGGATGAAGCTCTGGGGTGTGTTAACCAAATACAAAGGGAAAGCCGACCCCGCCTCCAATATGCACCTACGCACTCAAAATGGTCCTCTACCACTGTAAAAAGGAGCCCTCTTGGAGCTTCCATACCAAAGCTTGGTAACGCAACTTTAGACTTTGCAATGTCCACTCCGCCTCCACTATCATGTTTGTTTCGAGCAGTGCTGTTATACGGAAGCTTAAATGCAACTTGCATGCCTCGACGATAGTCAATCTATCGTACAGCGAGTAACCATTACCATTTCTTGATTTTTGACACTGAGAATGCAGTTATTGAACTCACTGAAAATGGCGCGCTGCCATGGGCCCTGGCACGTTCCCTCTTATTATAAAAATGGGGGAGGACTGTGCAAACTCTCCCATGCAAGGAGACTTGCATGTTTTCTTTTTTTTCGAATCATAAAAATGGGACAACAAACAATTAATAACAGTAACATCTTGTATGATTACAAATATCGAGCTTGATAAAACTCTAACCCTCCTTGTGGTTTTTTGCGAGGTAAACCTCTGAAAGACAAGGTCGATTTGCTCTAGATTGTCTTTGAGAAGATACAATGTGACCCAGTGCGGTATGGCTTTGCAAAAGCCGCTGCGTTAGAATCTCATCATGAATCAGCTTCGTAGCTTTGATTGTGGCACAAGCTACAATGTATAAATGTATGTCAGTGCATTGGTGAAACACACTGGTGCACTCATGGACATGTAAATTTGAAATGTCATCTCTTGGACAATGTCACTCGTGGATGGAAAGGGAAGAGCTGTCTTCAAATTCAAATCTCTTATACTTGCACCTTCTAACCTTGTTGCCTTATGCAAGAAATCAACATGGTTGAGAGAATTCATGACGAGATCACCATATGAAGCAGCTTTGGAAGGAATCTGCAAAAACTACTATCCACAAATTAATCAAGAACCATTGCATGCCAAAATTGCATGCGTGAAAGGTATCAAGCTCTCTCTCTCTCTCTCTCTCTCTCTCTCTCTCTCTCTCTCCATCCATCCATTTTCTTTTTGGATATATACTCTTGTTGAATCTTCAAATGACACAATCACACTTACACAAGAAGATTTAAGATCATGGCATTTTATACACAAGACCATGTCTAACTTCGGGTCATAGGATTTATAGAAAACAAAGCATAAGCTCTCTCTTTTCTCTCTCTCTCTCTCTCTCTCTCTCTCTCTCTCTCTCTCTCTCTCTCCAGCCACTACTTGACATGCTTCTTGGTATCCAATTGATTCTGTAGGTGGTAAAGCTTCCTTTTGCGAGGTTGAAGGGGGAGGAGTTGGTTGTTTTTTGTCCGATGGAGAAGGGGGAGGAGGTGGAGATTTGGGTGATGGCGGAGGTGATTTTCTAGGCGAGGGAGGAGTTGATTTGGGTGAGGGAGGAGGCGGACTCGATTTTTCTCGCACATGCCTCCTTTTGGAAGTTTCCTCGCCTTGTTGCGATGCAGATGCTTCCACTTTCCTTTTCTTTAGGATCCTGATTATTCTTTGGCGGGTGAGATCCGCCGTGCGTCGCGCATCCAGATTCCTATCTCTTTGGATCTGCTTAAGCTGCTCAGCCTGATTCTGCTCTTCAATCGCGTCTTTTTCTTCGTTTGTTCCGTGGACTGTGAGGATATGTCCACTTCAGCAGCCTTTTGTTCCGCTTCCAGTCTTTTCTTCTCAGCCCGTAGGCGAGTTGCATTTTCTATCCTTTCTTGTCTTTCCCTTTCTAATCTTCGTTTTTGTGCTTGTTGGGTTTCCACTGCTCGAGCTTGTCTGTCAGCCCGCAATTTGGTGCGTCTTTCTTCGACCCTTTTCTGGGCTTCCGCATACGCTTTTTGCAAGTCCGACTGCGGTATTGTACTTCTCTCTCCTCTTTTTCTCTCAAGCGGCTTTGTAGAATCTTCCTCCTCACTTTCCTCAAACTCTGAAGGCACTTTATCTTTAGACTCCTGAGACTTCCCTTTGTCATCTGTCTCCGTTTTCTCTTCATCACTAGAACTTTTAATGGTGGCCTTCGCTGAGCGCGATGATGTAGCACCAGGTGTTGTCCTTACAGAGTGTGCAACCAGCTTAGCTTTCTGGATCAAGGCCGTTTGTGAGCTGGCAACTGGCAAATCCTCGATCGTTCCTAAAGCCTGGTATGCTATTCTGGTTAGCATCGGCCCTGCACTCATGTAGGTTTTGTTTTTTGCCGAGCTTTTCAAATTTGCTTCAATCAGATTATCCAAATATAAGATCCGTAGTTGCAGCGAATGGATCTACCATCTGCTGTCGCTAGAGCCATGACTACGGCACTGTGCAGGATTGGCTCTGTGTAGAGAGGAGGCTTTTGAACTCTGAAATGTTGAGATATCAATCTCATCGGCAACTCCAGCTCTCCGTAGATCATGTCAGTGTATTTGTATTTGTCCCCTTCGCTTTGACGAATGCCTTCTCATTGTCTAGTGACTTTGTCTTTGCTAACAAATCGTGTTGCCCTGGGAGGAAATTCAAGGCTTCATTGATGATCTCCTTTGTGATCTTTACTTTAACCTTGACCCATCTTTGTCTGTGAGCATTGCCTGCCCATCATATTGTATTGAGCTCATGAGTTCGTGGGCCCTCATGTAATCCGTTCCCCATGGCTATAATCTGAAGAATTGTTCCAAGTGTATTGCCCGCATAGCCTCTATTACTTCCGGCCTTTGTGGAGAGTCCATATCTCCCGTGGCATGATAGTTGTCTTCACCAAGTCGCCATTAGCATCCTTAAACTTTGAGATGAAGATGTGGGCAGGGACTTGAGCCAGTATTTCATCCGAGATGTGAGCCTTCTCATTTGTGGCAAGCTCCTCCACTTCATATGGTGTCGTTGTCCACTGCCTGTCTTTCTTTGGGCGAGGCATTCTGTGTCAGGAGAATCACAAGCTGTCAGAATTTCATTTCGCAATCAATTGCATTTAGACTTTTAGTAAAAAACAGTTCAAAAGTTAAAACTAATCATAATTTGAACAAATTTCATCCATTCTTGTCCATATTTCACCAGTGGGACTAAGAATGCTAGAGCTATGACTGATAAAAATTTGAGCCAGTTCTGGATCTGAGGTACACCGATCGCGATCATAGTACAGAGGCCAAAGTTGGATTTGATCATATGAGTGGGTTGCTGATAGTTAGAGGGTCATTTTGGTCCATCCTGTGTGTTTTTTTGGACCACTTTTGAGTTTACAGGTCCCATTTCTGGGTTACAAGGGAGTTTTGGACTAGACTCTGATTTTTTATGAGTTTTTGATGTCCAATTGGCTTGAAACTTGGATGGTGACTTGAACAAGATGTGTACAAGGGATATGATAGGTTTTGGTCAAATTCTGGTTTGAGGTACACCGATCGCGATCGTAGTACAGAGGCCAAATTTGGGGAAAACTGGATGGTCATGAACTCCTATGCTTGCCTAGCCTACTGATGATTTATTTTCAAGTTTGGACTTAAAATGAACAATTTAGAGCAATTTTTCACTATTTGACCATATTTTACTAAGTCTAACCATATTTGGTTTCCCCGATGAATTTTGGTTGGATCTTGGAGTTAGTTGAAGTTAGTTCTGGAGTTGCCACTGCTCTTGTGATGTTCTGCTACTATCAGCCTACTCCATTGTCTGATTTTGACCTTATCAGGCACTTTAGTGCCCTGTCTTAGGAGGTTTCCCAGATTTGTGCATTTTTCAGGCATTTCTTGGATATCCATGTGATGTTTAAGCATCCTTAAGGTGGTTTTGGCATTGCCTCGGCTCCAAGTCTAGCTTGTGTGATCATTCGAAACTGAAATTACCATATTTGTACTTGTAGGAGATTCTGAGATCCATCTGAGGTTTCCTGTAACTGTCCTGACCCTTAGTCTGACCCTTAGTCAGACAAGTATTCCTTCCAAACCATCCATCATCATTTTTAACCAGATTTGGGTAGTATTAGGTCAAATTTTCCCTTTTTGTTGTGTTTGACAAATTGGGCCCATTCTATGAGAAAAAATTGTGCATTTTCCTTGAAAATTCAAGAGGGTGTACTTTTATCTGAGCTCCAAGCATGGGCCCACTCAAAAGTTGCAAAACCTGCACATGGGGCATCGATCGCGATCGTACCATGGAGGCCAAATTTGGTTTTGACACAAGTAGGTTGTAGGCGAGGTTGAGGGGAGGTGTTTTGCAAAATCTGTCCCAGTTTTTGTCAGGGAGGTACACCAATCGCGATCAGTGTACCACCACCAAATATGGTTTTGACCACATAGCTTTGTTCCTGGCCTTGTGGGGAGCACACTGATGTGTTCTGTGGCTGAAAGAAGTTTTGCATGGATGCCTCTAAGGGCCCTCGACTTCTTTGACCCAATCCGACCTGTGATTCGATCCTTTCACCTGTTTGTGCAAAGATTCGCGCTTGCATGCATAATAGACTTGATCTTTACTTAATAGGGAACATACCTGTGAAATCTGGTGTGAAATGCTGGCTCCAATCGTCCGTATGGGGCAGAAACGTGGCAGCTCGCTCTAGGTCAAAAAAGCTCTCTCCTTCTCTCTCAAAAGGTGAAATGAACAATGAGCTAGACTTTGGCCTACCTGACCTATATCTTCCCGAGATTTTCATAACACCGGGTTGATTTTTTTCACCATTGATCCTGATTTAATCTGCATACCACTTGTGGGTCGAACAGTTCATCATTCCGGCGTCGTATGACCGTTTGATGCGATTTTGGCGAAATGTAGTCATGATCATTGAGGCCGAAATTTGACATCTTCAGATTAGCTTCATATCTTCCATGCTTGATAATTTTATCATGATACTTCGGCGTTTGCTTCCAGAACTTGATTCCGACACTTGTGAGCGAGATTTTTTGCATTTTAGATGTTTTATTAACGAAAGTCAAACACAATAAAATGAAAATACTTATTAACTGGCAAAAAATTAACCAAAATTATTATAATCACCCCTAAGCATATATTTTCTCTTGAAGCATCCCAATGCTCCGAATTTGATATTACAGCTCATTATTATGCTAGTCGGATGATACAAAAAAAAACTACTAAAAGATGCCAGGTTTTGATCGAATTTGTTCAAAACTGAACTCTAAATAATGAAAAAAACACACACATTATGTAAATATATACACCTTGGATCTCTTAATGGCCTTGACTGTTACTCTCCCCTTCCTTGTCCGAGTCGTCCCAGACGAAGGGTGGTGCATGTGCATGGGTTTTGAACTCTGTGTCTATGCATGGCCGTGTCATGTGGCCCTATTCTGATGTTTGAGACAATGCGTTGGGTAACAATATGTTGTGCATAATGTGGGAACTGAATATAGTTTTCAGTGGCCTTTGATGGTGAGGGTAGCTGTTTATGGAACATGAAAGCCTATAGTTGAATTGCTCTTTCCTTGATTGTGGGTGTTGTGCCGGCAACTATTTTTGGAACCCATTTATATGTGGTTTGTTGAATCTGCACCGATTCTGCTTTAGTTTTCACCCGTTTCCTATGCCATTTGGAAGATTCAGGCTTCGTGGTTTGAGTTTTGGTGTTCCTTTTGAGCTCTGGTATTTTAGCGTTATCCTTTTTTTGTTGCCATTTCTACTTGGAAGTAGCTTCGAAAGGTTTTGGAGATGATTCCGCTTCCGTCAAGAGTTTGCCCTTAGGTAGCCATATCTTTCTCGGTTTGTTGGTCAGCAATGATTTCCTGATCCAGACCTTCTGAATAACCTTGGGGTTGTTTTTTGTTGAATAGCCGATTGCTTATTGTCGATGGGGATACTTGGCCACGAGTGATCTGTTTTTGCGAATGGAGTCATGTACATGTTAGAGTCGTGTGTGTACCTTAACGCATGTTCTGACCATTCAGTGACTGCATTGTACGTTCTCATCCATGGAACTCCTAAACATATTAATTCTCTGATTTCTCCGTCTTTCATTACGAAAAATTGATTAGGACAACTGTTTCCATCAAGATTGATTGGCAAGTTTACTATCCCCATCGTTGGCATTGTTGCACCATTTGCCGCTCGTAGATCAATTGTGGATTGCACGAGTGGTTCATCTGTTAGCATCTTGTAAGTGGAGAAGTTGACCGCATTCACTCTTGCACCTGTGTTAATTAATGCTCGCTGATACCTGCCATGTGGGAGTTTGACATTGATTCGAACATCAATTCCTATTTGCCATTGCTCATCAGTTTGAATGATAGCTAAAGGAATTCGAGCTGTGTTCGCTGGTGTAGGAAGTCTTTGTTGTTGTAATGCTTGTTTTCTTTTTAAAATCCTGACTTTGGCTTCCTCCTGCGCTTGAGCTTTTGTTTCTTTTGCTTTGTTCTTGCGTTGCTTCGCAGAGTGTATTTTGGCAAGCATCTCTGTGGTTAGTGGCAAGTTATATTTCTTTAGTCTGCAACCACTAATCCAGTTAGGCATTTCCTCTCCCTCTAATGTCGCAAGTTTGATGGCACCGCTAGATGATATGTCATGAATCACGTAGGGTCCATTCCCTCGCTTTTTGAGTTTTCGAGAATGTTGTTTTAGGGTATACATTAAAACGTAATCCCCAGTAGCAAATTCCTTGCTGATTACGTATTAATCAAAGAATGATTTGATGTTTCGTTTTTGCGCATAGATTGACGCAACGGCTCTCAATTTAGTTTCATCTAGTTTTTCTAGGACATCTACTTGATTGGATAATTCATGGCCCGTCCATTCTAATTGTTTAGCGACTCGAAGTGTGGGAATAAGGAATTCAAGTGGAAAAATCGCTTGCATTCCATAAACCATGTTGAATGGAGTCGTTCCGATGGATGTTTTGTAAGCTACTCGATACGCCCATAAAGCTGAATGCAGCTTTTGATCCCAGTCAGCTCTCGATTCACCGACAATTTTGGTGAGAATTGTCACCAAAATTTTATTCGTACTTTCTGCTTGGCCGTTCGCTTGTGGGTGATAGGGAGCGGACTTCCTGTGAATTACCATGAATTCGTCCAATAGGAATTTGATTACTTCATTGATGAAGTGAGTGCCTCTATCGCTCACGAGCTCAATTGGTAAGCCATATCTGGTGAAAATGTTCTCGTATAAAAACTGTGCTGTCGTTTTTGCATCATTTCTGGCTGTTGCTTTAGTTTCCACCCATTTTGTTAGATAATCTGTTGCCACTATAATATATTGAGTGTGCGTTTTATGCCCCGGAGGCGCTATCGGTCCTACAAAATCTATTCCCCATTTTGCAAACACTCTTGCCCCCATCATTGGCCTTAAGGACATATCGTCGCGCGCTCTTGGAATTTTTGTTTTCTGGCACTCATCACATCGTTTGACAAACTCTTCAGCATCCATGAATAGTGTAGGCCACCATATGCCCGCAATAAGAATTGCTTTAGCCATTTTGTCAGCTGAGAAGTGTCCACCAGCTTGTCCGCTGTGTGCTTGCTCTAAGATAGGAATGTATTCCTCTTTGGTCGCACACATTCTCAATTGATGGTCCTTTCCCCTCTTGTAAAGAGCGTCCTCAATCATTACATAGTTTTCTGCCTCTTTCATGATTGTTTTGATTCGCGATCTACTCATCCCCTCAGGCAGTGTCATGGTGGTGAGGTATTCAACGATGTAGTTACTCCATCAGGGTGCTACAGACAATCTGAATAGAGTCACGTGTTCTATTGGCTTTTGAAGCGTGCATTTGCACAAGATTTGACATGCATATGAACACTATGTTGCATTTTTGGCCAATACACACCCGTTCTCATCAATCTCTGGTACATCTGTGCATGCTCATTGTGAATTCCCGTTGTTTGTACATGAGCCTGATTTAGGTACAATTCCCGTTCGTCAGGTTCAATACAAAGCCTAAGGATTTGATCCGTTCCCTATTTATATAACCTGCCCGCTAACATTACTAATGATCTGGATGCTGCAATGGTAGATGGTTGTCTTGTCATATTCGAAGACCGGATAGTCAGCAAAGGAATTAAGTCCTCGCTCTATCTTGGAACTATTTCTATGTTGAAAAGATACGCATCTGGCAGATCATCGTCAACTCCTACAGGGTTTTCTCCATGCATCATTCTAGATAAATGGTCCGCTCTTTGGTATGTAGTACCTTTCTTGACCACTACTGTGAAATCAAACTCAAGCAGTATGATGAACCATCGAACAATCCTTCCCGTACTGCAAGGTTTGTTTACTAAGTACAATAGTGCTTGGTGATCAACAAAGAATACAAATTTATTGGAAAGTAAGTAGTGTCTAAACTTTTTCACCGCATAGACCATACCTAATCCCTCCCTCTCAGTTGTCGTGTAATCCCTCTCTGCGTTGTTCAATTGTCTACTGGAGTAACTTATTGGAAAATCCATGTTGTTCTCTCCAGGTTGTGCAAGTATGCATCCTATTGCATACGCTGATGCATCCACGTGAATGTGAAAGATCTTTTCCCAATCCGGAGCTTTCAATATTGGAGCGGAAATTAATCTCTGCTTCAACGTTTGAAAAGCTTCTTCGCACTCTTCTGTCCACTCAAATTTAGTTATCAGTGCGTAAAGTGGTTTTGCAATTATAGCGTATGAGTAGATAAATCTGCGATAATACCCCATAATGACTCATAAATGCCTATACCTCTTTCACCCTTGCTGGTCGTGGTAGATCAACAATGACGCTGATCTTCTCCATGTTTGTCGAAATCTCATTTTTGGACACTATATGTCCCAATATTTTGCCATGTCTTACCATGAAGACGCATTTTTCTGGATTCAGGCAAATGCGATACAACTTGCATTTTTCGAACACCTTGGTCAAGTGCTCTATGTGCTCCAGTCTTACAAGGGAGTGAACGCACAAGTCATCCATGTAAATTTCTAAGAATTGTCTTAGATATTCTTTAAAAGCATGACCCATTAGCCTTTGAAATGTAGCTGGTGCATTTGTTGGGCCAAAAGCCATTATCACATCTCTATATTGTTTAAGAGTAGCTACCAAAAGCTTTTCCTCCTCATCAGTAAGATCCGTGGCAATATATGCAGGTTTTGGATCTTCTCCTGGCTCCGCTAGATCTATTCATTTGGCTTTTTCAGGACCGTCATACGATGTACCCGGTTCTTTTAATTCCCTCATAGGTTGTTGCACTATGATTTTCCTATCTTGTATGGTATATTTCTTATAATGGGACGGTGCATCTATCTTGTCAGAACCCGTATCGTCATTTGTTTCAAAGTCGGTCGTCCATATGTCTCTAAGGGTTCGCTTGAGCTTGTTGTACTCTTCTTTCCTCTCTGTTTTGGTCATTTCGGACCCCGTTTTCCTCTCCTTTTGCCACTTAGTCATCCGCTTCTCGTGTCTGTTCTTCTTATTGTTTTCCCATGGTTTAGTTTTGGTAAACCGGCCAGTGACCATGTCTTTGACACAATCCTCAGCTTTGACAAGTTTTAGATATCCTTCTGTCATTGACAAGAGGCATAGGATTATGCTTATTCGTCCTTTATTTTCTGGCTCTCTTGGATTTATACCGCTCCTGTCGACTAGGTTTTTGGTTATGAAACTCGTAAAACCTGTCCTGTCTCATTCTGTATTTTCCATTCCTCTCTGATGCGCTTGATCTTTCATCATCAGCCTCTATCAGTTGGTTTTCGTCGTCCAATGATGGAAAGTCACAGCATAGTGAATCCGTGAATTCCTCTTCTGTTTTATTCCTATCGTTCACTACAGATACCTCATTAGTTATTCATTTACAACCAGTCTCACGTGGAGGTTTTTCCTGTTCCTCGTTCTCAGATCCCGACTCAAGGACAACGCTAGCCATTTGCAACGTTACTAGGTCGTATCCTTCTTCGTCACAAAATTTCGTAGGTGTGCATTCGTTAACACATACGTCCAAGGTTGACAATATTTGAGTCCACCCGAATGGCTCAAATAGATGTTCCGGGAAAGGTTCTGAGAAATAAGCCTCGTCTTCGGCGGATCTTTCCAGAACGCATTCCTCTCGGATTATCTCACCACATTCGGATGCTCCACACATCCAGACATGCGCTATTGTTTGCATCCACGCAGGTATTTCTTTTTCATTTACAGTGGTAGAATTAAATTCTTGCGCTAGTGTTTTCACAACGTCTCTATAGCTATGATCCTTCATGTTGATTTTCGTTATTAGTTCCTCGTGCCTTAGGTAGATTTGATCGTAACCCCAATCCTGTATCATTTTGAGTTGATGCATGAACGGTCGTCCCAAAATAATGTCAAAGTTGTCCGTTTTTCCGAAATCCACCACAGCAAAGGTGTGCTCATAGTTAATTCCACACGAAGTTACAATTATTTGGTCCAGGATCCCCAACGGCCTCTCTACATACCCATCTGCGAGTTGCAGTTTCATCCTAGTTTTTCTGAGAGCTGGACGGCCCCACTTCTCCCAGATTTGCTTTGTAGCAATCGCTACTCCAGCTCCACTGTCTAGTATAGCAATTGTTGTTATATCCTGATACTCAACAGGTAATGTTGTGTTACCCTCCTCTCCTTCGCAGTAATCTCCGACCTTGTTTATGGGCACTGGTCGGGCTTTGGGTTGACTTCCCCGTTCGTTTTCTTCTTCCGGAGGGTTTTTCGAAAGAGGAATCTTTATTCCCTGTGCTCCATATGTTTTGCCATGTCTTCCCACAAATGTGGTTTGACTCTCAAGAGTTCAGACAGCGTGATGGTGCATGTTATAGGTGTCGATAGCATCTCTTGAAGACTCTTTGAGTCAACCATACGTGGGATAGTTCTTATCTGGGATGGAACTAACCTTATCTCTGATTGTGCCTCATGTTCACCTATAAATGAAGGCAGGGTTTTCAAGGATTGGGCTTTGCTTTCTACCAAAATTTCCGTTCCCGCATCCCCATACAACGATTGTATATCGGCTGGAAAAAATCCGTTATCCATGTTAATTTTAGGAATTGGAGCAGATTGTAATGTCGCGCTTCCATTCTTTCTGTTTCTAATGGTTTCCCATAAGTGTTGTGGCCATTGTTTTTCCACCTCCGAAATTGGCATCATCATCATTGATTTAGCGTCATCAGTCATGTTTGGCACAACTCGCTGATCCAGTGGCAATACTGTTTCTGGCTTGGGTTCGTTTAATCGTTTTGGTTCATAGATTTTTAGTTTTTCTCGCTCTTTGTGAATCAATACTTCTTGTTCTGGGGTTCTAGTTATTTCAGGTTCCATCAACGCCTCGGCTGTCTCAATGAGGTATTTAAACATTTCCAAACGCTTCGTTTCCACTTCTGGTTGAGGATAAGTCAACCATCTTTGCTCTAAGGTTTGGTTTGTTTTTAGCCTTGCTTCGTATGCTTGTAATAGAGCATCTAACGGCTCTAGCACTTTGTCAACCAAGACTGATCCTCCTGAGGACTCTTTCCTCGGTTTGTTGTTGGCCTCAGTTGTTTTACTCTCTCTCTCTTGTTTGAGTTGTTCCCTTGTTTCATGCAACTCGTTTTGCATGGCAATTTGCGTTTTCAACCTTCTCGTTTTCATCCTATCTCGTTTTGCCTTCCAGGATTTTCGCTGAGTTCTAACGGATAAACTCTCATTTTCTGTTGGTATGGGCAACTCGACCTTTTTCTCCAAAGTTTCGTTTTTTCCTAAATCCTTAGTTTGGGCTTTCGTTATCGCGTTGATTCGGATCATGGGATCGGTTTCTGATCCGCTACTAGCGCTTGGTATCACCCCCACAATATTCATAGTCGCTTTTCCCTTGTTGTCCGGATTCTTTGGGCAATCTGGTAATATGTGATTCACGCCACATCTGCCGCAAAACCCAAAAATTTTCACTCTTTTGCCCTTGAAAGGACAGTTACGCTCCCAATGATCCGTACTTCCACAGCTATAGCACTGTCCAATTGTTGGTTGATTTTGAGGAGGTGGTCCCATAGGTTGTCCTGTTCTATTGGGATATCCGTAATTTTGGTTCGCAATGAACATTAACGTTCTCTCGTCTACCAAATATTGATCTCTCGAAGGTTGTGCTATATACGTTGGTGGTGCCATACCCTCACTATTTCCCCACGGTTGATATGCTTCGCCTGCGTATATTTGTGATTCGGGTTCAGTTGCATAAGGCTCATTTGGTTCCTCGTAATAAGACACTTTAAGTGTACTATTCGTTCCTGGTGATGCTTCATAAGGTTGAGCGTATCTAATCATGGCCCTATTTTCCTGTGGTAATGGAGGTTGTTGACCCAACACAGGTTGAGGTCTGTTTGCTCCAGCTACCAAATTCATATTTGGTCCAACTTGATACCTTGGAGGAGGTGGTTGAGATGGTCCTGCTGGAGGTCCATACGGTCTTTCCCTCACAAAATTTTTGTTATAAAAACACTCTTCAGTGCTATGATTCGTCCATTTCTGCTCTATGGCACACCATTTCAGTACTCGTCCACTCGCAACTGGAGATTTAGGCTGTTGTGTGCACCATGGCGTCGGATGATCCCCCCCGCACGCGTCACACTTCCTCGTCTGAGACTGTCTCATCACCGGATTTGATATCACATGTTGTTGCATTCTCTTTGTTACCTCCTCTATCAATTGATCAGCTGTTGGCATCAAGGACGCCTGAGCATCTTTCTTGGTAGAGGGTTCACTCTTAATCGATGAAGAGCCACTGGCTATTAAATCAGTATCCTCGGACACTTCCCCATATGCTTTGCAGTTGTCGACAAGATATAATGCTTCCCTCATAACCTGCTGAAATGTGCTACATGCCTTCAAGTGAAGGTCCTTTTTCAAGGTTTCATTCCTAAGTCCTTCAACGAAGAGCACATACGTCCTGCGGTAATTCTCTTCTCGGGCATCTCTCAATGTATTGCTTGAATCTCAAGGTCGCTTCCTTCACTTTTTCATTCTCCCTTTGTTTAAAAGCATATATCTGCGATACAGTATTATGCTTTATACCCCATTTTGAGAATTCTTCTGTGAACTCGCGCAATACATGTTCAATATTCGGAAAACTTTCAGGGTTTAAAGGTTGAAACCATGTTAAGGCCGTCCCTTCCAAGTTCAGCCCGAATCCCTCGTATTGAGTATGGAAATCAGTGATCTGCTCCGCTCTTAAGACTTGCTTGAAAAGCGATACATGGGCATATGGATCCCTCGAGCCGCTATACTTCTTTGACATGCACTTTGCTACTTGGGACGGTCTGATCCGTCTATGGCCTGCGGTCACTCTCATTGCTCCCATGTCCCGACTTAATCGTTCTCGTACATCAGGGAGGTCGTAGGTTGCTCTCGTTGACTCACCCGCCCCAAATCTACTACTAGGAGGCAAATGTGATGGGATGGCTGCAACTGTCGGACCTACAGCCGTATGTGTAGAGATAGGAACCGTACTACCTCGATTCGTAGCCATCGATTCTCTGGAATGTAATGTTTCCATGGGGCTTGGCATCGAATAATGAGGCCGACTGAAAGAATCAGCTACATGAGTCCTCCCTCCACCTGTGGTTAACGGTTCTGGCACAACAGTTGTAGGTGCTGTTCTAAGAGGGCTTGGACTGACATAGTAATGGTGAAGTGGTCCCCCAAAATACGTATAACCCTCCAATTCTTTTTTGTCGATTGCTGCATATCGTCTTCCATACTTGTCATATGCGGCAATTTTCATTTCCACTCCCTCGGTGTAGGTGAAGACATAAAGTTTTTTTCGCTCAGTCATCTCCCCAACGTAGGGTTCCTCACATCTATAATAGAGATCTTACTCTCCATTATTATACTTGTATAGCCCCAGGTAGACATTATCCGTGTTGATTCGCATCGTTTCGTTTTCTCGCCTTAATTTCACATTCGGTAAGTTCATGTGGAGCCCTTTCCTCATGTTCCTCGTCTATTTTGGCTTTTGTGCCCATCAATCCCCACTTGTCTACAATGTTAGGATTTAGGACTACCAAATACATGATACCCTCGTCATCTAGGTACCTGTCTCCACTATAGCTTACAGACACCAAGTCCCTGAACTCGCTTGGTCTATCTTCTATTTTCACACAGTAGCGGTCCATACCGTCTTTGTATATCTTGGCACCTTGCTTGTTGTCATATTGATACTTGATGAACAATAGCTTTAGCGTGGCCGAGGGGTCTGATGGTCATGCGACCATGTTTTCTCTCTCGCTTAGTTTTATTTGCCCAAGTGTTCTGCGAAGCTCTCTGAAGATCTCTCTGAAGAAGTATCGGAAATGACTTCTTCAAGGATCGGTTCCAATTGGCGTACTATCCCTTGGTTTACACTCTCCTCCGTTGACACGACACTCGTTTGATCCGCTAAATTTAGGTGTGTGGTGTTGATTTGTTTTCCCGATCTCAAAAACATGAAGAAAGTGGGATTTACTGACCGAATCCAAACCTCTTACCTGGAGATGGAAAAATCTTTCAATTCCGACGATTGCATGGGCTGTTACTTGACCGGTCTCTGCAAGTGAATACACTGGATAGCTATGAGATCACTATATCATTCCAATTGTTAGCAGATTCAACACTTCAAAATGATCTTAACACAATTTTGCTTGCAAATTATTGACAATATGTCCAATTTGAGTTTTGAAAACTCCTGGTATCTTTTGTAACCTAGGTTTATGATCAGGTCAAAAATGAGCTAGATCTGGGCCAGAGGTACATCGATCGCGATCGTACTTCTGGGTCCAAATCAGATGAAACTTTACCAGCTTGTTCACTAAGCTATTTTAAGACTACCTGCCAGACACTTTTGTATTTGGACTCAAAAAAGTCAAGTTTTTATCATTTCTTGGTTGGAAGTGCCTGTTTTCCCAATTTTATAAATTTGACTTGATTTTGGTGTTTGTTTTGGGAAATGAAAGCTATTTGGGATTGTCTTGTATACAGGCTATCCCTCTGTATGCTTTCTTCTCAGTTTTGACGTGTTTTGGTCTACTGAAAGTCAATTTCTATGCTAATTTAGCAATTTTTGACTTGGATCTGTATTCACTGGTTTTGACCAATTTTTTGTGGTTTTTGACCCTAGGTCCTTTAGACTTTTATGTTTGTATACACTTGAGGATCCCACAGATGAAATCTCGTCAAAATTTGGCACTTAGGTACACCGATCGTGATTGTAGTTCTGAGCCCAAATTAGACCAAATTTGGCATGCTTGTAGACACTGATGTTTTAAGGCTATCCCCCAAGTCTTTTTGCATTTGGATCACCAAAAGTCAAGATTTTACAGTTTCTGGGTCTGTCAGGCTAGTTTTACCCAAGTGGCCAGATTTCCTTGATTTTTGATGTTTTTGGGTGTGGTTGCTTTAGACAAACTTGTTTAGAATCTTATCAGGAAGGCACATGTCAAATCTTGTCCAATTCTGGCAGTGAGGTACACCGATCGCGATTGTAGTACAGAGGCCAAATCTGATGAAATTTTGTCTGCTCCCTCTGATAAGTGTTTCCCAGTGTTTGGTGCTACCACTTTGTGATTTGAATCAATTTCAGCTCTGTTTGGTCAG
This sequence comes from Adiantum capillus-veneris, assembly GCF_014529385.1. Classification (NCBI taxonomy): domain Eukaryota; kingdom Viridiplantae; phylum Streptophyta; class Polypodiopsida; order Polypodiales; family Pteridaceae; genus Adiantum; species Adiantum capillus-veneris. Next base: position 90,619,929 of record NC_140936.1, read on the forward strand.
ATTTTCAAAATTTCAGAGTCTTATAGCCTTTTTTCGAAAGTTATGGTTTTCTGGTTTCTCGACTCTAACTTTTATCCCAAATCTGACTGGAATGTGATTTACTTATCCTACTCCTAAGTACAGAAATGAAAGAACATAAGAAAATGAATCAAACAAAACAAACAGGATAAAAAATGGATGATGGATCAGTACTCAATCGATACAAAGAAATTTGAAGAGAAAAATTGCTTGAAGCAACCTCACTCACAACTCCCTATATCTCTCAAGAGTAGATCTAGCCAGTCCACCGACCCTAGACTCCACTAAGCTCTAAACCCCTGTCTAGATGCTTCACTGAAATGTAAATGGAATGGAAATTATCTTTTGGAACAATAACAAAACCGTGAATACGGACTCGGTCACTCATCACCTAAGATTCATTCCCCGGCAGCGGCGCCAATGTTTGCGGGTCGTCGCGACGGTCGTCCATAGCATAGCTCTCAAGCATCAACATAAAATTATCGATACAGAGGAAGCGATTTGGATAAGGCATGGAAACTCATTAGGTTGTCAATCCTAATGCAGTGAACTTGAAGAGATGAAACTACTAACTCTACAAGCAAATCAATCGCACTAAAGCCAAGCAATCTACCTATGTCCTTCTACACAGCTCTACAGTCATCACGCCCGTTCACCATGCAAATCATATCGGAATCGCACGAAACTTGAAGGGAAGCTACAGGGGACTATCAGGAACAGATCCTATCACTGTCACAGCATTCTGGAGAGGTACAACGATCGCGATTGTTCGTCCTAAAGTACGCAAAAACAATAAACGAATGATCCTAAAGGGTCGTTTTTAGGTCCCTAAAGCCTCTCCTAGGGTCAAAACAACATAAAATACGCATATAAACACTCAAAACAACGATTTAAGGCCTAGACGGATGTGTCTGAAACCTTCACCGAATCTTGAATGCTTACACTTGAATGGAAGAGCAGAGTAAGAGGAACACAATGCAAGAAACAAAACTGAATTTGGATTACCGTAGCCGCAATGGCGAAGATTACAAGTTTGAACAAGAAGGAGCTCTCTTTCGTACGCTGTCTTCTCAGTTTTTCCTCCAAAAAGATTATCCAAAACTTACAGAAAATGACCTTTATAGATTAGGTCTTTGCAAAAATGGCTTGTCCGGCCATAAGCTCCTAATCTTAAAACTGGCTCTCTAATATACAATTGCTCCCAAAAGAATAATCATACATCCTTGACAATTTCCCGGCTTAGAGATACTTCTTTACAAAAGAATTTTACATTGGCCACGGCCGCCTGTTGCTTCTTCCGCCAAACAGCGGCTCTCAAAAACATGTTGTGCTTGTCAATTCTTTGGCTCATATGTATGTTTTGGTGCTCATATGTATGATGTGGTGCCATTGGTCAACATGTATGCCAAATGTGGGACTCCATGGAGCCCTGGGCTGTTTCTATAGATGCAAAGTGAGGGCACCTCTCCAGATGCAATCACCTATGCTTTCGTCTTGAACGCATGTGACATTGCCTTGATGTCTAGAATGTCGTTCTTCAAGTGTATTTGATTGCGGGATATGCCCAATAGTGACAAGACCAAGGACCTCAGACTGGGTCTCTATTTTCAAGATGCAAAGCGAGGACATTTCTCCTGATGTAATCATTGATGCTTGCATCTTGAAAGCATGTGGCACTACGTAGGAGCAAAGATCACGTATGCGAAATGTGTTGTTCTTGGGAAAGCACCAAAGAGTGCTTGAGGAGCTTTCTGTCCTGAATGCTGTCTCTTAGAATGCACTGATTGCGGGATATGCTTAACATAGAATGCTCTGGGTTGTAATCACCTATGCTTGCATCTTGAATGCATGTGGCATGTGGTTCTACGCAAGGTGTTGAAATGGGCACTGAAATTCACAATTATATTGTTATTCAGAGGCTGTTGAAAAAAGAAGTCGTGCTTGGCTTTGTCTTGGTCGATATGTGTGCCACTCAGCAGATGCAAAGCGAGGGTCTCTCTCCAGATGCAATCACCTTGCAAGATGTTGAAGGCGTGTGGCTCTACGCAAGGCGTTGGCAGGGCACATAAATTCACAATTATATTGCTAATCAGAGGTTGTTGAAAATAGAAGTCGTGCTTAGCACTGTCTTGGTCGATATGTATGTCAAATGTGGTGCGCTTGAGAAAGCACAAAAAGTTCTTGAGGAGCTTCCTGTCCAGAACGTCACCTCTTGGAATGCATTGTTTGCAGGATGTGCTCAACGAGAGCAGGGCTAGAAAGCTCTAGGATTTTTTCAGCAGATGCGAAGCAAGGGCCTCTCTCCGGGTGCAATCACCTACACATGCCTTTTGAAGGCATGTGGATCTACTCAAGATGCTGATATTGGTAGAAAACTTCACAATTAGTCGAAGACTCTTGAAGAAAGGTGTTGTGCTTATTACTGCCTCGGTCAATATGTATGTCAAATGTGATGCGCTTGAGAAAGCACAAACAGTGCTTGAGGAGCTCCCTGTCCGGAGTGCCACCACTTCCAATGAACGCAATGATTTCGGAATGTGCACAACAAGAGCAGGGCGAGCGTCCATGTGATTGTCCTCTTTTTTAACGTTTATCAGCTAAGTGCACAAAAATTCACAATTACATTGTTAAAAAATGATTTCATACTTGGCACTCTCCTGGCCCATATGTATGCCAAATGTGGTGTTCTTGAGAGAGCAGAAAAATTGCTTCAGGAGCTTCCTATTTCGAATGTCAGCATTGATTGTGGGATGTGCGCAAGAAGAGCAAGGCCAGAAAGCTCTTGGCCATCTTCACTGTATGCAAAGAAGACGGAATGTCAGCATTGATTGTGGGATGTGCGCAAGAAGAGCAGGGCTAGAAAGCTCTTGGCCTCCACATAAGCGTGCATCTTTAATGCATGTGGCTATACGCAAGATGCTGATATGGGCTTAAAAATTAACTCTGAAATTGTTAGTCAGGGGTTGTTGCAAAAAACTTCCGTGCTTGGCAATGCCTTGGTCGATATGTATGCCAAATGTGCTACGGGATGTCGTCTTTTGGAACGCATTGATTGCAGGATATGATCGACAAGGACCAGGCCAGTAAGCTTTGGGATGTTTTCAGCAGGTGCTTGAGGAGCTTACTATTCGAAACGACGTTCTGATTGTGGGTTAGGCACAGTAGGAGCAGGGACAAAAACCTCTAGGCTATTTTCAGCGGATGCAAAGCAAGGGCCTCTGTCCAGATGCAATCACCTACACGTGTATCTTGAAGGCATGTTGCTCTATGAAAGATGTTGATATGGGCTTAAAAATTCACTTTGATATTGTTAGTCAGGGGCTGTTGCAAAAAATTCCGTGTTTGGCAATCCTTAGGTCGATATGTATGCCAAATGTGGTGCTGGAACGCACGAATTGTAGGATATGCCCAGCAAGGAAGCTCTAGGCTGTTTTTGATAGGTGCTCGAGGAGCTTACTACTCGGAACAGCACGAAAATTGATTGCGGGACACACACAACAAGAGCAGGGGAAGAAAGCTCTAGGCTGTTTTCAACGGATGCAAAGCGAGGACCACTGTTCAAATGCAATCACCTATGCGTGCATCTTGAAGGCATATGGCTGCACGCAAGACGCTGATATGGGCACAAAACTTCACAATAAGTGAGAGACTGTTGAAAAAAGTGGTCGTGCTTGGCACTATCTTGCTCGATATGCATGCCAAATATGGTGCGCTTGGGAAAGCACAAAAATTCACATCAATTTTAGTGGTTGATGAAGATCGTGTGGCAAGGAAGCACTATCTTGCTCAATATGCATGGCAAATATGGTGCGCTTGAGAAAGCATAAAAAGTGCTTGAGGAGCTTCCTGTCCGGAATTTCGCCTCTTGTAAGGCACTGATTGTGGGAATATATTGTTAGTCAGAGGCTGTTGAAAAAAGATTTCGTGCTTGGTACTGTGTTGGTTGATATGTATGCCAAATGTGGTGTGCTTGAGCAAGCACAAAAAGGGCAGGAGGAGCTTCCTGTCCGGAAAAATGTCACCTCTTCCAAGGAATGCACTAATTGCGGGATTGCATAAACAAGACCAGGGCCAAGAAATCTCGGATTCCAATTACCTACATAGCATCTTGAAGCATGTCGCTCTACGCAAGATGTTGATATGGGCACAAAAAAATACATTGTCAAAAAATATGCCGTGGTTGACACTATCTTGGTCGATATGTATGCCTAATGTTGTGTGCTTGAGAAAGCAAAAAAATTGCTGCAGGAGCTTCGTGTTTGGAATTGCAGCACTGATTGTGGGAAGTGCGCAATGAGAGCTGGCTCGAAAGCTCTAGGCTGTTTTCATCAGATGCGAAGCGAGGGCCTCACCCACAACAGGAGCAGGGTCAGAAAGCTCTCGGCTGTTTTCAGTGGATTCAAAGAGACGACCTCTCTCCAACTGCAATCACATACGCATGCACCTTGAAGGTATGTGGCTATACACAAGATGACAATATGAGCTTTAAAATTCACTCTGATACTGTTAGTCAAGGTTTGTTGCAAAAAATTGTCTTGCTTGGCAATGCCTTGGTCGATACGTATGCTAAATGTGGTGCACTTCAAAAATCACAAAACGTGTGAGGAGCTTCCAGTCTCGAATGCCTCTCTTGGAGTCCATTGACTGCGGGATACGCGCGACAGGAGCAAGATAGAAAGCTCTCGATTGTTTTGAACAGTGGATGAAGCTCTGGGGTGTGTTAACCAAATACAAAGGGAAAGCCGACCCCGCCTCCAATATGCACCTACGCACTCAAAATGGTCCTCTACCACTGTAAAAAGGAGCCCTCTTGGAGCTTCCATACCAAAGCTTGGTAACGCAACTTTAGACTTTGCAATGTCCACTCCGCCTCCACTATCATGTTTGTTTCGAGCAGTGCTGTTATACGGAAGCTTAAATGTAACTTGCATGCCTCGACGATAGTCAATCTATCGTACGGTGAGTAACCATTATCATTTATTGATTTTTGACACTGAGAATGCAGTTATTGAACTCACTGAAAATGGCGTGCTACCGTGGGAATGCCACATTCCCTCGTATTATAAAAATTGGGGAGGACTGTGCAAACTCTCCCATGCAAGGAGACTTGCATGTTTTCTTTTTTTCGAATCATAAAAATTGAGACAACAAACAATTAATAACAGTAACATCTTGTACGATTACAAATATCGAGCTTGATAAAACTCTAACCCTCGTTGTGGTTTTTTGCGAGGTAAACCTCTGAAAGACAAGCTCGATTTGCTCATGATTGTCTTTGAGAAGATACAATGTGACCCAGTGCGGTATGGCTTTGCAAAAGCCGCTGCGTTAGAATCTCATCATGAATCAGCTTCGTAGCTTTGATTGTGGCACAAGCTACAATGTATAAACGTATGTCAGTGCATTGGTGAAACACACTGGTGCACTCATGGACATGTAAATTTGAAATGTCATCTCTTGGACAATGTCACTCGTGGATGGAAAGGGAAGAGCTGTCTTCAAATTCAAATCTCTTATACTTGCACCTTCTAACCTTGTTGCCTTATGCAAGAAATCAACATGGTTGAGAGAATTCATGACGAGATCACCATATGAAGCAGCTTTGGAAGGAATCTGCAAAAACTACTATCCACAAATTAATCAAGAACCATTGCATGCCAAAATTGCATGCGTGAAAGGTATCAAGCTCTCTCTCTCTCTCTCTCTCTCTCTCTCTCTCTCTCTCCTCTCTCCATTCCATTTTCTTTTTGGATATATACTCTTGTTGAATCTCAAATGACACAATCACACTTACACAAGAAGATTTAAGATCATGGCATTTTATACACAAGACCATGTCTAACTTCGGGTCATAGGATTTATAGAAAACAAAGCATAAGCTCTCTCTCTCTCTCTCTCTCTCTCTCTCTCTCTCTCTCTCTCTCTCTCTCCCCTAGTGTCTCTCTCTCTCTCTCTCTCTCTCTCAAGCACGCTTTGACTGTAAACCTTGGTATGAAGTCTTCTTCCCTCATAGCTTTTTCCTTCTAGGTTCTAATACTTCGTTAGTACATAGCGACATCCAAAAATATTGTTTTCTCTTACTCTCGGACTCACTTCAATTCAATACAAATGCAGCTAACGAAGCACTCTAGTTACTTCGTTAGCGTAGAAGGCAAAATCGCAGCACTTCGCTCTCATTAACCCACGTGGCTACTCTATTAAAACAAAAACCACAGCAATGAAAAGCTCTAAAAAAACTACATCGTCAAAAGCTACCAACTGCCAAGTGAATAAAATAAGCTCTCTTTACACAAAGGGAATGAGGGACACATGTCAGCTCCCTAGCACAGATGCCCACAAGGTGTACCCAATTCCTATTGGATGGCCTTGGAGGTGGACCAATGAGAATTAGGCTAGAGTAAATCTAGTTTAGTTAAATTAAAAACACTTAATAAAAGAACCAATAAGAATTAAGCTCTCTAGAAGACTATTGGACAATCTCCCAAGGGGACCAATGAGCATTCAGCAGCCCAATGGCTTGCCTGATTCCTATTGGCTAGGAGGCAAAGGGGTCCAATGAGAGTTTAGTTGAATTAAATGATTACCTAAAGCTCTCACAAAAGGGGAAAGGGGGACACATGTCAGAAGGCTATCACTTATGCTGCTTAATTACCATTGGCTAAGCCTGGGGAGGTCCAATAGGATGCTAGCAAGAGAAAATAGCAAGAGGGGTCGACCAAGAGAGAGAGAGGGGGCTGATTTTTTAAAGGCATTATTACCTACACACTCACACTAGCTCATGTTTGAAGTAAAGAAGACTCTCTCTCCTTCTCAAGCTTTAATGGAAAGCTTATCACCTACTCTAAGCTTGTGAGAAGGGAGGCCTACACCAACAACTCTTGGCTTTGTGATGCAAATCCAACCAAGAGCCAAGCTTCAATGCATGCTCATCTCCTCTACCATGCTAATTACTAAGCTAAGCTATGCTAATATGAGATTATGTAAGGAGATGTACATCTTTCTTGTAAGAATACTCCTCCTTCCTCTCAATCTACTCTCATACCCCACTAGCTCTCACCATCTTCGAAGGTGTGTGAGGTCTTGGGTCTGAGACCGTGAGGAATTGATGTTGTGTTTGATAAGTGTTTTGCGTAGTGCATGAAGTTTCCATCTTCATTGCACTAGCTAGTATTGAAGGAACCCAAGAAATTGTATTGTAAAATTTTTCTCTTGATGGGAGAACTCATAATACAAAGCCTTTTGAAGATGGGACCGGCTCCATGCAAATCCGGTCCTCAACTGTTGTCAATTGCTTAATTTCTCTCTCATTTATAGTATTGTTCATGCTATCTAACTAGGTGTTATGCCTTTTGTTGCTTTCTCCACCCAAGCACTCTTGTTGATCTCATTAGGAATCTATTCTAATGAAATGCTCACTATGTTTTCCGCTACACACAAGTTACTAGGCCATTAATGTTACAGTGTGTGTGTGTGTGTGTGTGTGTGTGTGTGAGAGAGAGAGAGAGAGAGAGAGAGAGAGAGAGAGAGAGGGAGAGAGGGGCGGGTATACCTGTTTCACAAAGGGCGTTGAAACTTAGATCTACAGATCTGAGTTTTTTTATGCTCTCGGATTATTTTTTACAGGGTTGACATCGCTATGAACGTCGCTATGTAACAAAGTATAGTGACCTCATAGCAACGCGTCTAATTTTTCACATTTTAACATCGCAGTACCAGCATCGCTTTGTTGAAAAACTTCTTGTAGTGACTCACATACATGTGCTGGTGCCTCATTTTCAAATGGCACTAATAAAAACTAGCATGTGTGCCTTGAACTAAGTTTGAGCCTAATGCCCACTTCTTAGGCATCTAAGACACTTGGCCTCGACCCTCGTCTTAGTATCCTACATAGCAATAGCAAGTCAAGCCTTAACTTATGTTTGAACCCCACATCTATGTGCTAGTGCCTAAAACCCAATTTGAGCGTGTCAGTTTAAGCGAGGCATGTGATCCCACACAACAACAAAAGTGAGGCTTGAACTTAAGTTTAAGCCTCCTATTTGTGCGCCAGGGCCTCGTTTCTATATGGCATAAAGGTCCCCCAAACAATCATAAGATCAAACTTTATTTTTAAAAAACCTTAAATTTTAGTCTCCTCTCAAAAAGTGGGACTTGAATATTTCCCAAATTCCTAAACATGCAGCTAAAATTACACTTTGCAAAATCAGCTCTACTACCTTCCCCCTACGAGAAAAATTCTGATAAAATCTACCCCTTTCTTGCATATTGTTGGTATGGCCTCATTCTCATAACCCTTGAGGTACCTTCTTGTTTTGCTAGTTCTGGGTTTATAGTGATATCATTGATACACCACTTTGCAGATCAAAGAACAAGACTCAAACTACTGAATCATTAACGGTACATAGCATATTTATAGTGAAACAAATGCCAAGAATCCTAAGGGTCCAAAATTTTATGTACATTATCAACACTGATTACAACACTAAGAGGAGACACAAGCTCAAAGGAACAAGAGACCATCCATGAATGAGTCTGCATGTGCAATACTCAATTGTATAGCACACCTACATCCAAAGAAATGGCTTGGTGCATGTGTGTAGCACTTATTGTCTATCTCAAATTATCTGCAAGATCTACATATCAAGAACCTATGGTCACCATGTGCAGACAAATTTTCCTAATACGAAGACCTACACCCTCAACTCTGCCCCATCCCAAACTATGGTGCATTTGATCATCATCAGTGGTGTTATAGCATGATTATTATGCTCCTCCATTGGTGTCTAAAAGCTAAAAGAACAATTCAACATAAAATTTGGCATACTCCCACCTCCGGACAGTGCTTGGGGATGATACATCGAAAAAGGCAGGTAAAGTATGGCCTGCACCTGGGTATTCTAAAACCTGTTCTCAGTAGTGTCCTAATGGAGCAAAAGAAACTGTTCAACTTCCTCCCATCCAAATCTTGCATGGAACAGTTTTCCACTTTTCCGAAAGCTCGGGAGCTCCATGTTGGAAACAACAGCAACCAGCATTGCTGCTGCAGCAAGCGGTAAAGGAGACAACTCAATCTGGTAACGGGATAAGATATGTTGGAGCAAGCTATCCTCCCCCATGATGATCCCCACATCAGCCTCTAAAAGAGCAAGAATGTCATTGGCGCCATCCCCAACATAGACGACAAAGTTCCTGGTCAGACAATGGGCTGCCCGAATGCCCTGCAAGACTCTATCTTTGTCCAATGAGTCGCAAACATCACGGGTGAATGTGCCATCACAGACACCATAACAATCATAGTTGAGCTTGTTGGAGTCGACTGTGAGCTTGGTTTGTAGTTGGGCTAGAAAGCTCTCTCGGATGAGATCACCGGCCCAGTTCCAGGACACCACATGGAGTGGCACATCAAGACTGGCCAATCTCTGAAGGACTTCCAAGAAGTGGGTGCGAAAGGCAGCGTAGCTATGAGCCAAAGCTCTGACGTCCTCACTGGTGATGCCTTTGAGGAGGCCGGCCTTCATCGCTTGTTCATCATCACCTTTCTTAGGCTCCTGCAGGGAGAGCAGATATGCTTGGAGGCCCAAATCCTCTTTTTGGTCATGAGAGTCAATCAGTTTTTCCTCTACAGATGCCACATGATCCATCAGCTCTAACCATCTTGGGAGATTAACCCTCTCCCCCTCACTCATATAAACCGAAACTCACCGGATGCAGCAAACTTTGACATGTGGCACTGGAAAACCAGTCTCCTTAATATATAGTATAGATTTGCAAGCTTTTTGAATCGCAGGTAGTGCTTGCTTTTTAGCGCTAGCTTTATTAATTGCAAGAGGCAGTCGCAATTGCGCTCTATTGATCCAAGCACACATATTGAAGGGAAGACCTTTGCAGGGTGAGATTTCATGATGAGAGTGCTAGTCAAGGGCTGTTCAAAAACATGTCGTTCTTGGTAGGGAAGACCTCTCTCTAAATGCAAATCTCATATGCCTGCACCTTAAAGGCCTCTTGCCTTCTGTAAGATGTTCACATGGGAAAGAGAATTCACAATGAGATTCCTACTTAGGGGTTGCTGGACAAACATGTGCTTGGCAATGCTTTGGTCGATATGTATGTCAAATGTGGGATCCTTATACAAGCACATAAAGTTCTTCATGAGCTTTCTGTCCAGACGGTCATCTCTTGGAATGTATTTGCTACAGGATATGCCCAGCATGGCTCTGGCAAGGAAGCATTAAGATGTCTTCACTAGATGTGAAGGAAAATCCTTTCTTCACGGCTAAGATGCTCACTAGATATGCACAGCATGGTTGTGGCAAGGAAGCATTGAGAGGTTTCCGCCAAATGCAAAGGAAAGGCCTTTCTTCAAATGCAATCACCTATGCAGTCGGCATTGTGAGGGGCCCTTGGAGAAACATGTTGTGTATGGAAATATGATGATTGATATGTACACCAAATGTGGTGCCCTTATGAAAGCACGAAAGACTTTCTTGATGGGTTTTTTTCTGAAATGTCGTCTCTCGAGACATGTTGATCGTAGGATATGTCTAACTTGGTGATGTTGTCTCCTAGAGCGAGTTGGTTGCAAGATATGTTGATCACGGTTGGCCAACAGTCATAGTGGTGCTATTAGTGAAAAATGTCGTGCCTTGCAGCGCATGAAAGGTTCTTGAGGTTCATGCCAAAATTCAAAAAAATGATGATGTTGAAAAAAGATGTCGTGCTTGGTATTTTCCTGGTCGATATGAATGCCAAATGTGGCGCAGTTGAGAACACAAAAAGTGCTTAAGGAGCTTCCTGTCTGAAATGTTGCCTCTTGGAATACACTGATTGCGAGATGTGCACAACAAGAGAAGGGAAAAAAAAATTTAAGTCATTATCAACTGATGCAAAGCAAGTGTATCATTCCAAATTCAGTCGCCTATACTTTTGGCTTGAAGGCTATGCTTACATCTTGAAGGTATGTGGCTCTATGCAAGTGCTCGAGGAGCTTCTTGTCCGGAGTGTGGATTCTTGAATGCAGTAATTGCAAGATTTTCACAAAGGGGCAGGGCTAGAAAGCTCTAATCTGCTTTCAACAGAGGCGAAGCGAGGGCGTCTCTCCAGTTGTTTTAGTTGGATGCGAAGTGAGGTTTCTCGCTAAATGAGGTCTCTTGGAGTGCTCTTATAAGAAGATATGCCCAACAAGGGTTGGCCGAGGAAGCTGAGAACTGTTTTTGTTGGGATGAAACGCGAGGGCAACTCCCCACAACAACTGTCTTTCTCAGTGTGCTCATTGCATGGATTGTTGCTTAGCGGCTCTCAAAAACATGCTGTGCTTGTCAATTCTTTGGCTCATATGCATGTTTTGGTGCTCATATGTATGATGTGGTGCCATTAGTCAACATGTATGCCAAATGTGGGACTCCATGTAGCCCTGGGCTGTTTCTACAGATGCAAAGTGAGGTCACATCTCCAGATGCAATCACCTATGCTTTCGTCTTGAACGCATGTGACATTGCCTTGATGTCTAGAATGTCGTCTCTTCAAGTGCATTTGATTGCGGGATATGCCCAGTAGTGACAAGACCAGGGACCTCTGACTGGGTCGCTATTTTCAAGATGCAAAGCGGGGACATTTGTCATGATGTAATCATTGATGCTTGCATCTTGAAAGCATGTGGCACTACGTAGGAGAAAAGATCACGTATGCGAAATGTGGTGTTCTTGGGAAAGCACCAAAGAGTGCTTGAGGAGCTTTCTATCCTGAATGCCGTCTCTTAGAACGCACTGATTGTGGATATGCTTAACATAGAACGCTCTGGGTTGTAATCACCTATGCTTGCATCTTGAATGCATGTGGCATGTGGTTCTACGCAAGGTGCTGAAATGGCACTGAAATTCACAATTATATTGTTATTCAGAGGTTGTTGAAAAAAGAAGTCTTGCTTGGCTTTGTCTTGGTCGATATGTGTGCCACTAAGCAGATGCAAAGCGAGGGTCTCTCCAGATGCAATCACCTTGTAGGATGCTGAAGGCATGTGGCTCTACGCAAGGTGCTGGCAGGGCACAGAAATTCACAATTATATTGCTAATCAGAGGCTGTTGAAAATAGAAGTCGTGCTTGGCACTGTCTTGATCGATATGTATGTCAAATATGGTGCGCTTGAGAAAGCACAAAAAGTGCTTGAGGAGCTTCCTGTCCAGAACGTCGCCTCTTGGAATGCATGTGCATTGTGCAGTGCGCAGCGAGCAGAGAGCAGGCTAGAAAGCTCTAGGCTTTTTTCAGCAGATGTGAAGCAAGGGCCTCTCTCCGGTGCAATCACCTACACATGCCTCTTGAAGGCATGTGGCTCTACTCAAGATGCTGATATTGGTAGAAAACTTCACAATTAGTCGAAGAATCTTGAAAAAGGTGTTGTGCTTATTATTGCCTTGGCCAATATGTATGTCAAATGTGATGCGCTTGAGAAAGCACAAACAGTGCTTGAGGAGCTTCCTGTCCGGAATGCCACCAATCCCAAACACCAAGTAGAGCTTGTCACTCTACTATAAGACTGATAGGACTAATGTGCAGACATGCTTGCGGCAGCCTCAGGCTCTCAAGCACCAAATGGACTAGTCATCCATTGTGGAATGATGTCGTAGGGTAACATAGGGATCCTCTACCCGCTAAGAAAAGGACTCATGAATATTCTTTATCTTCTCTACACCATAGTCGATGACGACTATGATTTCAAGAGAGAGGTAATGTCATAATAATCAATATCTAATTCTCCTAAATGATTTTCTCATCTTAAACTGATCATTTAATATGGGGAAGTGCCAGGGGAGAAAAAGCTAGAATATTGGTTAAGATAGAAGACCGGCCACAGTAGGGATCCAAATGAGGGAAAATAGGGATCCAAAGGGGGGCCATCTGCAAAAGAGCCATGTGCAACAATGGGCTAAAAAGACCTAAGGTTCAGCCCATCAAGACTTCCAAAATGCTAAGGTTCCAAAATTCAAAGGTTGTGTCCAAAGGTCAACCCTAGGAGAATTGGATGCTTTGTGTGTGACCCAAAAAGTCTTTGCAATCCCTACTTGGGAGGGGGCGAGCCTTTCTTGTAGGGGATGAGAGAGAAAGTCACACACACACACACACACACACACACAAGCTCCCTTTACACAAAGGGAATGAGGGGCACATGTCAGCTCCCTAGCCCAGATGCCCACAAGGTGTGCCCAATTCCTATTGGATGGCCTTGGAGGTGGACCAATGAGAATTAGGCTAGAGTAAATCTAGTTTAATTAATTTAAAAACACTTAATAAAAGAACCAATGAGAATTAAGTCCTCTAGAAGACTATTGGACAGTCTCCCAAGTGGTCCAATGAGCATTCAACAGCCCAATGGCTTGCTTGATTCCTATTGGCCAGGAGGCAAGGCCAGGAGGCAAAGGGGTCCAATGAGAGTTTAGTTGAATTATTAAATTATCTAAAGCTCTCACAAAAGGGGAAAGGGGACACATGTCAGAAGGCTATCACTTATGCTGCTTAATAATCATTGGCTTGACTTGGGGAGGTCCAATGGGAGATAGCAAGAGCAATTAGCAAGAGGGCTCGCCCAAGAGAGAGAGGGGGCTGATTTTTTGCAAGGCATTACCACACACACACACACACACACACATAGTCTATGTGTGAAGTAAAGAAGACTATCTCTTCCCAAGCTTTAATGGAGAGCTCATCACCTACTCCAAGCTTGTGAGATAGAAGCCTACATCGACATACTCTCGGCATGTGGATGCAAATCCAACCAAGAGCCAAGATTCAATGCATTCTCATCTCCTCTACCAAGCTAATTACTAAGCTAAGCTATGCTAATATGAGTGATTATGTGAGGAGATGTACATCTTTCTCGTAAGATACTCCTTCTTCCTCTCAATCTACTCTCATACCCTGCTAGCTCTCACCATCTTCGAAGGTGTGTGAGGTCTTGGGTCTGAGACCAAGGATAATTTATGTTGTGTTTGTTAAGTGTTTTGCTTAGTGCATGAAGCTTTCATCTTCATTGCACTAGCTAGTCTTGAAGGAACACAAAGAATTGTATTGTACAATGTCTCTCTTGATGGGAGAACCATAATACAAAGCCTTTTGGAGGGGGGACCGGCTCCATGCAAATCCGGTCCTCAATTGTTGTCAATATCTTAATTTCTCTCTCTTTTGAAAGTATTGTTCATGCTATCTAACTAGATGTTATGCTTTTTGTTGCTCTCTCCACCCAAGCACTCTTGTAATTCTCATTAGGAATCTATTCTAATGAAATGCCCACTATGTTCATGCTAATTTCCGCTACACACAAGTTTTTAGGCCATTAAATGTTACACTGATATGGGCTTAAAAATTAAGTCTGAAATTGTTAGTCAGGGTTGTTGCAAAAAACTTCCGTGCTTGGCAATGCCTTGGTCGATATGTATGCCAAATGTGCTACGGGACTCTCGTCTTTTGAAACGCATTGATTGTAGGATATGATCGACAAGGGCCAGGCCAGAAAGCTTTGGGCTGTTTTCAGAAGGTGCTTGAGGAGCTTACTATTCGAAACGACCTTCTGATTGTGGGTTATGCACAGTAGGAGCAGGGATAGAAACCTCTAGGCTATTTTCAGGGGATGCAAAGCGAGGGCCTCTGTCTAGATGCAATCACCTACACGTGTATCTTGAAGGCATGTGGCTCTACGCAAGAAGTTGATATGGGCTTAAAAATTCACTTTGATATTGTTAGTCAGGGGCTGTTGCAAAAAATTCCGTCTTTGGCAATGCTTAGGTCGATATGTATGCCAAATGTGGTGTGGGATGTCGTCTTTTGGAACGCATGAATTGTAGGATATGCCCAGCAAGGAAGCTCTGGACTGTTTTCGATAGGTGCTCGAGGAGCTTACTACTCGGAACGGCGTGAAAATAGATTGCGGGACACACACAACAAGAGCAGGGGAAGAAAGCTCTAGGCTGTTTTCAATGGATGCAAAGCGAGGACCACTGTTCAGATGCAATCACCTATGCGTGCATCTTGAAGGCATATGGCTGCACGCAAGACGCTGATATGGGCAGAAAACTTCACAATAAGTGAGAGACTGTTGAAAAAAGTGGTCGTGCTTGGCACTATCTTGCTCGATATGCATGCCAAATATGGTGCGCTTGGGAAAGCACAAAAATTCACATCAATTTTAGTGGTTGATGAAGATCGTGTGGCAAGGAAGCACTATCTTGCTCAATATGCATGGCAAATATGGTGTGCTTGAGAAAGCATAAAAAGTGCTTGAGGAGCTTCCTGTCCGGAATTTCGCCTCTTGTAAGGCACTGATTGTGGGAATATATTGTTAGTCAGAGGCTGTTCAAAAAATATTTCGTGCTTGGCACTGTGTTGGTTGATATGTATGCTAAATGTGGTGTGCTTGAGCAAGCACAAAAAGTGCAAGAGGAGCTTCCTGTCCGGAATGTCACCTCTTCCAAGGAATGCACTAAATGCGGGATTGCGCAACAAGACCAGGGCCAGAATTCTCGGATTCCAATTACCTACATAGGCATCTTGAAGGCATGTCGCTCTACGCAAGATGTTGATATGGGCACAAAAATTACATTGTCAAAAAATATGCCGTGCTTGACACTATCTTGGTCGATATGTATGCCTAATGTTGTGTGCTTGAGAAAGCAAAAAAATTGCTGCAGGAGCTTCGTGTTTGGAATTGCAGCACTGATTGTGGGAAGTGCGCAATGAGAGCTGGGCTCGAAAGCTCTAGGCTGTTTTCATCAGATGCGAAGCGAGGGCCTCACCCACAACAGGAGCAGGGTCAGAAAGCTCTCGGCTGTTTTCAGTGGATTCAAAGAGACGACCTCTCTCCAACTGCAATCACATACGCATGCACCTTGAAGGTATGTGGCTATACACAAGATGACAATATGAGCTTTAAAATTCACTCTGATACTGTTAGTCAAGGGTTGTTGCAAAAAATTGTCTTGCTTGGCAATGCCTTGGTCGATACGTATGCTAAATGTGGTGCACTTCAAAAATCACAAAACGTGTGAGGAGCTTCCAGTCTCGAATGCCTCTCTTGGAGTCCATTGACTGCGGGATACGCGCGACAGGAGCAAGATAGAAAGCTCTCGATTGTTTTGAACAGTGGATGAAGCTCTGGGGTGTGTTAACCAAATACAAAGGGAAAGCCGACCCCGCCTCCAATATGCACCTACGCACTCAAAATGGTCCTCTACCACTGTAAAAAGGAGCCCTCTTGGAGCTTCCATACCAAAGCTTGGTAACGCAACTTTAGACTTTGCAATGTCCACTCCGCCTCCACTATCATGTTTGTTTCGAGCAGTGCTGTTATACGGAAGCTTAAATGTAACTTGCATGCCTCGACGATAGTCAATCTATCGTACGGTGAGTAACCATTATCATTTATTGATTTTTGACACTGAGAATGCAGTTATTGAACTCACTGAAAATGGCGTGCTACCGTGGGAATGCCACATTCCCTCGTATTATAAAAATTGGGGAGGACTGTGCAAACTCTCCCATGCAAGGAGACTTGCATGTTTTCTTTTTTTTCGAATCATAAAAATGAGACAACAAACAATTAATAACAGTAACATCTTGTACGATTACAAATATCGAGCTTGATAAAACTCTAACCCTCGTTGTGGTTTTTTGCGAGGTAAACCTCTGAAAGACAAGCTCGATTTGCTCATGATTGTCTTTGAGAAGATACAATGTGACCCAGTGCGGTATGGCTTTGCAAAAGCCGCTGCGTTAGAATCTCATCATGAATCAGCTTCGTAGCTTTGATTGTGGCACAAGCTACAATGTATAAACGTATGTCAGTGCATTGGTGAAACACACTGGTGCACTCATGGACATGTAAATTTGAAATGTCATCTCTTGGACAATGTCACTCGTGGATGGAAAGGGAAGAGCTGTCTTCAAATTCAAATCTCTTATACTTGCACCTTCTAACCTTGTTGCCTTATGCAAGAAATCAACATGGTTGAGAGAATTCATGACGAGATCACCATATGAAGCAGCTTTGGAAGGAATCTGCAAAAACTACTATCCACAAATTAATCAAGAACCATTGCATGCCAAAATTGCATGCGTGAAAGGTATCAAGCTCTCTCTCTCTCTCTCTCTCTCTCTCTCTCTCTCTCTCTCTCTCTCTCTCTCTCTCTCTCCATCCATCCATTTTCTTTTTGGATATATACTCTTGTTGAATCTTCAAATGACACAATCACACTTACACAAGAAGATTTAAGATCATGGCATTTTATACACAAGACCATGTCTAACTTCGGGTCATAGGATTTATAGAAAACAAAGCATAAGCTCTCTCTCTCTCTCTCTCTCTCTCTCTCTCTCTCTCTCTCTCTCTCTCCCCTAGTGTCTCTCTCTCTCTCTCTCTCTCTCTCTCAAGCACGCTTTGACTGTAAAGACTTGGTATGAAGTCTTCTTCCCTCATAGCTTTTCCCTTCTAGGTTCTAATACTTCGTTAGTACATAGCGACATCCAAAAATATTGTTTTCTCTTACTCTCGGACTCACTTCAATTCAATACAAATGCAGCTAACGAAGCACTCTAGTTACTTCGTTAGCGTAGAAGGCAAAATCGCAGCACTTCGCTCTCATTAACCCACGTGGCTACTCTATTAAAACAAAAACCACAGCAATGAAAAGCTCTAAAAAAACTACATCGTCAAAAGCTACCAACTGCCAAGTGAATAAAATAAGCTCTCTTTACACAAAGGGAATGAGGGACACATGTCAGCTCCCTAGCACAGATGCCCACAAGGTGTACCCAATTCCTATTGGATGGCCTTGGAGGTGGACCAATGAGAATTAGGCTAGAGTAAATCTAGTTTAGTTAAATTAAAAACACTTAATAAAAGAACCAATAAGAATTAAGCTCTCTAGAAGACTATTGGACAATCTCCCAAGGGGACCAATGAGCATTCAGCAGCCCAATGGCTTGCCTGATTCCTATTGGCTAGGAGGCAAAGGGGTCCAATGAGAGTTTAGTTGAATTAAATGATTACCTAAAGCTCTCACAAAAGGGGAAAGGGGGACACATGTCAGAAGGCTATCACTTATGCTGCTTAATTACCATTGGCTAAGCCTGGGGAGGTCCAATAGGATGCTAGCAAGAGAAAATAGCAAGAGGGGTCGACCAAGAGAGAGAGAGAGGGGGCTGATTTTTTAAAGGCATTATTACCTACACACTCACACTAGCTCATGTTTGAAGTAAAGAAGACTCTGAGCATGGGGCATCGATCGCGATCGTACCATGGAGGCCAAATTTGGTTTTGACACAAGTAGGTTGTAGGCGAGGTTGAGGGGAGGTGTTTTGCAAAATCTGTCCCAGTTTTTGTCAGGGAGGTACACCAATCGCGATCAGTGTACCACCACCAAATATGGTTTTGAACACATAGCTTTGTTCCTGGCCTTGTGGGGAGCACACTGATGTGTTCTGTGGCTGAAAGAAGTTTTGCATGGATGCCTCTAAGGGCCCTCGACTTCTTTGACCCAATCCGACCTGTGATTCGATCCTTTCACCTGTTTGTGCAAAGATTCGCGCTTGCATGCATAATAGACTTGATCTTTACTTAATAGGGAACATACCTGTGAAATCTGGTGTGAAATGCTGGCTCCAATCGTCCGTATGGGGCAGAAACGTGGCAGCTCGCTCTAGGTCAAAAAAGCTCTCTCCTTCTCTCTCAAAAGGTGAAATGAACAATGAGCTAGACTTTGGCCTACCTGACCTATATCTTCTCGAGATTTTCATAACACCGGTTGATTTTTTTCACCATTGATCCTGATTTAATCTGCATACCACTTGTGGGTCGAACAGTTCATCATTCCGGCGTCGTATGACCGTTTGATGCGATTTTGGCGAAATGTAGTCATGATCATTGAGGCCGAAATTTGACATCTTCAGATTAGCTTCATATCTTCCATGCTTGATAATTTTATCATGATACTTCGGCGTTTGCTTCCAGAACTTGATTCCGACACTTGTGAGCGAGATTTTTTGCATTTTAGATGTTTTATTAACGAAAGTCAAACACAATAAAATGAAAATACTTATTAACTGGCAAAAAATTAACCAAAATTATTATAATCACCCCTAAGCATATATTTTCTCTTGAAGCATCCCAATGCTCCGAATTTGATATTACAGCTCATTATTATGCTAGTCGGATGATACAAAAAAAAACTACTAAAAGATGCCAGGTTTTGATCGAATTTGTTCAAAACTGAACTCTAAATAATGAAAAAAACACACACATTATGTAAATATATACACCTTGGATCTCTTAATGGCCTTGACTGTTACTCTCCCCTTCCTTGTCCGAGTCGTCCCAGACGAAGGGTGGTGCATGTGCATGGGTTTTGAACTCTGTGTCTATGCATGGCCGTGTCATGTGGCCCTATTCTGATGTTTGAGACAATGCGTTGGGTAACAATATGTTGTGCATAATGTGGGAACTGAATATAGTTTTCAGTGGCCTTTGATGGTGAGGGTAGCTGTTTATGGAACATGAAAGCCTATAGTTGAATTGCTCTTTCCTTGATTGTGGGTGTTGTGCCGGCAACTATTTTTGGAACCCATTTATATGTGGTTTGTTGAATCTGCACCGATTCTGCTTTAGTTTTCACCCGTTTCCTATGCCATTTGGAAGATTCAGGCTTCGTGGTTTGAGTTTTGGTGTTCCTTTTGAGCTCTGGTATTTTAGCGTTATCCTTTTTTTGTTGCCATTTCTACTTGGAAGTAGCTTCGAAAGGTTTTGGAGATGATTCCGCTTCCGTCAAGAGTTTGCCCTTAGGTAGCCATATCTTTCTCGGTTTGTTGGTCAGCAATGATTTCCTGATCCAGACCTTCTGAATAACCTTGGGGTTGTTTTTTGTTGAATAGCCGATTGCTTATTGTCGATGGGGATACTTGGCCACGAGTGATCTGTTTTTGCGAATGGAGTCATGTACATGTTAGAGTCGTGTGTGTACCTTAACGCATGTTCTGACCATTCAGTGACTGCATTGTACGTTCTCATCCATGGAACTCCTAAACATATTAATTCTCTGATTTCTCCGTCTTTCATTACGAAAAATTGATTAGGACAACTGTTTCCATCAAGATTGATTGGCAAGTTTACTATCCCCATCGTTGGCATTGTTGCACCATTTGCCGCTCGTAGATCAATTGTGGATTGCACGAGTGGTTCATCTGTTAGCATCTTGTAAGTGGAGAAGTTGACCGCATTCACTCTTGCACCTGTGTTAATTAATGCTCGCTGATACCTGCCATGTGGGAGTTTGACATTGATTCGAACATCAATTCCTATTTGCCATTGCTCATCAGTTTGAATGATAGCTAAAGGAATTCGAGCTGTGTTCGCTGGTGTAGGAAGTCTTTGTTGTTGTAATGCTTGTTTTCTTTTTAAAATCCTGACTTTGGCTTCCTCCTGCGCTTGAGCTTTTGTTTCTTTTGCTTTGTTCTTGCGTTGCTTCGCAGAGTGTATTTTGGCAAGCATCTCTGTGGTTAGTGGCAAGTTATATTTCTTTAGTCTGCAACCACTAATCCAGTTAGGCATTTCCTCTCCCTCTAATGTCGCAAGTTTGATGGCACCGCTAGATGATATGTCATGAATCACGTAGGGTCCATTCCCTCGCTTTTTGAGTTTTCGAGAATGTTGTTTTAGGGTATACATTAAAACGTAATCCCCAGTAGCAAATTCCTTGCTGATTACGTATTAATCAAAGAATGATTTGATGTTTCGTTTTTGCGCATAGATTGACGCAACGGCTCTCAATTTAGTTTCATCTAGTTTTTCTAGGACATCTACTTGATTGGATAATTCATGGCCCGTCCATTCTAATTGTTTAGCGACTCGAAGTGTGGGAATAAGGAATTCAAGTGGAAAAATCGCTTGCATTCCATAAACCATGTTGAATGGAGTCGTTCCGATGGATGTTTTGTAAGCTACTCGATACGCCCATAAAGCTGAATGCAGCTTTTGATCCCAGTCAGCTCTCGATTCACCGACAATTTTGGTGAGAATTGTCACCAAAATTTTATTCGTACTTTCTGCTTGGCCGTTCGCTTGTGGGTGATAGGGAGCGGACTTCCTGTGAATTACCATGAATTCGTCCAATAGGAATTTGATTACTTCATTGATGAAGTGAGTGCCTCTATCGCTCACGAGCTCAATTGGTAAGCCATATCTGGTGAAAATGTTCTCGTAAAAAACTGTGCTGTCGTTTTTGCATCATTTCTGGCTGTTGCTTTAGTTTCCACCCATTTTGTTAGATAATCTGTTGCCACTATAATATATTGAGTGTGCGTTTTATGCCCCGGAGGCGCTATCGGTCCTACAAAATCTATTCCCCATTTTGCAAACACTCTTGCCCCCATCATTGGCCTTAAGGACATATCGTCGCACGCTCTTGGAATTTTTGTTTTCTGGCACTCATCACATCGTTTGACAAACTCTTCAGCATCCATGAATAGTGTAGGCCACCATATGCCCGCAATAAGAATTGCTTTAGCCATTTTGTCAGCTGAGAAGTGTCCACCAGCTTGTCCGCTGTGTGCTTGCTCTAAGATAGGAATGTATTCCTCTTTGGTCGCACACATTCTCAATTGATGGTCCTTTCCCCTCTTGTAAAGAGCGTCCTCAATCATTACATAGTTTTCTGCCTCTTTCATGATTGTTTTGATTCGCGATCTACTCATCCCCTCAGGCAGTGTCATGGTGGTGAGGTATTCAACGATGTAGTTACTCCATCAGGGTGCTACAGACAATCTGAATAGAGTCACGTGTTCTATTGGCTTTTGAAGCGTGCATTTGCACAAGATTTGACATGCATATGAACACTATGTTGCATTTTTGGCCAATACACACCCGTTCTCATCAATCTCTGGTACATCTGTGCATGCTCATTGTGAATTCCCGTTGTTTGTACATGAGCCTGATTTAGGTACAATTCCCGTTCGTCAGGTTCAATACAAAGCCTAAGGATTTGATCCGTTCCCTATTTATATAACCTGCCCGCTAACATTACTAATGATCTGGATGCTGCAATGGTAGATGGTTGTCTTGTCATATTCGAAGACCGGATAGTCAGCAAAGGAATTAAGTCCTCGCTCTATCTTGGAACTATTTCTATGTTGAAAAGATACGCATCTGGCAGATCATCGTCAACTCCTACAGGGTTTTCTCCATGCATCATTCTAGATAAATGGTCCGCTCTTTGGTATGTAGTACCTTTCTTGACCACTACTGTGAAATCAAACTCAAGCAGTATGATGAACCATCGAACAATCCTTCCCGTACTGCAAGGTTTGTTTACTAAGTACAATAGTGCTTGGTGATCAAAAAGAATACAAATTTATTGGAAAGTAAGTAGTGTCTAAACTTTTTCACCGCATAGACCATACCTAATCCCTCCCTCTCAGTTGTCGTGTAATCCCTCTCTGCGTTGTTCAATTGTCTACTGGAGTAACTTATTGGAAAATCCATGTTGTTCTCTCCAGGTTGTGCAAGTATGCATCCTATTGCATACGCTGATGCATCCACGTGAATGTGAAAGATCTTTTCCCAATCCGGAGCTTTCAATATTGGAGCGGAAATTAATCTCTGCTTCAACGTTTGAAAAGCTTCTTCGCACTCTTTCCACTGTCCACTCAAATTTAGTTATCAGTGCGTAAAGTGGTTTTGCAATTATAGCGTATGAGTAGATAAATCTGCGATAATACCCCATAATGACTCATAAATGCCTATACCTCTTTCACCCTTGCTGGTCGTGGTAGATCAACAATGACGCTGATCTTCTCCATGTTTGTCGAAATCTCATTTTTGGACACTATATGTCCCAATATTTTGCCATGTCTTACCATGAAGACGCATTTTTCTGGATTCAGGCAAATGCGATACAACTTGCATTTTTCGAACACCTTGGTCAAGTGCTCTATGTGCTCCAGTCTTACAAGGAGTGAACGCACAAGTCATCCATGTAAATTTCTAAGAATTGTCTTAGATATTCTTTAAAAGCATGACCCATTAGCCTTTGAAATGTAGCTGGTGCATTTGTTGGGCCAAAAGCCATTATCACATCTCTATATTGTTTAAGAGTAGCTACCAAAAGCTTTTCCTCCTCATCAGTAAGATCCGTGGCAATATATGCAGGTTTTGGATCTTCTCCTGGCTCCGCTAGATCTATTCATTTGGCTTTTTCAGGACCGTCATACGATGTACCCGGTTCTTTTAATTCCCTCATAGGTTGTTGCACTATGATTTTCCTATCTTGTATGGTATATTTCTTATAATGGGACGGTGCATCTATCTTGTCAGAACCCGTATCGTCATTTGTTTCAAAGTCGGTCGTCCATATGTCTCTAAGGGTTCGCTTGAGCTTGTTGTACTCTTCTTTCCTCTCTGTTTTGGTCATTTCGGACCCCGTTTTCCTCTCCTTTTGCCACTTAGTCATCCGCTTCTCGTGTCTGTTCTTCTTATTGTTTTCCCATGGTTTAGTTTTGGTAAACCGGCCAGTGACCATGTCTTTGACACAATCCTCAGCTTTGACAAGTTTTAGATATCCCGTTCTGTCATTGACAAGAGGCATAGGATTATGCTTATTCGTCCTTTATTTTCTGGCTCTCTTGGATTTATACCGCTTCTGTCGACTAGGTTTTTGGTTATGAAACTCGTAAAACCTGTCCTGTCTCATTCTGTATTTTCCATTCCTCTCTGATGCGCTTGATCTTTCATCATCAGCCTCTATCAGTTGGTTTTCGTCGTCCAATGATGGAAAGTCACAGCATAGTGAATCCGTGAATTCCTCTTCTGTTTTATTCCTATCGTTCACTACAGATACCTCATTAGTTATTCATTTACAACCAGTCTCACGTGGAGGTTTTTCCTGTTCCTCGTTCTCAGATCCCGACTCAAGGACAACGCTAGCCATTTGCAACGTTACTAGGTCGTATCCTTCTTCGTCACAAAATTTCGTAGGTGTGCATTCGTTAACACATACGTCCAAGGTGACAATATTTGAGTCCACCCGAATGGCTCAAATAGATGTTCCGGGAAAGGTTCTGAGAAATAAGCCTCGTCTTCGGCGGATCTTTCCAGAACGCATTCCTCTCGGATTATCTCACCACATTTGGATGCTCCACACATCCAGACATGCGCTATTGTTTGCATCCACGCAGGTATTTCTTTTTCATTTACAGTGGTAGAATTAAATTCTTGCGCTAGTGTTTTCACAACGTCTCTATAGCTATGATCCTTCATGTTGATTTTCGTTATTAGTTCCTCGTGCCTTAGGTAGATTTGATCGTAACCCCAATCCTGTATCATTTTGAGTTGATGCATGAACGGTCGTCCCAAAATAATGTCAAAGTTGTCCGTTTTTCCGAAATCCACCACAGCAAAGGTGTGCTCATAGTTAATTCCACACGAAGTTACAATTATTTGGTCCAGGATCCCCAACGGCCTCTCTACATACCCATCTGCGAGTTGCAGTTTCATCCTAGTTTTTCTGAGAGCTGGACGGCCCCACTTCTCCCAGATTTGCTTTGTAGCAATCGCTACTCCAGCTCCACTGTCTAGTATAGCAATTGTTGTTATATCCTGATACTCAACAGGTAATGTTGTGTTACCCTCCTCTCCTTCGCAGTAATCTCCGACCTTGTTTATGGGCACTGGTCGGGCTTTGGGTTGACTTCCCCGTTCGTTTTCTTCTTCCGGAGGGTTTTTCGAAAGGAGGAATCTTTATTCCCTTGTGCTCCATATGTTTTGCCATGTCTTCCCACAAATGTGGTTTGACTCTCAAGAGTTCAGACAGCGTGATGGTGCATGTTATAGGTGTCGATAGCATCTCTTGAAGACTCTTTGAGTCAACCATACGTGGGATAGTTCTTATCTGGGATGGAACTAACCTTATCTCTGATTGTGCCTCATGTTCACCTATAAATGAAGGCAGGGTTTTCAAGGATTGGGCTTTGCTTTCTACCAAAATTTCCGTTCCCGCATCCCCATACAACGATTGTATATCGGCTGGAAAAAATCCGTTATCCATGTTAATTTTAGGAATTGGAGCAGATTGTAATGTCGCGCTTCCATTCTTTCTGTTTCTAATGGTTTCCCATAAGTGTTGTGGCCATTGTTTTTCCACCTCCGAAATTGGCATCATCATCATTGATTTAGCGTCATCAGTCATGTTTGGCACAACTCGCTGATCCAGTGGCAATACTGTTTCTGGCTTGGGTTCGTTTAATCGTTTTGGTTCATAGATTTTTAGTTTTTCTCGCTCTTTGTGAATCAATACTTCTTGTTCTGGGGTTCTAGTTATTTCAGGTTCCATCAACGCCTCGGCTGTCTCAATGAGGTATTTAAACATTTCCAAACGCTTCGTTCCACTTCTGGTTGAGGATAAGTCAACCATCTTTGCTCTAAGGTTTGGTTTGTTTTTAGCCTTGCTTCGTATGCTTGTAATAGAGCATCTAACGGCTCTAGCACTTTGTCAACCAAGACTGATCCTCCTGAGGACTCTTTCCTCGGTTTGTTGTTGGCCTCAGTTGTTTTACTCTCTCTCTCTTGTTTGAGTTGTTCCCTTGTTTCATGCAACTCGTTTTGCATGGCAATTTGCGTTTTCACCTTCTCGTTTTCATCCTATCTCGTTTTGCCTTCCAGGATTTTCGCTGAGTTCTAACGGATAAACTCTCATTTTCTGTTGGTATGGGCAACTCGACCTTTTTCTCCAAAGTTTCGTTTTTTCCTAAATCCTTAGTTTGGGCTTTCGTTATCGCGTTGATTCGGATCATGGGATCGGTTTCTGATCCGCTACTAGCGCTTGGTATCACCCCCACAATATTCATAGTCGCTTTTCCCTTGTTGTCCGGATTCTTTGGGCAATCTGGTAATATGTGATTCACGCCACATCTGCCGCAAAACCCAAAAATTTTCACTCTTTTGCCTTGAAAGGACAGTTACGCTCCCAATGATCCGTACTTCCACAGCTATAGCACTGTCCAATTGTTGGTTGATTTTGAGGAGGTGGTCCCATAGGTTGTCCTGTTCTATTGGGATATCCGTAATTTTGGTTCGCAATGAACATTAACGTTCTCTCGTCTACCAAATATTGATCTCTCGAAGGTTGTGCTATATACGTTGGTGGTGCCATACCCTCACTATTTCCCCACGGTTGATATGCTTCGCCTGCGTATATTTGTGATTCGGGTTCAGTTGCATAAGGCTCATTTGGTTCCTCGTAATAAGACACTTTAAGTGTACTATCGTTCCTGGTGATGCTTCATAAGGTTGAGCGTATCTAATCATGGCCCTATTTTCCTGTGGTAATGGAGGTTGTTGACCCAACACAGGTTGAGGTCTGTTTGCTCCAGCTACCAAATTCATATTTGGTCCAACTTGATACCTTGGAGGAGGTGGTTGAGATGGTCCTGCTGGAGGTCCATACGGTCTTTCCCTCACAAAATTTTTGTTATAAAAACACTCTTCAGTGCTATGATTCGTCCATTTCTGCTCTATGGCACACCATTTCAGTACTCGTCCACTCGCAACTGGAGATTTAGGCTGTTGTGTGCACCATGGCGTCGGATGATCCCCCCCGCACGCGTCACACTTCCTCGTCTGAGACTGTCTCATCACCGGATTTTGATATCACATGTTGTTGCATTCTCTTTGTTACCTCCTCTATCAATTGATCAGCTGTTGGCATCAAGGACGCCTGAGCATCTTTCTTGGTAGAGGGTTCACTCTTAATCGATGAAGAGCCACTGGCTATTAAATCAGTATCCTCGGACACTTCCCCATATGCTTTGCAGTTGTCGACAAGATATAATGCTTCCCTCATAACCTGCTGAAATGTGCTACATGCCTTCAAGTGAAGGTCCTTTTTCAAGGTTTCATTCCTAAGTCCTTCAACGAAGAGCACATACGTCCTGCGGTAATTCTCTTCTCGGGCATCTCTCAATGTATTGCTTGAATCTCAAGGTCGCTTCCTTCACTTTTTCATTCTCCCTTTGTTTAAAAGCATATATCTGCGATACAGTATTATGCTTTATACCCCATTTTGAGAATTCTTCTGTGAACTCGCGCAATACATGTTCAATATTCGGAAAACTTTCAGGGTTTAAAGGTTGAAACCATGTTAAGGCCGTCCCTCCAAGTTCAGCCCGAATCCCTCGTATTGAGTATGGAAATCAGTGATCTGCTCCGCTCTTAAGACTTGCTTGAAAAGCGATACATGGGCATATGGATCCCTCGAGCCGCTATACTTCTTTGACATGCACTTTGCTACTTGGGACGGTCTGATCCGTCTATGGCCTGCGGTCACTCTCATTGCTCCCATGTCCCGACTTAATCGTTCTCGTACATCAGGAGGTCGTAGGTTGCTCTCGTTGACTCACCCCCCCAAATCTACTACTAGGAGGCAAATGTGATGGGATGGCTGCAACTGTCGGACCTACAGCCGTATGTGTAGAGATAGGAACCGTACTACCTCGATTCGTAGCCATCGATTCTCTGGAATGTAATGTTTCCATGGGGCTTGGCATCGAATAATGAGGCCGACTGAAAGAATCAGCTACATGAGTCCTCCCTCCACCTGTGGTTAACGGTTCTGGCACAACAGTTGTAGGTGCTGTTCTAAGAGGGCTTGGACTGACATAGTAATGGTGAAGTGGTCCCCCAAAATACGTATAACCCTCCAATTCTTTTTTGTCGATTGCTGCATATCGTCTTCCATACTTGTCATATGCGGCAATTTTCATTTCCACTCCCTCGGTGTAGGTGAAGACATAAAGTTTTTTTCGCTCAGTCATCTCCCCAACGTAGGGTTCCTCACATCTATAATAGAGATCTTACTCTCCATTATTATACTTGTATAGCCCCAGGTAGACATTATCCGTGTTGATTCGCATCGTTTCGTTTTCTCGCCTTAATTTCACATTCGGTAAGTTCATGTGGAGCCCTTTCCTCATGTTCCTCGTCTATTTTGGCTTTTGTGCCCATCAATCCCCACTTGTCTACAATGTTAGGATTTAGGACTACCAAATACATGATACCCTCGTCATCTAGGTACCTGTCTCCACTATAGCTTACAGACACCAAGTCCCTGAACTCGCTTGGTCTATCTTCT
Organism: Adiantum capillus-veneris; assembly: GCF_014529385.1. NCBI lineage: Eukaryota > Viridiplantae > Streptophyta > Polypodiopsida > Polypodiales > Pteridaceae > Adiantum > Adiantum capillus-veneris. The sequence goes on from NC_140936.1 coordinate 90,648,101, forward strand.
ATTTTCACACAGTAGCGGTCCATACCGTCTTTGTATATCTTGGCACCTTGCTTGTTGTCATATTGATACTTGATGAACAATAGCTTTAGCGTGGCCGAGGGGTCTGATGGTCATGCGACCATGTTTTCTCTCTCGCTTAGTTTTATTTGCCCAAGTGTTCTGCGAAGCTCTCTGAAGATCTCTCTGAAGAAGTATCGGAAATGACTTCTTCAAGGATCGGTTCCAATTGGCGTACTATCCCTTGGTTTACACTCTCCTCCGTTGACACGACACTCGTTTGATCCGCTAAATTTAGGTGTGTGGTGTTGATTTGTTTTCCCGATCTCAAAAACATGAAGAAAGTGGGATTTACTGACCGAATCCAAACCTCTTACCTGGAGATGGAAAAATCTTTCAATTCCGACGATTGCATGGGCTGTTACTTGACCGGTCTCTGCAAGTGAATACACTGGATAGCTATGAGATCACTATATCATTCCAATTGTTAGCAGATTCAACACTTCAAAATGATCTTAACACAATTTTGCTTGCAAATTATTGACAATATGTCCAATTTGAGTTTTGAAAACTCCTGGTATCTTTTGTAACCTAGGTTTATGATCAGGTCAAAAATGAGCTAGATCTGGGCCAGAGGTACATCGATCGCGATCGTACTTCTGGGTCCAAATCAGATGAAACTTTACCAGCTTGTTCACTAAGCTATTTTAAGACTACCTGCCAGACACTTTTGTATTTGGACTCAAAAAAGTCAAGTTTTTATCATTTCTTGGTTGGAAGTGCCTGTTTTCCCAATTTTATAAATTTGACTTGATTTTGGTGTTTGTTTTGGGAAATGAAAGCTATTTGGGATTGTCTTGTATACAGGCTATCCCTCTGTATGCTTTCCTTCTCAGTTTTGACGTGTTTTGGTCTACTGAAAGTCAATTTCTATGCTAATTTAGCAATTTTTGACTTGGATCTGTATTCACTGGTTTTGACCAATTTTTTGTGGTTTTTGAGACCCTAGGTCCTTTAGACTTTTATGTTTGTATACACTTGAGGATCCCACAGATGAAATCTCGTCAAAATTTGGCACTTAGGTACACCGATCGTGATTGTAGTTCTGAGCCCAAATTAGACCAAATTTGGCATGCTTGTAGACACTGATGTTTTAAGGCTATCCCCCAAGTCTTTTTGCATTTGGATCACCAAAAGTCAAGATTTTACAGTTTCTGGGTCTGTCAGGCTATTTTTACCCAAGTGGCCAGATTCCTTGATTTTTGATGTTTTTGGGTGTGGTTGCTTTAGACAAACTTGTTTAGAATCTTATCAGAGAAGGCACATGTCAAATCTTGTCCAATTCTGGCAGTGAGGTACACCGATCGCGATTGTAGTACAGAGGCCAAATCTGATGAAATTTTGTCTGCTCCCTCTGATAAGTGTTTCCCAGTGTTTGGTGCTACCACTTTGTGATTTGAATCAATTTCAGCTCTGTTTGGTCAGATTTTCAAAATTTCAGAGTCTTATAGCCTTTTTTCGAAAGTTATGGTTTTTCTTTTCTCGACTCTAACTTTTATCCCAAATCTGACTGGAATGTGATTTACTTATCCTACTCCTAAGTACAGAAATGAAAGAACATAAGAAAATGAATCAAACAAAACAAACAGGATAAAAAATGGATGATGGATCAGTACTCAATCGATACAAAGAAATTTGAAGAGAAAAAATTGCTTGAAGCAACCTCACTCACAAACTCCCTATATCTCTCAAAGAGTAGATCTAGCCAGTCCACCGACCCTAGACTCCACTAAGCTCTAAACCCCTGTCTAGATGCTTCACTGAAATGTAAATGGAATGGAAATTATCTTTTGGAACAATAACAAAACCGTGAATACGGACTCGGTCACTCATCACACTAAGATTCATTCCCCGGCAGCGGCGCCAATGTTTGCGGGTCGTCGCGACGGTCGTCCATAGCATAGCTCTCAAGCATCAACATAAAATTATCGATACAGAGGAAGCGATTTGGATAAGGCATGGAAACTCATTAGGTTGTCAATCCTAATGCAGTGAACTTGAAGAGATGAAACTACTAACTCTACAAGCAAATCAATCGCACTAAAGCCAAGCAATCTACCTATGTCCTTCTACACAGCTCTACAGTCATCACGCCCGTTCACCATGCAAATCATATCGGAATCGCACGAAACTTGAAGGGAAGCTACAGGGGGACTATCAGGAACAGATCCTATCACTGTCACAGCATTCTGGAGAGGTACAACGATCGCGATTGTTCGTCCTAAAGTACGCAAAAACAATAAACGAATGATCCTAAAGGGTCGTTTTTAGGTCCCTAAAGCCTCTCCTAGGGTCAAAACAACATAAAATACGCATATAAACACTCAAAACAACGATTTAAGGCCTAGACGGATGTGTCTGAAACCTTCACCGAATCTTGAATGCTTACACTTGAATGGAAGAGCAGAGTAAGAGGAACACAATGCAAGAAACAAAACTGAATTTGGATTACCGTAGCCGCAATGGCGAAGATTACAAGTTTGAACAAGAAGGAGCTCTCTTTCGTACGCTGTCTTCTCAGTTTTTCCTCCAAAAAGATTATCCAAAACTTACAGAAAATGACCTTTATAGATTAGGTCTTTGCAAAAATGGCTTGTCCGGCCATAAGCTCCTAATCTTAAAACTGGCTCTCTAATATACAATTTGCTCCCAAAAGAATAATCATACATCCTTGACAATTTCCCGGCTTAGAGATACTTCTTTACAAAAGAATTTTACATTGGCCACGGCCGCCTGTTGCTTCTTCCGCCAAACAGCGGCTCTCAAAAACATGTTGTGCTTGTCAATTCTTTGGCTCATATGTATGTTTTGGTGCTCATATGTATGATGTGGTGCCATTGGTCAACATGTATGCCAAATGTGGGACTCCATGGAGCCCTGGGCTGTTTCTATAGATGCAAAGTGAGGGCACCTCTCCAGATGCAATCACCTATGCTTTCGTCTTGAACGCATGTGACATTGCCTTGATGTCTAGAATGTCGTTCTTCAAGTGTATTTGATTGCGGGATATGCCCAATAGTGACAAGACCAAGGACCTCAGACTGGGTCTCTATTTTCAAGATGCAAAGCGAGGACATTTCTCCTGATGTAATCATTGATGCTTGCATCTTGAAAGCATGTGGCACTACGTAGGAGCAAGATCACGTATGCGAAATGTGTTGTTCTTGGGAAAGCACCAAAGAGTGCTTGAGGAGCTTTCTGTCCTGAATGCTGTCTCTTATAATGCACTGATTGCGGGATATGCTTAACATAGAATGCTCTGGGTTGTAATCACCTATGCTTGCATCTTGAATGCATGTGGCATGTGGTTCTACGCAAGGTGTTTGAAATGGGCACTGAAATTCACAATTATATTGTTATTCAGAGGCTGTTGAAAAAAGAAGTCGTGCTTGGCTTTGTCTTGGTCGATATGTGTGCCACTCAGCAGATGCAAAGCGAGGGTCTCTCTCCAGATGCAATCACCTTGCAAGATGTTGAAAGGTGTTGTGGCTCTACGCAAGGCGTTGGCAGGGCACATAAATTCACAATTATATTGCTAATCAGAGGTTGTTGAAAATAGAAGTCGTGCTTAGCACTGTCTTGGTCGATATGTATGTCAAATGTGGTGCGCTTGAGAAAGCACAAAAAGTTCTTGAGGAGCTTCCTGTCCAGAACGTCACCTCTTGGAATGCATTGTTTGCAGGATGTGCTCAACGAGAGCAGGGCTAGAAAGCTCTAGGATTTTTTCAGCAGATGCGAAGCAAGGGCCTCTCCGGGTGCAATCACCTACACATGCCTTTTGAAGGCATGTGGATCTACTCAAGATGCTGATATTGGTAGAAAACTTCACAATTAGTCGAAGACTCTTGAAGAAAGGTGTTGTGTGCTTATTACTGCCTCGGTCAATATGTATGTCAAATGTGATGCGCTTGAGAAAGCACAAACAGTGCTTGAGGAGCTCCCTGTCCGGAGTGCCACCACTTCCAATGAACGCAATGATTTCGGAATGTGCACAACAAGAGCAGGGCGAGCGTCCATGTGATTGTCCTCTTTTTTAACGTTTATCAGCTAAGTGCACAAAAATTCACAATTACATTGTTAAAAAATGATTTCATACTTGGCACTCTCCTGGCCCATATGTATGCCAAATGTGGTGTTCTTGAGAGAGCAGAAAAATTGCTTCAGGAGCTTCCTATTTCGAATGTCAGCATTGATTGTGGGATGTGCGCAAGAGAGCAAGGCCAGAAAGCTCTTGGCCATCTTCACTGTATGCAAAGAAGACGAAATGTCAGCATTGATTGTGGGATGTGCGCAAGAAGAGCAGGGCTAGAAAGCTCTTGGCCTCCACATAAGCGTGCATCTTTAATGCATGTGGCTATACGCAAGATGCTGATATGGGCTTAAAAATTAACTCTGAAATTGTTAGTCAGGGTGTGTTGTGCAAAAAAACTTCCGTGCTTGGCAATGCCTTGGTCGATATGTATGCCAAATGTGCTACGGGATTGTCGTCTTTTGGAACGCATTGATTGCAGGATATGATCGACAAGGACCAGGCCAGTAAGCTTTGGGATGTTTTCAGCAGGTGCTTGAGGAGCTTACTATTCGAAACGACGTTCTGATTGTGTGTTAGGCACAGTAGGAGCAGGGACAAAAACCTCTAGCTATTTTCAGCGGATGCAAAGCAAGGGCCTCTGTCCAGATGCAATCACCTACACGTGTATCTTTGAAGGCATGTTGCTCTATGAAAGATGTTGATATGGGCTTAAAAATTCACTTTGATATTGTTAGTCAGGGGCTGTTGCAAAAAATTCCGTGTTTGGCAATCCTTAGGTCGATATGTATGCCAAATGTGGTGCTGGAACGCACGAATTGTAGGATATGCCCAGCAAGGAAGCTCTAGGCTGTTTTTGATAGGTGCTCGAGGAGCTTACTACTCGGAACAGCACGAAAATTTGATTGCGGGACACACACAACAAGAGCAGGGAAAAAGCTCTAGGCTGTTTTCAACGGATGCAAAGCGAGGACCACTGTTCAAATGCAATCACCTATGCGTGCATCTTGAAGGCATATGGCTGCACGCAAGACGCTGATATGGGCACAAAACTTCACAATAAGTGAGAGACTGTTGAAAAAAGTGGTCGTGCTTGGCACTATCTTGCTCGATATGCATGCCAAATATGGTGCGCTTGGGAAAAGCACAAAAATTCACCATCAATTTTAGTGGTTGATGAAGATCGTGTGGCAAGGAAGCACTATCTTGCTCAATATGCATGGCAAATATGGTGCGCTTGAGAAAGCATAAAAAGTGCTTGAGGAGCTTCCTGTCCGAAAATTCGCCTCTTGTAAGGCACTGAATGAGTGGAATATATTGTTAGTCAGAGGCTGTTAAAAAAGATTTCGTGCTTGGTGTACTTGTTGGTTGATATGTATGCCAAATGTGGTGTGCTTGAGGAAGCACAAAAGGGCAGGAGGAGCTTCCTGTCCGGAATGTCACCTCTTCCAAGGAATGCACTAATTGCGGGATTGCATAACAAGACCAGGGCCCAAAATCTCGGATTCCAATTACCTACATAGGCATCTTGAAGGCATGTCCGCTCTACGCAAGATGTTGATATGGGCACAAAATTACATTGTCAAAAAATATGCCGTGGTTGACACTATCTGTCGATATGTATGCCTAATGTTGTGTGCTTGAGAAAGCAAAAAAATTGCTGCAGGAGCTTCGTGTTTGGAATTGCAGCACTGATTGTGGGAAGTGCGCAATGAGAGCTGGGCTCGAAAGCTCTAGGCTGTTTTCATCAGATGCGAAGCGAGGGCCTCACCCACAACAGGAGCAGGGTCAGAAAGCTCTCGGCTGTTTTCAGTGGATTCAAAGAGACGACCTCTCTCCAACTGCAATCACATACGCATGCACCTTGAAGGTATGTGGCTATACACAAGATGACAATATGAGCTTTAAAATTCACTCTGATACTGTTAGTCAAGGGTTGTTGCAAAAAATTGTCTTGCTTGGCAATGCCTTGGTCGATACGTATGCTAAATGTGGTGCACTTCAAAAATCACAAAACGTGTGAGGAGCTTCCAGTCTCGAATGCCTCTCTTGGAGTCCATTGACTGCGGGATACGCGCGACAGGAGCAAGATAGAAAGCTCTCGATTGTTTTGAACAGTGGATGAAGCTCTGGGGTGTGTTAACCAAATACAAAGGGAAAGCCGACCCCGCCTCCAATATGCACCTACGCACTCAAAATGGTCCTCTACCACTGTAAAAAGGAGCCCTCTTGGAGCTTCCATACCAAAGCTTGGTAACGCAACTTTAGACTTTGCAATGTCCACTCCGCCTCCACTATCATGTTTGTTTCGAGCAGTGCTGTTATACGGAAGCTTAAATGTAACTTGCATGCCTCGACGATAGTCAATCTATCGTACGGTGAGTAACCATTATCATTTATTGATTTTTGACACTGAGAATGCAGTTATTGAACTCACTGAAAATGGCGTGCTACCGTGGGAATGCCACATTCCCTCGTATTATAAAAATTGGGGAGGACTGTGCAAACTCTCCCATGCAAGGAGACTTGCATGTTTTCTTTTTTTTCGAATCATAAAAATGAGACAACAAACAATTAATAACAGTAACATCTTGTACGATTACAAATATCGAGCTTGATAAAACTCTAACCCTCGTTGTGGTTTTTTGCGAGGTAAACCTCTGAAAGACAAGCTCGATTTGCTCATGATTGTCTTTGAGAAGATACAATGTGACCCAGTGCGGTATGGCTTTGCAAAAGCCGCTGCGTTAGAATCTCATCATGAATCAGCTTCGTAGCTTTGATTGTGGCACAAGCTACAATGTATAAACGTATGTCAGTGCATTGGTGAAACACACTGGTGCACTCATGGACATGTAAATTTGAAATGTCATCTCTTGGACAATGTCACTCGTGGATGGAAAGGGAAGAGCTGTCTTCAAATTCAAATCTCTTATACTTGCACCTTCTAACCTTGTTGCCTTATGCAAGAAATCAACATGGTTGAGAGAATTCATGACGAGATCACCATATGAAGCAGCTTTGGAAGGAATCTGCAAAAACTACTATCCACAAATTAATCAAGAACCATTGCATGCCAAAATTGCATGCGTGAAAGGTATCAAGCTCTCTCTCTCTCTCTCTCTCTCTCTCTCTCTCTCTCCATCCATCCATTTTCTTTTTGGATATATACTCTTGTTGAATCTTCAAATGACACAATCACACTTACACAAGAAGATTTAAGATCATGGCATTTTATACACAAGACCATGTCTAACTTCGGGTCATAGGATTTATAGAAAACAAAGCATAAGCTCTCTCTCTCTCTCTCTCTCTCTCTCTCTCTCTCTCTCTCTCTCTCTCTCTCTCTCTCCCCTAGTGTCTCTCTCTCTCTCTCTCTCTCTCTCAAGCACGCTTTGACTGTAAAGACTTGGTATGAAGTCTTCTTCCCTCATAGCTTTTCCCTTCTAGGTTCTAATACTTCGTTAGTACATAGCGACATCCAAAAATATTGTTTTCTCTTACTCTCGGACTCACTTCAATTCAATACAAATGCAGCTAACGAAGCACTCTAGTTACTTCGTTAGCGTAGAAGGCAAAATCGCAGCACTTCGCTCTCATTAACCCACGTGGCTACTCTATTAAAACAAAAACCACAGCAATGAAAAGCTCTAAAAAAACTACATCGTCAAAAGCTACCAACTGCCAAGTGAATAAAATAAGCTCTCTTTACACAAAGGGAATGAGGGACACATGTCAGCTCCCTAGCACAGATGCCCACAAGGTGTACCCAATTCCTATTGGATGGCCTTGGAGGTGGACCAATGAGAATTAGGCTAGAGTAAATCTAGTTTAGTTAAATTAAAAACACTTAATAAAAGAACCAATAAGAATTAAGCTCTCTAGAAGACTATTGGACAATCTCTCAAGGGGACCAATGAGCATTCAGCAGCCCAATGGCTTGCCTGATTCCTATTGGCTAGGAGGCAAAGGGGTCCAATGAGAGTTTAGTTGAATTAAATGATTACCTAAAGCTCTCACAAAAGGGGAAAGGGGGACACATGTCAGAAGGCTATCACTTATGCTGCTTAATTACCATTGGCTAAGCCTGGGGAGGTCCAATAGGATGCTAGCAAGAGAAAATAGCAAGAGGGGTCGACCAAGAGAGAGAGAGGGGGCTGATTTTTTAAAGTCATTATTACCTACACACTCACACTAGCTCATGTTTGAAGTAAAGAAGACTCTCTCTCCTTCTCAAGCTTTAATGGAAAGCTTATCACCTACTCTAAGCTTGTGAGAAGGGAGGCCTACACCAACAACTCTTGGCTTTGTGATGCAAATCCAACCAAGAGCCAAGCTTCAATGCATGCTCATCTCCTCTACCATGCTAATTACTAAGCTAAGCTATGCTAATATGAGTGATTATGTAAGGAGATGTACATCTTTCTCGTAAGAATACTCCTCCTTCCTCTCAATCTACTCTCATACCCCACTAGCTCTCACCATCTTCGAAGGTGTGTGAGGTCTTGGGTCTGAGACCGTGAGGGAATTGATGTTGTGTTTGATAAGTGTTTTGCGTAGTGCATGAAGTTTCCATCTTCATTGCACTAGCTAGTATTGAAGGAACCCAAGAAATTGTATTGTAAAATTTTTCTCTTGATGGGAGAACTCATAATACAAAGCCTTTTGAAGATGGGACCGGCTCCATGCAAATCCGGTCCTCAACTGTTGTCAATTGCTTAATTTCTCTCTCATTTATAGTATTGTTCATGCTATCTAACTAGGTGTTATGCCTTTTGTTGCTTTCTCCACCCAAGCACTCTTGTTGATCTCATTAGGAATCTATTCTAATGAAATGCTCACTATGTTTTCCGCTACACACAAGTTACTAGGCCATTAAATGTTACAGTGTGTGTGTGTGTGTGTGTGTGTGTGTGTGTGTGTGAGAGAGAGAGAGAGAGAGAGAGAGAGAGAGAGGAGAGAGGGGCGGGTATACCTGTTTCACAAAGGGCGTTGAAACTTAGATCTACAGATCTGAGTTTTTTTATGCTCTCGGATTATTTTTTACAGGGTTGACATCGCTATGAACGTCGCTATGTAACAAAGAGTATAGTGACCTCATAGCAACGCGTCTAATTTTTCACATTTTAACATCGCAGTACCAGCATCGCTTTGTTGAAAAACTTCTTGTAGTGACTCACATACATGTGCTGGTGCCTCATTTTCAAATGGCACTAATAAAAACTAGCATGTGTGCCTTGAACTAAGTTTGAGCCTAATGCCCACTTCTTAGGCATCTAAGACACTTGGCCTCGACCCTCGTCTTAGTATCCTACATAGCAATAGCAAGTCAAGCCTTAACTTATGTTTGAACCCCACATCTATGTGCTAGTGCCTAAAACCCAATTTGAGCGTGTCAGTTTAAGCGAGGCATGTGATCCCACACAACAACAAAAGTGAGGCTTGAACTTAAGTTTAAGCCTCCTATTTGTGCGCCAGGGCCTCGTTTCTATATGGCATAAAGGTCCCCCAAACAATCATAAGATCAAACTTTATTTTTAAAAAAACCCTAAATTTTAGTCTCCTCTCAAAAAGTGGGACTTGAATATTTCCCAAAATTCCTAAACATGCAGCTAAAATTACACTTTGCAAAATCAGCTCTACCTTCCCCCCTACGAGAAAAATTCTGATAAAATCTACCCCTTTCTTGCATATTGTTGGTATGGCCTCATTCTCATAACCCTTGAGGTACCTTCTTGTTTTGCTAGTTCTGGGTTTATAGTGATATCATTGATACACCACTTTGCAGATCAAAGAACAAGACTCAAACTACTGAATCATTAACGGTACATAGCATATTTATAGTGAAACAAATGCCAAGAATCCTAAGGGTCCAAAAATTTTATGTACATTATCAACACTGATTACAACACTAAGAGGAGACACAAGCTCAAAGGAACAAGAGAGACCATCCATGAATGAGTCTGCATGTGCAATACTCAATTGTATAGCACACCTACATCCAAAGAAATGGCTTGGTGCATGTGTGTAGCACTTATTGTCTATCTCAGATTATCTGCAAGATCTACATATCAAGAACCTATGGTCACCATGTGCAGACAAATTTTCCTAATACGAAGACCTACACCCTCAACTCTGCCCCATCCCAAACTATGGTGCATTTGATCATCATCAGTGGTGTTATAGCATGATTATTATGCTCCTCCATTGGTGTCTAAAAGCTAAAAGAACAATTCAACATAAAATTTGGCATACTCCCACCTCCGGACAGTGCTTGGGGGATGATACATCGAAAAAGGCAGGTAAAGTATGGCCTGCACCTGGGTATTCTAAAACCTGTTCTCAGTAGTGTCCTAATGGAGCAAAAGAAACTGTTCAACTTCCTCCCATCCAAATCTTGCATGGAACAGTTTTCCACTTTTCCGAAAGCTCGGGAGCTCCATGTTGGAAACAACAGCAACCAGCATTGCTGCTGCAGCAAGCGGTAAAGGAGACAACTCAATCTGGTAACGGGATAAGATATGTTGGAGCAAGCTATCCTCCCCCATGATGATCCCCACATCAGCCTCTAAAAGAGCAAGAATGTCATTGGCGCCATCCCCAACATAGACGACAAAGTTCCTGGTCAGACAATGGGCTGCCCGAATGCCCTGCAAGACTCTATCTTTGTCCAATGAGTCGCAAACATCACGGGTGAATGTGCCATCACAGACACCATAACAATCATAGTTGAGCTTGTTGGAGTCGACTGTGAGCTTGGTTTGTAGTTGGGCTAGAAAGCTCTCTCGGATGAGATCACCGGCCCAGTTCCAGGACACCACATGGAGTGGCACATCAAGACTGGCCAATCTCTGAAGGACTTCCAAGAAGTGGGTGCGAAAGGCAGCGTAGCTATGAGCCAAAGCTCTGACGTCCTCACTGGTGATGCCTTTGAGGAGGCCGGCCTTCATCGCTTGTTCATCATCACCTTTCTTAGGCTCCTGCAGGGAGAGCAGATATGCTTGGAGGCCCAAATCCTCTTTTTGGTCATGAGAGTCAATCAGTTTTTCCTCTACAGATGCCACATGATCCATCAGCTCTAACCATCTTGGGAGATTAACCCTCTCCCCCTCACTCATATAAACCGAAACTCACCGGATGCAGCAAACTTTGACATGTGGCACTGGAAAACCAGTCTCCTTAATATATAGTATAGATTTGCAAGCTTTTTGAATCGCAGGTAGTGCTTGCTTTTTAGCGCTAGCTTTATTAATTGCAAGAGGCAGTCGCAATTGCGCTCTATTGATCCAAGCACACATATTGAAGGGAAGACCTTTGCAGGGTGAGATTTCATGATGAGAGTGCTAGTCAAGGGCTGTTCAAAAACATGTCGTTCTTGGTAGGGAAGACCTCTCTCTAAATGCAAATCTCATATGCCTGCACCTTAAAGGCCTCTTGCCTTCTGTAAGATGTTCACATGGGAAAGAGAATTCACAATGAGATTCCTACTTAGGGGTTGCTGGACAAACATGTGCTTGGCAATGCTTTGGTCGATATGTATGTCAAATGTGGGATCCTTATACAAGCACATAAAGTTCTTCATGAGCTTTCTGTCCAGACGGTCATCTCTTGGAATGTATTTGCTACAGGATATGCCCAGCATGGCTCTGGCAAGGAAGCATTAAGATGTCTTCACTAGATGTGAAGGAAAATCCTTTCTTCACGGCTAAGATGCTCACTAGATATGCACAGCATGGTTGTGGCAAGGAAGCATTGAGAGGTTTCCGCCAAATGCAAAGGAAAGGCCTTTCTTCAAATGCAATCACCTATGCAGTCGGCATTGTGAGGGGGCCCTTGGAGAAACATGTTGTGTATGGAAATATGATGATTGATATGTACACCAAATGTGGTGCCCTTATGAAAGCACGAAAGACTTTCTTGATGGGGTTTTTTTCTGAAATGTCGTCTCTCGAGACATGTTGATCGTAGGATATGTCTAACTTGGTGATGTTGTCTCCTAGAGCGAGTTGGTTGCAAGATATGTTGATCACGGTTGGCCAACAGTCATAGTGGTGCTATTAGTGAAAAATGTCGTGCCTTGCAGCGCATGAAAGGTTCTTGAGGTTCATGCCAAAATTCAAAAAAATGATGATGTTGAAAAAAGATGTCGTGCTTGGTATTTTCCTGGTCGATATGAATGCCAAATGTGGCGCAGTTGAGAACACAAAAAGTGCTTAAGGAGCTTCCTGTCTGAAATGTTGCCTCTTGGAATACACTGATTGCGAGATGTGCACAACAAGAGAAGGGAAAAAAAAATTTAAGTCATTATCAACTGATGCAAAGCAAGTGTATCATTCCAAATTCAGTCGCCTATACTTTTGGCTTGAAGGCTATGCTTACATCTTGAAGGTATGTGGCTCTATGCAAGTGCTCGAGGAGCTTCTTGTCCGGAGTGTGGATTCTTGAATGCAGTAATTGCAAGATTTTCACAAAGGGGCAGGGCTAGAAAGCTCTAATCTGCTTTCAACAGAGGCGAAGCGAGGGCGTCTCTCCAGTTGTTTTAGTTGGATGCGAAGTGAGGTTTCTCGCTAAATGAGGTCTCTTGGAGTGCTCTTATAAGAAGATATGCCCAACAAGGGTTGGCCGAGGAAGCTGAGAACTGTTTTTGTTGGGATGAAACGCGAGGGCAACTCCCCACAACAACTGTCTTTCTCAGTGTGCTCATTGCATGGATTGTTGCTTAGCGGCTCTCAAAAACATGCTGTGCTTGTCAATTCTTTGGCTCATATGCATGTTTTGGTGCTCATATGTATGATGTGGTGCCATTAGTCAACATGTATGCCAAATGTGGGACTCCATGTAGCCCTGGGCTGTTTCTACAGATGCAAAGTGAGGTCACATCTCCAGATGCAATCACCTATGCTTTCGTCTTGAACGCATGTGACATTGCCTTGATGTCTAGAATGTCGTCTCTTCAAGTGCATTTGATTGCGGGATATGCCCAGTAGTGACAAGACCAGGGACCTCTGACTGGGTCGCTATTTTCAAGATGCAAAGCGGGGACATTTGTCATGATGTAATCATTGATGCTTGCATCTTGAAAGCATGTGGCACTACGTACGAGAAAAGATCACGTATGCGAAATGTGGTGTTCTTGGGAAAGCACCAAAGAGTGCTTGAGGAGCTTTCTATCCTGAATGCCGTCTCTTAGAACGCACTGATTGTGGGATATGCTTAACATAGAACGCTCTGGGTTGTAATCACCTATGCTTGCATCTTGAATGCATGTGGCATGTGGTTCTACGCAAGGTGCTGAAATGGGCACTGAAATTCACAATTATATTGTTATTCAGAGGTTGTTGAAAAAAGAAGTCTTGCTTGGCTTTGTCTTGGTCGATATGTGTGCCACTAAGCAGATGCAAAGCGAGGGTCTCTCTCCAGATGCAATCACCTTGTAGGATGCTGAAGGCATGTGGCTCTACGCAAGGTGCTGGCAGGGCACAGAAATTCACAATTATATTGCTAATCAGAGGCTGTTGAAAATAGAAGTCGTGCTTGGCACTGTCTTGATCGATATGTATGTCAAATATGGTGCGCTTGAGAAAGCACAAAAAGTGCTTGAGGAGCTTCCTGTCCAGAACGTCGCCTCTTGGAATGCATTGTTTGCAGGATGTGCTCAACGAGAGCAGGGCTAGAAAGCTCTAGGCTTTTTTCAGCAGATGTGAAGCAAGGGCCTCTCTCCGGGTGCAATCACCTACACATGCCTCTTGAAGGCATGTGGCTCTACTCAAGATGCTGATATTGGTAGAAAACTTCACAATTAGTCGAAGAATCTTGAAAAAAGGTGTTGTGCTTATTATTGCCTTGGCCAATATGTATGTCAAATGTGATGCGCTTGAGAAAGCACAAACAGTGCTTGAGGAGCTTCCTGTCCGGAATGCCACCAATCCCAAACACCAAGTAGAGCTTGTCACTCTACTATGGAAGACTGATAGGACTAATGTGCAGACATGCTTGCGGCAGCCTCAGGCTCTCAAGCACCAAATGGACTAGTCATCCATTGTGGAATGATGTCGTAGGGTAACATAGGGATCCTCTACCCGCTAAGAAAAGGACTCATGAATATTCTTTATCTTCTCTACACCATAGTCGATGACGACTATGATTTCAAGAGAGAGGTAATGTCATAATAATCAATATCTAATTCTCCTAAATGATTTTCTCATCTTAAACTGATCATTTAATATGGGGAAGTGCCAGGGGAGAAAAAGCTAGAATATTGGTTAAGATAGAAGACCGGCCACAGTAGGGATCCAAATGAGGGAAAATAGGGATCCAAAGGGGGGGCCATCTGCAAAAGAGCCATGTGCAACAATGGGCTAAAAAGACCCTAAGGTTCAGCCCATCAAGACTTCCAAAATGCTAAGGTTCCAAAATTCAAAGGTTGTGTCCAAAGGTCAACCCTAGGAGAATTGGATGCTTTGTGTGTGACCCAAAAAGTCTTTGCAATCCCTACTTGGGAGGGGGCGAGCCTTTCTTGTAGGGGATGAGAGAGAAAGTCACACACACACACACACACACACAAGCTCCCTTTACACAAAGGGAATGAGGGGCACATGTCAGCTCCCTAGCCCAGATGCCCACAAGGTGTGCCCAATTCCTATTGGATGGCCTTGGAGGTGGACCAATGAGAATTAGGCTAGAGTAAATCTAGTTTAATTAATTTAAAAACACTTAATAAAAGAACCAATGAGAATTAAGTCCTCTAGAAGACTATTGGACAGTCTCCCAAGTGGTCCAATGAGCATTCAACAGCCCAATGGCTTGCTTGATTCCTATTGGCCAGGAGGCAAGGCCAGGAGGCAAAGGGGTCCAATGAGAGTTTAGTTGAATTATTAAATTATCTAAAGCTCTCACAAAAGGGGGAAAGGGGACACATGTTAGAAGGCTATCACTTATGCTGCTTAATAATCATTGGCTTGACTTGGGGAGGTCCAATGGGGAGATAGCAAGAGCAATTAGCAAGAGGGCTCGCCCAAGAGAGAGAGGGGGCTGATTTTTTGCAAGGCATTACCACACACACACACACACACACACACACATAGTCTATGTGTGAAGTAAAGAAGACTATCTCTTCCCAAGCTTTAATGGAGAGCTCATCACCTACTCCAAGCTTGTGAGATAGAAGCCTACATCGACATACTCTCGGCATGTGGATGCAAATCCAACCAAGAGCCAAGATTCAATGCATTCTCATCTCCTCTACCAAGCTAATTACTAAGCTAAGCTATGCTAATATGAGTGATTATGTGAGGAGATGTACATCTTTCTCGTAAGATACTCCTTCTTCCTCTCAATCTACTCTCATACCCTGCTAGCTCTCACCATCTTCGAAGGTGTGTGAGGTCTTGGGTCTGAGACCAAGGATAATTTATGTTGTGTTTGTTAAGTGTTTTGCTTAGTGCATGAAGCTTTCATCTTCATTGCACTAGCTAGTCTTGAAGGAACACAAAGAATTGTATTGTACAATGTCTCTCTTGATGGGAGAAACCATAATACAAAGCCTTTTGGAGGGGGGACCGGCTCCATGCAAATCCGGTCCTCAATTGTTGTCAATATCTTAATTTCTCTCTCTTTTGAAAGTATTGTTCATGCTATCTAACTAGATGTTATGCTTTTTGTTGCTCTCTCCACCCAAGCACTCTTGTAATTCTCATTAGGAATCTATTCTAATGAAATGTCCACTATGTTCATGCTAATTTCCGCTACACACAAGTTTTTAGGCCATTAAATGTTACACTGATATGGGCTTAAAAATTAAGTCTGAAATTGTTAGTCAGGGGTTGTTGCAAAAAACTTCCGTGCTTGGCAATGCCTTGGTCGATATGTATGCCAAATGTGCTACGGGACTCTCGTCTTTTGAAACGCATTGATTGTAGGATATGATCGACAAGGGCCAGGCCAGAAAGCTTTGGGCTGTTTTCAGAAGGTGCTTGAGGAGCTTACTATTCGAAACGACCTTCTGATTGTGGGTTATGCACAGTAGGAGCAGGGATAGAAACCTCTAGGATATTTTCAGGGGATGCAAAGCGAGGGCCTCTGTCTAGATGCAATCACCTACACGTGTATCTTGAAGGCATGTGGCTCTACGCAAGAAGTTGATATGGGCTTAAAAATTCACTTTGATATTGTTAGTCAGGGGCTGTTGCAAAAAATTCCGTCTTTGGCAATGCTTAGGTCGATATGTATGCCAAATGTGGTGTGGGATGTCGTCTTTTGGAACGCATGAATTGTAGGATATGCCCAGCAAGGAAGCTCTGGACTGTTTTCGATAGGTGCTCGAGGAGCTTACTACTCGGAACGGCGTGAAAATAGATTGCGGGACACACACAACAAGAGCAGGGGAAGAAAGCTCTAGGCTGTTTTCAATGGCTGCAAAGCGAGGACCACTGTTCAGATGCAATCACCTATGCGTGCATCTTGAAGGCATATGGCTGCACGCAAGACGCTGATATGGGCAGAAAACTTCACAATAAGTGAGAGACTGTTGAAAAAAGTGGTCGTGCTTGGCACTATCTTGCTCGATATGCATGCCAAATATGGTGCGCTTGGGAAAGCACAAAAATTCACATCAATTTTAGTGGTTGATGAAGATCGTGTGGCAAGGAAGCACTATCTTGCTCAATATGCATGGCAAATATGGTGTGCTTGAGAAAGCATAAAAAGTGCTTGAGGAGCTTCCTGTCCGGAATTTCGCCTCTTGTAAGGCACTGATTGTGGGAATATATTGTTAGTCAGAGGCTGTTCAAAAAAGATTTCGTGCTTGGCACTGTGTTGGTTGATATGTATGCTAAATGTGGTGTGCTTGAGCAAGCACAAAAAGTGCAAGAGGAGCTTCCTGTCCGGAATGTCACCTCTTCCAAGGAATGCACTAAATGCGGGATTGCGCAACAAGACCAGGGCCAGAATTCTCGGATTCCAATTACCTACATAGGCATCTTGAAGGCATGTCGCTCTACGCAAGATGTTGATATGGGCACAAAAATTACATTGTCAAAAAATATGCCGTGCTTGACACTATCTTGGTCGATATGTATGCCTAATGTTGTGTGCTTGAGAAAGCAAAAAAATTGCTGCAGGAGCTTCGTGTTTGGAATTGCAGCACTGATTGTGGGAAGTGCGCAATGAGAGCTGGGCTCGAAAGCTCTAGGCTGTTTTCATCAGATGCGAAGCGAGGGCCTCACCCACAACAGGAGCAGGGTCAGAAAGCTCTCGGCTGTTTTCAGTGGATTCAAAGAGACGACCTCTCTCCAACTGCAATCACATACGCATGCACCTTGAAGGTATGTGGCTATACACAAGATGACAATATGAGCTTTAAAATTCACTCTGATACTGTTAGTCAAGGGTTGTTGCAAAAAATTGTCTTGCTTGGCAATGCCTTGGTCGATACGTATGCTAATGTGGTGCACTTCAAAAATCACAAAACGTGTGAGGAGCTTCCAGTCTCGAATGCCTCTCTTGGAGTCCATTGACTGCGGGATACGCGCGACAGGAGCAAGATAGAAAGCTCTCGATTGTTTTGAACAGTGGATGAAGCTCTGGGGTGTGTTAACCAAATACAAAGGGAAAGCCGACCCCGCCTCCAATATGCACCTACGCACTCAAAATGGTCCTCTACCACTGTAAAAAGGAGCCCTCTTGGAGCTTCCATACCAAAGCTTGGTAACGCAACTTTAGACTTTGCAATGTCCACTCCGCCTCCACTATCATGTTTGTTTCGAGCATGCTGTTATACGGAATCTTAAATGCAACTTGCATGCCTCGACGATAGTCAATCTATCGTACAGCGAGTAACCATTACCATTTCTTGATTTTTGACACTGAGAATGCAGTTATTGAACTCACTGAAAATGGCGCGCTGCCATGGGCCCTGGCACGTTCCCTCTTATTATAAAAATGGGGGAGGACTGTGCAAACTCTCCCATGCAAGGAGACTTGCATGTTTTCTTTTTTTTCGAATCATAAAAATGGGACAACAAACAATTAATAACAGTAACATCTTGTATGATTACAAATATCGAGCTTGATAAAACTCTAACCCTCCTTGTGGTTTTTTGCGAGGTAAACCTCTGAAAGACAAGGTCGATTTGCTCTAGATTGTCTTTGAGAAGATACAATGTGAGTGTGTTTCACCAATGTAGTGACATACGTTTACGCATTGTAGCTTGTGCCACAATCAAAGCTACAAAGTTGATTCATGATGAGATTCTAACGCAGCGGCTTTTGCAAAGCCATACCGCACTGGTTGGTGCACTCATGGACATGTAAATTTGAAATGTCGTCTCTTGGACAATGTCACTCGTGGATGGAAAGGGAAGAGCTGTCTTCAACTTCAAATCTCCTATACTTGCACCTTCTAACCTTGTTGCCTTACACAAGAAATCAACATGGTTGAGAGAATTCATGACGAGATCACCATATGAAGCAGCTTTGGGTGGAGTCTGCAAAAACTACTATCCACAAATTAATCAAGAACCATTGCATGCCAAAATTTCATGCGTGAAAGGTATCAAGCTCTCTCTCTCTCTCTCTCTCTCTCTCTCTCTCTCTCTCTCTCTCTCTCTCTCTCGCTCTCTCTCTCTCTCTCCATCCATTTTCTTTTTGGATATATACTCTTGTTGAATCTTCAAATGACACAATCACACTTACACAAGAAGATTTAAGATCATGGCGTTGTAAACACAAGACCATGTCTAACTTCGGGTCATAGGATTTATAGAAATCAAAGCATAAGCTCTCTCTCTCTCTCTCTCTCTCTCTCTCTCTCTCTCTCTCTCTCTCTCTTAGTGTCTCTCTCTCTCAAGCACGCTTTGACTGTAAAGACTTGGTATGAAGCCTTCTTCCCTCATAGCTTTTTCCTTTTAGGTTCTAATACTTCGTTAGTACATAGCGAGATCCAAAAAATTTGTTTTCTCTTACTCTCGGACTCACTTCAATTCAATACAAATGCAGCTAACCAAGCACTCTAGTTACTTCGTTAGCGTAGAAGGCAAAATCACAGCATTGCGCTCTCATTAACCCATGTGGCTACTCTATTAAAACAAAAACCACAGCAATGAAAAGCTCTAAAAAAAACTACGTCGTCAAAAGCTACCAACTACCAAGTAAATAAAATAAAAAAAGACTACGTTGTCAAAAGCTACCAACTGCCAAGTGAATAAAATAAAAAAAGAATTCTGTGTTGCTCTCAGCAGCAATTCGATCTTCTTCGCAAGCAGTTTGCAGGCTCCTAGAAGCAACTCGGAGCTTTGTCTGCATGTTTGTCTCTAGCCACTATTTGAGAGAGAGAGAGAGAGAGAGAGAGAGAGAGAGAGAGAGAGAGAGAGAGAGAGAGAGAGAGAGAGAGAGAGAGAGAGAGAGAGAGAGAGAGAGAGAGAGAGAGAGAGAGAGAGAGAGAGAGAGGGCTATGAAGCTAGTAGCATCTTTTTCTCTCAGCAGCAATTCGATCTTCTCCACAAGCAGTTCACAGGTTCCCAGAAGCAACTCGGAGCTTTGTCTGCAGGTTTGTCTCTGGCCACTGTTTGAGAGAGAGAGAGACAGAGAGAGAGAGAAGGCTATGAAGCTAGTAGAATCTTTTGATGCTCCTCCTTTCAACCAAAGCCATCATCATAGCACGTTATAATTTCCGCACACATATACTCACAAGAGTAATTGCTACAGGAGGCTGCGACTTCTTTCTAGCTAGTACAACAGGAAGTAACAAGCATTGTTGGATGTGGGTCTACAGATTACCCTTCTCTTTCCATGCTTTTCTTCTGTGCTCCAAAATAGCGTACATTTACCCTACGCTTAAGCAACTTATTAGGAGGTTAATTAGCAGCTTCTACTCACATATGAAGTCATATAAGAGAAAGCAATGGAGACAAAAGTTAAAAGTACTTGCTCGCACAGAGCTTTAATGGACCAGACCCTACTGCCTTTGACTCGTCCTCTGATCTATGTTGCTGGGAGTGGCAACACCCATCTATGGTGTTGGAAGTGGCAACGCCTAACTAGTTGTTGTACTGGCACCTTATACCTGTTCACATGAAATCAAAGAGCCATGAAGAAAAGCCTACCTCATCGACATAACGAGAGCATTCTTCAGTAGCATAGAGTCTATAGGCCAAGCTCCTCCCTATTCATTCCAACATTAGAAGGTCGACAATGTCACTGTTTGCCTCATCGGCATGTTGGAATCGAATTTCTTTTTCAGTGAAGCCTTGGCACCATCTATGGTGTTGGAAGTAGAAACGCCCAGCTAGCTGTTGTACTTGCACCTTATACCTGTTACATGAAAGCAAAGAGCCATGAAGAAAAGCCTACCTCGTTGACATGGCGAGAGCATTCTTCAGTAGCATAGAGTATGTAGGCCAAGATCCTCCCTATTCATTCTAGCAGTAGAAGGTCGACAATGTAGCTGTTTGCCTCATCGGCATATTGGAATCGACTTTCTTTTGCACTGACACTGAAGCCTCTGCGCCTTCCGCGCGTAGCAATCATAACATCTTTGTGTGCAACAAGACCCAAGTGGCTAGCTGAACAGTATGTCCAGCTTCAACTACCTTACTCAGCTCGTTTATGCAGGCGCAATTAGTTATGACTAGCATTATGCCGCTCCAAGTATAGCTCATGTAGATTCAACAACCATGTGTCCTCAGCCATCCTTCAATGTTCATGGAAATGATATACAACATGTCCCATGCCTAATTCTAAAGATTCACACCATTTCTATTCCGCGCAATATGCCCGCCTAGCAGCAAGCCAGACAGACCCGGAAAGGAGTATCGAAGATCTTTCAAACCCTGGTAATATTTCGCAGATCATCAAGCTGGAGAGTACTTTGGATGCTTGCCGACGTGATGAGCACTCCCAAAGCTCAGATATTTCGTGCGATCAACCCATGGCAGAGGTATGTTCTACTAGTGCTACTGAAGCAGAAGATATCAGATTTCAATCGATGATCAGTTGGTCTGATCTGTAGTCGAATCACCAAAACTCATCGCAGCACGTTAAAATTTCTGCACACACATACTCACAGGAGTAATTGCTACAAGAGGCTGCGACTTCTTTCTAGCTAGTACTACAGGAAGTAACAAGCATTGCTGGATGTGGATCTATAGATTGCCCTTCTCTTTCCATGCTTTTCTTCTGTGCTCCAAAATAGCTCGCATTTACCCTACGCTTAAGAACCTTATTAGGAGGTTAATTAGCAGCTTCTACTCACATATGACATCATATAAGAGAAAGCAATGGAAACAAAAGTTAAAAGTACTTGTTCGCGTAGAGCTTTAATGGAACCATCAAACGCGAACCCTACTGCCTTCGACTCATCCTCTGATCTATGGTGCTGGGAGTGGAAACACCCATCTATGGTGTTGAAAGTGGCAACGCCCAACTAGTTGTTGTATTGGCACCTTATACCTATTCACATGAAAGCAAAGAGCCATGAAGAAAATCCTACCTTGTCAACATGGCGAGAGCATTCTTCAGTAGCATATAGGCCAAGCATGACATCTTTCCATTTGTACTGAGCGACTCTGTATATGCTTTGGTAGCCCATTGGGCTTCTCCTCGGCCATTTTCACACCGACATCGAGTGCTCGATTACTGTCCATCATCAACAATGCCAAGATCTGCATTTTGAGTCCTTCATTCCTCTCACATTTGAGAACGTAGTTAATGAACGCACTAAAAATTGCACACTGTCGTGGGAATGGCATGTTTTCTCGTATTATAAAAATTGGGGAGGACTATGCAAAATCCCCAATGCAAGGAGACTTGCATGTTTTTTTTTTTTGAAACATAAAAATGGAACAACAAACACTTAATAACATTAACATCTTCTATGATTACAAACATTGATCTTGACAAAACTCTAACCCTGTTTGTAGTTTTGTGTGAGGTACACCTCTAAAACACTATGATTGGTAACCCAAACATGCTCTCAGGTAAAAAAATCTAACACGCTTTGATGAATGAATATATATATATATATATATATATATATATATATATATATATATATATATATATATATATCGCCCCCTCCCCGCTTCATTTTAATGTCTCACCCCCCAATTACTAAACATCTTAGACATAACTAATAGCATCAAATAATAGAATTTGTCGATTTCTTTTCATTGAAGAAATGTTGGAAATGGCATATACAAATGACAAGAATTCAAACAACAGAGAGAGATTGAATCAAAGAATTGATACAATCTAAAATCTAAAAACATTGGGACATGAAGATCATTGCATTGTCAAAATAGGATTATGTCAACTCAAGGTAATAGGAATCGTGGAAAACAAAGCACAAGCTCTCTCTCTCTCTCTCTCTCTCTCTCTCTCTCTCTCTCTCTCTCACACACACACACACACACACACACACACACACACACACACACACACACACACACACATACAACATTTCTCTTCTATGTTCTTGTTTTCTCTTACCCTTGGATCCACTTCAGTTCAATACAAATACGTCTAACGAAGCACTCTAGTTTTTCTTTTTGCCTTTCTCACAATTGTGAGTTTAGATAATTTATAATAACCCAATAAGAATACAACTATAGGTTTCTGTGTCTCTGATGGAACTATAGCCCCTTAAGACATGTTGTGCTTGAGGGCTATTGTATTAAAAAGCAATTCTTAAAGCCTAAGCCTAGACCGCCATGTTTCCCCATGGGATTGCCTTGTCTATAAAGGCCACGGGACAAAGTCAAGGGATCTATAGTGGAGATTTAATCTTCATTGATCCCATCTCGATGCTGACAAAAATTTTAGGCTCCCATCGTCGCATCGCGACTCGAACCCCCAAACTCCCACTTGACGCTCCCACTCCCTATCCAACCCACCTATCGCGACTTGCTGAAAGCGTAATGAGGACAATACTATATAAATTTGTCCCCCTTGCTACATTGATCCAACGGCCCAAAGCCCCCTGCGACGCTAATAAAGTGCCCTCGTCGTAGATCCCTCCACTCTCACCCCATGTCATTTATATATGAGGATGGAATTGTGGAAAATTAGTTTAGTAAAATCTAAACTTGGGATCCTGAGTTTATTTTCAACAGATTAGTTGTTCAGATCGATCATCGTTTCGCCCATCACTTGGGACCATTGATCCCATGGTTAAGACCCCATGGCACTTAAAGGGGGGATAAGCCTAGGATTATTAACAAGTGATAAAATCACGAGGTGAGGCTTGCCTCCAATCATACATAGCGTATTTGTATAAAGGAAACACAATACAATTATAGATGCACTAGCATATAAAATAAAAATAATAAAAGATATAAGTGTTGTAACATAAGCTCAAAGATAAATTTACCATGTAATTGCACTTTTACTTATTATGCATAATGATGGGGCAAAGACAATTGCCCAATATTTCTAGTCTAGTAAGGCCCCTGTCACATTAGGATAGGTGACCAGCTCAATTTTCAAAACACAACTTGCTATTTCATGTCACACTAGAATATGACGCTTTCGCTGCACGTATTCTTCCAGTAAATAGGCGATAGCCTGGCGGTGAAGCATCCAAGTCTCACGCTGAGTGTTATAGTTTGAGACCGCTGGTGTTCTCCCTTCTCGCATGTTCTTTTGCACGTGGACTCATTCTCCAAAAGGTGGACAGGCAAGTGAGTTCGTTTCTCCAATACAAGAGATCAACTTAATACCGATGCCAAATGGCAATATATGCGCAACTAAATCTGGAGGGAGACCCATGTTTCAAAAGATTAAGTTTTTGAATTTTGACGCTTATCCGACGGTTGTACTGACTGCTATTTAGCATTACATATTGACGCCTATCCTGAGGGTCATACCGACGTCACCTGTCAAACCAAAACCCGCGGCTTCTCTCTATGTTTTTTGTCCCATTTTTTTCTAAATCTCTCTTGCTCTGCTCCTCCTCTCTTGCTTCAGATCTACTGATGTGGAGCTTGTCAAGCTTGGGATATCCACTCACATACTCTCCTCCCTCAACAAGGTAAGACTCTTTTCAAGATTTATGCTAGATTTCTTTTAAGTGTGTGTGGTTTTTTTTTGCAGATTTGGCAGTTTTTTGTGCTCATATAGGCCGCATGGGTGAGTGCCCTATCCTTTTCTTCTCTTGCATACATACACATACACATGCAAATAATTCAACACGCAAATAAATAAAAATACACATAAATTTGAACATAATTAAACACACTTTGTGCACACGCAAATTTTCAAATGTAAAAAAAAACAATTGTTATTCATTAATTTTGATTGAATATTATCATTCACAAAAAAACATAATGAAATTTGGTAATTTAAAAAAAGTTTATTATGATTTAAATCAATTTATAATAAATTTTTTATTTCAATTTCGATCAATTTACAATTAGAGTTTTAATATTGATTTACAATCAATTATAATTAAATTTTTGTAATTTTATTTAAAAATTAATATACTGAATTGTACTTTTAATTAAATTGTGGCATGTTGCAGGTGTTATAAATGTTAGTGTTATAATAATTAGAATGTTTTAGCTAGGTTTTAGTATTATGTTTTAATTTAAATCGATTATCTTCATACGTTTGGCTGTCTTAATATGTCTACGTGGTCGAGGGATATGTGTTCGAAACGTGAGAAGAGTAAGCACCAGGCCTTTGGCTGTGAGAGGTGTGAAAGAGAAAGAATAGCAGACACTGAAAGCTCTTGCAATCACCATAATCATCAATTAATTGAATAATGCTTTGAGTACAAGTTTATCCTTAGCCAAGGCGGGTTGTTAGCAGCACCGTCACTCGGATGATCTGCTAACTAGGAGTTTAAGCTCCTATTTTACAGGATTAACCAGGCCGTTAACAACATCGCGGATTAACACGATGATTAATCAATCTTTAGCTGATGACGTTGATGGGAATTCCCTCCTGTCTCTTTATCTGCTTCATCTACATTTAACATTCTACAAACCTCATGTAAGTTCTCGCTTTATCTGCTTCGACTGCTCTTGGATTTTTTGCAAACTTTAATTATACTCACTGCCTCAATTATTGCCAAACGTTCTGCATCTTGTAGCTCTGTGTGCTTGCATTGCCTTAAATGCCGCTCACAACTTTGTCCACTTCTTCAATTATCATCCGAATCTCTCAAAGCTCCTTCCTTTGTCCGCTTTCAAAATTATGTGGTATGCACCCTTTTTCTTCGCGCTTTGCCAACCTCGGGTTTAAGGCCGCCACTTTTGCTCAGACTTTTGGATCCTGCCTAGCTTTGGCTTAGTTGAAAGATATAGAGAAAGAGCCCTCACTTCTTTGCTTCAAACCCCTTCTACTACTCTTAATTTCTTTCCTTTCCTGCTCATCAAAGTCGAGAGAGAGCGAGAGCATCTCCTAGCTTATGCATGAGAGCGAGAGGAAGAGAGTTTCTCATTGCTTCCCCCATATCCCGACTCCCTCAAGCCTATCTCATCGTCTCTCTTGTTCAAGCAACTCATCCAGTTCTTCCTTGTTCAAGATCTCCCTTGTTCAAGCTCGAGAGAGGGAGCCTTCGATCTTGCCTACTTAAGAGCCTTTTAACTTCCCTTCTTCCTTGCCTTCGTCGGAGTTCTCCCCGCGCTTGTCAAGCTCTACCTTCCCTTGCATGCCCTTGTTACCTTCCTTCCCTTGTCAAACGAGGATGAGAGAGAGAGCGGGCGATTGCCCTTTGCCCTTGCTTCCCCTTGCTCCTCCTCATTCCTTCTTCCCTTTTGCACCACTCGTTGATCCCTTGATCTCGTTTATCTCCCCCTATTATTAGACTTCCGTAAGCAACGACGGCGCCATTGTTGCTAGTGCCGTGGGAAGCAGGAGTGATGATGTGGCATGGTCGATCTCTGACTGCACCAAATTCTGTGGATTTTGTCTTGAATGAGGGTGCCTAGGCCTGCTGAGGAGATCTCGTGTCACGACCGAGCTCGTCTGAGAACCAAAGCAGTTTGCACGAGCTCATCACCCTCTCCCCTGCACTCGTCCTTGTTGCTGAACACCATTCCCTCCTATTTGTTCCCCCCCCCCCCCCCCATCCACACTAAAACCCCTTACTTCCTTTAATGGGCGGCCACTGGCCCTACCCCCTCGGGCGACCCTTTGGTTCTTAGGCAAGCGACCATTGAGCTTTAATTTGAGTGGCCCTTGGCCCTTGTTGGGCACCACATTTAGCATACATTCCAGCCTAAGCAGTACATATTTCTCCATGGGAACCACATTTAGCATACACTTTAACCCGGGAATTGCACCGGCTCAAGCACTACAGAGCACAAATTTTTTCTCCGACTCGACATGGCTGCACACTATAGGAGACAAAATTTTGGGCAAATAACTCATCAAGAACTGTACATCCATCGTCGCAAACTCTGTGGGCCCACTAACTGATGTTGCCAAATCTGCCAAAAGTCATCTGGTACCTCATCATCGGTCGTTGTCACTGACTTCAAACATTAATATTTTACAGGCCCGGATCCGCTTGGCAAGCCTTAAATTCCTATGGACTTCTCAAGCTTCTTAGAATGCATACAAACCCTGCTAGGCTGTAAAATTCTCAGATGGCACTCCCCGGTGAAATTTAATTTGGTGATATCTTGGTAATCGTAACTCCGATCACTGATCTAAAAAGACTGACGTTGTCGGGGGATATGTGTTCGTTACGTGAGCCGGACAGGCACCGGGCCTCTGGCTGTGGGAGGTGTGAAAGAGAGAGAACAAGAACAACAGATGTAACTGAATCTGGAAATCACCGTAATCATCAATTAATTGATTAACGCTTGAGTACAACTTAATCCTTAGCCAAAGCGGCCTGTTAACAGCACCGTCACTTGGATCATCTGCTAACTAAGAGCTTAAGCTCCCATTTACAAGATTAACCAGGTCGTTAATGACACCGGACTTAACAAAATGCTTAATCAACTTCGGACTGATGTTGGTGATGGAAATTTTCTTTTGTTGCTTTATTTGCTTCAACTACCTCGCGGATTCTGCAAGTTTCAATTCACTTCACTACTTCGATCATCAAGCTTCAATTATTACCAATGTACATGCCTTCTCCTGCTTTCTTCTCTTGCTTTGGTTCAAGGCCAAGAGTGCTTCTCCTGCTTTCTTCTCTTGCTTTGGTTCAAGACCCAGCTCGCCATCTCAAGCCTGCTTGCTTACTTCAAGCTTCCCGTTTTCTTGTAAATCTCCTTCTCTATTTTTCTTGCCCTTCTCGTTGCTATCCTCCTTGCTCACTTCACCACCAAAATCTTGCTTTGCCGAGAACAAGTTCGAGAGAGAGAGAGAGAGAGAGAGAGAGAGAGAGAGAGAGAGAGAGAGAGAGAGAGAGAGAGAGAGAGAGAGAGAGAGAGAGAGAGAACATGAGCCTCCCTTGCTTATGAGAGGGAGAGACCGAGCCTCCTTCTTTGCCATGCCAGAGTTTGCCCTTCCTTCCGCAACCCTTTTCTTCTTGCTTTATTGCCCTCGTCGTTCTCCTTTTCAGCTTCCCTCTTCTCCCTTCCTCCTTTTCTAGTCGAGGATGAGAGCGAGAGAGAGCAAGCTTTGCTTGTTTGCTAGCCGACGACAAGAGCGAAAGAGAGTGAGAGAAAAGATCTTTGGTTCCCTGCCTTTTTTTCCAAGATCTCCTCGCCTTCGCCTCGTTTCCTCAGCTCCTCGCTATCCCTCCTTAGTTGCCTCACACCAAAGTTTTTTCCACTTTTTAAAAGCTATGCCCATTTCAGCACCGACGGCGGCGTCGTTGTGGAAATGGCATGGGTGAGCACAACAATTCCCGTTTCTGGCTCGCTGCCTCTTGAGCATCAGTTCCACTCGCGTGGACCTCCTTCTTCCCGTTGCGCATAGCTGATCGCTGCTCACCATCTCGCCATGCCTTCTTTCTTTTTTCTCTTGAGTTCACACTTATTCAGTCCCCTATTAATTTAGGGTGACTTTGGGCGGCCTTTTGGCCATTCCCTTGGGCGGCCTTGCCCCTTGGCTTCTTCTCGACACTTAAAAGGAACCCCATTTGGCATACACGCCGGCCATCCTCATCAAGGCTCTCATTAGCCCTAAACTAACAATAACATCGCGAATTTTACTACCCATATCAGCATCCCGAATAATGCCAAAATTACCCAGCTAGCAGTGCTGGCAATTTCATCAGCCTCAAGCCTTATTATCTGATCAAACGGAACTCTATCTCACGAACCGTAAATCCCTGTAGACCTCTCAAGCTGCATAAAATGCATACAAACCTTGCTGAGGCTATAAAATCCCAGATGGCACTCCGATCAAGCGGACCGAACTGGTATGGAGCCGGCCCCCAGCGAATCTTTGACGGCTAATATCTTGGCAACCAGAACTCTGATCGCTAATCTGAAAAGATCGACGCTCTCCACAAAGTGAGCACTTCAGGCATGTGCATTCATTTCATTTCTGTCACCTTAGCTGTAGTTGCCCAATCCGGTACGGATCTGCAATCGACTTGAAGTTTAAACTGCCATAACTTCTTCACCGTAGCTCCAATCGATGAGCCGTAAAGACAGGCCGGTAGAGCACTTCAAGTACTGCAGTTCTAGGTCACAATATCACATCCATGCCCACTTCAAGCATAGCACTTTTTAGCATCATTAAGGCATTTGTTGGCTCTTTTAAGCTGCATCTAGCATACATTAATAATTAAACTTGGCCTATTAACAAGCCCTCATCACTGACCATTAATCAAGTAGGCTTTCAATAAGCTTGATGTGCATCTTCTTGGCATATTTCTTAGCATGGGAGTGGAGCTGCACGACAACGCGCTCCACAAAGTGAGTACTTCAGGTTCGTGCATTCACTTCATTTTTGTCCTTTCAACTACAACTGCCCAATTCAGTACGGATTTGCAATTGACTCAAACTTCAAACTGCCATAACTTCTTCACCGTAGCTCCAATCAACGAGCATAAAGACAGGCTGGTAGAGCACTTCAAGCACTACAGTTCTAGATCATAAACTCACATTTGTGATCACTTCAAGCACACTCTTTTTTAGCATCATTAAGGCATATGTTGGCCCTTTAGAGATGCATCTGGCATACATTAATCATTAAGATTGGCCTGTTAACAAGCCCTGATCACTGCTCAATAAATGTGTAGGCTTCAAAGAAGCTTAGCTTGCATTTCTTTGCTCTTTTTCCCATCATGAAAGCGGAGCTGCACGACATCCACCCCCTCTGAACCTGCACAGCCTCCGGTATGTGCCAAACTGCACTTCAATCTGCATTTGCTATAGGTACCTTATGCTCTTTGCCATCATCAGACTCACGTAACTGGTAAACAAATGAAAAATAAAATAAGGCTCATACCCTATCATCATTGTTTTAGCTTAATCACTAGGTAGCTGCCCATCAAAAATCTTTGAACCGTATCTCCAGAGCATTCAATTATAGAAAACTTGTTTAGTGAACCTCGCCAGACTCAAGTGCTCCAATTAATGATGCACACGGCTTGACCATTAAGCTCGCTTTTGGGAACCCTGTCAAGTTCAAGTATGCCTTACTCTGTCTGCACACGAAATGGCCGTCAAGTCCTTTACTTTAAGTTTTAGTAGCAGAACCAACTCAAAAGATGTGAAGATACTTCATCAATTGTCCAATGATTTTAACTGGAAGCTAGCTATGTAAGCTTATTGAATGCATAACCAAAAACTCTACTGACTTAGCATAATCTAGAAATCAAAACCTTGTACCATGAAACCTGCTACAACAAATAACTAGTACTCTTCAAATCTACAACTTTGCACTTTAGTAGCCCCCACAATCAAATGGAAAACTAATAATTTGCCCCACTATTAGCATTCCTTTAAAAAAATTGCACCATCCTCTAGTATCATATGGAAAATACAAGAATTTCTAATCAATAGAGCATAAACATAAATTAATCCGCAAATCTTCATGCAAACCGCCTGGATCATATGGTATATAAATCAATTGCCCCAGACCATGCATATCCCTGCCACCTCCTGGGTCAAAAGCTAGCTCAAAATCTTCTACATCATAGGGTAGCATCAGATTCCATATAGCATCAGGTAGCACTAAATACTGCCATATCCCCTGTGCAACTGGCTCATACAATTGTTGATCATCAATCACAGGTAAAAGCATTGGCAGTGCACTTTCACTCTCACTAGTATTGAAATCCCAATCCTGCATATCTGAATACATCAATTCTCTGGTAAAACACTCTTCATTAGGCTCGCAAGATGCATCATAAAACAATTCTCTATCTTTTAGAAGCTCAAAATTAAGTAGAGCATGATCCAACAACTGCATAAGGTCATCATCAGCTGCATCTGGACAAACTTGCTCATGCATGAATCTAGATTGATTGGTATCCTTAGCATCTGTAATTGAGAATCCTTCCAAATCTTTGTTAAATAAGCACATATGATCTAGGTCCACCGCCTTAGAAGGTTCCTCCATCTTGCACATCTCAGGCTGCTGTAAACTAAGATTTCCACATATGACATGCATACTAAATACAATTGCTGTAAACTGCCCTGTATTTCTTTCACCCTCATCCAAATATCTTTGCACTTCTGTAGTGCAAAGTTCAGCATGTACATTGAAAATTTCATCTACTGCCATGTCTGTATCATCGACACAATGAAACCAATCATATTCAACACGAAGAGATTGTAGTTCACTATGCACCTCCTCTGAATTAGCATCATCAAGTTCATGATCATCCTGCCATAGTGTGAGCCCTGTGTCACAAATTCTTGATAGAGAAGAAGTTTGCTCCCCCTCTAAATCACCAACAAATTCAGGATTAGTCTGGCAGATCGGTAGCTCTAGGTCATAGAAACTTATCAAAGAAGGAGTCCGCACCCCCTCTGATTCACCATCATCACATTCAAGACCAATTTTCCACTTTGGTAGCTTGGCTTCACAACAACTTGTCAATGAAGGAGTCTACACCCCCTCTGAATCAACATTTTGCAGATCTTCAAGCACATACTCTTCCTTAACCAAGTCCTCAAAATTTGGTACATTCAAATTTGGTAAATCTGGTATTCCCAAATCCATGATTCTGCTGCTCTGAATCGCAAACTTACTTTGACCTATAACATCTGTATCATCAATCAACTCTATAATAGAATCTACACCAGTATCATCAATCCACTCTATGTTAGAATTTGTACCAAAAAAAAAATTCTCTGATCTTGAGTCAGTAGCAAAAGTATCAGTTGTAACCAAATCTTCATACATGTCTACTTGAATATGGCTGTACTCATTCACCTGCACAATCTCTTCTTGAGCTTTAGCCACTTCGTTGTTTCCTGATTTCTTTTTCTCATGTACTGTATGTATAGGTTCTTTGCAAAATTCACCCCGCGTATCCTGAGTTGCATGTGTAGATTCTTTGCAAAATTCACCCTGCATATCCTGAAGCTATAAAGCCTCACCCTCAAAGACTTCAACTTCATGCACAACATCTGCTAAACCTAGCTTTTCATACACAGATTCAACTATATCTTTATCACTAGCCTGTAAAAAGGTAGCATCCTGCACAATAAACTCATCAATCACAACTTCTAACTTTGATTGTACTTGTCCTCGGATATCTACGTAGTTTGGTAGACTTGGACTCTGTTTTTGATAGTTGTCATAATGCTCATAACTTACCTGTGCAATAGCTTCTTTAAATTATTCCCATTCGTCATTGCAGGCTTTGGTAACCTCTTGAATCTGCTCCTTCAAATCTAAACTCACTAACTGCTCAAAAGATCTGATCATTAACTCTTCTGGTATCCCTCTTACCTTGGTTTCCAACTCATAGCACTCTAGGTAGCCCTTTGGATCATATCCATCAAAGACTCGTCTCTCGTCGTATACTGCATCCAAAGCTTCATCCATTTGATTTTTCTTCTTTGCAGTCTCCATTTCATGCAAAGATCCTTGAACCAATTGAAGCATCTTTGAAAAATCTGGAACTTTTGACTTATCATCAAAATCATTTGCACTTAACTCTACAATCATCTTCATCATGTGCTCTAAATTCTCCATCTTTACCTCCCACCTCGACTCCTTTCGCGTCGGGTTCACCAAAGATGTTGGGGGATAAGTGTTCGAAACGTGAGCTAGGTAGGCGCCAGGCCTCTAGATGTGAGAGGTGTGAAAGAGAAAGAATAGCAGACACTGAAAGCTCTGGCAATCATCGTAATCATCAGTTAATTGAATAATGCTTTGAGTACAATTGAATCCTTAGCCAAGGTGGGCTGTTAGCAACACCGTCAGTTAGATCATCTGCTAACTAGGAGTTTAAGCTCCCGTTTTATAGGATTAACCGGGCCGTTAACGACACCGGGGCTTAACACGATGATTAATCAATCTTCAGCTAATGATGGTGATGGAACCTCCCTCCTATCGCTTTATCTACTTCATCTACATTCATCATTCTACAAACCTCATGTAAGTTCTCGCTTTATCTTCTTTGACTGCTCTTGGATTCCGCAAACTTTAATTCTACTCACTTCCTCAATTATTGCCAAACATTCTGTAACTTCTAGCTCTGTGTGATTGCACTGCCTTAATTGCCGCTCACAACTTTGTCCACTTCTTCAATTACCATCCGAAGCTTTCAAAGTTCCTTCCTTTGTCCACTTTTAAAAAATTATGTGGTATTCACTCTTTTTCTTCACGCTTTGCCGACCTCAGGTTTAAGGCCGCCACTTTTGCTCGGACTTTTGGATCGTGCCTAGCTTTGGCTTAGTCAAAAGATGTAGAGAAAGAGCCCTCACTTCTTTGCTTCAAACCCCTTATACTAATCTTAATTTCTTTCCTTTCTTGCTCATCAAGGTCGAGAAAAAGAGCGAGAGCATCTCCTAGCTTATGCAGGAGAGCGAGAGGAAGAGAGTGTCTCCTTGCTTCCTCCTTCTCCCGACTCCCTCAGGCCCATCTCATCTTCTCTCTTGTTCAAGCAACTCATCCTGTTCTTCCTTGTTCAAGCCCTCCCTTGTTCGAGCTCAAGAGAGGGAGCCTTCGTTCTTGCCTACTCGAGAGCCATTTAACTTCCCTTCTTCTTGCCTTCGTCGGAGTTCTCCCCACTCTTGTCAAGCTCTACCTTCCCTTGCATACCCTAGTTACCTTCCTTCCCTTGCCAAACGAGGACGAGAGAGAAAACGGGCAATTTCCCTTCGCCCTTGCTTCCTCTTGCTCCTCCTCATTCCTTCTCCCCTTTTGCACCACTTGTGGATCCCTTCACCTAGTTTAACTCCCCCTATTATTAGCCATCCCTAAGCAACAACGGCGTCGTCGTTGCTAGGGCTGTGGGAAGCGGGAGTGATGATGTGGCATGCTCAATCTCCGATTGCACCAAATCCGGTGGCTTTTGTCTTGAATGAGGGCGCCTAGGCCTGCTGAGGAGATCTTGTTTCACGGCATAGCTCTTCTGAGCACCACAGCGGTCTGCACGAGCTCATCACCCTCTCCCCTGTGCTTGTCCTTGCTGTTGAACGCCATTGCTTCGTAAAATTTTTTTCCCCCATCCACACTAAAACCCCTTACTTCCTTTAATGGGCGGCCTTCCCACCTTCTTGGGCGGCCACTGGCCCTACCCCCTCAGGCGACCCTTTGGTTCTTAGGCGGGTGGCCATTGAGTTTTAATTTGAGCGGCCCTTGGCCCTTGTTGGGCACCACATCTAGCATACATATCGGCCTAAGCACTACATCTCTCTCCATTGGGAACCACATTTAGCATACACTTTAGCCCGGGCATTGCAGCGGCTCAAGCACTGCAAAGTACACTGACTCGACATGGCTGCACACTATAGGAGACAAAATTTTGGGCAAATAACTTACCAAGAACTGTAAATCCATCGTCGCCAACTTTGTTTTCCCACTAACTGAGGTTGCGAAACCTGCCAAAAGTCATCTGGTACCTCATCATCGATCGTTGTCCCCGACTTCAAACATTAATATTTTACAGCTCCGAACTCCGCTTGGCAAGCCTTTAATTCCTATAGACTTCTCAAGCTGCTTAGAATGCATACAAACCCTGCTAGGCTGTAAAATTCCTAGATGGCACTCCGATCGAGCCGACCATACTGGTACGGAACTGACCCCTAGTGAAATTTAATTTGTCAAAATCTTGGTTATCGTAACTTCGATCATTGATTTGAAAAGATCAAAGTGCTCCACAAAGTGAGCACTTCAGGCCCGTGCATTTCTCTCGGCTAAAGCTACCCAATTCAGTACGGATCTGCAATTGACTCAAACTTCAAACTGCAACTTCTTCACCGTAGCTCCAATCAACGAGCCGTAAAGACAGACTGGTAGAGCACTTCAAGCACTACAGTTCTAGATCATAAACTCCCATATGTGATCACTTCAAGCACACTCTGTTTTAGTATCATTAAGGCATATATTGGCCTTTTAAAGCTGCATATGGCATACATTAATCATTAAACTTGGCCTGTTAACAAGCCCTGATCACTGCTCAATAAATGTGTAGGATTCAAAGAAGCTTAGCTTGCATTTCTTTGCTCTTGTTCCCATCATGAAAGCGGAGCTGCAGGACAACGTTAGATTATTAGGATTAGTGAGTTATGTTTAGGTTTACACTAAAGCTAGGTTAATTTATCTCTAAGGTAAAGCGACACTGTTATGTCGATAGCTCGTAGTTGGCTTTGTAAAGGCGGTTGGCTATTTTAGTCTTCTTAGGGTTAGCCGATTGAAGGAGTACGGGCGGAAGTGCGACACGAGAGAGAGTGCGAGAATAAGAGCACGATGATATGGTGAACTCGCTCTACTCTAATGTGTAGAGCATAGTGAGTTCTTATTAGGTTTTTACAAAAGAATATGTGTACATACCTGGCGGCCTGCCCACTTACCTGGGCGACCACATTGGGCTTTATACCCCAACAACCTCCCACTTAAAGTCCAATGTGGTACTTTAAGTGTGAGAGAAGCTACTATACAAGCTAATATACAAGAAATGTAGAGAAGTGATGTACTACCCTACACCTAACTGCTTGCGAAAATGCGCAAAGCTCTCTGAGGGAAGTCCTTTTGTAAGTAGATAAAGAGGATTTTCTGTGGTGTGAACTTTGACAAGCTGAAGTTGCTTATCCTCGAGCATTTCCCTGATGAAATGATACTTCACATCCACATGCTTTGTCTTTGAGTGATAAACTGGATTGCGAGCCAATTGTATAGCACTTTGACTATCACAATATAACACAGGCATCTCTTCTTTGATTCCCAAATCTGTTACTAGTCGATTAAGCCAAATTGATTCTTTGCATGCCTCTGATGCTGCAACATATTCAGCCTCTGTAGTAGACTGAGTAACACAATCTTGTAATCTAGAACGCCATGATACTGCTCCACCAACCAATGTAAAGACATACCTTGACGTAGACCTTCGGTTGTCTAAGTCACCTGCATAATCTGAGTCTGTAAAACCCTTTACACTTAGCTCCTGACTCCCATAGCATATACGCATACTCTTTGTAGCTTTCAGGTATCTCAATATTCCTTTCACTGCCTCCCAATGTTTCTTGCCTGGGTTTGACATGTATCGACTTACTACTCCCACTGCAAATGCAATGTCTGGGCGAGTAGCAATCATTGCATACATCAAACTACCCACTGCAGACACATATGGAATCTTATCCATTTCAGCCTGTTCTTCCTCAGACACAGGACAATCTTGTTTGCTAAGTTTCACATATGGTGGCAATGGAACACTTAGTGCCTTTCCCTTCTCCATATTGAAACGTTGCAAAACCTTGTCAATATACTCTGTTTGAGATAACCAAATCAACTTCTTTGATCTCTCTCTCTCAATGCGCATACCAGGTATATGACTTGCCTCACCCATGTCTTTCATGTCAAACGATTTTGCCATCTTTGACTTCAAAGCTGAAATTTCTTCCAAGTGCTTGCCAGCAATCAACATGTCATCCACATACAAAATAAGGATCAGCCAACTGCCATTCTTAGCCTTCTTTGTATATAGACAGTGATCGAACTCACTACGTTTGTAGCCTTGAGAAAGCATAAACTTGTGGAATTTATGGTACCATGCCCTCGGTGATTGTTTTAAGCCATAAAGACTCATTAACAACTGGCATACCCAATCTTCCTTGCCTTTCTCAACAAACCCTTCTGCCTGCTGCATGTAAATTTCCACATCTAAATCACCATGCAAGAACGCTGTCTTGACATCCATTTGGTGCAACACCAAATCTAATATGGCAACCAATGCAAGAAAGCATCTCAATATAGTCATCTTGACCACCGGAGAGAAGACTTCATCAAAGTCAATGCCTTGTTCTTGCTTAAAGCCCTTGGCAACAAGCCTTGCTTTGTACTTTGGCTGACTATCATGAGCGGTGATCTTATACCTGTAAACCCATTTACAAGGTAGAGCCTTTTTGCCCTATGGTAATTTAACTAGCTTCCATGTCTTGTTTTTATGCAGAGCTGTCATCTCTGACTGCATGGCCAATTGCCAATTCCCGGAGTCCTTCATTTGCACTACTTCCTTGTAACGTGAAGGCTCATTGCAATCAGTCAACATGACATAGTTCATAGATGGAACAAACCTATCAGGAGGTCGCGTGACACGTCCATATCTACGCACAATAGGTGGCTCAGGCTCAGCCACAACCTGTGGTTCCACTCTATCCTGTCCTTGCTCCTCTTGAGCCCTGACATTTTGTCTTGCACGTGCAGGTCCATCTTCTTGGAAGACGACTCTTCTAATCTCCTCAACCCTCTCTGGTTTAGAATGATATTTGTATTTATTAAAGTGAACATCATTGTTGCGGACAACCTTTCTGGATTCGGGATCCCAAAGTCTGTACCCCATCTCACCAGAATTACCATAGCCTAGAAAGATGCACTTTCTACTCTTTGGCTCAAGTTTGTTCCTAAATTCCTTTGGAACGTGAGTATATGCCTCACAGCCAAAAACTCTGAGATGCTTGTATGAGGGCATTTTGCCTGACCATACCATCTCTAGCACTGAATCCTTCTGCAAAAACTTGCTAGGAGATCTATTTACAAGATGAACAGCTGTTGATACAGCTTCAACCCAAAACCCATTTGGCAGCTATGCATTAGACAACATACTTGTGACCTTCTCTTGTATGGTCCTATACATCCTCTCAGCAACACCATTTTGAGGAGGATTGTAAGGAGCAGTAAGTTCACGTTTTATACCTTTTGACTCACAAAAGTCCTGAAAGGCCTTTGAAATATACTCTCCACCATTGTCAGTGCGTAAGCATTTAAGCTTCTTGCCACTCTGATTCTCCACAAGTGTCACAAACGTTTTGAAAACACTAAACGCTTCATCCTTGTGCTTGAGAAAGTAAACCCATACTTTCCTCGAGTAATCATCTATAAATGTCATAAAGTAAGAAGCTCCCCCTAGAGATAGGTTAGGCATAGGTCCACACAAATCACTATGAACAAGTGCCAACTGTGTATCTCTTCTACTGCTTCTATGCTTATGTGGCTGCTGTGTTTGCTTACCATACAGACAATGTTCACAGAATTCAAAATCATTAAATGAAAAGCCAGGCAAATAACCAGAACGAGACAAGATTTCCATT
Source organism: Adiantum capillus-veneris (assembly GCF_014529385.1). Classification (NCBI taxonomy): domain Eukaryota; kingdom Viridiplantae; phylum Streptophyta; class Polypodiopsida; order Polypodiales; family Pteridaceae; genus Adiantum; species Adiantum capillus-veneris. The sequence continues at coordinate 90,685,802 of NC_140936.1, forward strand.
CCCTTCTTGGACATATGTCGTAACCGGCTATGCCACAAAGAAACGTTCGGCTGCTCGGTTACATTGATTACATTTTTAGAGACATTTGATACATAAATCATGTAACGTCCTCCAGACTTTACTCCATGTGCTACTGTCATAGAACCCTTGGATATCTTCCACATGTTCTGTCCAAAAGTGGTGACGTAGCCAGCATCATCAAGTAAACCTGTGCTGATCAAGCTCTTTGTAATTGCGGGAACATGTCTCACATTCTTCAACGTGAAAGAAGAGCCATTCTGAAACTTCAATTGAACATCTCCAACACCTAAGATCTCACATGTCTGCCCATTGCCTAGCCGAACATGATCTTTAGTGGTCACATAAGAAGTAAACCACTCCTTGTTTGGAGACACATGAAGTGATGCGCCTGAGTCTATAATCCAGTCACTCAGTGCATTTCCATCAGATGCTGTAAGAAGAGCTGAGTCCATTGTATTCTTCAAGAAGTAGATGTCTCCTGACACTAGACTGCCATCCTCTGCAACAGTGTTTGTCACATTTATTTCTTGAATCTTCATTGAGGACTTGTTCTTCTCACCATGGTCTTCAGCTTTCTCTTTGCCTTTTTCTGCTTTCCATTCTTTGCAGTCTCTTTTCATGTGACCCTTCTTGCCACAATGGTAGCATTCTATGTCACTCTTGCCTTTAGCACTGCGAGACTTGCTACGAGACTGATTCCTCTTTCCACCTTTGTACTTTTCTTTGGTCCTTCCCCTGACAACTAAGGCTGTTCCTTTGCCTTTGTCCATTGTCTTTCTATTGGTTTCTTCAGTAAGCAGACTTCCTTCTACACTTGCTATGTTCAAACCATCTGGAGGTGCAAAATTACTCAAAGCTGTGCGAAAAGTGTCCCAACTTTCCGGCAATGTGATCAACAGGAACATAGCTCTAACAGGTTCATCAAACTTGACACCTTGAGCTGACAACTGACTATAGATTGTGTTGAATTCATTCAGATGATTGGACATAGGTGTCCCTTCTTTCATCTTCAAGTCAACAAGCTTCTTAAGCCAGTATACCTGTGAAGATGCACTCTGCTTCTCATAAAGATCACTCAGCTTTAACCATGCTTGATAAGCCGACATCTCGTCTGCTACATTGAAGTAAACGCTTTCTGCCAAAGTCAGAATAATGGTAGAAAGTGCCAATTCATCCATTTCGCTCCATTCATCTTCGTCCATATCTTCTGGTTTTATCCCCTTGAGCTTTATAGGTTTTATCAGCTTCTTTTGTACCAACACGTGCCAAATTTGCTTCTTCCACAATGGGAAATTGGTTCCATCCAGCTTCTTGATATTGTAAAGAGCAGTGTCCTGTGATCCAGCCATAGCTACGCTTCACACTAGTTTACTTTCCTGGGAAAAATTAGGCAGAGTTTCCCCTGTAAACTGACCTCTGAACCAATATCAACCCGTCAAATGAACCAAGAAAGCTTCAGATTCTGCAGAAATTTTGGCAGAGTCTCCTTTGTAAAATGGCTCTGGTGTACTAAAAACAGACCAAAAAATAGCTCAAAAAACCACTGTCTCTCTAACACTGTAAGCTGTGGGTAAACCTGTCCTGCACCTGTACTGTCTCTGACTGTCCTGTCACTGTCCTGTAAGCATAGACTGTGACAATGCCTCAACGGCAGTAAAGCAAAGATGCAATCCCAACTGTCTAACTCACAGTCAATACATCCTAGCTGCCTATCTAAGGGTGCTCGAGGGATCGCTCCAAGACCTGTATCACCGAAAGGATCTCAACATTCGAGAATCCCCTAGATCAATAAAACCTCACTCGACCTTCAACAAAGGCTGCAATAAATCTGACAGTACATAGACTTCCCACAAAGTCATACATCCACAAATTTCCCACTGTATGTTGTAACCGCTGCGGCGGTTGTTTGCTGCGTGACTCACAGCCAGCAAACCCTCAACAGACATACATCATCTTTGACAATACATCCCATGTGGAAGTACCTGCAATGTCAGAATGAAATCTGGAATATCAAGCAACAAACACAAGCTACCTGATGAACTAGTGGATGTCGCCTACAGTCTGTGTGTAGATGCGCTCGTGTCGTATGTGACACGCCTCCAAGAACTGTGAGCCGTCCTTCGATGTGTAGACAACCACAAATCAACACTCTGGGAGTGTCGATATCCTCAGCACCTGCAGTCGTAGGCCGAAAACCCCAAATTTGCAGAGTCGGATTAAGGACACGTTCTTATGTGGTATCCATGACAAGTGTGTAACAATCATGGCCAAGTACATGCAACTTGCCGCCATCGCCTAAGGCATGAGTGATACCCTCTGACGTATTTTCTAGATCATGTAAGAATAAATAGTCTTCATCTTCTATAATTATGCTGCTAAGATGGCTAATCTCCACTTTGGGAATTGCAGCAGGGTCATAGCTCTTAGGGTCGGGGCACCTTGGAGGTGCTAGCAATCTGCTCTCTCACTACAACTGCTTCTTCCAAGCCGTGGGGATATTCAACGGCTTGCAGTCTTTGCTCACTCTACACATCTATAGGGGGGCGGTCTTGGGATCTTTACGATCCGGCAACACCCCACCCACTGCCAAATGCGGGATCTCCATATCCTCCAAGGACGGCTCCTCGTTGACAAGGAAGAAGAGAGTGGCAATGCTGGATAGAAAAGATTGCCCAATTTTACACTTCTTGAAGGAGTCTACAACTTCCTTTGTCACTTGGGAGAAGTTGTTCGCCTCTTTTGCAATTGCCTCAAAGCGGGCTAGTCTCTTTGAAAATGCAATGTCGCCCTTGTGGATATAGCGAAGCAGACCACAGGGCAACCATCGCATGGCATTGTCTTCAAAGTTCATAGCATACTTGAGTATATGCATATGCATATACTCTATGATGTCATGAAAAGTGTCATTATGGAGTTGCATGGTTTTTTGTAAATCCACTGTGCGGGTGAAGAAGTCGTGAAGATTATTGTGTCCAACATATTCAGTGTCCTCTAAGAAAAAAGGAACCACGAAAGGAGGGTGTGTGGCTCTTTCGACGTTGTTGCTGCATGGGAGGAGGATACGCTAGCATGTGCTACCATGGAGATCTCTCTCTCTCTCTCTCTCTCTCTCTCTCTCTCTCTCTCTCTCTCTCTCTCTCTCTCTCTCTCTCTCTCTCTTTTTGTGTGTGTGCCTTTCTCTCTGTCTCACTCTCAAGTGTTGATAGAAAATAAAGAAGCCCTCCCCCCTTAATAAACACCCCCCTCTCGTCCCCACCCAATCGCGGCCTGCTGCAGAAAAAGATACCATCCCAAAGCTCTTTGATATACATACAATCACACATGGGTGCGCACACAAACACCCAAACAAAATCTAGAAAACTTAATCAATGAAGGTGATACTATAACAGAAAAAAAGTTTTGAATTTCCATTAAACAAAATGCTTTACAACGTGGCATTAGAGACGACTACATTGATCTATCAGATCAACTTAAAGATAGTGCGTTGTCAACCCTCCACTCCTCTTGCACTTTCATGGCTGCCTCCATCTGCTTATCAATCTGAAACAAAAAAAAATGCTTTTATTAAGACCAACAATTGGCACATGTAGAAAACATAAAATTAAACTGACCTTTTGCCGATTGAGACGAAAGTAAGCATCTTTGATATCTTCGTAGCCCAACATAATCAAGTGTTCCCGTATGTTGGCGAGTGTCCAATGTTCACTAACTTGGACAATCTCAAAAACACCATTTGACAAAGTAACAAGGCATGTCAAATGTCACAAAATTAGCAGCACTGGATTGTAAGGATATCCACTTTCCACTCTTACACATCCAACACTCATAGTGGAAACGTAGGTAGAAGGAGTGTGCAATTTCAAATATCACATCCCTATACCTGAAGCCCCCACCTTACACTTGTATTTATCTCCTTGGTGTAGTCCCTCAACCATTCCCCAATTATCTCCAACTACCATTTTTAGTGCTTCATACATGACATTCTTGCTACAAAACATAGTAGGTGTGATACTGAATGGCAATGTCTTGAACAAGTGTACGAAAACATGCACAAGGCAGCACCAATTGAGCTCTACTGATCTAGAAGCCTTCCCAATTTTAATGAGGAGAAAATATCAGAAAGCATCTTCTCCTTCACTGAGAAGAGTGACCATGCATTGGGTCGTGGCCATTCCAGACTCAATAATGAAGGTTTGTCAACAGCAATGATCTTACCGTATCCATCCTTTGAGGCCGACACTACATATGTGTGTGAGTAGAAGAAGATTCTATGTTGAAACAAAATCGAAGGTGGCGAGTTGGAATGCATTATAGCACCAATATCAGCATGAAGAGCATTGAAGGTTCCTATGAAACTTTCGATTGGTTGTTCCTCAATAAAGTTGGATGGGAATATGTCTATGAAAACACCAAAAACTATCAAGTTAAAAACAAATAACAAGCGTTTACAATCAGCAATCAACAATGTTTTATGACTTAGAATGTATTGGGAAATCTCTTGAGATTCCATTCCTCAAGCGCATGGAACGCGAAGAGTACGCGTGTTGAACGATGGACATTGTGCCATTGACTCTATGGTTCTTGAAACCAAGAAGTCTCCCCTTCCAATTTTGATCAAAGTTGCCACGGTTTTGAACTCAATGAGGCCCGATAGCTGCAGGTTGCATGAAGATCCAAGATCCTTTAGAAAGACTTGCGGCACGCATTCCCCATCAAAATCCTTAGTGTTATGCAAGAAAACTGCCTCTATCTCATCCTTTGGCTTCCTTGAAGTGAAGGGGGTTACATGGTAGCACCAAAAGCAGAAGAGTTGTGGTCTTAGAGAGAGAGAGAGGCCTGTTGCTTCAGGAGTGAAGTGAGAAGGAATGGTTGAATGGGAAACAAGGGGAGAAGAAGTAGTTCAAATGGATGGTGTGGATGAAAGGGGGAGATAGGTGGTGCAGCTATGGAAAGATTCCATTTTTTATGCAGCTATGGAAAGCTTGGAGGGAGGGGGAGAAGTGGCTCAATGCAGAGCAAGGGGAGAAGAAGTAGTTCAAAGGGATGGTGTGGATGAAAGGTGGAGACAAGTGGTGCAACTATGGAAAGCTTCCTTTTGTGTTTCATCTATGGAAAACTTGGAGGCAGAAGGGGAAAGAGAAGAGAGAAGAGGTAGAATAGAGGGTACTGCTGAGAAATGCAAATTTTGGTCAAAGAAAATAGTTTTTTGACCATGTATTTGGTTAGAAGAGCTTTTGGAGAGTGAAAAGTGAGATTAGAGATTTTCAAAAAAATTTGAAATTTTAGGGTTACTTTATGGACGCCCACATGAAAATGGAGGGAAAGCCCCCCTCCCTCCCTTTTCCCCCTTCTCTCTCTTTCTAGGGGACAAAGCTATAATGAGGGGAACAAATAGGCCCCCATGCCCCCCCCTACCTACCTTTTGAGAGGGTATAGCTGTGGCCACCACCCTCTTCCTATTGGTCCATGCTTAATCACCCCTTAAGCTAAAGGGCCCTTTTGGGGTTCATATTTTTTCTAATGCCATTAGTGGATCCCTACCCCAAGATTGGGTTGCGGAGGAACGTTGAGTGTGTCGGGATCATGAGAAAATAATTAGGGATTCAAATACAACAGGTTCAATGGAAAACATGATGAGGATCCGGATTTGCACATGTATTTTTTTGAGAAAAGATATGCTTTGCTGGATGGGAATTCGGATGACATGCGTAAAGAAGCGGTCTTTGAGACTACCTTGAATGGAAAAGCGGCTACGTGACTAGCTGAGTATCTCATGGATTCCTTCTAAACGTACTCCTCCTTTGCCACAACATTTTTGAAGCTATTTCAAATTGAAAAGACAACTCCGCAGATGATGGAAAGATTATGACTTGGACTCCAGAGATGATGGAAAGATTGCGATGACTTAGGCAATGGAGAAATGGATTGGATGGTTATACGGCTAAGTTCCAAAAGCATAATGTTGTAATGGGATAGGCACCATGTGCCAATGGAAAAGAACAGGCTCAAAAACTTTAAGCACTTCAAATAACAATTGAACTGAAAGAGAAGCATGCCACACAAGACCAGGAGTGGCAGAGTTCCAGAGAGCACTGGCCCCAAACCTTGGCGCCCCTTCCACTCTTTCTGTATATTGCTTCATCAAGGTACAACTCCCATGGTTCTACTCTGCATCTCCCACATGTAGATTTCCAGAGTCAGACCATGGGTCTTATTTAAAGGCCCTAGGTTTAAAAGAAATTTACATGAAAAGCATCAGCTTCAAAAAGAATTTGGTCTCAAAAGCACTAGCACCAAAAGCTGCCATCATGTTTCACAAAAATTCTTACAGTCCCGTCACATCAATATGTCAAAGTCTAGAGGTGATCGTATAGGCTTGCCAAGTCATCAGCTGGCTGGGCATAAGTTTTTGTGTGAGCGTATGAATTCGTCTTATTCCTAGTGACCTGGGACCCATTGGACGGGGTCCCATAAGTTGGTGGGAACTCTTCTTTAAAAATAGGCCACGGGGCAAGAATTTGCAAGTTGGTAAAACTTATTTTGCTGCTTCTTCTTCTTCTATTGCTTCGTCACTTAGGGCTTAGTCCCCTCGACCGAAATCAATAAGTCAGCTCAGGTCTTCAGTGGCTTGACACGTTAGCAATTTGTGACATCCCCCTTTCTTGAAAAAGTTAATCGTCTGCGATTACCATATATCTACAAAACAACTCAGGTTAGCTCAAAAAATTTCGATGGTCATTCCGAGGGACAATCGGTTTTCTCATTCTAGATTGGAGCTCTTGATATCTTGGGTCATTGACTTCCTAGAAAAATCTCATCCGATAAGGAGTATATTCTCATTCTAGATCGGAGCTCTTGATATATTGGCGTAGTAAAATTAGGCATCACACCCAGGCCACACTGGTTTGTAACGGTTGTCTTGATGCACTAAATTTGCATATCGAGGCAATCTCATCCAATTAGGAATACTCAGTGGTTGACACCCAGACCACACTAATTTGTAACGGGTGTCTTGATGCACTAAAGTTGCATATCGAGGCAATCTCATCCAATTAGGAATATTCAATGGTTGACACATCACAACACAACACAAATGCTCACATATGCATGCTACAAGACATAGAAACATAAAACTGCCGATGAACACTCCCCCTGCAACTAACCATCCAGGTCCAAGCAAGGACTCCATCATCACTCCTCTCACAAATAACCTAAAAAGGTATGGTCCATGAGATATAGAGACCTTTTAAAATCAAATACTCCCAAGATCGTAGCGTGCATCGTTTGGAGGGCGCGGTGACTTGATATAAGACAACACATAGAGAAGCTAGTCGCCAACCAGTGTATATCCTAAGATGACTAAGGCCTACTCCAATGTAGCACAGGGCAAAGGAGCAAAGTGAAGGCTTCTTTACCGTCAGGATATGACGAGATGTCTCCATGCAAGTAGTCAAGAGGGACTTGCGAGGTAAGGCTAGAGAGTCCACCTCAAAAAGCAGCATCCACCAATGCAATCAACAAGGCCGGCTAGAGAAGAGTTGCACCTCATCAGCGTGAGGTTGAGAGTACCTCTTGTGGGAAACTCAATTGACAAGTGAAGGCAGGCAATCCGAATCCTAGCCCCTTTGCTAAGCGGGTGAATCAAGCATGTCAACATCTCCCAACTCAACCATGGATGCAAGTAGCAACTTCTCAGCCCTCAAAACTTCATAAGCAAGATAGAGTGCTTGTGGATTATCAAGCTACCTACGGAGCCAATATTAGTACTAGCGAAGTCAGAGACCCAGAGCGGGTGGACCAAGCACCAAGTGAAGTTGGAGGGCCTACAAGCGGGCGGACTGTGCACCCATTGAAGTTGGAGATTAAGAGTGGGAGAACCATGCACCCAATGAAGTCGGACACCTGCGGTGGATGGGCCGTGTACCATGGAAAGCTGGAGGCCTGCGGAGCGGGTGGGCCATACATATTTTTCCGTACCAATTTACCTAAGCTCGGGGATAGTCCCCCATCAAGACGGCTCATGGGATAGGCCACATAAGGAAGGCCCTCTCTAAAGACGGTTGGAGGTTGTGTGATGCCTCCAAGCAGTGACGGTTCTGGAGAATAGCTCTGCTCATGTACCAATGCCAAGATCAACCCAAGCAGAGTGGACACATTCAACATGAAGACTGGCATATACAAGTGCAAAAACCTACATTCGACTTGGACAGAAGCCCCCCCCCCCCCCCCCCCCCCCCCCCCCCTTTGATTCCTCCAAGCAGTGATGGTTCTGGAGAATATTCATACCAATGTCAAGATCAGCCCAGCAGAGTGGACACCTTCAACATGAAGCCTGGCATATAGAAGGCAAAAACCTACATTTGTCTTGAATAGAACCCCCCCCCCCCCCCCCCCCGCCCGATAAAGGCATGTGGCAAAGGACCACATTCGACGCTAGCAGCTTATGGAAGGTAAAAATTCAGAGTAGAAACCCTTTATCAGTATCGCATGAAAGGGGCACCATGAAGACCCGAGATAAGTGATTCTCAACTTTTCATTTGGCAGGTCTCTGAAGTTGGGATTGTCAAGAACAAGAGCATATTTTTGTCTTTTTAAATCTCTGTGGGAGATGATGATAAATTTCATAAGGTATGTGGCATCTTTAATGCCACAATCAATCTTGATGATCTTCTAGCCCAGCATGCCAATTTCTTAAAGATTGCAAGAGAGAGGTTTGAGCTCAGAGGTGCAAAAGGGTAGGCTCCTTCTTGATGACATGGTGGTTGTTCACTTCAAAAATTGTAATCTCAAAGGAGGTTCATACAGAAAGTACAATCAGTTGCCATTGTCATACAGACCCTATGCACAAAAAGGAGTGCAAGCTTATCTAGGAGTCCTTTGCTTACTTTTCTATTTGAATATACTATTTGCTAGTCATATGAAAAACCTTGATGAAATCATGGAGTGAAAAAGAGGACGCAGAAGACTCACTTGTTCCTTGTTCCTTTGGTGGGAGCTCTTGAGTTCTCCTTTGGGGAGGAGAAGCGTCATCAAGAAGCAAATTTTGGAGCCCTTCGTATGGATCCTCTTCTTCTTCCCAAATCGGAGAGATGCCTCTTTTGGGACTCTCACAAGGAGGCTTCCTAGGTACTCTCTTGTCATGGTGGGGAGCTTGGAGAATCCCATGAGTACGAAGCTGCTGTTGCACTTCACTTTGGAGGGATGGATTGCCTATGGCTTGTTGAAGCCTAGAAACAATGTAATTAACAAGCATAGGGGCATCATTAGTAGCCTGCTCATTAGCAAAATCAAAGCTATCAACATTAATTTCACTCTCTTTACTATTGTCAACCATTCTAATAACTTTTAGGTGTACTTTGGCACTTCAAGCCCTAGTTGCTACTCCTCTTTACCCCTTTAGAAAAGCACTCAAGCTACTGTACCTGTGGCTCGAATACCATTAGTTGCAAGGAATAGAAGAGAGGGTCTTTCAACACCAAAATAGCACCGGGTCTTGTCAAGCTTCTAATAGTTCAATAGTGGTTAAAGCTGTAGGCAAGCCCCGTAGGACTCCACTATTAAGACCATAGCTCTCGACGGTGATGCCCCATTATCTACACGAAGGCAAACGCACTGCAAGGCTGAAAACTCACTATTCTACTTACTCATTTGCAATTAATAATAACAACCATTTATAGCTAGCTTGAGGACCTCCCTTCTTGAGCAAGAAAAGAGAGACCTTGTGCTCTAATACCAATGTAACATTTAATGGCCTTATAACTTGTGTGTAGCGGAAATTATCATGAACATAGTGAGCATTTCATTAGAATAGATTCCTAATGAGCATAACAAGAGCGCTTGGGTGGAGAGTGCAACAAAAAGCATAACACCTAGTTAGATAGCATGAACAGTACTTCAAAAGAGAGAGAAATTAAGCTATTAATAACATTTGAGGACTGGATTTTCATGGAGCCGGTCCCCCCTCCAAAAGGCTTTGTATAATGGTTTCTCCCATCAAGAGAGACATTTTACAATACAATTCTTTGTGTTCCTTCAATACTAGCTAGTGCAATGCAGATGGAAACTTCAAGCACTAAGCAAAACACTTATAAAACACAACATCAATTCCCTCATGGTCTTAGACCCAAGACCTCACACACCTTCGAAGATGGTGAGAGCTAGCGGGGTATGAGAGTAGATTGAGAGGAAGAAGGAGTAGTCTTATGAGAAATATGTACATCTCCTCACATAATCACTCATATTAGCATAGCATAGCTTAGTAATGAGCATGGTAGAGGAGATGAGCATGCATTAAAACTTGGATCTTGGTTGGATTTGCATCACAAAGCCAAGAGTTGTTAGTGTAGGCCTCCCTTCTCACAAGCTTGGAGTAGGTGATAAGCTTTCCATTAAAGCTTGAGAAGGAGAGAGAGAGTCTTCTTGCTTCACACATGAGCTTGTGTGAGTGTGTGTGAAATAATTCCTTGAAAATTCAGCCCCCTCTCTCTCTTGGTTGACCCCTCTTGCTATTTGCTCATGGCTTAGCTAGTAGGATTTAAGGAGCATAAGTGATAAACTTCTGACATGTGTCCCCCTTTCCCCTTTTGTGAGAGCTTTAGGTAATTAATTAATGCAACTAAACTCTCATTGGACCCCTTTGTCTCGTGGCCAATAGGAATCAGGCAAGCCATTGGGCTGTTAAATGCTCATTGGACCCCTTGGGAGACTGTCCAATAGTCTTCTAGAGAGATTAATTCTTATTTGTTCTTTTATTAAGTGTTTTTAAGTTAATTAAACTAGATTTACTCTAGCCTAATTCTCATCAGTCCACCTCCATGGCCATCCAATAAGATTTGAGGACACCTTGTGGGCATCTGGGCTAGGGAGCTGACATGTGTGACTCAATCCCTTTGTGTAAAGGAGGCTTATGTGTGTGTGTGTGTGTGTGTGTTTCTCTCTCATCCCCTACTTGCAAGGCTCGTCCCCTCCTTTTTAGGATCCATGAAGACTTTTGTACACACACACAAAGCATCCAATTCTCCTAAGCTTAACCATTGGACACAACCTTTGATTTTGGGAACCTTAGTATTTTAGAAGTCTTAATGGGCTGAACCTTAGGGTCTTTAAAGCCCGTTGTTGCACCTTTCTCTTTTGCAGATGGCCCCCCCTTTGGATCCCTATTGTGGCCGGTCTGCCAGCTTAACCAATATTCTAGCTTTTTTCTCTTGGTACTTCCCCATATTAAATGATCAGTTTAACATGAGAAAATCATTTATGAGAATTAGATATTAGTTATTATGACATGAGTGACTCTCGATGCTCCAAAATTGTGGTGATGAGAGTCGCAATAGAGAGCCCACAATGGGGCTAGGAGAGGAAAGTGTGTAGGTCTAAGTCACGGCTGAAAATCTGCGAAAAGCAAGTTCGGATGTGACCGAAAGTTGATCACTCTAGTAGCGTGTGGTACTCTGACTCTCGAACCTGTAGTGAGCATAATGTACATAGTTGATTTGACTCTTCTCCATTGCCCCAACGCCCTGTCCCGCATCAAAGGGAATGGGAGGAGGGCGAATGGCTGCAATAGTGCATATTACGGACAAGGGGATAGTCTCAAGCATGTAAGTGTCAGTATGATTTTCTCTTTAAGCGAAGAACATGGTTTTGTAGTTAGAGGCAATATGGGTGGTGTATGTAAGAAGCATGACCCACCAAATTTCTCCCAAGCCGTAATACATTGGCGGTGTAGAAAAGCTTCATCACTTGGGAGTCAATTTAAGCATCACGTAGCAAGTGTAATACATCCCATCTCCCAAACCACTTCTTTTGTCTTGCATCCATCTTGTGCTCAAGATCTTGCTTTTATGCATTTTTTGAGCTTTTTTGCTTGCTTCCCATGCAATTGTAGGAAGTCAATGTGAGGGGTTTTGACACATCTTTATCATGTACTCCACAACCCTTTCCATGCCCATAAACTCAATTAGAAGAGATCTCAACTCAAGAAGTAGGAGCATATATGGTGTTTGTATCTTAACTTGGAGAAAGTTTGTAAGAAAACTCTTTTGGACATTCTCAAACTCTTTCCAAGTAGACTTTGAGATGATCCCACCCAACATTGAACTCCATAAAGAAGAACTGGTGTCACCAACTCATCAAACAGGTACTCCTTGAGAACCCAACACTTAATTTTTCCCGTATTACACATGTTCCCAAATGCATAATATGCTCTCTTTCCCGCTTCTAAACACCGCATAGCACATTCATGCCACTTGTGAATGTATGGAACCCCAAGGCCAAGGTACTTAAATCTCTCAACAACTTCAAGTGTCTCATTGTTGTACACAATGCATGGTTTCTCCATATGGTTGGTTTTCACAAGCATTGCCTTTGTTTTGGATTCATTCACAATCAGCCCACTATGCAAGTAAAAGTTCTCAAGGACAATCATAAGCTTTTGTGCATCTTATAAAGTGTGTGCTAGAAGCACTACATCATCCACATACAACAAAGCCATGATTACCGCATTGCAAATAGTGACTTCTTGAATGCCTCTTCTTGCACAAAGTCAAGTACCATTTGTTCCAATTGATCGATGCATAGACCAAAGAGAGTTGGTGACAACGGACGTCCTTGTTTAACCACAATAGTGCTTACAAAAATTTCTAAAATTCCTCTTCCCATGCACAATTGATACATCACCTTCTCATAGATTCGAGAAATCGCAAGCATAAACTCACTTGGCACTTGGAGCTCTTCCATCCTTCTCCACAAATTGTTACTTGGAATCATATGAAATGCTTTCTTAAAGTCCACAAAAAAACAATACAATAGCTTGCCTTTCAACCGACTTTCCTCCATGAGAACACAAAGAGTGACAAGATGATCAATGGTGCTATGGCAACGACAAAAACCCACTTGTCCTTTTGCACGCTTGTCATTCTCTTCAGTTCAATCACTCAATTTCATCTCCATTATGCACCCAGACAAATTTTCCATAAGAAACCCAATCATTATAGTCCAATAGTTGTTTACATTCTGTGCACGCTTGTCATTCTCTTCAGCCCAATCACTCAATTTTATCTCCATTATGCACCCAAACAACTTTGCCATAAGAGACCCAATCATTATAGTCCAATAGTTGTTGACATTCTTTACATCCCCTCCTTTATGCAAAGTCCAAACCCAATTAGTACTCCAATCATAAGGCATACCATGTTGAAGTGCAAGGTTGAACATATTACACATCCACTCATGGAAAAAATCTCCAGTCCATTTGATCATTTTTGGGTTCATACCTTGAAGATCTCCCGCTTTGCAAGTGGGCGACTTTTCAAGCCCGCCGCATACATCCTCAATAGTAAAAAATAGGGCATACATGGGAGTGAACCATAAAATGGAATTTTTTAAGCATTTGGTTGCTCATATAATTGCCTACAATGTGTGAACATATCCATAAGACTCAAGTTACCTGTAAGGTCTCCTCCTTTCTACAAGGAACTCCAAAGACCGAGCAAGATTTGTCGAGCAAACCAATAAAACAAGCAAAACCAACTACTCAAAGAGGACAACATACAAAGCATTGTCAAATCTTGGTACATTTTGGGAATACTTAATTTCACATGATAATTCCTGAAAGCTAGCTGAGAAGTAGCAAAACATGAGTATTAACATATCAAATTTCTCTACATCTAGAGGCAACTCCACATATATAAGAAAAACCAAATATTCCTAAAGATGTGCACATTCCATCTCTCTCTCTCTCTCTCTCTCTCTCTCTCTCTCTCTCTCTCTCTCACGCACACACACACACACACAAGAATCAAGTGACTAATGAATCAACTCCACACTCCCTTGATATTGTTTTTTGGTCCCATATGTCATAGTTGACCTCTGAGAATGATAAAGGAATCTCTCTCTCTCTCGCTCTCTCTCTCTCTCTCTCTCTCTCTCTCTCTCTCTCTCGTGTACACACACACACACACACACACACCAACATATTTACATATATTTTTCTTTTAGCATATTTTTGGCATTGAGGATATTATGTACACCATAGTGATACATCATGATAGATGTAAACATGGCTATGATAGGAATATTTTTTATATCATCTAAGTATCAAATGATATTGAGCAAGGAGTAATTGATCTTGACTCTTCTCCCTATCAATTATACTGACAACCTTTTATATTGCATCTTCATTGCCTTTGAGCCTATGCGTGACCCTTCATGTGTGTTTCCTCTCTCTCTCTCTCTCTCTCTCTCTCTCTCCGCGACAAAATGTAATTTTTGTATCCTACATAATTCACAATATATACACGTAATGTAGTTCATTTCTTGATAAATCTTTATGTATGAGTGTCTATCACACGGCATTTGCTTGTTTTCACGTATATGTCGTAGCGATTGTTTGCCATTGTATTAGACACTATATCCCTGAAGAGTGGCAAAAAAGGGTTCAACATGCCTACTATCAAAGGAAAAGGTACTTGCAAATAGTTTTTCATATGTAGCACAGATTTTGATTTATATATAATCTGTGTTTCTCCACAAGCACAATGCTACAAATGTCATTAAGGGAACGACCAAGCAGCACTCATCCAGCTGGGTTTTGTAGAGCAGCAAATCGCAAAATCTCATTAGGATCATTGTGAAGGACCATGTTCACATCACCATTGCACCAGTTACAAACACCACCAAACAAGATGATGGGGCACGAGTCTATAAGAAATTAAGCATGAGTTTGCTCTCTTTATGAAAGCTTGATGCTGTTGTACAACACTCGGCACCTCTGATTCCCTGTGCTTAGCACGGTAAATGTTGCATTGATTGTTAAAGCCGAGGGAGCATCTATATAAGGTGGGCACCCCTTTCGGGTAAACAAAGGAGCTTGCCACTAGCATGCTTGCTATCCCTGCTAATAAGTACCGAGTGAAAGCATCACTCACATAGAATAACAATGAATTAGCATTTTTCCCTCTCTCTCTCTCTCTCTCTCTCTCTCACACACACACACACACACACACACACACACACACACACACACACACACACACACACACACACACACACACACACACAGTACCATTATCTCATCTAGTTTTTTATATAGACCAGTCTAAGCAGATTTTCACACACATCTTGCTCTCTATGTAATTCTTGCTTTTTCTTGGTGGGTTTTGTGAAACAAATCCATATATGCCTTCCAGAATTAAAAAAGACAATTGTCTTACTCTCAACAAAATGCTAGGGAGAATGAAACAAAAGTATCATTATTGTCTACTTCTACGAGGAATTGGAAAAACAAAACTTCAAAACTCAGGCAGAACTTACTCAAGCATTGAGTTGTACATTGCAATGCTTGTCCTAAACACTTGGAAAATTTGAATTTTAAAATGGCTTGTCGTTGCTTCAAAACATGGCCGTCTACACCGCTAATGATGCATAAAGTATTGTTGAAGGAGGCTTCGTCAGAGAGATGAGCAGACAGATGGGGAGGCAATTGCTCAAGAAAAGACCAAATAAAATTGTCTCCGAGCTTGTCCAAGAGCTTGCTTCAAGGAGGAGGGAGGTACCTCCCCATTTGCTCTGGACTTCATCGCAGCAAGGCCAAGGGACTGAGATGGGCCTCTAAGAAGGCTAGCCTGGTGGCCTTTGAGATCAACAAGCTGTGCTTCACAATTTATCTCAATGATAAGTGGAATTATCCAGCATTGTGCATGCTCCAAAGAAGCTTCTTGCTGAAGCGCGCAGTGTTGGAAGCAACACCCATGTGGGTTGAGAATGAAAGGCCTCCGATTGTTGAATTCTGTTGCCTGCAACCACTAATGCGCTCACCTGCCTCTTGCTCCCCTCTTGCCATAGCCTCTCTCTCTCTCTCTCCCCAGGTCTACCACACCCCTCAAATCAGCCCGCGGCGACGCGGATTGATTTGGGAGATTTCGAGGTCTAGCCTATAGGTCTGCCATACCCCCTCAAATTAGCCCACGATGACGTGGATTGATTTGGGAGATTGACAGAGGCCACACGGCCCAAAAGTGGGATTTTAAAAAAGGGAAAATTACAAAAAATACCCCCTACTTTGTGCAAATTCCCAAAATACCCCTCAAATTTCAAAAACTCCCAAAATACCCTCCATATTTTGTCAAAAGTTCGCAAAATGCCCTTCAAGTTTTCCAAAATCCCCAAAATACACCTGGAGAGACTAAACATCTCCAAAAACTATTTTTTTTGTATCTTTTCTTAAGAAGATTGATTGTCTATCATGTAAGATGTTAAAACTAGAAAATTTGAGCAGGTTATGTAGGCTTTGACGATCAATTGTTTCATGACTTTTATAAAAAAATGCCTTTCTTTGCTAGCTAAGTCATGTTAAATTATGTGTTCAGCATTCAAAAATGGGTCTCAATTGTCAGAAGGGATAAACTCTAAAAAATCTAGAGCAATCCACACAAAATAGGCAAAAGGACATTTTGGGAATTTTTGAAATTTGAGGGGTATTTTGGGAATTTCCACAAATTAGAGGGGTACTTTGGTAATTTTCCCTTAAACAAATGACCCTTTCTTGTGATAGTTAAATGAGCTCTCTTTAACAAGCATAAACACACCCCAAATGTTACTAGAGAGCAAGGCATGCGCTACACATTTTAAAAATAAAAGGAGAGAAGAATCCAATCATATTCTCTCTCTCTCTCTCTCTCTCTCTCTCTCTCTCTCCATCCATATGTGTGTCTCCATAAAAGATTGGGTCTCCGTCTCTCTTGCTCTATGTATCTCACATGCAAAGGTGATACGAAGCCTTGTAGGGGTGTTGCATGTCTTGAGGGCTGCAGGTTAAGCTTGTGGAGCATAGTAGGCAAGGTGCTATATAATCTCCCTTGGTATGATCAAGACCTGAGAGAGAGAGAGAGAGAGAGAGAGAGAGAGAGAGAGAGAGAGAACTAAGATGCAACCTTTTCGCAAATTTAAAGTTTTTTTTCCAAAGTAGAGCAAGTAGGCAATTTAGTAGAATGATTAATAGAGCACTCAGTTCATGTCTTGGAGAAGCACCTATCTTGGAATCATCTAATGCATCCTAATTTTAGGGATTTTTTCCTCCTTTACAAAATAAAGGTATTCTCAAAATAACTATAAATGTCTAATACATGTTCTCAATATAGATAAATAAATAAAGATATATATATATATATATCCACACCTATTGTTTTGAGGCTTTATATCCAAGTCCTTATGACCTCATATTTGGATACAATCTTGTTGCGACGACCATTTTTGCATCTCATGGCCCTCAATATTACCAACATTAGTTTGTCACTATCGCCCTTCGTGGTGGAAATTGTGGTCTCATTTTTTGTAGTTGAGTTATGTCATGGTAAATCTTACCACGGTATCTTAATTATTTTTTGACTTGCAATGCCTAGGGCAAAATGCCTACACTAAGAAAAGTTGGCTTACTTGCTAGTTGTAGAAATGCATGATGATGTTCCAAAAAACCTTTATTTTGTGAGCTTAAATGGATGCCTAATTCTCCCCAGCACAAAGGTCGCATTAGCCAACAACAAACACTATGAAGTTGCCACAACCAGTATGATCACCTATTAGTGCTAGTGGTATACCCATACTAGTCAACTAGTAACATATTCTCACCCTAATGCCCCAATTTTCCTTGGAAATATCTCTTGTATGCTTGGACCTATTGTGGTTGGTCCCTTCTACAACATCAGATTTTGGGAATTTTGTATGTTTAAACACGATTGAACTTCATGTAGCAATATAAAAAAGCACATTCGGTTGTGCTCACATGTCCCACAAGCCCCGCAATAATGCAAGAAACACCATAGTGTTGTAGTAATAGTGATGCTTACAACCAAATGTTTTCTTAATACATGATTTAATCGACTCCAATATTGCTTGAAACATTTTACAAATATTTCCTTCAACTTGGCAAAAAGTATGCTAGAGAAAAATTGTGGTTAAGGAGTTTGCAATTGTAGTGATGTCATCCTATAATTGCAAAAAGTAGCTTTTGAGAGCTATTTTTTTGAATAAATTCAGTTAATCTCTTTGTTTGCAGTCATTTCTTTTGGTAGAATCTGCTCGACTTTTTCTTTGCTCGAGATATCTTGCTCGGTGTTTGGTAGAACTCCTTTCTACCTGTAGAGGGATGAACTCAAAGTTTTAGAGGAAAGCATTGGACTTACAAACAGGTAAAGCACTATTTCAAAAGCAATTAAAAATGGTATTTTTGCAATCTTAAGCACAACAAACCCCGGGCTAGAAATTTTCAGATTTAAATTCGGACAAAAACTGACCCCGCTAGTCCTTCCAAAAGATTCAATGTAAATTAAATTATTAAGAAAAATTGAATGGTTGCTATAATCATTTAAGCTTAGACTTTACTAAAGGCCTCCCAGATATTTACCAATTAAGAAAAAATAAGTCAAAATATAGCAGAATTGATATTTTAAAGCTGGCACGTAATGGGAGGGATCATCATTGACCTGCCAGGGATACAATTAGCAGTAGGGGGCGCCATCTTGAGCTGTAGGGCTGCTTGAGCTGAAGAAACTGTCATTTTCAGCCTATGAGAGCTTACGAGTGTCCAAAAACCTATAAATAAGACCCCTTGCTTCATATTTAGAACAGACTCGGAGTCCTGGCCATTTCTCTCTCACATAGAGAGATCTCTACTCAGAAATCACTAGTGAGCAAAACTCTAGTTGGTTAATCCACGGATAAGAAGTTATGGCACCTAAAAGGACCCAAGCCAATCCTACATCTGATGATGAGGGCAGAGCTCTAAAAAGAACTAGAGCGTCGCACGACGATGAAGCTAGGCCTAGTAGTAGGCCTACATAGGAGAGTCTTCAGGTGCCAACGTAGCAGCAGATGGTCAATCAGTTTCAGGTGGGTTTCCCATTATTCAATCAAGTCTTTAAATAGTTTAAGTTATTTTATAAGTTAACATTGCATACGTAAGGAGTGAGTAAGAATCAGAAAAGGAATAGCTGGTTGAAAACAGAAGGTAATTTCCAAGAAACCAACATGCAATTGTTTATAAAGTAGGAAAGAATTGTTTGGGTTAAAACTGGTTGAATTAGGTAAGATATGATTGATCATCCTTAAGACAACTTGTCTCAAGACACCTCCGACTCCTTGGTATAAATTGATGATAATGATGGCTTTCCAGCCACCACAGATAAGTTGGTTACCCCCATGAATGATGGGTTTCTACTCCGTGTCATGTCTTGATGTTTCTACATAAGTTATGATAGCATTTTTATCCTAGGGGAGCCGCCTGCTTGTATGGGCAACTGGTTTCGTGTATGGACACCCGGAACCTTGGGTGGGGTTTTATCACTCTGGATTGTGAATAAGGAATGGGTGCCGTTTTTTCACCCTTAGGTGGTCTTGAGATAAGAAGAGTACTGGTCATGGTTATTATGGACAATGTTTTGATTAAGAGTACCCTGTCTTAAGTTTAAAGATGTTTGTTTTCTAAAAGAATGCTTTCAATGTTGTCTTTAATAATTGATTGAACGAATTACTGTGACTGAAAGTTAAAAGAAACTATTATTTTAAGTGTTAAAACAATGTGATAGTAATTAGAAAACAAAAGAATCATGTGTGAGTGCGGGGTGGTAAGTGGGGATTGACTAAGGTTGTCAATCATGTACGAGTGGACCTGATTAGTCAAGTAACTATCCATCTCAGCGCACTAAAAATGTTTGAAAAACATATTCACTGGGAAGAGGAGTCCACCAACGGTTGTGCCCTCACATATGTTAGGGAGAAAAAGCGTTGGTTGAGGATTCCTTAGCCCAATTTGTGGCAGTTATAGGGCCGAAATAGTTTTTTTTGGACCTTTAATACGTTGTCCCATTTCTACTGCGAGACAGGACTAGGTCTTCTTTTAAGAATATAGACCCAAGCCATTGTCAATGGTAAAGGTCTATTCCTTGGATTTTTCTTGTTTAGAGACTCTGATTTTTATCAGACCTAGAGACCTGTCAAGGATCCCATCCCAATCTTGGTATTGGCGGGTTGGGGATCTCACATTACCAAAATTTTCAACCCGCTTGCCCCTTAAGTTTCTCCAAAATCTTCCACATGCACGTTCCTTTTCTTGGTCTTGAAAAAGTTTTTGCTTTACTTCTCATCTTCTTCTCTTCTTTTAAATCAATGCCTTGTATGTATGCAAATGACTTAGATAGTTAGCTTTGTCCATAGTTGCATCAAGCTTTGATAAGGACTTTCGAGCATCTTGACATTCAAACCACCTTTTGCATGATTTATCTTTGGTGATACCATGGAGATGCTTTATGACAAAGAATTCTTCAACACAAGAGCAAATACCTTTCTTGAAAGATTCCCATTTAGTTTCCAATGGTGCGTCATATTGAAATTTTGTCATCCATCACTTTTGCTCAACCATTTCAATGTACATTGGTGCCCGTTTGAAATTCATACATAGTGATAACTTCTTTTGCCTTTGGTTGAGATTAATGTGTGTGTGTGTGTGTGTGTGTGTGTGTTTCAGAGAGAGAGAGAGAGAGAGAGAGAGAGAGAGAGAGAGAGAGAGAGAGAGAGAAGAGGGATGAGACCACATGTCACATCCCAACCACCCTCAAGGGACACCTTGCTCTATTGTTAGAGCAAGTACTTGCATATTGAATATTGAGTGTTGATGCTTCATGCATATGACCTACAAAATGCTAGAGCTGATCTGTTGCAAAACGCTACGCTAATCTGATGCAAAAATGCTAGCCTAATCTGATGCAAAATTTATGTTGATCTGGTGTAGCAACACTGGGCTAATATGATGGACTGAACTAATGCAAAAACACTAGGGTCACCTAATGAAAAAATAGTTGATTTAATTGATACAAGAGATTGATGATGTTGGGATGTTGGATATGGAAACGTTAGGTGCAGAGGTATTGTGGGAATTGGATGCCCCTATGGGTGCTAGGCTCTGGTGTCCTAAAAATTGAAGACCAAGTGACCCTTATATAGGTTCTTTTGCCATTTTCCCTACCTAATGTCACAAATGGGAGCGCAGAAAAATATCAAATATACTATAATAAATAAGTATTAAGTGATAAAATTTATCACTTAATAGTGAAGCTAATCAATATAGAGAAGAATAGAGAGAAAGAGTGACAACATCGACACACTATTGGGGACCATAAGGTGGGTTGTTCCTCCCCCATAAGAGGATCTTTATTATTGGGAAGAAGTCCACACAAGCGCTTGAACCAAACGTATTACCACATTTGTTCTAGATCAGACTCAATGGTACCGGAATCCTCGACTTCCTATTCTCAGAGCAAAACCCTATTCCCAAGAACCTTCATTCCTTACTATCCTCAAAAACTAGGGTTCTCTCCTATCGATCTAACCTTCTAGCCCCAAGGCATGGCATCCCTGTAACTCTTTTCTGGCTATGTTCCTAGACTCCTCTTCCTATAGAGATCTTAGGATCCACTCTACTTTCTTGGATGCAAAGTCCTCCCTCGGAAATCTCAATTCCCTAATCCCAATTAGAGAGTCTACCACTCTTAAACCTATGGATCTACTTCCAAACTCAGGGCACAAAACCTTTGGGTTGATCTGGCTCTAGCTCCTTACTCTTTTCTCCAAAGCCTCATTCCTTCCTGTGTTCCTACTCCCTTGTAGAGAGGAATTTCTCGTACAAACAAACACTCAGAGATCAAAACATAAAAAAACACTACATGTGAAGTCTCAAAACTTGAAACACAACTGAGTTTTTAAAAGGAAACTCCTTGGAAGAGATCTCTATGAGGAGAACCTTCTCTTCTGATCCTACACACAAAAGAGGTGTGCTCTTGGGTTCCTTCTCATAGAGAGATCAACCTCGTCCACGATGTTTATGGGATTAAAACAGAGAAAAATAGCAACTTGCCATAAACACTTAGTCATCAAAAATTACAACAGGGCATGAGGTGTAGTTTTGATGGCCACAAAAAAACCCAAAAATAGCCCAAAAAACTCAGAAAATGAGCATGTAAGCTCGCAAGTTTTTTTCAAAAGAAATTATGGCTAAAAATTCTTAAAATTTCCACATCATGCTTCATTTAACAATGAATGATCTTGAAAACAATGGAGAATTGACAAATTTACAATCACATGTTTAACTCAGAAAAATTACATTCCCATAATCACATCAATTTTTGACCAATTAATAAAACATAAACTTCGTGATTTCACTATTGTGATAGAAAATGCAAATAAAACACATACTTATAATTTACAAACCCCAAATTTTGCATCTAAGTTTTCAAAAAGTTAAGTAACAAGATTATTTCTACTTTTGCAACAAAGCTTCATAAACAAAACTAAAAACTAAAATTATGAAGTAAGTTTGAAAGCATATTTCTTCTCTTTGTCATTCACAATTTGTTTTTCTTTCTCTTCTAGAAGACAATATAAGATATTGTGCGAGGTATTTTCTCTAACATCAACAAGATAACCTACCACTTTGAAAACGCTTTCCTCATTGTTGAGACCTTTATCATCAACGCCATAAAGAAATAAGAGATTCAATAATTGTTTGATTGTGCCCAAAAACACCTACTCAAATTGACCAAGCATGATCTTCACGCTTCTTGTGACGTGCATGCTCCCAAAGGATTTTAACATCATGAGTTGATGCTTTTTCTTGTTTATGAGAGGTAGCAAGCATACCTCTAGGGGGAACAAGGACTCTCTATAAAGGCACCATCGGTAAAGTCTCATCAATACCTTGAGCTTGTTCTAGAAGTTGATGAGCAACTAACAAATGTCGCCGAGGAGCACCACTTTCAAAAGCAAAAGGAGGTGGAATCAGTTGTCTTCTAGAATCTGCTCCAGCGATTGACACACGCATCCTAAGTTCTTGAAAGTGAGGACTGATGGGAGCAAGTTTACTACGTGAGGGAGTGAGTGAACTTGTACGACCTAAACCAATCAGAGAGGATGAAGATTGATTAGCGAGATTAGATTATTGACCTCTTCTTTGCTTCTCAAAAACATGAGAATCACCAGAAGGAGAAGGCTTTACAAAGAAGAAGGTGCAAACATCGACAAAAGAACCATAAATTCTTGCTATCAAGCATGCCAAATTCAAAATATGTACTTCAAAACAACAAGAAGGATATACAATTTGCAAAATAATCAAACAAAGAAGATTAAAAAATCCCTCATATTTCAAGGCTTTCTTAAGTAGAAAATTAAGAATTTATGTGTATTTAAAGAAAAAAAATCAAAGTATGTCTTCAGTTATGGCACAATAGATCTTTTTATGTTAACCAAATGATACCAAAAGCAAGTGTATTATGCTAGTTACATCTCCCTTGCTCTAGTGTCCCAACAACAAGAGGTGCTACAATAGTACTCACTCTATCTCTTTGCGGAGTGGCTAGAGCAACCCTCAACGGTTCAATCTCAAAGCCAACCACATAATCTCACAAATTTCTTACAACAAGTACTTGTTTGACCAAGGAATACCAAAGAGAGTAGTTTATACCATCCAACCTACACTCATTGAAAAATACATCAAGAATAGAAGAATCGCACTTGCTTTCTTCTTGTGTCCTTATGCATATAACAATAAATCCGCACCATGTGTACAAAGATCTACACAACCAATGTTTCAAACAACCAATGGAAACTTTCTCTGCACAAGATTGACTGCAAAACATATCTCTCTTTGTATCTACAATCCATCATGCATGTGTAATTCTAGCCTCCACACCAATACATGTTTTCTGTAAGATACACAGGAAATTTTTGTGTATGATTGAAAACTATCTTCTGCTATGATGTTCAAAACAAAATTCAGGGGGCATAAACAGGTCCAAAAGGGGGGTAAAACCCTAGAATGCCTGATGGAGAATTTCTCGGAATGTTGAATATGCTTATCCAAGTTCTAGACTCGTAAATTTCCTTTAAACTTCGTGCACACGTGTGGAAACGCAAAAACGATTTGCACACATCCATGCAAAGTACACACGTGAAGATAAAGCAAACTCACACAGAGAACAAGGAGATGGAGAACATGAAGATGGAGATGGAGATGGAAAAGACATACCTAGAACGACCTTTGGAGAGAGAAAAACCTTCTTGTTGTGTTTTAAAATACAAGATTGCAGCAAAGTTGTATTCCAGAATACACTTGTACTTCAAACTTGCATTCCAGAATACTCTTGTGCTACAAACTTGTATTCCAAAATGCACTTGTACTTCAAACTTGTATTCCAGAATACACTTGTGCTACAAACTTGTATTCCAGAATACAGATGGGTTACAAACTTGTATTCTAGAATACACTTGTGTTGTAATTTTTATGTTCTAAAATACAAATCTATAGCAATCTTGTGTTCTAAAATAGAGAAGTGCTAAACTTGTATTCTGGAATACAAGATTGAAGTATTCTTCTAGAATTAAAAAAACTTAAATCTTAAAATACTTATACACAACAAATGAACAAAAATCTTCATACTCGTGTATTCTATGATACAAGTGTATTGTAAATTTGTATTCAAATGTTCATTGATACAAAGAAGTTTGAGAAGATGCAAATACAAGTAAGTACTACTTGAGGTGATCAAGGTGACTAAGAACAAGAAAAAAAAAATAGCGAACTACGTATCAATAAATTAACCTTGGAGGATATGAAAATTCTTGTTTATGATCTCACTTTGAAGAAGTTTGGTCATCTTTGTCAACAAACCATAAAAAATTTCATGGAAAAATTTTAAGGATTGTAATTGAAAGCCTTGAGTCTTCAATTGTAACCTTTCGAGGATGTAATTTTTTTTTTAGTGGAATGTTGTGTAATTTTTTTAGGAATATTTTCACTTTTTCATCTTACAAAACTTTCTATATTGACTTTAGTTAATAAAATTGAAGTCTTTTTGACAATGTTCGGTGTTACTTTTTTAAGTTGCTCCAAAAATTGATGTTTTTTTAATTTTTTGAGAACTTTTGGCCAAATTCAATGTGAGGTGTATTTTTTGCAATTTAGGTGTACTTTTTGATGACCAAGTGTTCACAATGGAAACAATCTCCATAGGCACTTCTTTGTGATGGAACTTGACTACTTGGTCTTGGCAACATTAGGTACACTTGGGGCAACCATGAGAATCATCCGTGGAATCATCTTCACGACTGAAATCTATAGTATCAAGGGCTAAACTATAGCACTAGCCTTTCTAGTGCCTAATAGCAAGAAAGAGTTTGCTTGTATAGCTCATGGCAGCCAACAAGAATAGTGAAGGCCTATCTTCGCAAGAATAGGGCAAAGAGGGGGGCCGAGAGTAGAGAAAGAGAGACCAATTTTTCTAGAGAGAGAGAGAGAGAGAGAGAGAGAGAGAGAGGTGCTAGGGTTTTGCTACCTTTTTTTAATCAGGTGGCTGCCCAGTTATCTAGTGGACAACCACCCACTTTTAAAAATGGTTTGAACCTGCTTGTTGGAAACATTGCTTACAAAATCACAAGCGAGGCATCCTTGACTGTAGTTCCATGCACAAAGCAATGCTAACATAGACCTCTTTATGCCAAAACATTTGCTTTTTAAAAAAGTAACTTGGTTTCTTAGAAAGCAAATGTATTTTTTCAAAGTTTCCTCTAAGCCCATCTTCATTTAATGCTTGCTCATTTCTTGTGCACAATTGTTGGAGGCTCGCCATAGCATAGGCAATCTCCCACAAATCTATCAATCCGAAGAGAGAGAGCATGACCCGGCTAGGGCTTGGAGGCATCACACAAAGAATGTGCGAGAGCGTCATCGGGTGCCACTACAAGAGGTTGTGTGATCTTGTGATGCTGTTAGCGACGGAAATACACTGGGTTTTTATAACCCCCGATGTCGCTAAAACCGTCACTAATAGCGTCGCTACCAGAGCGTCGCTATATGCGACGCTATATGCGTCGCTATAAGCGTCGCTATATAGAGAAGCTCATAGCGACGCTCATAGCAACGTTTACACAGAAGTCTATAGCGACGCTACAGAGCCATAAATAGCGACGGTTATAGTGATGCCCGAGAGAATTTTTTTTTGGTGGCAGGGCATTGAATGCCCTGCCACCCATCAAGCATATTGTACTTGATTCACTTTTTAAAAAAAGTGCAAGGGTAGATAATAGACCCAAAATAGTCACCCACAAGATGCATTGTTTGCAAAATTGACAAGGGTAAAATTGACAATTGTACACATCATAGGCAAAATGAATTGATTGGCAAATGTAATAAGGACAATTGTACAACATCATAGGCATAAAGAATTGATTGGCAAAATGAACTCCGGTGACAAATGTAATAATATTCATGGTTCAAAAAGACGTATAAAATCCGTCTCATGATACATAAGCTATGAGAAACCCTAAACTAATGCTATCTAGCTACGGCTAAACTGACGTCGTCTACTCAGACGTCTCATCGCGTCCAAACCGCGTATCTGTCGGATTCTGCAAAAAAAGACAATAAGACAGCTTTCAGTAAGTATAAACATATAACGACATTTATAAAACAATACAAAAAATAGAAAAGAGTAAACCCTAATACTAACCATGCCGCCGCGAGAACTGAGAATGTCCATCAGGGCGTTTAAGCCCTTCCTGCCTGCGTACTCGCGCTCGTACAGTGTGGGATCACGTCCTGTCATCGACCACTGTCAAAACATACAAAGATTTCATTATGTTAGAATTAAAAAACTCATAAACCCTAAACTATCGAACATAAAGAGCAATGCGAAAACACTTACAAAATCGGCCTCAAATGATGCCCATCCACCGCTCCCCAAGTGGTGCGAGCTTCATGTCTCTACTCGCGCTCTGGCTGCATCCTTTTATTGCTTCCACTTGTCGGGATTCTCGCGAGCTGCTTTCTTTGCATTCTTCTAATCTTCTTTGGCCAGCTAATCTGGCCTGTTCCACCCATGCTTGATTGCTTTTTTCACTTCGGAACGCTTGTGTTTGCAGTATTTGCGCATTCGAATCTTCATCAGGTCTTCATTGAAGCGCTGATCCCGTGTTGGAACGGGAAACTCATCATGAAGTATGCTGATGACTCTGTTTTTTAAATCACTTGGTACTTCACTCCATTTGTTTAGTATGTAGTGTCTAAACAGCTTAGAGCAAATACCACGCATGCGCGAGATCACCTTCTTGCCGTTGAGGCGGTCCGGGGCGGGCAACAAGAAGAGTGGCCTCTAGACACCCTTCAAGGCTCTCGTGCTGCTCAATGGGGGTGGGGCACAACACAACACAAACCAAAACAACAAACCCACCGCCAAATCCCAACTACACAAAGGGCACCACCTAGTTTAAGAGCGAACTAGGACGCAAAAGAGGAGAATCGTTAGAGCAACCCACAAACAAGCAAGGAATTTACACTAACCCTAACACCAATGGAGTACTCTCACACACTAAAACACGAGAGAGAGAGAGAGAGAGAGAGAGAGAGAGAGAGAGAGAGAGAGAGAGAGAGAGAGAGAGAGAGAGAGAGAGAGAGAGATTGATAGAGAGAGAGAGAGAGATAGTGGTCGGGCTTCTTTGAAACGTATCGGCAATGATCAAGCAAACACAACTATATATTTAAGAAAGAGAGAGAAAGGGGGAGGGGGTGCTTGTTGCATTTATACCTTCTTACAAATCTGTCATGACAAATCAAAGTGAGATTAGTACTTGTTCAACATAGCTTGCGTAAATTTCACCACAACACATCACAAGAAAAGCCACCCCAATCACTGTCTTAAGGCCAGGGGAGTCCTCTCCACCCTGTCGCCCTCTTACAGTATGTGGGATTTATGGCTAGATTGATGACAACACCAGAGACAAGCTATCAAGAACTTAACAAAAAAAAAACACCAAGACACTTACACATCATTGTTGTCCATTACTTCACGTTGGAAGGGAGACAAAGTATCCAAGCTTAGTCCAAATCCACCCTCCTTGATTCAGCGAATGTTGGGCTTACACTAGTAGGAGAAATGATAGATTTCCTACTCTCAATTGAATGATCACTCTCTCTCTTACAATGGCATAGATTTCCCTTGCTAATCCCCTATTACAACACATGCACATGCATAAGACAATGAGCTTCCACTCAAGAGATCCTTCTAGAGAGGTTGAGCTTGGCTTCTCAAGCTATAGCATAGTGCTCTTGCTTATGGCTCCCCCCTTTTTATGCTAGCTACACCCTCCTTTTATAGCAATTTTGAAGGCTAGGGTTACTCCTCTAACCATGGTTGGGTTAGATTTTCAGCAATTTATCTAATTTCTTTTGCTTGAAATTATCAAGAAGTTGGTGGGGAAAGAGAGAGGAGAGAAATGGAGGTGATAGGACTTTTCATAGTGGGTTAGTGTTAGTAGAGTTAGTATTAATTTACAAATGGAATTGGATATTTACAATGGGAGTATCCATGTAGGATACAAATAAGGAAGAAAAACTCTTAAGAGGTAAGAAAAGGTGGATTTCTTACAAGGTTGATGCTCCAAGTGTCTTGAGTAGGGCCAATTTTGACTCTTGTTGACGGTCCACTAGCTTTGACGGTACATTTTTTCTCCAGTCTTGACCTTCCTTGAGAGACAAGGTAATTGAAGCTGAGTAATCAACCACCATGATGCTGTCTTTTAAGAGAAGAGGCTGAATTTTGTGGTTTTTTGATAGATATGGGTAATTTGGAGGAGGAAAAATGAGAATAGGTGGTCAATTTTGGAATGGAATTGTGTGTGGGAGGTATGAGTTCACCATGGTTTCTCTTATTCTTCAAGGTTGAAGAGAAGGTGAGTAGTGTGCAGAGAGGAGTGGTGAGAGAGATGGGGATGATGAGTGGAGAAGTGTGTGTGAAAGAGGAAAATGATAAAGTGGAAGAGAGAGTGTAGCTGCATAGCATGGGAAAACTGGGGTCCACTAAAAAAATCATAGCTCACAGCTGGTAGCTCCAAAAATCATGAAAAAAGTTGGGGTGATTATTCAGAGCGTGGGCTACATTTTCTCTTTTGATCACCGCTCCAAATTCGGAGTGAAGATAGGTGCCAAAATTCTCACCAAAAGGCCTGTTTTTTATGCCTGCAAAAGTCTTTTAGTGGTCCCCTCCTTTGTTGAATTTGTACAATGCATCCAAGAGTGAGCCCCTCCTTTGTCATATTATAATACAAAGCATTCAAGTTTCCCTTGACCCATGCATGGAGGAGGATTATTGGTGAAATAAGAAATATATACATGGTGGGACTAGTGTATGGACTATTCATGGACTTTAGCTCAATGAGCACATGGTGTTAGAATAATGAGTAAAAATAATAATAAAAATATGGAGGAGTTATGGATATGGAAAGATATTGGAATCATATAATATGGTACCTCCTTGAATTATTTTGGGTGAAAGAGGAAAATGTATGCAAGTAAATAATATAATAAAAGTAACCAATGAGTAGAAATCAATTTTTTGTTTTCACGAGGGTGAGGGTGAAAATGTGGGAGTGATTTGTATAAAGGAAAAATATGAGGTTAGAGTATGTACATATTGGCAAAAATAAATAAAAATAAATAAATAAATAAAATAAAATAATTATGGTGTAAGAGGATGAAAGAAGGTGTACATAGGTTTAATAAAACACACACCTAAGTAGAAATATTTAAATAAAATACCAAAATAATTATAAAAAATCCCTATATTTAGGCCATATATACAATGAAATATTTACACACAAAGAGGCCATAATATACTTTTATTTTTTTATTTTTTTTATTTTTTTAAATTTTTGGCTCACCTAGCCCAGTGACTAGCTAGCTGAGGGTTTTTAAGAAGATATGGGAAAAGTTCCGTGACTCACGCACGTCTATGTACAGTGAAATGGTAGGGATAGCCACAGTGTTTGGGTGATTTTGGTAGGGTGAGGTAACTCACTGTGGCAATTACAAAGAGCCGAAAAAACGGCTATCATTAGCCCTCCCCCTGGATGATGGTATATTCATGTACCATCATAGAGCATCTTTTCCAAAGAGAGTGCTTCAGAGTCCTTGACGAGATCTTCATTGTTTGGCCCCTCAGAATTTTGGCTGGAGTTACACTCATGCTTCATGTAACAATACTTACATAAGACAGCGGCCTTTGGACAGATCTTTGGTAGATCCTTTGGTAGAAGGCGACTCAAATAGGGCTTCAAGCGATACCCGTTTACTTTCCTGGAGTGCTCTTTACCATTCAAGTCCATAAGCTGATAGTAACTTGAATTGAAATCCTTCTTGACTATGTATGGCCCTTGCCATCTTGTTTCAAACTTGGCATCAAAACGATTGTCAAGTCGATTGTCATACCTTAGCACAAGCTCTCCTTCCTTGATGCCTTTGTCCTTCAGTTTCTTGTCGTGCGTTTCTTTCGCTTGTGTGGCTTTCCTCTTGTAGCACTCATATGCTGCTTCTCTTTTCCACTCAAGCTCCACTAACGTAAGAAGTCGATCCATCCATACCTCTTGATCATCTTGTGCTCCTTTGCCATGAAGTCGCATTGTTGGAATGTTGAGCTCGATAGGCTGCAAAGCCTCTTGACCATAGACCAAGTGAAATGGTGTGAACTCCGTGGCTTCCCTATATGTGGTTCGATATGCCCACAAGGCACCATCCAAGAAGTCATCCCATAATTTTGTCTTGTTTTGCACCATCTTTCTAATGATTCCTGCAATGACACCATTAGCCTTCTCCACCAAACCATTTGACTGTGGGTAGTATGGTGTGCTATGACGATGTAGAATGTGAAGCTCTTCACAAACTTCTGTGAGCAATCCTTTTCTAAACCCTGGACCATTATCAGAAACAATCTCCAAAGGTGTGCCAAATCTACAACAAATGTGAGTGTAGACGAATTTGCTCACTGTCTTCTCATTTACCTTTGCCACACTTTGTGCTTCCACCCACCTAGTCATATAGTCTACAGCCACTAGAATGTAGAGTTTACCATTTTTTGTCCTAGGCAGAGGACCCATAGCATCAATGCCCCACTTTTCAAAGGGTCCATTTGCAAGCACTATTTGCCTCGGGCCATGCACCAACCTTCTATTTCCATTTATCTGACAAGTGTGACAGCTTTTACACCAATGTTGAACATCCACATGCAAACTTGGCCAAACATACCCCGAAAGCAAAATCTTCTTCACAGTTAATTCTTGGGCAAAATGACCACCACATGCCTCTTCATGCAAACCTTTTAGAATGGCTGGAATTTCCTTGATAGTTGGTACTCGTCTGCACACTTGATCCTTCCCTCTTTGATAGAGGGAGCCTTCTAGGAAGAGATATACGCTTGCCTTCTTCATGAGTCTCCTCTTCTGAGCTTTTGTGAAGTCTGGTGGAAACTCACCCTCCAAAATGTAGCCAATGATGGGAGCCAATGACTCCAATCCCTGGTACCTCGGTTGCTTCACAGCAGCCGCCACCATGATGACCTGCACTTCTTTCTTTACACATGCAACGGCTTGTTGTGCAAGTAAATCAGCATCTTCATTCTGTTTCCTAGGAATATGATATAGTTGCACTTCTTCAAATTGATTAAACAATCTACGAATGGCATGAACTTTTGTCCGTAAGCTCTCATTCTTGCATGCCCAAATGCCTAAAATCTGTTTAACAATGAGAAGTGCATCTCCCTTTACCATGAGGCGTTGTATCCCTTGGCCAATGCACATCTTCAAACCATGAAGTAGAGTGTCATATTCTGCTTCATTGTTGCTAGCTGAACTTGGTAGATTCAACTTCTCTTTCATGACCACCTCTCCACTTGGGTTGAGCAACACTAGCCCTCCCCCTGCTTTTCCTGTGGCTCGACGAAAAGCTCCATCAAAGAACAAAGTAAAAGCATTAGGAATACTTTTTGGTGGTGGCAATGGTAGGGTCTTTACTTCAGGCACCTTAATCTCCTTTTCGTGCACCCTATAAGTGAGAATCCCTGCCAATTGTGCACGCACACTATCTTCTACCTTGAAAGAGTATTGAAACTCTTGCAACTCCATAATCCACTTTGAGATCCTAGTACTAAGATTCATTTGAGATGACACCCAAGGGAACAAATTTTCTGCAGTGAGAATTACAAAAGGTTTTGGTAGCAGGTAGGATCTAAACTTTCTCACCGCAAACATGAGAGAAAGCATCATGAGTTCTGCTTCTGTGTAGTCTCTCTCCAAAGCATTCATGACCCTACTAGAAAAGTAGATGGGTTGCATCCTTGTACTGTGGGGATCTTGTTGTAGCAACACAACACCAATTGTTTCTTTCCCAACACTAGAGCTAACAAAGAATGTGTACTCCCAACAAGGAGGCATGAGTGTTGGTAGCTCTGACAAAATGACTTTAATGTTACAAAAGTACTCTTCAAGCTCATCAGACCATGCAAATTCTACTTGTTGTGTCAACTTTTGCAAAGGGTGAAGTAACTCCGAGGCTAAGTGAATGAAGCGTGACATATACTTCACCTTTTGAATGAATGAGATGACCTCCTTAAGACTCTTGGGTGATGGTAGCTCAATAAGAGCCTTTGCCTTCGAAGGATCCACTTCAATGCCTTTGTAAGAAACTTTATGACCAAGCAAGATTACTTCATCCTCACCTATATGGCACTTGTCAGGGTTGAGTTGACCTCCCATGTCGTAGAGCTTCTTTAAACCTTCTTCTACCCTTTGTCGATGCAATGATTTTGAGCTATAAATACAGAAATCATCAATGAACACCCTAATCGACTTTCCAAAGAATGCTTGAAACACCATATTCATGAAACGTTGGAATGTTGCAGGAGCATTTGTCAGACCAAATGGCATGACTCTAAAAGCATAACAACCCCAAGGAGTGATAAAGGTTGTTTTCAATTGATCCTCCAGTGCAATCCCTATTTGAAAGTAACCTGAGTAACCATCGCACACAGTGTACTTCTCATGACCAGCTACCTCATTTAGTATCTCATCCTGGAATGGGAGGGGAAAGTGATCTCTCTTTGTTGCCTCATTGAGGGGACGGTAATCCACACACACCCTCCACTTGCCGTTCTTCTTAGGAGTGACAACAACAGGAGAGACCCACTCTGAATTCTCCACTGGATAAATGAACCCTGCTGCTAGAAGCTTTCTTACCTCCTTGAGTAAAGCCTGCTCCTTGATGACTCCTAGCCTTCGTAGCTTCTGAGCCTTAGGTGTGGCCTCTGGCTTCAACTCAATTTTGTGTTGAACAGCATCTACTCCATGCACATCGGTGTAGTCTTTAGCAAAAAGCCTAGGAAACTTCCTTAGCACACATTTGAACTCCTCTCTTTCATCCTTTGTAAGTGTTGTTGATAGCATACCTTCCAGCATCCCTTCATCTTGATCACCTTCGTTCTCTTGAGGACCTACCTCCTCCAAGCCTTGACAAGAGGTCTCTTGGTTGCTTGGCTTAAACCTTACCCCCATGACTTCGATGGAAGACTCCTCTTCAGTAATGCTGCCGCTACTTTCTTCTTCTGAAGTGCTATCGGTTCAACCTTCTTCCGTCTCACTTTGAGATGATTCTTCATGGAGCTCCTCTTGGCGTTGCTCCTTCATGTCAAAGACAACCTTCTTGTGATTGTCATTCCTGCAAATTAGCTTTCCACTCTCCCAATCCTGCAAAGCTCGCATTTTCATTAGCCATGGTCTTCCTAGGATAAATGGGTAACCATTTCCCTTGGTAGACATGACATAGAAATCCACTGCCTTCTTAATGCCAAAGGCCTCCACAAAAACATTTTTACAAATGCCTACGCACCTAGCCTCGCTATTGTTTGCCATCTTGACCCTAATTTCAGGTGTCTCATGGATGTGCATGCCTAGTTTTTGCATGAGTCCCTCTGTCATGATGCAAATTTGTGCACCCCCATCCACTAGACCTTTCCTAACCAATCTCCCTTTGATGTAACAGTCTAGCACCGGTGTAATGTCCTCATTCATTTCAGCTTGTGCAATTTTTACAACAAGCACACTCTCTTTTACCTTTCTCCTAGTGCTAACTGCCCTTGTTAAATCCCTCCTAACTTGTGGACATAATGCAAGAAATTGAGGCCATGAAATATCAGGACCCTTACCTCTCATGTCTTCCAACAAGT
Source organism: Adiantum capillus-veneris (assembly GCF_014529385.1). Classification (NCBI taxonomy): domain Eukaryota; kingdom Viridiplantae; phylum Streptophyta; class Polypodiopsida; order Polypodiales; family Pteridaceae; genus Adiantum; species Adiantum capillus-veneris. Next base: position 90,719,905 of record NC_140936.1, read on the forward strand.
TGTACGGAGCCATACCATGTCCAAGAGGGAAGTCTTGGAGGTTGATACGACGTCGAGTCCTCTTGGTTTCCTTGGTTCCCTTTGCCTTCTTGCCTTGTCCATGGTCACTCTGTGATGTGACTCCTTCTTTCTCTTTACCTTTTCCTCGGCCACGCTTAATTCCATTGGCTTCCATGTCAACCTCATTTGAATTTGTCACCTCTACCACATGCACATTTGGATCTGGCAAAGGTGGAACTCCTTCTACCCCTTGTGGAGGTGGTCTTGGTCCATTTGGCCTTTGTAGAAGCCTTGGTTGTTGACCAGTTCCTTCACCTGCATTCATCACTGGGTAATTCAAGTTAGGCCTCCCTGGCTCCCCACGGGGCCAAGGACAATTATACATCCCATGTCCAGACTCTCCGCAATTCCAACATTGCAAGACTCTCCTAGGTCGTGGATCTCGCTCTTCAGACTTCTTTGCTTGTCCCTTTAGACCTACAGCTTGTGCAAGGTGAATTGACAGGCTGCTTAAAGATTCGTTTAACTTCTCAATTACTTCCGCCGTTACCTCAGGAAGCTCCCTTGATGTTGATGCTTGTGACTTACCTTTGGGTCTAAGACCTTCTATTGGAACCTCTCCCCTTAAGCACTTGAGTTTCCTATACTTCTCAGCACCCCTAGTTTCAGCTGCATCAAAAGTAGCAGGTGCACCCGCCTCAACTTTTACCTTAAGGTCAGGAAAGAGTCCGGCTATGAACCTCTCCTTCTTTAAAAATTCTGCACCATCACCAGGGTTAGCAACATTTCGTATCCATAGAGCCCAAAGACGTAGAAACTCTTGCTTGTACAAGTAGTAGTCATCTAAGTCTTTTTGCTTATGAGAAACAATGTCTTGCCATAGTTTTTGAGTGTTTTGGGGATCAAAGAAGTATCTCTTAAAACGATTTAAAACTTCTGTGTAATTCCCCTTAACTTCCTCAGGCAAAGAGTCAAACCAAGTACTAGCATCTTTCCTAAGGACCACCTCAAACATTTCTACACGTTCTTGATCGGTTACTATCCTCTTGATACGGCAAGACATCTTGAAATTTGCTAAAAATAATTCTGCATCCTCTCCAGGCTCTCCAAAGAAAAGAGGATATCCAGACATTTGGCGTTGGCTCTCCATTATTATGAAAGATTACAACACGAGTTACAATAAGGGATACAATAGAGATCTAGAACCACTCGCCTGCAAATGAAGAAGTGAGAAAATACCACTCTAGGTTTTCTTCTTCAGCTATCCAAGCTTCAATAAGGTCTCGATTTGTTTGATCAAAACAAAAGGGTAGACTATTGATGAGCTCTAAGAAGGGTTGAAATTCTTCAAAGCTAAGGCGATAAACAGAAATCTCTAGAACTTCATTTTCTGGATCCAAAAGAGAAACCACGTCCCAAGTGATAAATTGCACTTGCTCTACAATTCCCAATGCACAAGCGGTTTGTATAAAAACTAGATCTTCATGCTCGTCGAAGGCCGTGAGAAAGTAGCAATTGACTAGGAGCTCCTTTCCTTCGAGTTCCACACAGTCGGAGTGAGGCAACCTTCTCACAATTTCATAAAGAACATCCTCATCAAGTCCAATCAAGTTTGCAAGATTTAAAGACTCCACTTGTGCTACAAAATTCCTGGACAAAAACTCCTTAGGATTATGGTTAAATCATTCAAAAGCATAAAGAGATTTACAATGTCTCTATGAACAAAGTGTCATAGAAAGTAGAGAAGGATGAGAATTTATACAAATTTGCAATCTTCTCTATGCTCTCTTTATTAAGACAAGCTTTGAATGGCTCCCTATCTCCTTTGTTGAAAGCGAAAGGAAGACTATTAATAAGACGCAAATGAGGGAAAAATTCACCAAATGTGAGTCTATGAAGCATGAACTCTGGCCGCAAGTTTCCTGAAGAGTCTTCCTCAATGGTGAAATGCACTCGCCAAACGCCAAATTTCACTCTATTTACCAATCTTAGGGCACACACTAGTTGGATGAATGCGCGGTCTTCCTTAGTGCCCAACAACAAGAGGAAAATGGAATCCACGCGTAGGACCTTCCGTCTTAACTTCACCACCCTCTTGTTATGAGGGAGACGCCTTACTACTTGCTCCTGCAACTCAATTGGTAATAGAGCTAGATCTCTAAGGATTGAACTTTCACTGCACACACATTCCCAGTTAGAATAAATGATCGTTTTTTTGTTTCTTGTAACAACTTGGACAAAGAAAAAACAAACATACACACTACTTTGCCGGGCTGCACTTCATTTTAAAATAAAATGAACACATGTACATCAAAAGAAGTGTGGTAGTTGATGAGAGGTAGAATGACAGGGTTGAAAATGAACACCATTCGTTGTTGAAAATGGATCTTTCTACTAATTGCAACGTTTATTCTAATGTGTGGAGTAAAATGAAAGGGAAAAAACTCTATTCCTGGGACATTATACATGGCCTATGCATGTCCTAATGCTTAAAACAAAACAAAAATATAGACGTCCAAACTAAGGTCGTACCTAATGAGAGGCAAAATAAAAGGATTTACTGAAGCGTTTATCTCGGCCAACCTAAGAGGACCTAAAATTCTACGAATGACACGTTGAAATTGCAACTTAGTACTAACAATTATGTGTACCTTTTGCCTTGCAATGGGAATGAAGGGATCATACAAAGATTCGTGATTCATGCAAACTACTTGACTATGCTAAAGATTGATTCTACACAAAAATACACAAGCCGTCCTCCGTGGGGGCACCAATTTGAGGCGGTCCGGGGCGGGCAACAAGAAGAGTGGCCTCTAGACACCCTTCAAGGCTCCCGTGCTGCTCAATGGGGCTGGGGCACAACACAACACAAACCAAAACAACAAACCCACCGCCAAATCCCAACTACACAAGGGGCACCACCTAGTTTAAGAGCGAACTAGGACGCAAAAGAGGAGAACCGTTAGAGCAACCCACAAACAAGCAAGGAATTTACACTAACCCTAACACCAATGGAGTACTCTCACACACTAAAACACGAGAGAGAGAGAGAGAGAGAGAGAGAGAGAGAGAGAGAGAGAGAGAGAGAGAGAGAGAGAGATAGAGAGAGAGAGAGATAGTGCTCGGGCTTCTTTGAAACGTATCGGCAATGATCAAGCAAACAAAAATATATATTTAAGAAAGAGAGAGAAAGGGGGAGGGGGTGCTTGTTGCATTAATACCTTCTTACAAATCTGTCATGACAAATCAAAGTGAGATTAGTACTTGTTCAACATAGCTTGCGTAAATTTCACCACAACACATCACAAGAGAAGCCACCCCAATCACTGTCTTAAGGCCAGGGGAGTCCTCTCCACCCTGTCGCCCTCTTACAGTATGTGGGATTTATGGCTAGATTGATGACAACACCAGAGACAAGCTATCAAGAACTTAACAAAAAAAAAACACCAAGACACTTACACATCATTGTTGTCCATTACTTCACGTTGGAAGGGAGACAAAGTATCCAAGCTTAGTCCAAATCCACCCTCCTTGATTCAGCGAATGTTAGGCTTACACTAGTAGGAGAAATGATAGATTTCCTACTCTCAATTGAATGATCACTCTCTCTCTTACAATGGCATAGATTTCCCTTGCTAATCCCCTATTACAACACATGCACATGCATAAGACAATGAGCTTCCACTCAAGAGCTCCTTCTAGAGAGGTTGAGCTTGGCTTCTCAAGCTATAGCATAGTGCTCTTGCTTATGGCTCCCCCCTTTTTATGCTAGCTACACCCTCCTTTTATAGCAATTTTGAAGGCTAGGGTTACTCCTCTAACCATGGTTGGGTTAGATTTTCAGCAATTTATTTAATTTCTTTTGCTTGGAATTATCAAGAAGTTGGTGGGGAAAGAGAGAGGAGAGAAATGGAGGTGATAGGACTTTTCATAGTGGGTTAGTGTTAGTAGAGTTAGTATTAATTTACAAATGGAATTGGATATTTACAATGGGAGTATCCATGTAGGATACAAATAAGGAAGAAAAACTCTTAAGAGGTAAGAAAAGGTGGATTTCTTACAAGGTTGATGCTCCAAGTGTCTTGAGTAGGGCCAATTTTGACGCTTGTTGACGATCCACTAGCTTTGACGGTACATTTTTTCTCCACTCTTGACCTTCCTTGAGAGACAAGGTAATTGAAGCTGAGTAATCAACCACCATGATGCTGTCTTTTAAGAGAAGAGGCTGAATTTTGTGGTTTTTTGATAGATATGGGTAATTTGGAGGAGGAAAAATGAGACTAGGTGGTCAATTTTGGAATGGAATTGTGTGTGGGAGGTATGAGTTCACCATGGTTTCTCTTATTCTTCAAGGTTGAGGAGAAGGTGAGTAGTGTGCAGAGAGGAGTGGTGAGAGAGATGGGGATGATGAGTGGAGAAGTGTGTGTGAAAGAGGAAAATGATAAAGTGGAAGAGAGAGTGTGGCTGCATAGCATGGGAAAACTGAGGTCCACTAAAAAAATCATAGCTCACAGCTGGTAGCTCCAAAAATCATGAAAAAAGTTGGGGTGATTATTCAGAGCGTGGGCTACATTTTCTCTTTTGATCACTGCTCCAAATTTGGAGTGAAGATAGGTGCCAAAATTCTCACCAAAAGGCCTGTTTTTTATGCCTGCAAAAGTCTTTTAGTGGTCCCCTCCTTTGTTGAATTTGTACAATGCATCCAAGAGTGAGCCCCTCCTTTGTCATATTATAATACAAAGCATTCAAGTTGCCCTTGACCCATGCATGGAGGAGGATTATTGGTGAAATAAGAAATATATACATGGTGGGACTAGTGTATGGACTATTCATGGACTTTAGCTCAATGAGCACATGGTGTTAGAATAATGAGTAAAAATAATAATAAAAATATGGAGGAGTTATGGATATGGAAAGATATTGGAATCATATGATATGGTCCCTCCTTGAATTATTTTGGGTGAAAGAGGAAAATGTATGCAAGTAAATAATATAATAAAAGTAACCAATGAGTAGAAATCAATTTTTTGTTTTCACGAGGGTGAGGGTGAAAATGTGGGAGTGATTTGTATAAAGGAAAAATATGAGGTTAGAGTATGTACATATTGGCAAAAAAATAAAAAAAATAAAAATAAATAAAATAAAATAATTATGGTGTAAGAGGATGAAAGAAGGTGTACATAGGTTTAATAAAACACACACCTAAGTAGAAATTTTTAAATAAAATACCAAAATAATTATAAAAAATCCCTATATTTAGGCCATATATACAATGAAATATTTACACACAAAGAGGCCATAATATACTTTTATTTTTTTATTTTTGTTATTTATTTTTATTTTTGGCTCACCTAGCCCAGTGACTAGCTAGCTGAGGGTTTTTAAGAAGATATGGGAAAAGTCCCGTGACTCACGCACGTCTATGTACAGTGAAATGGTAGGGATAGCCACAGTGTTTGGGTGATTTTGGTAGGGTGAGGTAACTCACTGTGGCAATTACAAAGAGCCGAAAAAACGGCTATCACCGTCATCATCCATGATGATGCCGCCGCTGAAGTCGACGGAGTAAGGCAAGCCCTCTGGCCGGTGACGCGTGAACCTGGGTGTCCTGGCAGGGGTCTCTAGCGGCGTGTCGATGGGGGTACGGACGTCAGTTGTCTCCACTGGCGTCTGGGCCCCGAAGCGAGGAGTGTCGAGTGGGGTGGCTCCTGTCGGAGTAGGTAGAGGTGTGTAGCTGCTAGGAACAGTCAGCCGCGCAAAACCTGGCGTAGATGGCGATGCTGTGGCTGGTGTGGGGGCGGGCAAAGAAGGGGAGGGTAAAGAGCCTCGTCGAACATGAGGCGGTGTGGAGGCATCGGCGGCGGTATCCCCACAACAACCGCCACCGCCACCACTAGAGCGCCGGTGTCTAGACGAGTGTGAAGCTCGTCTCGTCGACGTCGAAGCTTTGGAGCGCGCCGAATGCTCCGAAAGAGAGGGAGATGCGGATGGAGTAGGAACGCGCGATGATGCGCCAGAGGGATGACGCTCCACGTACCACTGTCTCTGCTGCGGTGACAAAGAAGAAAGAAACTCCTCATCATCCATATCTGCATTAAACACACGAATATTTAAACTTAATATTGAATAAATAGAGTAGACAATGATGCAAAGACCATTAAATACAATGACGTAATGATGCATATAAATACAATGACGCAATGAATTGAGTGATAGAAGAGGCAAGTCGAAAACTCAGAATTTTCAATCAAAAGATGTGAGCGTGAGTAGAAAAGAGCGTTATACACCATGGAAGGTACTTAGAGAGCCAGAGCTTTTACAACACGGAGCAAAATTGTTAAAATACAATATTTGTGGCTTTAAGAGATCTCTCTCTCATCCTCGCATAGCTCAACATAACTTCCTATATCTATATAGAGCTCTCCGTTTAAACACATATCCTCTGTTTCATTTTGTAGCGCCTCTGCATGCACCCCATATAGAGTAGTAGCATCTTGATGCTCGTTTGGCACCACCGCAGCGGCTTCTGATTGAGCATCTGCTCTGATCTCCTCCATTGATTCCATTGTGATTGGCACATGGTAGCCTTCATACGTCCTTGCACTACGAGGGGCTACCTCTATGACGTACCACCAGTTTGATGTAGACTTTGTAGGATGAAATATTACCTGCCAGAGCCACATAACTTACATGAGAGCTTTCAAGCACATAACTTGTAAAAGGGGGATGTTAACTATTTACATACTTACTTGTTCACAATGCTCGGGTAGTACAAAAGTGTCTCTTAGGTCAGTCCATTTCTTAGTAGAATCCACCTCAAGAAACCAGACTCGCCTCTACGCACAGTAGCGTTGCGACCTTCCATGATTATCTTGAACCATTGCACGTCGAACAAGTCGACAAAAAATCCTCTGTAATCGATCCTCAAAATCTCTTGTAGCGTGCCGAAGTAAGTGAGTTCCGCCACCACAGGATCTGCATCAGAGGAACGTCGTCGACTAAACTGTTCAAATTTTGCCATGATTCCACAATCTTGAGTAAAACGCTTTTTGTCGATCCGTTCCACCCTAAAATGTCGACCTTTACACCATGCTGCTGTGTATCACTTATACTACAACGAACAAAGATTATGAGTGGCCATTCAAACGTTTAGAAATAAAGTCACTAGCTAGTCGTACATTGCAAACTTACCTTGGTCGCGCAACCCCGAGAGTACTCCCACTCTTCCTCAGTCACTTCGTCACCGCATTGTTGTGCGCTTTTCAATTGGTTGTGCAACCATCTTAAGCTCATGAATGTTGGTAGGCTCTCCAGAACCGTCGGATAGTGCATCGGTGGTCGTCTTCCCCGTCTCCACTGATTCGTGCCCTTTGTCGCTCTTGCTTTGCATCCTCATATTGTGAAATCCACTTTTGCATCACTGGATTGTGAAGCATGCAAAATTGGTTGATTTTAGCCTCTAGATCTTCCTTCATCATCTTGTCAACACCGAAATTGCACATGACAATCCCAGATATGCGCTCATCATCTATGGTTCACCATAGCGTGTCCCGGGCTTTATCAAATCTGTCTAGCCACTCTCCAATGTACACTAGGGACTCTGATACCAACCAACCTTCTGCCAATAGTGTGACTTCAAACCGGTAAGCTTTCCTTCTTTAGTAAAACACGTTCGGAGCGAGTGCATTACGCCAGTGGGGGTCCGCAAAGATCGAATGGTCTCTTTTACTTTGCGTTCTTGGGCTCCTGTGAAAATCCATGGTGCTTTAGGGAGTTTTATCGATCCATCAGACGCTGTTTGCGGCCAATATTGCTCCATACGATCCACATTTCTAAGGTCAACTCTGGCTCCCAAAGTATCTTTCTTGCCGGTCAGATGGTCCCATAGTAGATTACCCACATTCTTGAATATGTGCATTGGATCGAGCAAGTGATTGATCATGAGTCGGGGCCAGTATGGTAACTCGTACCATAGAGATAGTCTCTTCATCCCTGGAGGCAATCCGTCATCGTACATCTCCTTCTGCTCTAACCATGCTTGTGCAGACATCCTTGGTGGCTCTCTTCCCAAAAAGCCGTCGCGTAACACATGATTCTCTGGAAGATACGCTTGATGACCTTCGTAGATTTGCTTCTTCAGTGAGGGCGCCCTACGTGCATTCAGTCTAGGTCCACATGTGACACATGCTCTGTATCCGCTTGTTTGAAGCCCTGCATGTATACACATGATAATAGATCAACTATGGGAAAAAACAAGATTTACAATGTCTGAGTGAGGAGTGTCAATAGATCACCTGAGCATTCTATTAGCCCGGGATAGTCATGCATGGTCCACATTAGAATGCCTCTGATCAAAGAATTCCGTCGTCCTGTTTGTCGGCTCATATCCACCACCTCTATGCCAATCCACAATTGTTGTAGCTCTTCCAATAGTGGACAAAGATACACATCCATATTCTCCACTTTATATCGCCCTGGCACAATCAAGCTTAGCCATAGGTGCCCCTTCTTCGTAGTCAACCACGGGGGAATGTTGTAGTTGACGATGACAACGGGCCATACACTGTAAGATGTTGATCTTTGACCAAATGGATTTACGCCATCCATAGCCAGGCCTAAGCGCAAATTTCGAGCTTCCCTGGCAAAATCCAACCATGTTCCATCTATATGTTTCCAGGCTGCGCAATCTGCAGGAATTTGTAGCACACCATCCGAAGATTTATTCTCCTCATGCCATGATGCTAGGGCGGCCATGGACTTACATTCGAAGAAATGCTTGATGCGAGGAAGCAGAGGAAAATGTCGCAAAACCTTTTGTGGAATTTTTGTCCCGTGGAGATCTACTCGATATCTTTCGGAATCATATTTCGGACACTTCTCCATGTCTATGTATTCCCGTCTGAAAAGAATGCAGTCATTAGGACAAGCGTGGATAGAATTGTAATCCATCCCCAAGTTTCGCAAAATCTTTCTTGCTTCATCTCGGGAATCTGGCAGCACATTGTCAGCTGGTAGTATGTGCTCTTTAAGCAATCTACACAACATAAAAATACGATACAGTCGTGTAAAAATCTATCAGATCATTATACATTTAGAGTTTTATTAAAGTAAACTAATTGTAATAGATCACCTGAAAAGCACTGTGATGCTAGTGTCACTCCATCCAAACTTTGCCTGCATGTTGAGAAGAACCAGGAATGCTTTCAATCTAGACATACGTGCTCCATTATACAATGGCGTATCGGCTTCACTTTTCATATCATCATAGATAAGCCTTTCTGAATCCATGATCGTCTTGATCATTTCATCAATCTCGGGCTCAAACATTGCCTCGTTGGGAATGTGCTCTGCATGATCATCCCCTGAGCTGTCAGAGGCTACATCTTGTGGCCTCACATATGCTGCTTGACCAAAGCGCATGCGAACACGTCTATTGGGTTGCAAGATTGCTGCTTGTTGGCCAGCGTCAGAGTCCGACGAGTTATAATTGGCAACAACTCGATCTATAATAGATGGATCGAACTCGCCAAATTCACGAACGTGCTGCAAAGAAACACGTCTTGTCCATCGCACATCATGCTTGCATTGATTACAAGGACATAAGACCCTCGTTGAGAGATAGGTGTTTCGGTTGGACGGTCCCACATCCTCGTCACTACTCATAATGAGGATAAAAATCTTATAACCTGGACAACAAATTTAATATTCTATTGGCATTCTTCGTCTTATCTCTCTCTCTCTCTCTCTCTCTCTCTCTCTCTACCTCACATTCTCTAGTCATGTCCAATCCCCGCACACCTCGGTCTAGAGGTGCACGGAGATCAGAACCACCGGGTTATAATCTCGTCTTTATTGGTCAATACCTATATTTGTGGGTACAAGAAATCTACAGACCCACGTCTACATGATACTGCATGTAGTGGACAAAATCCCTTTGCCTCTTCTCTAGCTGTAGCACTTCACAACATCTTAATATCTTTTCACAGTAGATCTTTTCACTGTTCGTCTAACTCTAAACCCTAAACCGTAAGTAATTCTTGCGTGGACTCGATCTAACGTAAATAAGAGTAAATCTAAATAAACATAAATCTAACTAAAAATAAACCTAAATCTAATTTAATGTAAGTCTACATCTAACCTAATCTTTAACGTCTTTTGGGATAGTTTCCTACGACGTTAAAACTCTTTTCTTCTTGTGTGTGTGTGTGTGTGTGTGTGGGTAAACCTAAATAAACCTAAGTCTAATCTAATATAACATAAATCTAAATCTAGCGTAAATTATGTTATATTAAAAACAAAGAACTAAACTAACAGGGATTATAAGAACCTTAAAACTGATTTAACACATAATTTTTCACATAACTCGGCAAGAGTTGGCATTCTCATCACTAAAGATGTGAGAGTTAACTTCCGGTGGTGACGCTGCCTCATCTCCATCCACATTTGACGACAGCAATTGGCCCTTTGGACCGTTCTTGCTCTTGTTACTAACTTTGAAATTGCTGTTGAATGACTAGAGGTTGTCTAGATGGTCATTTTCGGGGATGTAGTGACTCTTGCCGCCCTGACGATCCACCTTCTTCCCTATCTTCTGAAGACATTTCACCAATACTTTTGGATTGACGGAGCCCACCATGAGTGAAGGCAGCAATACCCTATATTCCATTGAGGGCTTTCTTCACCCGCTTCATGCAGGCATCGCAGTCTATGGAGACCTAAATCTAATCTAATATAACGTAAATCTAAATCTAGCGTAAATAAACGTAAATCTAACTAAAAATAAACCTAAATCTAATCTAATTTAACTTAAATAAACCTAAATCTAATTTAACGTAAGTCTACATCTAACCTAATCTTTAACGTCTTTTAGGATAGTTTCCTACGACGTTATAACTCTCTTCTTCTTGTGTGTGTGCACGTGTGTGGATGTGTGTGCCAATAAAAAGACATAAATGGTATAACCTTTCTATCACCCATGCCAAGTATGATAGATTGGTTATGCCATTTCCCTCTTGAATAATAGGTCTTGAGTTCAACTCCTCGTCGGCTAGATCTTTAGGTCTTTTAATTTTAATTAGTTTCCTACGACGTTAAATTAGTTTCTCTCTCTTTCTCTCTCAATGTGTGTGCGTTTTTTTGTTTATGCATGTTTTCTCTCTCTTTTCCTCTCTCAATGTGTGCGTTTTTTGTTTATGCATGTTCTCTCTCTCTTTTCCTCTCTCAATGTGTGCGTTTTTTGTTTATGCATGCTCTCTCTCTCTTTTCCTCTCTCAATGTGTGTGTGCATTCTTTGTTTATGTATGTGTGTGTGCGTTTTTGTTTATGTTTGTACTCTTTCTCTGTCTCTCTCTCTCTCTCTCTCTCTCTCTCTCTCAAAAACACTATGTGTGTGTGTGTGTGTGTGAGAGAGAGAGAGAGAGAGGGAGAGAGAAAGAGGGGAAGGGAACATGAGAGTGAGGAGAGGGAAGGAGCATACGTGGCTCTCCTTCCTCTCCTCGTGTGTGTGTGTGTGTGTGTGTGGAGAATAAAGAGAGAGAGAGAGAGAGAGAGGGAGAGCGTTACCTGCTCCTTGCTTGAGGGCGCCGAAAAACTCAGATCTGAGATCTGAGTTTTTGGGTGCTCTCTATTATTTTTTTAGCCCAGCCGGCGTTGCTATGAGCGTCGCAAATTTACTTGTAAATTTGCGACGCTCATAGCGACGTCGGGAATTTTTTTTTTGAGCGTCGCTAATATGAATAGCCTCTTGTAGTGTGCAAAGGTTGAGAGGATTCAAGAGCGTGCATCCTCCAATGCAAATAGAAATCATCCCAAATCAACTAATGCTAATCGCACATCAAGCATCAATTCAAGCAATCATCTACACACATCAAGCAATGAAGTGAAACACACTAATCTTGGAATCTCTCAAGCACAACTCTAATTACATGCATTGACGATTAAGCACACAAGATTGCATTCAAGTCGGCCACCCCAACCATGCCAATCATGGTGTCCACATCAAGTCACACATAGTCAAATTAAGCTCAAGGCTTCTTAAACCTACACACACACAAGCACACCATTAGAGGACAATTCTAATCCCTCAATCAGGAGTACGCCCACTCCGCTTAATCGAGAGAGTTAGATAAGGACTCCACTAATCGGAGTAGCTTAGCATAAGTAAGAGTTAGATTAGAGAAGATCAACACTTCAAAACAATGAAGGAAAGTAGATAAACATGATTGACAACATAATGAAGACTAGATTAATTAAGAGAGGATTACACTAATTACATGTGATTAGCACTAGCCTTCTAAGCATGGGTATTAAGCTCAAAGGCTAGACCATCAAGAGCTACTCTAGAGAGAGAGTTCTCAAAAGGACCACTCAAGAATGACCTCTCATTAAGCATAGGGCTCTTTTATAGGTTTGGGCCTCAAACCCTTCAACTATGGGATAAAGTGAGCTCTCTAGACTAGAATCATACAACTTTGGAACTCCTAAATGAGCCCAAGCCCTATACAATGAAAAGTAAATGCTGTGCACTATGGCACATCCACAACTTGGTGCATAAATGGTGTAGCCGCTAGCCGCTTCTAAAACTCCCCCCTTCCTAGTTTGGCGCACGTCCTCGTGTGCCGGTGAAGCAAGACACAGTGACATGGTAGAAAGCAAGTCCAAGGAAGAAATGTTGAGCTGCAAAACATAAGAACACGTGATGAGCATCAAAGGCCACGAATAATGAATAAAACATGAAGCATAAATGAACAATCATGCAAAGTGATTTTTTGCTTCTAAAAGATGGGTTAATCATAGTCAAAAACTAGACAACATAAAGCAAAAAATACTCAAACTATTGTGAAGATTATACCACTTGAAATTTCAGTTTTATGCATGAAACACAAGCAATCAATTATGACCCTACGCTAATGCAAGTTCATAAACCTACTAACCTACAAACTATGTGAACAATCTTAATAAATCATTCAAGTCTATCATGTCTATGAGCTATAAAAAAGCTCCTAATCTATTAGTACATTGTCAAAAGTTTTTTTGAAGCTCATGGAAGTTTTGATTTAGTCATTCATTGTAAAATTAAAGAACAATCACAAGGCTACCACCCCAAGGCAAGTATAGGTGTGACTCTCAGCTCCTTGAACCCTCAAGAAGGTGTTCCAAAAGCCTACTCGCTTACCAAGGCGATGGCTAACCCCTATCAGCCCAGGGCATCGGTTTAGGGCCTTGACCAAGGGAGCCAAGGTTATTCCCCTCGCCTACCAAGTGCCAATAAGGCGCTAGGCCTCACATAGACACAACATAACATATAATTTTTATTTTCATGTGCCTTAGTAGCATTTTTTCTACTTTTTTGGACACTTCTTTGCTTCATGGTTCATTTTTTAGCAGATTTTTTTAATACTTTCTTTATGAGATGTCTATGTCAATTGGACTAAAAAAGACTAAAGCCTATTCATAGCCCTAGGTCATGACAAAAATGAATGGAATATTAAAACTATCACTAAGATTCTAGGACTAATGAGAAATGATCCTATATTAATCTAAGGTCAAACCAATTACCTATGATTAGCATTCATAAAACCTATTTTTTTAATGAGTTAATTTTCACAAAGCAAAGTGTTGAAACTTTAAAATTCCTAGCTTTTGAACATGAAAAAAACCACAGCTTAGAAGAAAAATTTCACTTAAGCCAAGCAAGAGAATGAAGAGATGAGAAAGAGCAAAATCATGGAAGGATTACACCTATTCATGCTCTTTTGAGCATCCTTGAGCAAGCATCGTTTGTGTAGAGAAGTCTCTTGATCCTTTTTATTTGCAAAAAAAAGCCTTTTGAAGCTAAGTGTAAACACCATCTACAAAAGCCAATTATTGAAATCCAAAAGCACACCAAAAAACATTAATGAAAACATAAAGCTAGGGTCTTGCATACCCGAATTTTCCAAAGGAAAAAAACCCAAGGGAAAAAAAAATGCCTTTGGTTATGCACATGATGCTCTAATGTAGCAAATTTATACATACATAACAACCATGAGAGATAAAATGAGCTTCTACATAAGCAATAGTACAATTTCAACAATCTCTCATGCATGATTCAAAGTTTATTAGTTTCTAGCTCACTTGAAATATGGAATTTGAAACAAGTCAAGAGCTAAAACATAATGAAACTTTGATGAAATGAAGTGGCTCTCGATAGCCAAATTTTACAATTTAAGCTTTTCAAAAAGTTGGCTAACAACTAGCTCACTAAATTTTACAATTTTAGAGCACACTCTATGAGCTAGAGATGACTGCAACTTGATGAAATGAAAATGAATGGCTCTCAAAAGCCAAATTAGTACTTAAAAGCTCAAAAAAAGGTTGGGTAAACACTAGCTCAAATGGAAACATTTTAACTTTTGGCCAAGCTATGAGCTAGCGTAACAACTTTAATCCAATCATTTGGAATGGCTCTAATTAGCCAAATTTTGCAATATTGCAATGATGACCCCTTTTTGGATCATTTGGAATCACACCCTGCCACATCCTTCAAAATGAAAGCACAATGGTTAGTGCTTTTAAGAATTTGAACATCTAGCACCAAAACTCGTGCTCAACCACAACTCAAATTTTAATTCTTTCTCTTGGCCATTCAAAAACTCTCAATTTTAGTGCTATGCAAGAAATTTTCATTTATATCAAGCACTAAGATGCAACAAAAAATTTCAAGCCCAAATTTTAATGCACGTTCGCCATCAAGCATAAAAAATCATCAATGTAACTCTCCCAAAATGAAGCTAGTATGCTTACCCAAATTGTCCAGTGAGAACTATTACTCATGCCTAATGTATAAGCAATTTTTTTTGTGTCAAGTCACACACTTGATACTTACATCTAGCTAGCTCTCATATGGCAATATGCATAGCAAAGGAGCATAATATGAAGTGAAATGTAAGATCCCTTGAAGCATCAAAATCTTGTTTTGTATTATTGGCCACCATCCCTTCAAAAAGATCACCATAGAAGCATCTAGCATTCGAAACAAGCACTAAGAATTTATGGTTATTCCACATTGTTGCATGCAATCCTTTCAAAAGAACTTCCATATCCATCAACAATTGATGCATAAATTCAATGCTTTCATGTTTGTAAGTGTCAAGTGGATTTTTTCATGTCAAAAGGGAGAGTTTTTAAATGGCGCTAATCATTAGTGCATGACAAAAGTGATCATTCAAACCAAGTGCTACAAAAGATTCTTTGCATAATGTGCAACTCTTCAATGGATCAATTTTCAAATACATCCTCAGCTACCTTTGATGGCCAAGGAGTTTCCCCTCTTGTTTCTTAGGCCAACAACCGTCACAATGATGCCAATTTTAATGCTATAAAAGCTTTCTAGATAGTAACTGATCAAGAACGCGTAGAGATGTTTGAAGTGGTCCTTAGGAAAGATGCTAGCACTTGGTTTGACTCGTTGCTTAAGGAAGTTAAAGGGCATTACACGGAAGTTGTGAATCATTTCAAGAGATACTTCTTTGATCCCCAAAACACTCAAAAACTATGGCAAGACATTGTTTCTCATAAGGTGGTGCCCCAAATTTGTGTAGGGTTAGGTTGCGGGTTTGTGTGTGTGTTTGTTGTTTTTTTTCCAACCCCAACCCAATTGAGCAGCACGGGAGCTTAGAGGCCACTCTTCTTGTTGCCCGCCCCGGATCGCCTCAGCACCACGCAAATGTTTGTATTCCATCGCAGTTTGGATAGGACTCACACGGTTGAACATAGATCTCCTTCTCACCCTTGGTCAAATCTTCACTTAACATGCTTGAAACCTCCTCTATGTTTAAGCCATGAGTTTGAGGATGCATACCTTTTTCTTTAGGAGGGGAGTCATCTATGGTGACTCCGAACAAATTTGCATCTATCTTCAACATGTCGTTATCGATCTCCTCTTCCTCTGTGCTAGTGTAGCCTGGCCGTCTCTGTTTCATACTCGTAGCTCGTCGTGTCACGCTCATATTTAGCTGCCATAGGATGGGAATTGTTCTCCTTGGTCTTCAAATCAAGCACAATCTATCTCCCCTTCTCTCTGTCTGGCAAGGCGAACACTTTGCTCTCCCAATCCTATTTACCACCTATTTCCAAAAGCCATGGCCTACCCAAGATGATCGGATAAGCATTATCTCCTGCCTTCTTCACAAAAAAGTCTATCAGGCACTCTATGCCCATCACCTTGACCTTTACATCCTGAGCCACACCCAGACACTTGGATCTAGTATGGTTGGCCATCCTCATGCACACATTCGACTTGTCTATTGCCTTAACTCCCGTCTCTTTCATGGCTGCTTCTGTCATGACACAAACCTGCGGTCCATCGTCTATGTAAGCTTGTATCGACATCCTCTTTTCTATAATTGCATCCACCAATAGAAGGAACTCAATGGGGCTACCTACCCTCAAAGCCATGTTTTGCACCGCTTGCACATTCCCCTTAGCTCTTGGCAGCCTGGTGCTAACACTCGTAGACCACTGCCTCCTCAATTTTGGATTTAAATCTAGTAACTGACCAAAATTAATGTTTGCCTCTTGATTTTGAACATCACTTACTAGGTTGTACTCGGGATAGCCACGTCCTAATTGGAAATCTGCTTGCTTGATCTTGCGGCGTCTCCTTCTTTTGCTAGGCTTAGGCTGCTCTCTGCCTTCGTACACTTTCTCCTTGCCTTTGAGAGCTCTGGTTTCCACTGTATCTCTGTCTCCCTCTCAGATCTTGCCCTCTTGTTGGCCAAAACTTTGACATCTTGCTTATCCACCCCGATAACATTTACTCCTGGGACCTTGCCTCCATTTGGCGGAGCTGGTTGCACACGATTCTCCATCGCTTGTTCTCTTGGGCCATTGAATTGCCCATGACCTCAACCTCTACCAACTAATGGGAAAATGCCTCCTCTCTCTCTGTGGATAAGGACAACCAGGAACATAATGCCCCTCTTCTCCACAATTGTAACACCTATATGGCAGCAGCCTTGCCCTGCCCCTTGCTCCTCTTGGCTATCCTCTATCCATCATGCTTAGCTGGAGCTCCTGCATTTTCTCGGACAAATCCTCCACTGTGTGTACTCAATTTTGTGGCACAACAACTATACCTCGGCTTCCATGATTTTCTTCGTGCATATCCTCCCTTGGACTCTGCAGTTGAAGGGGGCCCATCGTCTCATAGCCCAACACACCCTGCTCTATCTTTTGCAGTACTTTCTGCTCTTTGACCGTGCAATTGCTATAGCACCACTGTAATTTTTTGGGCTTTCAAAATCTACCTTTTCTCTCACCTTAGAGTGTAGAGATGCCATGAACTTATCCAGCTTGAAGTAATCCCCATTAGCCAATTGCATGGCTGCCACTAGTTTGGCCCAACACTCTTCAAAATGACCCAAAAAAATATTGAACTTTTCCCTTACATCCTCTTTAAGTGGATTCACCTTCACATCCATCTCAACTAGGGATGCCTCCTTGAGAAAGACGTGAAGAAACCTTGCTTGTAGAGCCGGCCATGGTTGCCTCGGCTCGCCTTCCAAAGATTCATACCATACTTTAGCTTTTCCATGCATCACCAAAGGAAATGTCTGCATCTTGCTATCCTCGTTCGGCATACTCAATTATAGCATATACAGCTCAAAATATGACATCTACTCGTCGCGCTCTCCTTGCCTGTGAAAATCGGTCCATAACTCCTTGCCGCCATGACTTCCAACGCAAAAAACCACTTCTTTTTTATCAATTGGGAGAAATCAATATGCTCCTCCGTGGGGGTAGTAGAAGATGGAGAGGGGGAATGGGGGAACACAATTGACAGAACAACGAAGGCCTCTCTATATCTCAGGGTATCCACAACACCCTTATCCTCTTAGAAAACACCTTTAAAAACAAACTTCACACTAGTAGACCACCGCTTGCCCTTTTTCCACTGCTCGCACACTCCACAAGTCCACCACACAACGCACACCTATTTCCATGGTCTGTCTCCACCCTTACACACGCACACGGCCGCTCAATCTTATTCTCTCACACAAAACACCGTCCGTCTAGGGGGAACACACATCCACACTGTCAGCACCAAGGGGAAACACAAAAGCAAGAGAAAGAGAAGGGGGGAAGGGGAAATGACAGCAAAACGGGGAAACAATGGCTTGATTACACTTCAAAAGGCATGTACAAAGGCTTGCAATGCCATCACCATGGCCATTTCCAAGAAAAAAGTATAAAGGGATTAGTCTGTCAGAGAGCTCCACTTTGTAGGCTTCAAACGACACCAAAAAAAACCCCCATTTCATTTAAAAAATGGCTTTTATAGTGGGGGGTCTTCAACTTTGGAAACGGCTTCCTAATTGGCCCACCTGGCACCTTAATTTGGACACTTTGGAAGGATGGAGCCGCATCATTTTCATCTACTCTCTTTTGATCTCTTTGCACTTGAGGGGGGTTGCACTAGCGACATCACTAGTGCCCCTTGGCATCCTTTTATTTACTCTATTTATTCTTCATCTTCAACCTTAGCTTTGCACTACTCCTTTGACCATTTTTGTACGGCTCTTGACTGCCTGCTTTGGCCACCCTTTGGGCTTTGTATCTTTCCTTAATCTTTCTCTCTCCACACTCCCAGACTTGGTCCTGCTCTGCCTTGGCTATACCCTCTCTCTCTTTCTCTTCTCTCGCAGGACTTCCCCCTATTTATGCACCGGGGAGGCACTAGTGACATCGCTAGTGCCCTCCCCCCTTGCCTTCAAAAACTGCGCCTTCAAGGGCCGCGTGTGAATGGGCCCCCATCCGGCGGCGACATCATCACCTCGACCACACGGGTGGGTGCCACTGGTACCGCCTCCAACCTCCAAAAGCAGTCGGCGGTTTTGCCCTACGCCGCAGGCCCGCTACGAACACCGCCAGTACAGCGCTAGGCCAACACGCCATCGCTATGCTCTACAGGAGTTCTCTCGTGCCTCACACTTGCAAATGGGCACCCACCCCTGCCTTTATACCCTAAACGCACACCTCCAAGCCCTGCATGTGGGATGAGCATGGCTCCACATGGCAGCTCATGGGCCTCCAAGAATCTTAAGATTTAAAGTATTAAAAAAAACCTTTTTTATGAGAAAGAAACCCCACCATGGGGTGCCAACTTGGTCCAACGCCCATCCTCTGCTCACAGATCCCATTCTAGAGCTGCAAAGACCAGCCGCGAATCCATATTCCCGGCCTCATCCTACGCAATCACTGCCGACTTTTGACTTTTTTGAGCCCGCTATCTGACGCTGTAAAAAATCAAGAAAATTAGCTGCATCCCTCTATCTAGCATCTGTCGCCAATTTCAACTCATTGTATCTCACTAATTGAGCATACAATTGACTAGCCGTTGATTTGTGCTAGCTCCACGCGGCATGCTCTATTTTCTTGAACCCTATTGACGCCTAAAAAATGCCAGATGGCCCAATTTTCCATGCGGTCAATTGGGCTCGAATCCGGCCCCCGAAAAAACTTCCACTAGCCATAACTTGCTATCTAAAGCTCTGATCCACAATCAAAAAAGATAGGTATGCTCCATAATTTGAGCTTTGCACATCTCTCCGCTAACATCTGCTAGGCCATCTACCCCCAACTGCCCTCTCCATTGGGGATTTGCTAAACCTTCTAACTTTGAACTTCAGTATCTTGAGCGTCAGGGCTCTGTTTGATGAGCCGTCTGGATTGGCTGCTAGAGTACATTGAAACTACATTCGAGAGCATTGACACGGCACTTTGAGCACCTTGATCCCTCATCCCATCTGGACCATCCTTTAGCTGTTTTGGCCTAAAAAAACCACTTTAGGCATACATTCCCGCTACCCTTTGGCTGCCCAGGACCTTGGTACCTGCCCTAGCCTTTTGCACTACACCTACCTCGAGCCTTTTCTTGGCATAGACCACTTTCTAACGCGCACAAACTTTGGTTGCACCAACGTATGCACGATCATTTTGTAGCAGTAAAAAAAATACTGATAAGACACAAGAATAATCTTCATCATAAAGCTAATAACTATCAAAAAATATCATTTGAAGGAATTAGCAGTGATGGAATTTCCAACTCTTAGACAATAAGTGTATACAGATGACGACAACAAATAATAACCAGGCATTGCGATACATGTGCTTTACTTACATACGTTTCATTTGGTTTGGAATCACATACTTAAACAAGGCTATTAATGTATATCATGTTCTCTCCTTTCAGAAAGGTGTTTTAAAAAAACCCACTTAGTGCTCTAGTTAAGTAAGTGAGCATAAATATAGAGATTGATAAAAGTACAAAGCATTGGTTATGACAACCTCTTGTGAGGACGAAAGTCAAATGTTTACCTCATGATTTTTTGAAAAAAGTGAGATATTACAAACAAAATGCTGCCAAAATTTTTATAATTAAGAAACTTTACCTTAAAACAGAGATATATCATAAGTAAACATTGGTTCGGTTGGATCAGGATGCTACAAAGTAAGGGTATATACCATAGAATGTAACAATTGGTGGATTCATACAGATATATTTAAAAATACTCATAAAGTGGGGCAAAATCTAGGACTACTACATTGGATATTAACCACATGTGACTAATAATTACTGGTACATAGGGACAGGTAGACGACTAGGATGAGCATCACTCGGGACATATTTAAGCTACAACAAAATTAAGACAAGCTCATAGCCGCACATTGTAGGCAAAAGAAAACCAAGTCAATAGCAATCAGGGACCCTATCTCCAAACCATGTAAACCCATCCAAAGACCGTAATAGACCCTACTTACATAGATGAGCTAAGGAAAACATAATATTGTTTAGGAGTATGGTTGGGGTCTGCGATGTGACAGTGATAACAAGCAGCGGGGATTGCTTGGATACATGTCACCCATTTCGTACAAATTAGCTCTAATTAATTGTACTTGTGGTTGGTTGGTAGGTAAAGATCCCCACTCTCATTTGATAGGAGTTCCGGCTAAAACTCCTACTTTGTCATGTATCAAAGTATCTTGTAATGAATTTTATGTGAATCAAAGTATTCTCCATTTTTTCTTTACACAATATGTTTCACAAACAGTTTTTAAGTCTCTCAGTATATGATTTTGAATGATGGGATTTTAAATTCAAACACACACACACACACACACACACACATGAAGAAGATAAGGAAAGAGCAAACTTCATATGTTCAAAATGCCCCAAAAGACTAGTTGTACAACCTTATCTCTCGATTGGGTCCATCCTTTCACATACGGGCGTCCACATTCTAGTGCACCTCTCATCGGCGATCACCAACCCTGGACTATAGACCTATAGGTGTGCCAAGCGCGGACCTTAGCTGAATACAAATAAAAATAATAAGGATGACACACAAAATTAATGAACATTGAAATGCATTGATTGTAGGATATGCACAATAGGAGAAAGGCCAGAAATATCTAGGCTATTTTTAGTTTCCTTTCCGAATTGTGGACTCTTGGAATGCACTAATTGTTAGTCAGATGCTATTGAAAAAATATTTTGTGCTTGGCACTGTCTTGGTTGATATGTATGCCCAATGTGGTGCACTTGAGAAAGCATTAAAAGTGCTAGCAAAGCTTCCTCTCCGGAATGGCACCTCTTGGAATGCACAAATTTTGAGATGTGACACAACAAGATCACGGCCAAAAAGCTCTAGGCTATTTTTACTGGATGTAAAGCAAGTGTCTCTCTTCAAATTCAATAGCCTATACTTTTTCCTTGAAGGCTACCCTTAAATCTTGAAGGGATGTGGCTCTACGCAAGTGCTTTGTTGATTTGCCAACTATAGATCGACATGCAATGTTGCAACTAAAATGATGCATGCTTCCCTTGTAGTTCCTTACCAATTGATGGAAGTGGAAGAGGGTCATTTTCACTCCAAGAAATAGAGCCAGATAGGGATACATTCATTTCTTGATAAAGGCTCGTACCAGCATTGCTGCTTTAAAACATGGAGAATCAATTCATGCACATGTAATCCACTAGGGGCATGAATGTGATTTCCATATAAGCAACATACTTATAAATATGTATGCAAGTTGCAGGAGTCTAGAGAATGCCCACATGCTATTGCAACGGTTGCTACCCAGTAATAAATGTTCTTACCTGAAAGTCTTGTCTATGCTTTACAGAGCAACTTCTCCTTGGCTTATGGTTATTTTTAGAGCATGCTAGATTTTGTTCTCAAGCCAAATGATGTGACTTTCATCAGTTTGTTCTACAGTTACAGTCATGCAAGTGTGGTTGAGAAGACATGCCAACATTTCAAGTCCATACGGCAGGTGCATAGCTTAGAACCTACCCTAGAGCACTATAATTATATAGTGGATGTCCTTGGTAGAGAAGGACTTTTACATGAGGAAGATGATTTAATGAAAATTATACCATTTTTCTTGGATATTGTTGAATGGACCTTCTTGCTTGGCTCTTGTTATATACATAACGATGTGAAATTAGGAGAACGCTGCTTTGATCGGTTGCTCAATAAAGGCAATTGGGCAACTGCTTATACATTGATGTCTAGCATCCATGCCAATGCAGGTATGGAGAAGGATGCAACAAGAATACAGGGGATGAGAAGATTCTCAGGAGTATGGAAAAAGCCAGTCAAGGCTTACATTGAGGTTGAGAATCATATACGTTCCTTCTTTCTTAAAGATGACAACCATTCACGATTAAATGATGTCTATGCTGAACTTAATTCCCTAAATGCAGGCAAAAGGGGGTTGAGTATCAACACTCCAAAACCATTATTGCTAAAGACAAAGAAGATCATAGCTATGGGCATTCAGAGAAACTAGCCATAGCCTTTGGGCCCATAAGCACTCCTCAAGGCACAACCATCTGGGTAAGAAAAATCTTGAGGTTATATCCTGATTGCCATACAACAATAAAGTTCATTTCCAGTGTGGAAACGTGCAAAATCATAATATCAGATTACTACAAGGCATTAGGAAAAATATAAACACCAAAAGAGCCCTTTAGCTTAAGGGGTGATTAAGCATGGACCAATAAGAAGAGGGTGGTGGCCACAACTATAGCCTCAAAAAAGTAGGGTAGGAGGGGGCATGGGGGCCTATTTGTTCCCCTCATTATAGATTTGTCCCCTAGAAAGAGAGAGAAAAAGGGGGGGGGGGGGGGGGGGGGGGGGGGGGGGGGGGGGTAGATGGTTTTCCCTCCATTTTCATAGGTGTCCATAAAGTAACCCTAAAATTTCAAAAATTTAAAAAAAATCTCTAAATCTCACTTTTCACTCCCCAAAAGCTCCCCTAACCAAATACATGGTCAAAAATCTATTTTCTTTCACCAAAATTTGTATTTCTCATCCATTACCTTTCATTCTACCTCCTCTCTCTCTCTCTCTCTCTCCCCCCCCCCCCCCCCCCCAAGCTTTCCATAGCTACAACACATATGGAAGTTTTCCATAGCTGCAACACATATGGAAGCTTTCCATAGCTGCTCACAATCTAAACACACAGACACACACTCTCTCTCTCTACACGTGCTTTTCCATTTTCATCTACACCTCCACTGTCCTCTCTCCCCAAGATCTCCATGGTTGCAGCACTTGTGGAGACTTTAACAAGCACCTCTTCTACCCTTTCTTCTACCACTTCATAGCTCGTCATCTACAAGCTATCCATGGATATGGTTGAAACACATATGGAAGCTTTCCATGGCTGCTCACAATCTAAACACACACTCTCTCTCTACGAGCTTTCCCATTTTCAACTACACCTGTGTCCTCTCTCCCCAAGATCTCCATGGATGTAGCACTTGTGGAGACTTTACCAAGAACCTCTTCTACCACTTCATAGCCCATCATCTACAAGCTATCCATGGCTATGGCTGTAGCATTGGGGTAAAATTCTTCAATCCTCTTTTACCCTTTTAGGTACATCTTCTTAGCCCATCATCTCCAAGCTTCCCATGGTTGGAGAACCTACAAAAAATCTATCAACCACCTCTCGGCTCCTTGCCATGGATGCAATATTTGTTGAGATGTTGACCTCTACATCTTGAGCTGGCATCCACTACGGGTCTTGGCCGCTTATGACATTTACTCACTTGCGCATTAGGTGACCGACACGGAGGATCTCTACCAGTGATTCTACAGCTAGACTACACTTATAGTGCGAACCTAGTACGCTTCTAGCAAGTTCACACTTAGTGACCACATGTACATATGTGCTACTTTTCAGCTTTAGCACTTAGTCATTTTGTACTCTCTTTTCTGTGCGAAGAAGTGCGAAGAAGAAGAAGAAGCTTTCCATCTCTGTGTGCTTTGTGCTTGTCTTGTGTAGCTCTCTTGCATCCTCATTCTTTACATGGTATCAGAGCCTAGTGCAGGCAAAAGAGGCTAAGAGAGCAAGAGCATCACAATCTCTTCGTTCGCAATCCACGACCAGATGTCGAAGGCGCCCCACCCAACGAAAAAAGTTTTTGGGGTTTTTCGTACAAGTTTCTAAACAGGTCTCCAAAGTGCAGTATACAGAGATTTACTATACAAGTACAGTGGTTGTATGTATGCTTGATTGTGGACACTTGTTGAGTGTAGAAAGCGTTACAGGTACCACGATAGCAGGTTCAACAGATTTGCAGGCTTTTGCAGATTGCAGCTATTTTGTCTTAGTGCTTCAAGATGTCTGACGGTTTTAACTAGATTGTCATTGAGAAGCTTGAGAAAAATAACTACCCTGCATGGAAGTTCAGAATAACAAATTTCCTAAAAGGAAAAGGTTATTGGGACTATGTAGAAGGAGACAATGAAAAGGAACCAGAGATTCCCGAGGCAAATGCTACAACAGAACAAAGAAAATCTTTGAGGGATTGGCAACAAAGCCAGAGCAAAGTGATGTATTGGCTTTCTATGAGCATCACAGATGGCATGATGGGCTATCTACAGGATGCTGAAACCCCCGCATTGCATGGAAAAACTTAGGCAGAGTGTTCGAGGTGAACACCAAGGCCAGGAAGCTTCAACTAAAGTCGGAGCTAAATCAAGTTAAGAGGAACAACCTCTCCATCAATGATTATGCCTTGAAGATCAAGAGTATCATTGAGGCTCTTGGATCTATTAAAGTCTCTGTGGAAGACGATGACATTGTCCGTGCATGCTTGGATGGTCTAGGAGATGAGTATGTACATTTCAGGTCTTCCATGAATACAAGAGACGACATACCCGTGTTCCAAGATTTGATTTCTATGCTTATTCTTGAGGAGAAGAACCTTGGTCTTGACACATCTTCTTCTCATGGCAAAAATAGGTTTGAACAAGCTTTCTATTCTAACTCCAACAGAGGTAGAGGTCGTGGTTGAGGCCCAAGTGGTTGCAGGGGACAATTTCGAGAAGGTCAATCAAATCAAAACAATACAGGTGGCACGGGAAACCAGTCTCAAGGCAGGGGGAGTCAAAGAGGTCCTGGTGCAGGATCAAGCAGGCATCAACATACTGAAGATAGCAGAGAATGTTGGAATTGTGGTGAGAAAGGTCACATGTCACGTGACTGTCCAAAGGGAAAAGCAAGTGGAAAGAGAGAATAGGGAAACTATGCATCTACTAGCAGAGATGCAGATGACAGCAGAAGCGAGCGCATGTTTGTTATGCAGCATGTAATGAATACAATGACTGCAGAGAATTCCACCCAAGATGATGTTTGGTATGTGGATTCAGGTGCCTCTAATCACATGACGTCTCGTGGAGAGTAGTTTAGAGATATGCGAAAACCAGATGTGTCAGGCTATGTGCAGACAGGAGATGACACAGCTCACCCCATTGCTCATGTAGGGGACATACCTCTAAATACAAAGAGTGGGAAATCAAAGTACTTAGCAGATGTACTTCGTGTCCCAAACATTACAAAGAATCTTGTTTTTGTTGGACAAATGGTTGAGCAGGCTTTGTAGGTTTGCTTCAATCCGAATGGTTGTTATGTAGAAGATTTCCAGAATGGCTGTAAGCTGATCACAGAGGGAAAATGTGTGGGCAGAATGTTTACGCTGAATGTAGACATGCCCGAGGTAAAAGATGCATTATTTGCATAGGGCACAGGTGTTGTGGCTGATGTTGACATTTGGCACAAACGCATTGGCCATGTCAATGAGCAGATATTGTGCAGCATGCAATCAAAATAGATTTTAAAAGGTTTGCCCAAATTCAAGGTGGATGGTATGCATAAAGTGTGTGCAGCATGCCAGTTTGGAAAACAGTCAAAGGGCTCATTTCCACATGAGCGCAATGTATGTAAAAAGCCACTTGAGGTGGTGAACACAGATGTTTGGGGTCCAACCGATACTGCAAGCATACATGGTTCCAGGTATTATGTCTCTTTCATTGATGACCATACAAGGAAAGTATGGGTCTACTTCATGCGTAACAAACGTGAAGTGTTTGGTCACTTTCAGGACCTTCAAAGTCATGATTGAGAAGGAGACAGATATGCAAATCAAGATATTGAGGTCAGATGGAGGGGGAGAGTACTTCTCCAATGATTTTTCAGATTTTCTACGAATGCATGGTATACGCAGGCAGTTTACATGCAGATATACTCCACAGCAGAATGGGGTCGCAGAAAGGAAAAATAGACACATTGCAGAGGTTGCATGTGCATTGATGAATGAGAAGAACATGTCTCATCATTTCTGGGCTGAAGCTGTAAATACAGCTATGTACATTATGAACAGGACACCTACACCTCCGGTGCATGATGTAACACCTGAGAAAAAGTTTATAGGTACAAAGCCTGATTTGGCACACTTGAAAGTGTTTGGTTGCATAGCTTACGTGCATGTACTAGATGAGTTGCATAGGAAATTGGATCCTAAAGCAGAGAAATGTATTCTTGTGGGATATTCCCTTGAACAAAAGGGGTACAAGTGCTACAATCCTACTACACGAGAATTACGAGTGAAGAGAGATGTAGTCTTTGATGAGATGAGAAGCTGGTACAGTAATGCACATGGCACTATTGGGGCTGATGTAAAAGATGATGTGGTTGTACAAAATGTGAGGCCACAATCACAGGTTTTGAGTGGACCACAAGAGTCCTCTTCTCGTGGCTTTGTTGAGAAGCCATGGAATGGTAGACTACGTACGCAGGTTACTCCACCAGCAGGTACAAGGAATGTATCACGAAAAGGAAAGGAAAAGGTTGATGAACCTCCCTTTATGGATGATGCATCATTAGGTTTTTCACATGTAGACATGGATTAAGATGGTTCTGAACAAAGTCTTGATGAGGAATTTGAAATTCCGGCTGTCAGGACACCTGGTGTAAGGAAAGTATAAGAAGATGCTAGAGGGCAAAGGAGTGACCCAGGACCGCGCAGATCTAACAGAGTCAGAAATCGAGTTCAAAAATTGACTTATGATGGGTATCTAGCGCATCACCAAGTCTACATGGCTAAGGTGATATAGGATGTGGAGACTACTTGTTTTGAGGATGCAGTTGGAAATGTGCATTGGGATGATGCAATGAATGAAGAGATGGATGCATTGGAAGAAAACGACACATGGGAGTTGGTGCCATTTCCAAGTGTCAAGAAAGCTATTGGTTGTAAATGGGTGTATAAAACCAAGCATAAGGCTGATGGTAACATTGAGCGTCACAAGGCAAGGCTGGTCGCAAAGGGTTATGCATAGACGTATGGCATAGACTATGAGGAGACGTTTGCTCCAGTGGTGGCAAAGATGACGACTGTGAGAGCTGTCATAGCAGTGGCTGCATCTAGAGGATGGATTATGCATCAAATGGATGTAAAGAATGCCTTCTTGAATGGTGAGTTGCAAGAGGAAGTGTATATGGATCAGCCACCTGGTTATGTCGATCCAGGTTACCCAGATTATGCATGGAGGATTCTCAAATCTTTGTATGGTTTAAAGCAGAGCTCTAGAGCATGGTATGACAGGATTGCCAAGTATCTTTTCAGTATTGGTTTTAGGAGAGCTCATTCTGATCATTCACTCTATGTACGTGAGAGTGATATGGGGATTGTGGTCATTACCATATATGTAGATGACCTTATTATTGTGGGTGACAATGCTATGGAGATTGACCATGTGAAGGGTCTTCTCAAATAGGAGTTTGAAATGAATCCAGAGGGTGTATGGCTGTCACAGACACAATATGCTTTGGACATGTTGTCAAAGTATGGTATGGCTGATTGTAAGCCAATTTCTATTCCCTTGGATGTGAATGCAAAGCTGAGTGCAGAGAAGGGTGATGTTGTTGAGGATGTCAAGATGTACAGGAAGATTGTGGGTAGTCTAATCTACTTAACTATCACGAGTCCAGACTTGAGCTACATAGTAGGCTTGGAGAGTTAGTTCATGTAGCTTCTGAGGAAGCCACATTTGGATGGAGTACAACGCACACTTCGGTATGTGCAAGGGACTCTTGACTACGCATTGTTCTATGCAGCAGATGCGCCATTAGCATTGTATGGGTATACAAATGCAGATTGGGCACATAGCATTGTTGATAGGAGATCTACGAGTGGCTTCGTGTTATCTTTTGGGAGTGCTGCTATTACTTGGATTAGCAAAAAGCAGCCTACGGTTGCTTTATTGAGCACAGAGGCTGAGTACAGAGGTGCAGCAGTTGCGGCCTGCGAGGTAGCTTGGCTACGCACGTTACTTGAGGAATTGGGAGTGCAGGTGGACCAACAGATTTTCATCCATTGTGAAAACCTTAGCAGTATGCAGTTGGATATAGGAACCCAGTGTTCCATGCCAGGACCAAGCACATAGAGGTCCATTACCACTACATTCGAGAGCGAGTGTTGGCGGGCGACATCGACTTGGTCTACGTCAGCACAGAGGAGCAGATAGCGGATATCTTTACCAAGGCCCTTGGAGCTGAGGGGATTCAACGTTTCCAGACTATGCTTGGACTCTGCGACATGCAGAGCTCAAGGGGAAGTGTTGAGATGTCGAGCTCTACATCTTGAGCTGGCATCCACTACGGGTCTTGGCCGCTTACGGCATTTAGTCATTGGCGCGTTAGGTGACCGACACGGAGGATCTCTGCCAGTGATTCTACAGATGGAATACACTTATAGTGCCAGCCTAGTACGCTTCTAGCGAGTTCACACTTAGTGACCGCATGTACATATGTGCTACTTTTCAGTTTTAGCACTTAGTCATTTTGTACTCTCTTTTCTGTGTGAAGAAGAAGAAAAAGCTTTCCATCTCTGTGTGCTTTTCTTATGTAGCTCTCTTGCATCCTCATTCTTTACAATATTGCACTCCAAGGTTCTCCATTGAAGGTTTAATCCTCTGTATCTCCCTCTCTCCAAAAACATTTACTTCTTCCTCCTCCGTCTCTAGTTCATTCAAAACCACCATCAAACCCTCTTATTGTAGCCCCTTCCTCTCTGTAGCAATGTCAAACTCTACTACTCCCAGAAAGCCAAAAGATGAGGTATAAAGGGTTGCTTTGTACAACACCAAGGATTCTAATGGGGAGTGGGTGCCTCAAGTGTTCCAAAAAGGCGCTCGGGTCTTCATGCAACCTGCTGCCACCGGGCCTCATCATGTTCGAGATTGTGGCAACTTGGATCAACATTGGAAAGGGAGGCTGCTTGGGTTCAGTGACCATAGGATCAATGGGACAGTGGTTGTTGTTCAACATGTATATTAAATGCCTAATATCTTTGGGGCACACACTAATCCAATATATTTTCCAGCTAGCTATAAGTTGCTTCTCTTTGTTGTTGCAATAGACATATGCATTGAGTTGACTTATGTGTTCAAGTATGCTAGTATATTTATTTTGGTCCATTTGATGTCTATGTAGATATATTTTCATCTAACTTGGTGAGAAACAACAATTGAGATGTCTCTCTTGAACCTTTCAATATTTTCATGTTGACATTGGTGCCCTCATGCTTCCCAGTGTGCAACCATCGATGCTACTGTAAAGAAGAATCTTCTTCTACACACACACACAATAGTTACCACCTTTGAGCATTATATGGTAAGATGGACAAAATTGACATGCGATCACTTCTTAGCATGGAGTGGCTGCAACCTAAAGTTTGTCATCCATCTTATCCATAAAGGAGAAGATGGTTGCTACATTCGTTCCTTGTTGACATTTGAGAAGGCTTTTAAGTCTATAGGTCTAAGTTGATGTTGTCTCGTGCATGGTTTTGTGTATTTATTTAAGGCCCTACCATTCAATGTCACACCCACTATGTTTATATTCAAGAATATGTATTTTGAAGCATTACAACCCTTGTGAGGAGAGAATTGGGGATTTATATAGGGTATGAATCAAGGAGATAGATATTGATGCAAGCAAGGGGCTTCAGGCATTGGGATACAGTACTTAAAATTTTGCACAACTTTGTATATATGCTTCCACCTAGAGCTGTGGATGTGTAAGACTAGGAAATGGATACCTCTACAAAGCCTTAAAGAGAATCTTGTGACATTTGTTCATATTACAATGCCAAATGATGTCTCTGAAATTGTTCAAGCTAGTGATCAAACAAGCTAGGGGATTCAAATACGGTACTTAAAAGTTCTCACAACTTTTTGATATGTAAGACCGGGAAATGGATACCTCTACAAAGCCTTGAAGGTAATATTGTGACATTTGACATTCATATTACAATGCCAAATGATGTTTGTAAAACTATACAAGTTAGCAATTGCAGTTGTTGAAACAATTGCCTTGGTCACTTCAAATATTGCAGTTGCAGAGCAAGCAAACGTCATGGAGGAGGAGTTCTTGGCAACCCAATCTAAGCTTGTGAAAAATCAACAACCTCTTCCTGTTGAGTCACTTGACTCTGATGCCCCAAACATTGTTGATGAGAGGATACCATCCCTCAACCTTTAACTCACACCAACTATGTACGATGACGAAAGGTAGCATGTGGTAATTGTCTTCCTTGTGTAATTGGCCATCCCATTGTATTTTCCTAACATGAACTTTGGAAGGATTTTTTTGGACATGGAGGTGTGGGAAGCTCGCAAGGTGGGAGAGAGCAATGTTTTTGGCCCAGAGGCAGCACTTGCAAACTACATCAGCAAACTACCCATGGGTGACATCTGCATTATCCACAAGGACGTATCCCTTGATGGAAATTTTTCTTTGTGGGTCTTGTGGGCTGTCAACAAGCTCTTGTGCTTGTCTACTATACCTCAGACCGTGCAATTAGTTTTTCTTATAAACAAATCCCTTGAAATGGCCACTTTTGGTATAGGTTTTTTTGGCAAGGTCTTAGCCCATGTAGCTATCAATCAAGCCTTAAGAGTGGAAGACCCACAATCCATAGTAGCCTCAGTCATAACTTCCATCCTACGTAACATTGAAGCAAGATGCAAGAAAATTGCACAATGCCTCTCAATAGAAAACCTAAGGTGAGCCCCTTTTGTAATTCCATATATCAATATAATATCAGTTCCACATGTAATTTCCTATCTTGACTTACAATTTGGTGTAAAATACATGGATTTTAGTGAAATTTAATTTTCTAGTTCTGAATGGGCAAGTTTTCCTTGAATCTTTATTTGCTATAGAGACATTGTGTTCATTAGATCGATTTAAAAGCTATGATTGTGCAAGTGCTTTGTGGGTCTGTCTCTATCTACTATGATGATGTCGGGGGTCCCAACTTGCCAGACAAAAGGGTCAGTGTACAGGCAAGTAATTGTCCCAGGATATGTCATTAGCTTTCAAATTGTATTCTTAATCCTAATGTTGTGATGGATTTGTCCCAAGAATTGCAAAAAACCCCTATCCACAAGCCACAATTTTTGGGCAAAAAAAGTGAACTTGTTTTGCTTAAAATTGATGTCTTAAGGACAGGGGTTTTTAACAGTGTTTGGGCAAAAACAAGCATATTTAGTGCCACAGATGTCAATGAAAGGCATTTTGGTTGTCTCTCAGTTTTCCATAGGTATAGAAGGTGAAAAGGAACTGGTAGCAAAAAAAAAATGATAGTGATTACTTTGTTGGGTCTTATTTTCCAAATGAAATACACACATCATATCTATTTTGGACATAGTGGTGAAAAAGGCCCCTATCACCCACTAGCCAACAAAATACTCATCCACAACTTCCCCCCTCCCCCCCTCCCCCTCCGTGTTCAATGGCATGGTGTGCAAGAACCACCCGACAATGTAAAAAAGACTTATCAAAAAATCTTGAGCACAAATTAAATACAAAGAGCTTAAATGACATAAAAAGCCACACATTCCAAAATATGTAAGCATCCTTTCATTTCCAAATTTAAATTCATTACAAATCCATTGCAAAAAGGTGTTGTTATACATATTACTAGCTACAAGTTCGCTCCTATCCGACGGGCTAGTGCCAAATCTTTCTGGATTATAGTTACATGCTTGGCATGGATGGCACACAAGTTGGTATCCTCAAATAAACCCACCAAGTATACCTCTACGGTTTATTGAACCCTTCAAGGCCGCATGGGCTACATGTGTAACTCAGTGTTGTACCTTTGCACTGACTGGAGCAAAGCGAACCCCGAACCCCGACGGCCTCTAAAACACCGGGGCCGAATGGCGCGCCTCGAGCCTCTCACGGTAAAGCGAATAGGGGGCACCACCTAGCTTGAGTGGCTAGGACGCAAACAACACACCACCATAACAAAGTTTTCATCCAAGAGAGATGGATGCTTGGGAGTAATGATGAAGAGGAAGGGAAATGAGATCAATAGAGAGAGAGAGAGAGAGAGAGAGAGAGAGAGAGAGAGAGAGAGAGAGAGGGAGGGGGTATGGCTGCTTAGTACTTAGGCACCACAGAAGGATGGCGAATCCGCACACCCTTCACACATACACAAGCTCACTCCAAACACAAGACTAGGTGGCGATTCGGCACACCTCACATGGGCAAAACATTGCAGGAAAACATACTCACAAAACCTCAAGCTTTATTTAGAGAATAAGGCGATGAAATGGGGAGCATAGGGTAGGGGAATGAGAAGGGAGAGAGTGGTAGAGCACATGGCGGATAGGTGGGAGTTGATGGCGAAGACTCGCACGAGGGTTATGGCCATCATCCTTCATTTAGTTGCCCTTCATCTTCCATAGCCCAAGGGTGTAGAGGTCATGCTCAAGACGAGCATGGTGATTGCGGTGATGGTGATGGTGTGGGTGTGTGTGTGTGCACTAGGCACACACAGTGCATAGTGTACTCTTTGGTGATGTTGTGTGTGTGTTTAGTGTGATGGTGACCCCTCTTTATATAGGTGAGGAGGGGGGAGAAATTCTAGAATTTAGAAATGAAGAGATCATTATCTACATAGGCCATGTGACTGTGGGCCCCACTTGTCTGGCTGTGTGTATATGTGCCATAACAGCAGTCTCATGAGAGAGAGACTAAGAGAGAGAGATGGGTTGATGAAAAAAAGTGAGAGGTGACATGGAGAATAAAGTAATTACAAGAGGGGAGAGAGGGGAGTGTGTTCAGAGGTGAATCTGTGTGCAGATGTGTGTGAACACAAGAAAAATCAGGTAACCACCGGGTGGGGATGGGTCTGTGGGCACCTTTTTCAGTGAAACTGAGTGTGTGTGAGTGTGGGGGAGGTTATTTGGCTACAAGACAAGAGACATGGCGCCCTTTAGAGAGAGAGGGGGATATTTGGGTCATGGGATATGATAGGAGAGAGAAAAGGGGGGTGGGGTATAGTATTTTTGGAAGATAGGAGAGGTGGCATGTGAGTTAGAATGTATTATTGGTGAGAGGTGGGTAGCTTGAGGGGAGAGAGAAAGGAGAAAGGACAAGGGGAAGAGAGAGGAGGTTGACCTTTTAAGTGGAGGAGAGGAAAAGGGACACACGACGGGGCAACATTGAAGAAAAAGGAGGTAAGGTGGGGATGGGCTGCCCCGCAGGCATGAGGTGGCCCATTTTATCTTTCTCATATATTTACATAATCATACTTTATTTTTTTCTTACTTTTTCCAATGCCTTTTATCACTCCCTCCCTAAGAGGGGGTTTTCATGGGGTGGGGACGAGAGAAGAGGGCTATGTGAGCTTGGCTTGTGAAAAGCCCCCATCATTAGCCCTCCCCTTTTGGCTAGAGGCATTCATGTCTCTAGCTCATGTGTTTGATCATTATCATCGGAGGTGGAGGCTGATGGCGTTTCCTCATCTGGAATGTTAATAGGTGGAGCCTGGTCAAATCGAAGAAAATAAGGTTTAAGTCGCCAACCATTTACCCTGGTTTTATGAAGTTTTCCATCAGCCTCCATAAGCTGGTAGCTTCCATTGACATACTTTTTCCTGATGATGAAAGGGCCTTCCCATCGGAGCAGGAGTTTCTTATCCTTGCGCGTGTCAAAGCGATTGTCGTAGTGGAGCACCAACATTCCTTTCTTCAATTCTTTTTTCCGAAGATGCTGGTTAAAGCTAAGTCGTCTATGCTGTGCTTGTGCCGCATAATAATTTATTGCTTCTTCTCTGTCCAGCTGCAGTCTTTCCAAGTTGATGATGTGATCTCTCAAATGCATGTTGGGCTGTTGAAGTTGGCTTGCCATTACTCTGAGACTTTCTAGTTGCACTTCAATGGGCAAGATTGCTTCCTTACCAAATATTAGATGATACGGTGTGAATCCCAAGGATGTACGGAATGAAGTTCTGTAGGCCCATAAAGCTGGTAGTAGGTACTTATCCCAGTCTCCAGGATGATTGTTCACCTGCTTGGTAATAATTTTAGAAACCATTCCATTTACCTTTTCAACTAGGCCATTACATTGAGGGTAATATGGTGAAGAGTGCCTCCTTGTAATGCCCCGTTTTTGCATTAATTCTCCTACCAAGTCTGCTCTGAAACCTGGCCCTCTATCAGAGATGATCTCTAAAGGTGTGCCAAACCTACAGCATATGTGCTCATAGATAAATTTAGCTACCTCTACCGCTGTGATTCTAGTGGTGGCTGTAGCCTCTGCCCATCTAGTCATGTAGTCGACCCCCATGATAATGTAGAATTTTCCTGAGTTGGCCCAATGGCATCAATACCCCATTTTTCAAATGAGCCATATGAGAGAATAGGTGTCTGTGGTTCAGGCATAAGTGACCTAGTGCCAGCCTTTTGACACAACTTACACGTTTTGCACCAGTGGTGTACATCACGGTTGAGGCTAGGCAAGATTTTCCTACTTGTTATGTCTAGGGCAAAGTGACCACTACAAACCCCATCGTGACAGCTAGCAATTACTCCCGTGATTTCCTGAGAGAGAGGGACCTTCTTGAGTATTTGGTCCTTACCCTTACAATACAAATTGTCATTGATGAGTCGATACCTTGTGGCCTTCCGCGTCAGCCATTGCTTCTGTCCCTTTGTTAAATCTTATGGGAATTCCCCTGTTTCCAAAAAATCCATGATGTCAGGCAAGGCATCACTGCCTTGAAATAGAGGGAGATTTAGTTTTATTGCTCCAACCACCACTTCCTGTAGTCTTTCACTTGCTAGGGCATCTGCTTCTTGGTTTTGAGCCCTTGGGATATGGTGTATTTCAACTTCTTCAAACTTACCTAACAAGGTTTTTACACCACTTAAGTGAGTCCTTAAACTAGGATTCTTGCATGTCCATGCTCCATTTACTTGCCATACCAGAAGTAGAGCATCCCCAAATACATTAAGGCGTTGTACACCTTGCAAGACGCACCATTGTAGACCCTTGGTTAGTGCTGCATACTCAGCTTCATTGTTAGAATGTGAATCTAACAATTGGCCCAACGAAAATACCTTTGTCATCAAAGACCACTATGCCTGCAGCTGCTTTGTCGGACGCTCGCTTGTAGGCTCCATCAAAGTAGAGAGAGTATGCTCCTTCTACCATCGGTGGTATTGGAGGTAATCGGACTTCTCCTTCCTTAGATTGCTTCTCCTTACCTTCAAAGACTTGGTAGGTCATGAGTCCCCCCAAACTTGCCCTTGTCATGCTTTCTACCTGTACCGTGTAGTCAAACTCTTGCAGACGAACTAGCCATTTAGTAATTCTAGCAGACACATCCATGTGTTGTACAACATAGGGAAATATTTCATCCGTGGTTAGAATCACAAATTGCTTAGGCAGCAAATATGACCTAAACTTTGTAGTTTCAAATCTAAGAGCTAGGACTAAGTGTTCCACATGGGTGAAACCTTTCTCTCCTGCTGTCATCATTCGACTAGAGAAGTAGATTGGCCTCATGAAAGATGTCTTCGTATCCTTTTGGAGTAGCACAGCCCCCAATGAGTCATCACCAACACTTGAGGTGACATAGAAATTTTCATCCCACTTAGGTGGTGAGATAGTTGACAGAGTGGCTAAGACCTCCTTTACCTTGTTGTAGTGAAGTTCTCTTTCCTCGTCCCAAGTGAAAGTTGATCTTTGAGTGAGTTGTTGCAGTGGTAGAACAAGTTGTGATAGTAGATGTATGAATCTACTTAAGTACCTCACCTTCTGTAGAAAAGAGACCAGTTGACGTGCGGTCGTTGGTGAAGGTAGGGCTATGAGTGCGGACACCTTACTTGGGTCGGCGTTGATACCTTTTGCTGAAATTTCATGGCCTAGTCTCCCCAATGTGGCATTTATCCACATTTAATTGACCACCTAGGCTCTGCAACCTGGCCAAACCTTCAGTTACCTTTTCTAAATGTGAAATACGGGAGCTATATATACAAAAATCATCAATGAACACTCTTATGGATGTTCCAAAGAACGGTTGAAAAACATATGTGACATATCTTTGGAATGTGGCAGGTGCATTTGTGAGACCAAATGGCATAACCCTGTATGCAAAACAACCCCATGGCGTGATAAAAGTGGTTTTTAGCTAATCTTCCAAGGCTATGCGTATTTGAAAGTATCCTGAATAACCATCACAAACGGTATAGCATTCAAAACCCGCTACTTCATTTAGAATTTCATCCAAGAAAGGGAGAGGAAAGTGGTCTCTCTTTGTAGCTGCATTTAGTGGTTTGTAGTCAACACAGACCCTCCACTTACCATTCTTTTTAGGCGTCACCACTACGGGTGACACCCATTCTGTGTTTTCTACAGGATAGATGAATCCCACCTCCAGCAGTTTCCTTACCTCGGCCAAGAGTGCCTTTTCTTGTATGACCCCCAGTCGTCGTAGCTTTTGCACAACTGGTTTTACCCCTTCCTTCAGCTTAATATGATGTTCCACCACTGTAATGCCTGTGACTCTTTCATAGTTGTCAATGAACAGGTTAGGAAATCCCATCAACATTTGCAAAAAACTATCTTTCTCCTCAAGTGTTAATTCCATAGACAACATACCCTTCAACCTACTTCCTCCTAGGCCAGGTGATTTGCTCTCCTCTTCATTGGGTTCCCCTTTTGGTGATGGATAACCATTTGTGCTTACCCTTTGTGGATCCTTCATAATGATACCCATCACATCAATGGAACTGTCACTTTCGTCGGTGGATGTGGTCTCCTCCTTAGAACGCGAAGATTCGCTAGTGGTTTCATCTGCCAATGTTTCTAGATTCATTTGCTTTTGCTTGCCAATCCTCATGTCGTAGTAGATTGTCTCCCCTTTCTTACCGGTCATGCGTAGAAGGCCAGTACCCCAGTCTTGTTTTGCCTTCATGGCCATCAACCATGGCCTTCCCAAGATTAGTGGATAGCCCTCCCCCTTAGTAGGCATTACAAAAACATCTACCTCTACCTCAGTGTTGAAAGATTTTATTTTCACGGCACTTACCACACCCACACACTTTACTTTTGCGTTGTTTGCCATCTTTGCCTTGCATGGAGAAGGCCTATCAACCTCGAGCCCTAATCGAGCATCATAGCTTCGCTCATTACACAGATTTGTGCACCTCCATCAAATGCAGGTGTTTCCAACCCTCTTTCCTTTTATGTTTACGTCGACAATTGGAAGGATGTCATCCATGTTGCATCCCGAAATTGCTCCGGCTACCTTTGTTTTGGAGCGTCTTGTACTTACCATTTTAGACCATTGTCGTCTTACTTTAGGTACAAGATGTAGCAGCTGAGGCCATGTAATCTTCGGTCCTTGCTCTGCCACATCCAATGTTAGATCATAGGGATTAGAACTTTCCCCTAGCTGGAAGTCGGTGATGCCCAATTTCCGTCGTGGCCTGGATGGTCTCTTGCTAGTCTCTCCTCTCATGCTTCTCTCATCATCTGATTGTGTAGCTTTCTCCCTCCTAGCTCTTTTCACAGTCATGGCTTCAAGTGGTTCTAAAAAGGTTACCTTCTCCTTACCCTTGTCCCTCTCCTTTGCTTTGGGTGGATCCACTACTACGGCTTTTCCTTTCTCTTCTAGCCTTATGATGTTTACAGGGCGATCAGGTGGTGGGGCTGGTGGAAGAGGTGGAATGGATGCTTGTAGTGGTGTCTGGGGTGGATGTAGAATTTGTGTTGGTGGGGGTGGTGCTCGGGGTGGGGGTGTTGTTTCTTTAGGGGGTGACAATTGGTTCCTCCTACCTCCTCTATTATAGTTTTGTCGTGGTTTGGGACAGTAGTACATACCGTGACCGTCTTCTCCACAGTTGTAGCAATGATACTCCCTGTTTTGTCATCGTGCTCTTCCAGGGTCTTGATCTCTTTCTTGACTCCTCCCTTGTTGTATTAAGTGGACATACAAATTCTGCAGTTGGTCAGTAATATGGGCCAACATATCTTCTTGGTCATCTCTTACCCCAAGAGCCGGTGGTGGTGGTGGAGTGGTGGTTGTCGTAGTTACTGGTCGACGCGATGTTCCTGCTTCTGTTGAATCGGTTTCTTTGGCTTTCATTCGCAGCTTCTTGTCCTTAAGGCGAGCAATCTCAACGGCTAACTCGTACATAGATGGGAATCTACCTTTCACCTTCTCCTTGAGAAGCGGCCATAAGCCATGCGTGAACCGATCTTTTTTTAGGAAATCGGGTGCAACTTCCCCCCTTGCCAATGACTCAACCCACCTTTTCCACAAATCCACAAATCTGGACTCATAGGTGGCATATTCTAAAAGACCCTCCTGCTTCAAGTCTCTCAACTTGTCCCACAACTTTTCTGAAGTGGTACCTTCCCCAAAGAGCCTCTTAAAAGCGGTTTTTAAGGGTTCCCAGTCATCCTTGGTTGCTTGTGGAAGTGCATTGTACCATGATATAGCTTCTAGCTTCATGAGATGCTTAAAGATTCTAACCCGGGATTCATCCGTATCTTTGTTGCTCACTACACATGCTACTTCAAAGTCATCTAGGAAGTCTGTTACCAGATCCTCCCCCTTCTTTCCTTTAAATGTTGGAAATACTACACTTGCCATGATTACTGAGAGAGAGCTAGAAAGACACACTGCTTAGCTTGCAAAAGTTTTTTTCTTCTTTACAAGGAGGCGTGTATACCCTCTTATACTAGGACATAGATTAAAACTTCAAACGGTACATTGCCTTGTACCGAAGGTAAGACAAATGGTTGATCTGATGCCAGAACCTCAAAAAACCGCTCCCCACCCAGCATGGTGTCAATGACGTGCTGGTAGTGAGCCTTCAAGTCTAGTATTACCTTGATTGAGCGTACACGTGTTGGTACATGTGATCTGTCTTGAGGTAGGTTGTACTGATTCATGTGAAGATTAGAGGTGCTTAGTCACTGTCCAAGATTGTGGGAGAGGGTGGTGTTCTTTCCTGAAAAAAACTCAGTAGATCCCTAGTTTCTCTAGTGAGAGTGTGAGCCAATGCTTCCGTTATCTGTGCTGCAGCATCAGGTACGACTTGAAAACTGACTGTGATAATTACCTCGGTGACTTGAGTTACCCGATTCTCAAAGTAGAATAGTGTTGATTCTCTATTGTGCAGAGCTCCTTCCATTTTGTTTTTGTGGTTGGTTGTAGGTTGCGGACATGGTTTCGACCTTCTCCTTCTTCTTCTTGCACTTGGCCTATGTATATCCACTGGGTTTGGCATGTTGGTTGACTCTCCCACTGCAAATCGATTACCGTTACGCCTGGCACTCGAGCTTCAATGGAGATGCGGAGTTCGTCTAGTTGTGCTTGGAGCTCTTCTTCTTCTGTCGTCCAATTAGCAAATCCTGCTAGCCATTCATCCATTCACAATAGTTTAGGGGTTTCAGTATTGTAAACTGAAGGGTTTCATGAAAAGATCCTCAATGGGGGCACCAAATGACGGGAGCAAATCGAACCCCGAACCCCGACGGCCTCTAAAACACCGGGGCCGAATGGCACGCCTCGAGCCTATCATCGTAAAGCGAACAGGGGGCACCACCTAGCTTGAGCGGCTAGGACGCAAACAACACACCACCATAACAAAGTTTTCATCCAAGAGAGATGGATGCTTGGGAGTAATGATGAAGAGGAAGGGAAATGAGATCAAAAGAGAGAGAGAGAGAGAGAGAGAGAGAGAGAGAGAGAGAGAGAGAGAGAGAGTGAGGGAGGGGTTATGGCGGCTTAGTACTTAGGCACCATAGAAGGATGGCGAATCCGCACACCCTTCACACATACACAAGCTCACTCCAAACATAAGACTAGGTGGCGATTCCGCACACCTCACATGGGCAAAACATTGCAGGAAAACATACTCACAAAACCTCAAGATTTATTTAGAGAATAAAGCGATGAAATGGGGAGCATAGGGTAGGGGAATGAGAAGGGAGAGAGTGATAGAGCACATGGCAGATAGGTGGGAGTTGATGGCGAAGACTCGCACGAGGGTTATGGCCATCATCCTTCATTTAGTTGCCCTTCATCTTCCATAGCCCAAGGGTGTAGAGGTCATGCTCAAGACGAGCATGGTGATTGCGGTGATGGTGATGGTGTGGGTGTGTGTGTGTGCACTAGGCACACACAGTGCATAGTGTACTCTTTGGTGATGTTGTGTGTGTGTTTAGTGTGATGGTGACCCCTCTTTATATAGGGGAGGAGGGGGGAGAAATTCTAGAATTTAGAAATGAAGAAATCATTATCTACATAGGCCATGTGACTGTGGGTCCCACTTGTCAGGCTGTGTGTATATGTGCCAGAACAGCAGTCTCATGAGAGAGAGACTAAGAGAGAGAGATGGGTTGATGAAAAAAAGTGAGAGGTGACATGGAGAATAAAGTAATTACAAGAGGGGAGAGAGGGGAGTGTGTTCAGAGGTGAATCTGTGTGCAGATGTGTGTGAACACAAGAAAAATTAGGTAACCACCGGGTGGAGATGGGTCTGTGGGCACCTTTTTCAGTGAAACTATGTGTGTGAGTGTGTGGAGGTTATTAAGCTACAAGACAAGAGACATGGCGCCCTTTAGAGAGAGAGGGGGATATTTGGGTCATGAGATATGATAGGAGAGAGAAAAGGGAGGTGGGGTATACTTTTTTTGGAAGATAGGAGAGGTGGCATGTGAGTTAGAATGTATTATTGGTGAGTTAGAATGCATTATTGGTGAGAGGTGGGGTAGCTTGAGGGGAGAGAGAAAGGAGAAAGGACAAGGGGAAGAGAGAGGGGGTTGACCTTTTGAGCGGAGGAGAGGAAAAGGGACACACGGTGGGGCAACAGTGAAGAAAAAGGAGGCAAGGTGGGGATGGGCTGCCCCGCAGGCATGAGGTGGCCTATTTTATCTTTCTCATATATTTACATAATCATACTTTATTTTTTTCTTAATTTTTCCAATGCCTTTTATCACTCCCTCCCTAAGAGGGGGTTTTCATGGGGTGGGGAGGAGAGAAGAGGGGTATGGGAGCTTGGCTTGTGAAAATCCCCCATCAGCACCATCTCCCTGCATGTGCGCACAAAAGGAGCCCTTTAGATGAGAAGTTACACACACTTTTAATAATGTCGAATGTCAGCAAAGTCTATGCTAAAACGGTGCACTCTTTGAGGTTTCCTATGTAGTCCGTGTGCTCGTCTTGATGTAAAACTTTGTTTTGTGGCAACTCTTGGGGGGTGGGTCTGTATCCTCTAGGACAAAATTTTTGTTCCTAGGCTCGTCTTCTTGAGGTCTTAACAATAGAAATATGACACTCATCCTCTCTAGCATTCGTTGCTTCACAATTTGGCACTCGTTAAGCTTGAAAACAAAAACCAACTTAGTTCCAAACACTGCAGAGAGAAGAAAGGCAATAAGTGAAGGTCATGCAACAACAATGAAAGGGAAATGTCACATGATTCTTTCCTCACCATTAGAAGGTAGTACATAAAATACAACCATTGCTTGTTGAAGCCTCTTCAAATAAAAAAATATATTATTTGACATAGAGTAAGGAAACCCCTTGTCAAATTATCAGCAAGATTCCTTGCATTGGTAGCTTTCTTAGAACTTTATGGAGATTGTACAAAGACAGATGAAAGAATTGTCTCCTCAATGTGAAAATACTGACCTAGACGTGAGAAAACATCTTCATTGGAGGCCCGTCTAGCAAGATTCACCTTGCATGGAACTGGTAATACATTCTCAGTAACTCCTCGTTCCCTCAAAGAGTTATTGAAGGGGCCATGTAGTGTAGTGTAACCCTTTGTACTAATGCCAACTTCATCACATGCCTTCTACACATTAACATCAATCACCATATTAGAAAACTTACGCATCATCTCCTTGGCTACATCATCATTGATATGTTTTCCTTTTGGTGTGTGCAGGAGTGCTATGACATATGCCTTCTTAAGGGAACTAGTTGGCAAATGAATGGGATCCTCTTGTCTTTGGCTACCATATGTCTCATGGATGATATTACTGCAATAAGAATAAAAAACAAAACAATCACCACAGAAGCAACTTCATACATGTAGGAAATATGACAAGGCATTCCAAACTGCACCTTGTAGCTACAACTCTTCTATTTCGAGCACCACCTTTGGGAGCAAGGGTCTCTATGGATGAGAAGCTCCTCTTATACTCCCTTGAACCTAAAGGTGTCTCTTTCAAACTCAATATGGTGCCCTCAAGCTTTGCAATTTTACCATCCTTATCTTCCACATGTTTCTCAAGAGCTTGTGCTTCTTTCTCCACATGAACGATCCTCTGTTTTCGACTAGCTGTGTTATGAATGATAACTTGGTGTTGATGCATCCACCATTGCACACTATGAGCTCTGATAGTGGACAAACACTTGCAGTATCCAAGCAAACCTGGCTCCCCTCTACCTACATATTGCAAGAAGGTAGGGAGACTATTGAATGGTAGATACACATTAACCAAAGGGTCATTGGGTAGAGGAAACCATCCACCCAAAGGTACACATGTGTGTGACCTGCAATGCAACATTGTTGTGTTGTATGTAAGTCATAACGCTTGGAGGGTGCAAGCTCTTCTAACAACCAGATATTTACGCGTTTTGTTTTTGACCGCCGTGACAATCGTGCTGTGGATGGGAGATTTGTATTGTCAATTGTATCCATATCATGGAGAGATGGTTTGTATAGCATAATATGAAGGAGGAAGAGAGGGTCAAAGGCAAAGATTGTGGATGCAAAGACCATTGTGTGGTATCAGCTCCAATAGACGACATCGCTTGGAGTATCCAGGAAGACTGTGCTCTCCTCTATCTACATATTGTAAGAATGAAGCAAGTCTATTGAATGTTGGATACACCTTGATGGTTGGATCATTAGGGTAGAGGAAACCATGCACCCAAAGGTCCACATTGGTGTGACCTGCACCACGGCCTTGTTGTGCAGTTTGCAAATAATGACACTTTGAGGGTGCAAAGTCCTTTGGCAGCCAAATATGTAGAGAAACCGTTTTCAAACTTGACAGTTTTGCTGTGGATGGGAGGCTTTTAATGTTGCCTAGCTCCATGGCAAGGGGAATAAAGATGTCCTTGAGTAAGAGTGGAGAGATTCAACAGAGCCATGGAGGGGAGAGGTGAGCTATGGAGTGAAGAGCTATGGGATGGAGAGTTGCAGGAGATCTAGGGAGTGGAGAGGAGAGTTATGGGATGGATAGATGCAGGAGAGCTATGGGATGGAGAGCTGCAGGAGAGCTATGGGATGGAGAGCTGCAGGAGAGCTATCAAGTGGAGAGCTATGGGATGGAGAGATGCAAGAGAGATATGGGGGGGAGAGCTACAACAAAGCTATGGAGTGGACCTGCAACAAGGAAGGG
The DNA here is from genome assembly GCF_014529385.1 of Adiantum capillus-veneris. Classification (NCBI taxonomy): domain Eukaryota; kingdom Viridiplantae; phylum Streptophyta; class Polypodiopsida; order Polypodiales; family Pteridaceae; genus Adiantum; species Adiantum capillus-veneris. Next base: position 90,763,975 of record NC_140936.1, read on the forward strand.
AAGGAGGAAGAGTGTGTGCTCAAAAGTAGGAGAGAGAAGAGAGAGGAAGAGGATTGAGAAAGAGGGGACTGATTTTGGAGGGAAATAAAAAAAGGTGGAAAGTTTGATATTTTGCAGGTCCAGCAGTGAGATTTTGAGAGAGAAAATTAGTTTTTGGATATACATGTAGGTTGGGGAGAAGGTTTGAGTAAAAGTGAGTTTTTTTTGTTTTTTTAAATAAAAAGGCTATGGACACCCTTGATGATGCGGCAAAATAAGGGGGGAGGGTAGTTATTTTCATAAGGACCACCACTCTTTTGGGTAGAGGGATAATGTACCTATCCTCCCTCCCTAGCCTCTATTTCAACCTACAAAAAGCCTATGTGACAGCCTTAAAAAAAGCCTATGAGAATACCCTCACTCAATGGCCTTCTCTCCTAAATCACACACGTTTTCAATCTTAATCCCTTAAAATTAGGGATCCTTACGAGGCCCTTTTGGGGTTCATATTTTTCCTAATGGGTCCACCAATTTAGGGATGGATTGTGTTACTGCAATGATTCTCGATTAATTTATGGATATTAGTCATTGAGACTCTAGCCAAAGCTGTTTCAAATGATGATACAAGACTTATGTGACTGGTGTATCACCACGAAGATCAAGATTGCTTGACTGCCTTGCCCATGAGAGACATTTTAGGTCAGTAAAGCAAGGTGAGGGTTTCTCTTTAGACAAAGTCTCTTGGGCTGTTGCAACGAAGTTCTCGGCTAGTTTTAGGGAACGTCTCTTTTCAAACACTCCCTCTAGTTCAATTAGCTCTTTGAAAGTATGTGGCCTTACACAACTCCTTCACTAGTAGACAAGCATCATGTCAACAAGCTCATTCACAAAGCTTTAGCCAACATCATTGTGTTCATTTATGAAAATTGAAAAATGAATGTCGAAACAAAAGGGTATGTAGAATACTTTGGATTTTAGATGCAGTTAAATGAAAGTATTTAAAACTGCATGCTGCCATGGGAATTCCATGTTCCCTGGTATTAGAAAAATTGGGGAGGATTGTGCAAACTCCCCCATGCAAGGAGACTTGCATGCTTTCTTTTTTTCCAAACATAAAGAGGGAACAACATCTAAAAGTGAACATATTTTAAATGATGCATATCATCACTTTATATAAATTCTAACCCTTTTTATGGTTCTTTTGCGAGGTACACGGCTCAAAATTGGGGCATCACGATTGTAACATACTAGAGGCGGTACTAATTAAGAAACAAGAAAACTTGCTTTGATGAAAGGTAACAAGCTCTCTCTCTATCCCCCCCCCCCCCTCTCTCTCTCATGTCTCTCTCTCTCTCTCTCTCTCTCTCTCTCTCTCTCTCTCTCTCTCTCTCTCTCCATTTTCTTCTCTGGGGATATATAATCTTGTTGAATCTTCAAATGACAAAACCACACTTACACAAATGACAAGAATGCATAAAATACTATGAGATTGAATTAAAAAACTCATACAATCTAAGAGCTAAGGAAATATTTGGACATATCAAAATTGGGACATGAAGATCATGGCGTTGTAAGCGTAGGACCATGTCAACTTAAGGTAATAGGATTTGTGGAAAACAAAGCACAAGCTCTCTCTATCTCTCTCTCTCTCTCTCTCTCTCTCTCTCTCTCCTCCCTAGGTCATTTTCCTCTTATTCTCGGACTCAGTTCAATACAAATGTGGCTTTGTGGATGATTAACATAAGTCTTTACCTTGAATTTCCCTTATTGGATGAATTCGGCTTATGCTATGCATAATGTTGCTAATGGTTATATTGTCTTACGGGTGATTACCTTGATTCTTTACTTGGCATCTTCCTCAATGGGTGTATCTGGACTTTTTCTCTTTTCCTTTCTATGGGGAATTTAAGCTTTTCCTCTTCTCACTGCCATGATTAATTACCTTGCACTTTCCTCAATAGGAGAATCTAGCCTATACATGTGGATTTAAGGGTTACATTGTCATATGGGTGATCACCATGAATCTGGACCTGACACTTCCTTCAATGGGTGAATCTGGGCATAATGAAGTTGATGATTATATTTTCTTGTGGGTGATTACCATGAATCTTTTCCATGTACTATCCTTAATATGTGATGAGGGTCTCCTCTTCTCCTTGCCATGATATAATGGAGTTGATGGTTATATTGTCTAAGTGAGTGATTAAACGCTATGGGAACCTCCCCCTTGAATGGTTGAGTGGGTGCTTGGATAAGTATTGATGTTTCTTATCTCTCCCCCAGCCTCGCCCCTAGATGGCAAGTCCTTACCTTGATTTACCTAAGATGTATGTGCTCTCTTGCCCCCTTCACCTTTTGACTAGGCTTTGAGATGTCTCCTCTCTCTCCTAATCTCTCAAGATAGGCTCTCCCTCTCCCTTTGTTGTGCCGATGCTATTCCTTCCCGCATAGCCTTGGTGTACCCAGGTGACACATGTGTCTTGCTACCGACTAGGGTTCTTGAACCTTTGATGTGCTAACTCGTCTCCCCTCTAGGTGCTACAAGCAGGACTTCCACCTGCTAGGCATGGCAAGCATTTCAAGATACCCCACTCTGCCAAAATTTGCACTCCAAAGAAAGATGTCCAAAACCATATAACTGCAGGTGAAAATTTCCTTGAAAGCTTTCCAAGTCCTTCGAGTGTGCGGCTTGGTAGCGATAGACTTCCATTACTGCATGACACTGCCTCTGAGAAAAACAACAGCTCAAAACAAATCTTGGATCCTTCTCTTGCAAGTGATCTTTATGGCTTAGGCACTGTAAGACATGAATTGTGAAGAGAAGAGCGCACTCAATGCGCGATGAAGTAAGGGTGGGAGTGACTAATAAGTCCGGGGTCAGAGCACAAAGATACTTCAAATAGAATTTGAGTAGTTTCTAGTCTTCTTTGTATGCTCTTTTGTAGGACCTGTATGCTTTCAAAAAAGAACAAGCCCAATGCTCTGATACCACTGTCACAAAACGGGCACCACTTGCCACTAGAAAAGAATAGACTGAACATACTTTTAGCACTTCAGTAACAATTGAACTGAAAGAGAAAGATGACACGCAACACAGAGTGGCAAAATTCCACCCGAGAGAGTATCGGCCCCAAATCTTGGCGCCCCTTTTGGTATTTTCTTATATTTCTTCAACATAGTACAAGATGATACTCCATGCTCTGCACCTTCTCCTAGAAGAGTGCCAGAGAATGAAAAGCAGTTACAGTGAAAAGCTTCAAACTCAAAAGCAACTAGTCCAAAAAGTACTAGCACCAAACTTTACCAACACGTTTTACAAAAATCCGTACAACTGTCACGTCAACATTGTCAGCGTGTTTTGCGGAAATCTGCTATGTCAGCACTATCAATGAAAAATCTAGGTTGTCCATACATCTACCACATCATCAATTTTTGTGCAAGTCTTTTGTGTGTGTGTGTAAGGGTCCAACTTTATTTTAATTTCCATATCACTTGGGCCCCACTGGACAAGGTCCTATAAGTTGGTAGGACTTCTTCTTTTGTTGTTGCTTGTTCTTCTTAGGGTTTAGTCCCTTTGTCTGGGACTTGCAAGTTGGCTCTGCCCTTCAGTGGCTTGACATGTCAGCAATTTGTGACACATGGCCCTGGATATTGCATTGTTGCATGCTTTTCCACTTGGTAACATGCTTAATTTGATTATGATGTACATATTCCAAGTGTTTTATGGTGGCACACTCATCTTGCAAACAAAGATCAATGCGGATAGACACTGCAAACAAAACCATACACCATAAACAATTCCATAATTATCTCTTCCCTCGAAAAAATCTAATTATACCAAGTAGAGATGGGTGATCAGTCCACATGCATCAATTTAGTGATGGTGCAACAAACGTACTGCAAAAGACATATACCATACACATATCATCTGATACATTTCCTCTATCGTTGAGTTTGTGTACGCGTGACCAATAGACATAGAGAGAGAATAGGAAACAAAACATGTAAATGCATGTGACAAGTTACCGAGAGAAAGAGAAGCACAATAACCATTTCTATGAATTGTTGTCGCCTATGTGCAAGGATTAGAGGCAACTAATGTTATGGTAAATTGCAATAAATGTGCAATGAGAAGAGATGTAAAATAGTAACCACAGTAGGTACGCACGTCATGGTAAGAAAATTGTAACCTCGAGGACAAAAGAACGATGCAAGTTTGCAAGCAAAACAAATACATAGCACGATGTGAAGATTGGGACGTTGACGTCCGTTGGAAGCATAAAGATGTTGATGGCCGGCTTTCGAAAGCTTTGGCCGTGGTTACTAACCCCAAAGAGCGGAAGCATTATAAAAATAAATAAAATAAATAAAAAACATTTTCTGTTACAGATTGCCGCCACCACCCCCTCCCTTGTCCTTGCACTTACAGAGGGGCTACCACCCTTGGCACAACCCTCTCTCTCTCTCTCTCCTCCATTATCAGAACAGACAACTCTCTCTCTCTCTCTCTCTCTCTCTCTCTCTCTCTCTCTCTCTCTCGTTCGCCATCAGCCCAAATTCCATATCTCTCTCTCTCATCCATTATCCAAGGCAAAAATAGTCTCTCTCTCTCCCTCTCTCACACACACACCCCTCTCTCACCATATCTCTCTCTCACTCTCTCTCTCTCTCTCTCTCTCTCTCATTCTATGTTGGCAAGGAGGAATTCAGCCCTCTCTCTATTTCCATACACATACACAGAGATACACATTCACAAACACAGACATGTACACACACTCACCCTCATAACTCTCTCTCTCTCTCTCTCTCTCACACACACACACACACACACACACACATACAAACACACACAAAAAAGTCAAAAAAAATCATCCCTCTCTCTCTCTTTCCATACATACATACACACACACACACACACACTCACAAGCACATACATGTACACCCATACATACACTGCAAAAATAAGCACACGCACACAATCACATACGCACCAACAACGCACACACAGCACAGAGAAGAAGAAAGAAGCAAAAGAAAGTGGGCATTGACACATCAACAAACAAAGAAGGATCCAAAATCTCGTGATGGCGACAACAAATCAAAGAATGACGCCAAAGGCATTCCCTAGCCAGCACCGAAATTGACGAGCGCGCTACACCAACGCAATAGTAAAGCCTGCGATTCATTGGAATCCCATCCAGGATGTACTTCCTCAGTAAACATCCGTAGGGTAATTCACTTTCTATTTTTGAAGCCAAACTTTGTAAAAAAAACATTTGTATATTTCATCTCTCTCTAGGTGATGGTCACAAAGCCCACCTAGGCGAATATCATTTTCGTATTTCTTCCAAAACAAAGCACGAGTCAACCATCCAAGACCCGACTGCCTGCTTTGTCTCTTCAGCTTACGGTCCCAAACATAATTAATTTATACTAAACTAATGCAGCCTTCACCTATAAAAGAGCACTGAGAGGTCACTATTAGGGGGGGAGTCAGCACTTAAAAGAGAAGTCATGCACACACACTGACTCCAAGGGTCACTACGCAGAGAAGTAGGATCTCTCCACACATGAAATATCCCTAGAGAATGCACTTTAGTCTCTCTCTCTCTCTCTCTCTCTCTCTCTCTCTCTCTCTCTCTCTCTCTCTCTCTCTCTCTCTCTCTCTCTCTGTGCAGTCTCCATCTCGTCGAAACGAAGGTTTTGTTTAAAATACCATCTTGAATCAAGTTACCCCCACATTTCAAAGGGTTTTCATCTCCTCCATCTACATCTCCATCTCTCTCTCTCTCTCTCTCTCTCTCTCTCTCTCTCTCTCTCTCTCTCTCTCTCTCTCTCTCTCTCTCTCTCTCTCTGCAGTGTGATATGTTAGTGATATTTGAATTGCTACAATCCGTGTCATAGCCGCTCAAAGGTAGGTGGTGCCCCGTGTTCACTCCCTATGACCAGTTCTGCATGCACGGGCGTGGCGTAGTGGCCACTAGGGTTTGTTTTGCGCTTGTGCTTGTCATTTGATGTCCCCACGGAGGAGGGCTTCTTGGAATCCTTTAGTTTACAATGTTGAAAATGATACATGTCGCCGACCATGAACGAGTGGCTGCGGGAATTCTCCAATTGGAGAACATAGGAGCAAGAAATTGAAGAAGCACTAAGAGCCTTCATCGAAGTGTTGCTTCCAAAATACACCGTTGTCAACATCCAAGAAATAAGTTCTACATCTTGAATCTCTCATTCTAATTGTGAATCAAGCACCAGTAGCAGCAGAGGGAGGGGAGTAGGCTACTCCCCACCAGCAGAGGGAGGGGAGTAGGCTGCTCTCATTGCCGTTGTCAGGAGTTTTTTGGAGCAAGGGATTGCGCATATTTATATACACATGCATGATGCATCAAATAAAGGATTGCCCATTTTCCAGAGCCAAGTGGTTACGTGGGGCCCACATGTGTATAGGAAGGACATCATGTAGATAGTGCATCGATTTTCACTATCATCAGTACCAATGTGTTTTTTCTATAATAATGAGGAGTTGGTAGTGCGTAAAACTTCTCGAGGAAGCTATCCACGGGCCGACGACATGAGGTAAGCAGGTGCGTCGGATGGCATTTAGTGGCGTTGGAGAGGGGGAATGGGGGAACACGCCCGTCGCAAACACAAGGGCCTCTCTATAGCTCAGGGCATTCACAACACCCCAATCCACTTAGTGAGCACCTTGGACTCACAAAATTCACACTATCGCACACACGATCAAACAAAACTTGATGCACCGCAGTGCACACGCACTCAAATAGACCACCAATCAACCCACACCCACAAAACGGCTGCAATCATTGCCTACCCTTGCACACATACCACTCTCTCTCTCTCTCTCTCTCTCTCTCTCTCTCTCTCTCTCTCTCTCTCTCTCTCTCTCTCTCTCTCTCTCTCTCTCTCTCTCTCTCTTGCACACACATCCATCGGGGGGGCGTGCACACCATCACCTACCCGGCATCACGTGCAACAGAACAGAGCAGGAGAAGGGGGGGGGGGGGGGGGGGGGGGGGGGGGAAACGGGGGGGGGGGCTAAAAAAAAAAACACTATAGCTGCACTCGGGTTCACAAAATACATAGGGGGATGCGCCCTCTCGGCCCCCTAGAGACAAAAAACCACTCTTGGCTCTTTTCCCTGTGGCTCCCAAGGCTCACGAGGTGACAAAAAGCCCTCCAAAATGATAAAAGAAACTCCTTTATAGAGGGGGAGCACCCATTTTTAGCATGTTTGGCCTCTTTCCAACACATGGGGAGCTCTTTTATCTCACTCTCTCACTCTCACTCTCTTTGCTCTGCTCTGCTGCTGTGGGACTTTCCCTTTACATGAGGGGGGGAGGCAATAGCGATGTCGCTATTGTCCTCCTCCTCCTCTTCAAAATTTTGGCCGCGGGACCATCTCCCCACTGGGGCCGTCACATCAGCAGTAAACTTCACGGGCGCCACTGTCGTCTCACCTCCACACATGCGAGCGCGCGCCGCCTTACCCCACCAAAACCTCCACGGGTACGCCCGGCAGCACCGCCGCGCGCCAGCTGCCGCCTGTGCAGCGTCCCTGGCGCCCACGCCATAGCCCACGCTCCAAGAGCTCCAAACTCCCTTGCTACACACCAAATGGGCCTCACGGCCTTGCCCATATACGCCACACTGTGTCCGCCCTGCGCATGTGGGGTGATCCCCCTACCATGTGGCGGCTTCGCATGCCTTAAGCCTTAAGCCCTTGAAAACAAGTAAAACCCCATTGTGTTTTTATCCAAAAAACTTTGCAGCTTGCTTTTGCCTGGCTCTCCTATACTGTCCCCATCTCCTACTGCCAAGCCACAAAGACCTTCTGAAGCTTTACTTTCCCGGCTCCAACCACACTCTTCATCTCTGTATTTTGATCCCTCGGTGACCTCGAACCAAAGCCTCCAAGACGGAAAAAAAACCATCTCCAACTGTTCACCACCTAAATGCTCCCAACTTCATTTCGCTGCATCTGACCGACCGAGCATCTGATTGAGGTGCATTTGATTTCGACGAGCTCCATATGGTACACCCTTTGACCGAGAATCTTGGCGAGACCGCAAAACTGCCAAACGGCACATCCTCCAATGCGGTCAAGTGAGCACAGACCCGGCCCCCGAAAAATCTTCAACTGACCATAACTTGCTAACCAGAGCTCTGATTCTCAATCCGAGAAGACTAGCATGCTCCACAACTCGAGCACTACACACCTATACACTGACATCAGCCCGGACCACCTGTCCCCAGCTGCCCTATCCGTCCGGGATCTGCTACACACTTTAGCTTTAAACTGCAATATCTAGAGCACCGGGGCTCCGTTTGACGAGCTATCTGCACCGGCTTCTAGAGCACACTGAACACCACATTCTAGCACATAAAACCAACATCTCGGGCACAACAGTCCATCAACCTGCTTGGCTCTTTGTGGCACACCTTTGGCCTGAAAAACCACTTCGATCATACACCTCCGCTATCCTTGGGCTGCCTAGGGCTTTGGTACCTACCCCAGCCTTTTGCACTGCACTCACATGTTGCCTCTGCCTGGCACTGACCATCTCCTAGCTCGGACCAACTTTAGCTACACCAGCGTCAGGAGGTCGAATGGGGTCAATATTTGCACATTGTCAAGAGTTTTTTGGAGCAAGGGATTGCACATATGTACATAACCATGCATGGTGCATAAAATAAGGAATTGCCTATTTTCCAGAGCCAGGTGGTTACGTGGGGCCCACATGTGTACAGGTAGGATAGGGTCTACATAGTGCATCGATTTTCACTATTACCAATACCAGTGTGTTTTTTCTATAATAATGAGGAGCTGCTAGCACGTAAAAATTCTCGAGGAAACTATCCGCGGGCTGACGACATGAGGTAAGGAGGTGCGTCAGATGGCATCTAGTGGCGTCAGGAGGTCGAACGGGGTCAATATTTTCACGTGGATAAGCACGGACACAACGTGGGTGTGTTCTTATGATAATTATGCAGAAAGGTCATCATGAGGACCATATTTTGGGGCCACATCATGTGGTGGAGGTATGCATTATTGGAAAAAGCTGAGTGCCAGGTGTGTGGTTGGATGCAGCAGGGTGACAACGTACTATGCACTGCGAGGCCAGTTTTTGGCCTGTTCGGGGTCCGTTTGAGGTCAACTAAAAGGCCAAGGGTGCCCAAGTAATAAAGCTAAGTGTGGGAACTGAAAATACCTGAGAGAAGACCAGAAAAAAGGTGGAGAGAAGAGGAAGAACAGCCGCAACTGAGTTTTTGTTGTTTTTGGAGCCTGTTTTGGCCATAAACTGCTCATCCGAGGTTGGATTTGAGCACTTTGACATTGTAGACTGGGATTTTGGGCCGTTCCGGACGCGATGGTGCTATCCATTTTTCCAAATTCCTCACTGTTTTTTTTCTTTTTTGGCTGTGTAAGTTTCTCCTTTGAGCGAAGCTTCTGCTCCAATTTGTGATTGTATCTAGCATATTTTACCCATATTGTGTGAGCTATTTTCCCCATTGGTGTTGGCCCAAGCTCAATTGTATCTAAACCTCAAAAATTCTCCTCTTTTGAGCTGAGTTTTTTGGGTGTGTGTGTGTGTGTATCTCTCTGTGTGGAGTGGATAAATGGGTAGTCTCTCTCCTCTCACTCCATAGGTGTGTTCCCTGTCTCGGCCAGGTGGGTTGTGTAAGCCGAGTGGTGCCCCATAGTGTGTGTGTATATCATCCCAAGAGTGTGTGTTGGGTCATGATAGAGGCGAGGCGTTCTATGTGTTTCCATCCCGCTCACACCGTCACCTACCGCACTGCCATCAACGGAAGTAAAGGAGAAGTGGAAATCCTCTAAATCTACATCTAGTGCAAAGAAATCATCTATATTAAGGAAGGAAAGAGTTTATAAAAGCCTCTCTCCCCCAAGGAATCTAAAAATAAAAGTGTAGCCTCGGCTCCTTAGTGGCCCAAAGGGGTTGCTCGTGTCAAGGGAAAAGGAGGGCTAGGCCAAATTTAAATCACATGACCCCCAAGCAACACCTGGCCACACGAGTTCTTTGAGTTTGGATCTAGGAAGCAGAATCATGCCTAGGCTACCAGAAAGAAATTCATCCAAGGGAAAGCGACGGAATATCTCCTATTAATTTTTGGCACGCATGCGAGTGCTGCCATTTCACTTTGACAACCACGAAGCGGAGGTGATAAGGAGGTTTCCATGCCCTAGAGAGGAGTGGTCTTGCTACTGTCCTCACTACTTTGGAAGGCGGGTAGAGGGTCTTCCTTCTCTCACTATGAAACTCATCTTGAAGAAACTGTCTACTATGGGTGAAACCAAGTGGGCCAAAGATGAGCTACAATTAAATGGTGTGGAATTCATGCAACAAGACGGTTATGATAACTACTTGCAACTGCTACTAGCTAAAAGGTTAAGAGTGGTCAAACACGTCACCATCACTCCATACGTGTTGAGCAATGAAAAGAAGGTGGAGCCTATGAAGGGCGATGACCTCCTGTGGATGTGCCGACTTGTCAACACCAGCATGGTAAGGGTATAAGTGAGTACCCTACACTCTGTGCATCATGGATAACAGACAACCTCTTTTTTGTTTAGGTTTCTGCAACACATGCACGTACATATATATGTAGATAGGAAGATCTTATATCAGTAGAAGATTGTGGTTCTGCAACGCTAGGAGAGATCATTAGCTCCCCAAATCCCATTATCCTCGCCGTGTTGGATTACCATCACTTCTTTAACGTTTCAATTTTCATTATGTTTTGACCTATCCACCCAACCTTGTAAGAAGCCACTATAAGCCACTAAGCTACTTGTGTTTAAGAAAATAAAAGAAAAAAGTTTGAAAAAATCTTGTTTTGAAATGGCAATCGTTTCCTTCCCAACCTTCATGGGTAAGGTAGGGGGAGATGCTTTGGATTTCCTAGATAATCTTGAAATAGCATGTGTCATCTATGGAAGGGATGACGATGCTTTGCGTCTACGTATTTTTCCTCTGTTAATGAAAGTGGAAGCAAGATCATGGTACAACACCTTAGTGCAAGCCACCAAGGAGAGGTGGAACCTGCTAAGAGCAGCATTTCTAAGACGCTTTGGAGAAGGCACCACATCAAAAAAATTATGGCAATTGTTTTTTTTTTCCGAGAAAAAGATCCTTCTATTAGTTAATGAAAGCTACCCATAGGGCTACATCCACCTCTGCAAGAGAGGGCTACAACAAGCATGATGGGGAGACTCTCCCAATGAAAAAGCAGCTTATATACAATGAGGGTAAATCAAGAGATGGGAGGAGGGAAGAGCCACACAGGTGGACAGTAGTGCCATCTGAGCACCCCTTGGACTATGGTGTAGAAAGGCCCAGGGCGCCAGAGTCGAAGGAAAGCCTCACGGCGCTCCCGCATGCGGTTGGAGCTGCCTTGTAGTCCCTCAAGCTGTCCTCTGAGAGTATGGATCAGCTCTAGCAAAAAGTCACGAACAGTCTCTACTAGTGGCAAAGGGCGAGCCTCAAAGATGCGAAAACAACGGGCCCACCAGATGAACCAGAGAGCTAGGCCACTGATGAGCTCCCAACACTCCTCTCTCTCATTGCACCACTCCTGTGGAGTAAGCTCTGTAGCAGGCTGGAGTGTAGGTCGCCCCCCCCTGCATCACTATCATCCTGCTGGTGGAAGATAGCTCAAACTGAAGTGCCGGGCCCGTGAGGGTGGACCAAGCCGCTGCCCCCCAAGTGTATTGTCGAGCCGTGGAGAGGGAAGGCATCAGCCAAAGAGCTCGTAGCCACACGTGCTGGGCCGAGGGATAGTCCCAAAGACAGTGACGCTGACTCTCCACCAACTGGTTAGAGGCTGCACATGCGGCCGAGAGACCACTATGCACAAGCCAGCTCCCTACTACTATGGCTCTGTGTGCAACCAGCCACTGGAACAAAGTGACGCGCCTCGGCTGTCTGGAGTCCCATTGCCTCTGCCAAAAGGCTGCCAGAAACTCGACTGTGAGGCCCTCCTCCTGTCAATGACGTGTTGTAGCGGGACGGGCCTCTCTATGTGCTGCAAGTATATGACGTCCAAGCCAAAAAGTGTACTGAAATAAGAGGACTCCTAGGCGGTCTGCAGAAGAGAAGGGGTCCCTCCATAGCCACTCACCAGGATCCCACTGTACTCGTGCTAGTGGACAACACTCCCAAGCCCATAGCCTCCAGTGTTCAGTCTCAAGAGCTGCTCGGTCAGGGTCTATGACGCAAGTCCTCCCACAGATGCCCACAACTCGGATCCTCTAGAAACAGCACTCTGCTACCTACGGGGCCTCTAGTGCAACTCGCTGTAATCGTCTCCCACCCTGAAGCTCGAAGATCAGGGCTTGGACAGTCTCTAAGGAGGCCCTGACTAAAATGAGAGCCTCCAGTCATGTGAAGGCTCCCATCCACCGGGGTGCTACTAGGTTGAGAGGCGTGAGCCACTCAGCTGGAATTGACTCTGAGATGTCCTGACACATGCTCTACACCACTCGCATGCCCTGTAGCTGGACACCCTGCACCTCCTCTGAAAAACCTGTGAACTCTAGCGAGTCACATAGAGAGCGCGCTTGACCTGCTACCATGGGACCCCAAGAAACATGAGGCCAACTCCCCCAACCAAGTGACCTCTCTGAGTGCTAACCATGGGGTTCTAGACGAGGTGCTTCCATAGGCGCTCCTCCGTGCAAGTGGGCTGTCTCTGCTCTAGGACACGCCGTAAGAGCTCCCAAGATCGAAGCAAACTCACAGCAAATCGGTCCTCTAGTCTCCTGCTCAAACCAACTCGGCGCAACTCTGTAAAGATCCATCTGGTCGAAGGTTTCCAAGGGCCTCCTGACTGAGGCACCCTGGCACGAAGCCTCTGCAGCAAGAACTCCTTCCAGAGCTCCTCGCCTGGAAGAATTCCTCTGATGACGAACTTCCCAAGAAGGGCTCTGCTCTGCTGTGCTGGATCAGTGATCTCAAGCCCTCCCTGAGAACAAGGAAGTGTGATGACCGACCAAGCCACCTTGGCTCGGGGAATCTGAGTGTCACGACTTGACCAAAGGAAGTTCCTGATCAGCCTCTCTACCTGGCTCATACAAGAACTCGAGAAGATCTAGCAAGAGGTGATGTACCACATAGTCGCCAACAACACCTGGTTGGCAACTACTACTCTACCAGCCAGTGAAAGTCATGCTGAGCTCCAATGTAATAGCTTTCTTCTGATGGATGGGAGAAGAGGAGCAATCTGCTGCTCGGGGGACAAGTCCAAACCAACCTGAAAACCCAAGTACCGAACTGCATCCTCTAGAGGAATCCACCTGAAACCCTCTCTTGGCATCCAATCTGGCACAGGAGCATTGCCAATCGAGAAAGCCACTGTCTTTCTCCAGTTTATCAGTGCGCTCGATGCACAACAGAAGGTCTCCAAAGCCTGCTGAAAACTGTGCAGATTGGTCTCCTGGCCCTCTAAGTACAAGGCTGAGTCATCGGCAAACTTAGCGTCCATAAGCTCATCTCCCCGTATAGGGAGTGCTAAGCCCCTCAGGCCAACCTGCTGTGACACCAAAAATCTTCTCATCGCCTCCGCATAGAATAGAAAGAGAAAGGGGGCAAGAGGACAACCCTGTCTGACCGATCGTGTGAGCATGAAGCGTTCACCTCTACCTCCTGCCAAAAGCACCTGACTGTGAGCCTGTCTGTACAAAGCTGAGTACACCCCTCTGATCCAAGCATCTGAGAAGCCCATCCTGCGTAGAGTGCCCTCTAGTAAGTCCCAATCAACTCTTTCGTTGATGGAGTTGAAGCAAGGAATTATGGCTAAATATGCAGCATACAAATCAAAGTTCGTGGACCTATGGGGATGATGGATTGCATCGTTGAGGGAGGGCAAAGGGGCACCCAATTTCCTAAAGAAAGACAGATTTGTAGCTAGTTTATGGCCAATTCTTAAAGAGAAGGTGAAGGGAAGGTTTCCTGCTACATATGAGGTAGCAATTGAAGTAGCCCACCTTAAAGATAATAAATTGTGTCTACAAGCCAGGACTACTGAGGAAGAGGAACCGCGTAGCACCCAACCACACCTAGCCGCACCTGCAATAGTTGTCTAGAGAAATCAGTCATAGGAACCGACTGAAGATCTACAAGACTTGCTCAATCGAATCACCAACCAGTTAGAGAATCTTTCAGCACATCTGGTGTAGCAAGGGCATGCACCTGCCAGAAATCCAGAGCAAGGTAGAGGGCAACGAAGACAAAATCAGGACTACCATTGTTGCAACGATGAAGAGGATGGCCATGGCATGTACTATTGTCCTCATATAAGAAGGAATAACTTCAATAGAGGGGCAAGACATAATGAAAAAGGGTGAGACCACCACCGCCCAGGAAACCAGACCGCCTGTACAACTGCCACCACAACCACAACCACAACCTCTCATTCCACCCCTACCTCCACCACCTACTGGAAACCAAGCAGTAAGTGTCATGAGTCTTGAAGATAAAGGAAAGGTGATGGTAGAAGAGCGTGTCAAAGATAGGGACAAAGGAAAAGAAAAAGTAGAAGAAGTAGATAACATGCGAGTCAAGCATGCTAGGCATGAAGAGGCCTCTCAAAGGGAGGAAAAGGTGAAAGAAAAAGTAGAGTCTAGCAAGCATTCATCTAAGACTCAGTAGAAGATTGACATCGTGGATTTTTGGTTGGGTGAGTATGTTAAACCATACGACCTAGTTCAAGATGTTTTGATGTAGGGTACAAAAATAACCTCGCCCCAATTACTCTATCTTGCGCCAAGGACGAGGAGGCAATGGACAAAGATGGTAAGTACTAGAAAGTCAAGACCAAGGATAGTTGGGGCTATCTCTGGGAGGAATCTAGACAACATCCTACCTATCATGGATGCCCACATAAAGGGGCAATGAATATCAAACATCTACATAGATGGTGGTGCACAGATACGTGTCATGAGTGAGAAAATGATGCACCATGTAGGCCTAGAAGTAAGTAGGCCGGCACCTTGTCGAGCTAAAATGGCAAGTAACGTCAAAGTGAAGTGCATAGGCATTGTAAATGCAGTCAATGTGAAGACATTCAACATGGAAGTAGAGGTATAAATTTTTGTCATGCCACACAAAGGGGAGGGCTACCCTATCATTCTCAGAAGACCATGGCTCATGACTATGGAGGCTAAGCAAGACTCGAGTACCACGATGATCAAGATGAAGGATGCTATGGGAAAGCCCATATTCTATGACATGAAGATTGGGAAGCAACGCAACATGATTTTGGAGGCATCCGAAGATGAATTTACTAGTGACCCTTCGACCACATTGGGAGAAGAGACAACAAGAAGTGAAGAGAGCGACAGTAGCATCAAAGTAATGGGAGTCATCCTCAGAGATCCAAAGAGATTAACATAATTTGAAGCACCACCAAAGAGCCAAGAGGGACCATCAGGTATGAAACCCTTGGCAAATACAAGTAAGCTATCTGATGCTCTCCAGTGAGTTAGCTAGTGAGGAGAGAGAAGATTACATCTCTATGCTGGGTAACTTCACCACACTTTTCATTGATGGTTATGAAGATCACAAGCATCACAGTGGTGCAGCACCACATAATACTCAAGGAAGGAAGTAAGCATGTAGTGCAAAAGCTCATCAGGCTTGGGGTAATTCAGCAAGAGGCATTGATCAAAGAGGTAAGGAATTTGCTACAGGTAGTTTTCATTTACCCCATCGAAGACTCAGAGTGGGTCTCTCCAGTGATTGTCACGCCAAAGAATAACGATAAGTGGAGAGTTTGTGTAGACTACAAACCTCTCAATGTAGCAACAAAGAGGGATCATTTTCCCCTTCCATTCCAAGAGGAGATTCTCAACGAGGTAGCAGGTCATGAGTGCTACACAATATGTGATGGCTACTCAGGCTACTTCCAGATTAACATTGCGGAAGAAGACCAAAAAACGACAACCTTCATAACACCATGGAGATTTTTTGCTTACAGAGTGATGACTTTTGGCCTCACTAACACTCCGGCCACATTCCAATGCTATGTAACTTTTGTCTTCTAGCCATACTTGGGTAAGTTAATACGGGTTTTCATAGATGATTTCTATATCTACAGCTCTCGCTCCCTCCATTTGAGCAAGGTCTATGATGGCCTTGCCAGGCTGCAAACCTTGGGTGGCCAGATTAACGTAGATAAGTTTCACATTGGTGAAATCAAGGTCACTCTTCTTGGCCATGTAATTTCAGCCAAAGGAATTGAGGCTGACCCAAGCAAGGTTCAAGATTTAGTATCTTTGTCATCACCCACAACAGCTAAGCAATTGGTTTCTTTCCTTGAGAAGGTGAGGTATTTGAGTAGCTTCATTCAGTTGCTCTCTCAAGTGGTTCTCCCTTCACAACAAGTCACCCATAGATATGTCTTCCTATGGAGTGAAGAAAATGAGCAGTAGTCGAGCGAAGTAAAACAAATCTTGGCTTCACATCCCACCATTGCACCCCCTAGATGGGACGATCCATTTTATGTTAACCCTAGTGTAGGAAGTAATACATTTGGGGTCGTGCTAATGCAGAAGGACCCCCAAAACTCTTTCATGCATCTTACCTACTTCTCTAGTTGTGTCAGACCCCATAAAAAAAAGGATTCACCACGGTAGAGCACATGGTGCTTGTCTATGTTTGCCACTACAAAGTTCCGCTCTTATCTATTGCCTAGACCCTTTGTAATTCTAATAATGGAAGAATTTTATCCATATGTAATGCAGCACATGGATGTCTCATCTAGAATCTCCAAGTGGCTCATTAGATTACAAGAATTTGATTACACTATGAAAGCGGAGGACTGCACCGGAGCTAGTCTAGCAGGTATTCTTACTCATCGTAACTATGAGAAGAAGCTAAAGGTCAACACAGAAGGCAAAGGAGTGACACCAATGGTGGAAGTTCCAAAGATAGAAGGAGCTCACTCACTTTTCATTGATGGAGCTTACAAAAGAACGGTGGACCAGGCTGCAGCTGACATCATCATTTTTAATGAGCAAAAGGGAAATTGTCATAATAATCAATATCTAATTCTCCTAAATGATTTTCTCATATTAAACTGATCATTTAATGTGGGGAAGGCCAGGGGAGAAAAAACTAGAATATTGGTTAAGCTAGCAGACCGGCTACAGTAGGGATCCAAAGCAGGAAAAAAAGAGATCCAAATGGGGGGGGCCATCTGCAAAAGAGCCATCTGCAACAATGGGCTAAAAAGACCCTAAGGTTCAACCCATTAAGACTTCCAAAATGCTAAGGTTCCAAATTTCAAAGGTTGTGTCCAAAGGTCAACCCTAGGGAAAATTGGATGCTTTGTGTGTGCCCTAAAAGTCTTTGTACATCCCTACATGGGAGGGGGCGAGCCCTAAAGGTAGGGGATGAGAGAGAAAGCCACACACACACACACACAGGCTCCCTTTACACAAAGGGAATGAGGGACACATGTCGGCTCCCTAGGCCAGATGCCCACAAGGTGTGCCCAATTCCTATTGGAAGACCCTTGAAGTGGACCAATGAGAATTAAGCTAGAGTAAATCTAGTTTAATTAATTTAAAAACATTTAATAAAAGAAACCAATGAGAATTAAGTCTCCTAGAAGACTATTGGGCAGTCTCCCAAGGGGACCAATGAGCATTCAGGAACCCAATGGCTTGCCTGATTCCTATTGGCCAGGAGGCAAAGGGGTCCAATGAGAGTTTAGTTTAATTATTTAATTACCTAAAGCTCTCACAAAAAGGGGAAAGGGGGACACATGTCAGAAGGCTATCACTTATGTTGCTTAACACCCATTGGCTTGACTTGGGGAGGTCCAATGAGGCAAAATCCAGACCAATTTAGCAGGAAGGGCTCGCCCAAGAGAGAGAGGGGGCTGATTTTTGCTTGGCATTGACACACACACTCACACTTGACCATGTGTGAAGAAAGAATACTCTATCTCCTCCCAAGCTTTAATGGAGAGCTCATCACCTACTCCAAGCTTGTGAGATAGAAGCCTACGTCAACGCTCTCTTGGCATGTGGATGCAAATCCAACCAAGAGCCAAGCTTCCATGCATGCTCATCTTCTCTACCAAGTTAATTACTAAGCTAAGATATGCTAATATGAGTGATCATGTGAGGAGATGTACATCTTTCTCGTAAGATACTCCTTCTTCCTCTCAATCTACTCTCATACCCTGCTAGCTCTCACCATCTTCGAAGGTGTGTGAGGTCTTGGGTCTGAGAACGGGGATAATTCAAGTTGTGTTTGATTAAGTGTTTTGCTTAGTGCATGAAGCTTCCATCTTCATTGCACTAGCTAGTCTTGAAGGAACACAAAGAATTGTATTGTACAATGTCTCTCTTGATGGGAGAAACCATAATACAAAGCCTTTTGGAGGGGGGACCGTCTCCATGCAAATCCGGTCCTCAACTAATGTCAATAGCTTAATTTCTCTCTCTTTTGAAAGTATTGTCGATGCTATCTAGCTAGGTGTTATGCTTTTTGTTGCTCTCTCCACCCAAGCACTCTTGTAATTCTCATTAGGAATCTATTCTAATGAAATGCCCACTATGTTCATGCTAATTTCCGCTACACATAAGTTATTAGGCCATTAAATGTTACATTGGTATTAGAGCTTAAGGTTTCTCTTTTCTTGCTCAAGAAGGGAGGTCCTCAAGCTAGCTACAAATGGTTGGTATTATTAATTGCCTGTGAGTAAGTAGAATAGGGATTTTTCAGCCTTGTAGTGCGCCTGCCTTCGTGCAGTTAACGGGGCATCACCGTCAAGAGCTATGGTCTTAATAGTGGAGTCCTACGGGGCTTGCCTACGGCTTAACCACTATTGAGCTATTAGAAGCTTGACAGGAGCTGTTGCTGTTTTGGTGTCGAAAGACCCTCTCTTCTATTCCTTGAAATTAATGGTATTCGAGCCGCGGGTACAGTAGCTTGAGTTCTTTTTCTAAAGGGGTAAAGAGGAGTAGCAACTAGGGCTTGAAGTGCCAAAGTACACCTAAAAAGTTTACACCTAAAAGTTGTTAGAATGGCTGACAATAGTAAAGAGAGTGAAATTAATGTTGATAACTTTGATTTTTCTCATGAGCAAGCTACTAATGATGCTTCAATGCTTGTTAACTATCTTGTTTCTAGGCTTCAACAAGCCATGGGCAATCCATCTCTCCAAAGTGAAGTGCAACGGCAGCTCCGTGCTCACGGGATTCTCCAAGCTCATCACCATGACGAGAGAGCACATAGGAAGCCTCCTTGTGAGACTACCAAAAGAGGTCTCTCTCCGATTCGGGAAGAAGAAGAGAATCCATATGAAGGGCTCAAGAATTTACTTCTTGATGATGCATCTCCTTCCCAAAGGAGAACTCAAGAGCCTCCACCGTAGGAACGAGAAAGAAGCGAGTCTCCCGCCACCTCGGCGGAGATGGCTCCACGAAGACGGCGGGCTAAACGCTCTCCATCAACACCAAAGCGGAGAAGACCATCACACTCTTCTCCACGCCATAATTCAAAGAGGGATGATAAAAAGCAAGAGAAGAAAAAGGCGAGAAAGAGGACACCCTCTTCTCCATCTTCTTCATCCTCTTCCTCTTATGAAAACTATGGTGAAGATGACAAAGATCAAGTCAAGAAAAAGGCGAGAAAGAGGTCACCCTCTTCTCCACCTTCTTCAAATTCTTCACCCTCTGAAGAAAGTGATGGTGCAACCTTTGAACCATAAAAAAGAAGAGGCCATAGGTAATCCTATGCCGCATGGAAGAGGTCGTCGAAGTTGAAGAAATTCAAAGAGGGAGGGAAGAGCATCTCTTTCCTTACCTATGATGGTACCTTTGGTGCTACGGACAAAGTCTTGGCCTTTATCCAGCAATTCGATGCGGCGTTTGGAGATGAGGGCTTGACGGAGTCCTCTAAGCTACGCCATGTAGCTATGCACTTTCAAAAGTCCGCCAGACAATGGTGGTCTAGCCTATGAGCCAATGGTGAAGCTCCACAAACATGGAAGGCTTTAAGAGCTTCCATTATGAAGCAATTTTTGGCCACCGATGCCAAAGACAAAGTACTCACCGAATAGCGAAGCTTAAAGCTCTCTCCCAATGAATCCATCCACAAATATGTAGACAAGTTTTGGGACCTACAACTCAAAGCCACTGTCTTCAAAAGGTTGGATTTTGGAGAGCAAAAGCAACAATTTTGTGCGGGCTTAACCAAAGAAATGGCGGAGTATGTCAACTCCCAAAGACCACGTACCATATCGGCAGTAATACACCACACTATGGTCGCCTCTCGAATCAATTTCCAAACGGGGGCAAAAAGAAATAATAAGCCCTCGGAAAACAAGGGTTCCAATGAGCCTAAGGGGAAGGACAATGTCCAAAAGTCTCCTAAGGGCAACTCCAACAAAGCTAAAGAGAAGGGAGTTTACAAAGGTAAGAATAAACTCTCTCCTGAAGAGCTTGAGCGTTATCGTAAGGATAACCGGTGTTTCAAGTGCGGAGAACAAGGGCATGCGTACCGCGCTTGTCCCCAAAAGAACAACCGCCAAGATCCTCCTAGAGCTTCCTTGGTTGAAATCCAAGAGGAGGAGACTCACCAAAATCACCACAAAGGATCTCCTCTATGCCATGCTTGGGGAAAGGTAAGAGAACATGATGCTTTTATTCTCTTTGACCCTGGTTCTACTCACAATTTTATATCTATAGAGTTGGCCACCAAGCTAGGAATACAATCTTATGAGATGGGAGATGTCCTACCCGCAGACAGTGCCTTCAAGGGGCAAGAAGCTTCAGTCACTCCCTTAATTGGGAAATTGAGGCTTCATGTCCAAGGCTATGTGGAAAAAGAGGACTTCTTTATCTCTCCTCTCAAGCATGAGGATGTAATCCTAGGGGCACCATGGTTTGACCGCTTGGCTGCCGATGTAAAATTTCCCGAAAGGAGAATCTTCTTTAAGGTCAGGGAAAAAGACATGTATATAGATGCTAAGGAAATGGGTAACACCATCCCCATTGTACATACACCAGCTTTCAATAAGTCAATAAAGAGCTCTATTTCCGTGTACATGATTTTTGTTAAAGATTCTCAAAATGAACCTAATGCTTTAACAAAAGAAATAAAAGCAACCAAAAGGAATTAGAGTTATCCAATTTTCTCAAGGGGTTTCAAGATGTTCTTATTGACGACATCCCTTGTGAGCTACCTCCTAAACGAGGTAATGATGACCATGCAATTGAACTTCTTCCAGGAAGTTCACCGCCTAATAAACCTCCTTATAGAGTTTCTCAAGCTCAACAAGAGGAGATTATGTGGCAAGTGCATGAGTTAGTTGAGAAGGGTATGGTTAGGCCAAGCTCATCTCCATTTTTCTTACCTGTGCTATTAGTGCAAAAGAAAGACGGCACATATCGTATGTGTGTCGACTAAAGAGCACTAAATAGGATCACTATCAAGAATAGGTTTCCCGTTCCACGGGTAGAAGACCTATTTGATAAGCTACAAGGATCGACCTACTTCAGTAGGATTGACCTAAAAAGTGGCTATCATCAAATAAGGATAGTTGATCAAGACATTGTAAAGACCGCATTTCGTACTACATTTGGTCTTTACGAATACATTGTCATGCCTTTTGTCTTGACCAATGCACCAGCCACATTAAACCGCTTGATGGAGAAGCTGTTCAGGCCTCATCGAACCTTCACTGGAGTGTTCTTTGATGATATTATCATCTACTCTAATTCATTGGAGGAACACAAGCAACACCTCCAGGTAATATTTCAAGTTTTAAGAGAGAATAAACTTTACGTTAATTGAAAGAAAAGTGAATTTTTCTTACAAGAGATTCAGTATTTAGGTCACATTATCTCTCAAGATGGCATCCAAATGGATCCATCCAAGTTAGAGGTAATAAAAGGATGGCCTAAACCAAGGAATCTTCATGAACTAAGAAGCTTTATAGGTATGTGTGCATACTATAGATGCTTCATAGAGAAGTTCTCACAAATTGCGGGACCATTACATGACCTAACAAAGAAAAGCGTTAGGTATACATGGTTTGCTAAGGAGAACAATGCTTTTGAAAAGCTTATCTCTCAACCTGTGCTTACACTACCGGATCTGTCAAAACCATTTGAGGTCCAATGTGATGCCTATGGTGATTGCCTTGGAGCTTTTTTGATCCAAGAAGGGCACGCCATAGGCTATGAGAGTCGAAGGCTCGACCCTATTGAGCAAGCTCTAGGCATATACGAAAAGGAACTCCTTGCAGTTCTACATGCCTTAGACTCATGGAAGCACTATTTATTGGGGACTCCTTTCATTCTGCGAACGGATCACCAAAGTCTTAAGTACTTCATGACGCAGACCAAGCTCTCCGACAAACAAATGAGGTGGGCAAATTTCCTTTCGCAATTTCATTTTCATATTGCTCACATTGTTGGCAAGCATAATCAAGTAACTGATGCACTCTCAAGACGGCCGAGAGTGAATGCGGTTTCCATAGCAACTCACAATGATCTATCTTTAATGATAGATGAGTATGCTATTGATCCCGATTTTAGAGATGTGATTTCAGCCCTTGCATTAGGGAAGAAAGAAGAACCATTTACTTTACAAGATGGTTATCTTCTCTATGGCAATAGATTATGCGTTACTAACTCCCTGCGTGAGAAAGTAATGTATGAATCTCATGCTCCCCCGTATGCGGGGCATAGAAGGATTCAGTCTACCTTGAAGGGAATTGAAACATATTTCTATTGGCCTACCATGAAAGTGAACATACAAGAGTATGTTTCCAAATGTGTGGTATGCCAAAAGACAAAATTTGATAGAGGGAAGCAACCTGGATTGCTTCAACCCTTGCCAATCCCTAATTCACCATGGGAGAGCATATCCATGGATTTTATCTTTGGATTGCCTAAGTCTATCCATGGGGATACGAGAATATGGACGATAGTAGACAAGTTCAGTAAACAAGCTCATTTTATACCTGTCAAAAAGACTATCAAAGCCCATCAAATGGCAACCCTCTTCATTTCACAAATTTTCAAATACCATGGCTTGCCAATGTCCATAGTGTCGGATAGAGATCCTAGAATGACCAGTAGTTTCTGGAAGGGTCTCTTTTAGAATTTAGGAACAAGGCTAAACTTCTCTTCGGCCTATTGAGGCGGTCCGGGGCGGGCAACAAGAAGAGCAACCTCTAGACACCCTTCAAGGCTCCCGTGCTGCTCAATGGGGCTGGGCACAACACAACACAAACCAAAACAACAAACCCACAGCCAAATCCCAACTACACAAGGGGCACCACCTAGTTTAAGAGCGAACTAGGACGCAAAAGAGGAGAATCGTTAGAGCAACCCACAAACAAGCAAGGAATTTACACTAACCCTAACACCAATGGAACACTCTCACACACTAAAACACGAGAGAGAGAGAGAGAGAGAGAGAGAGAGAGAGAGAGAGAGAGAGAGAGAGATAGTGCTCAGGCTGCTTTGAAATGTATCGGCAATGATCAAGAAAACACAACTATATATTTAAGAAAGAGAGAGAAAGGGGGAGGGTGTGCTTGTTGCATTAATACCTTCTTACAAATCTGTCATGACAAATCAAAGTGAGATTAGTATTTTTTCAACATAGCTTGCGTAAATTTCACCACAACACATCACAAGAAAAGCCACCCCAATCACTGTCTTAAAGCCAGGGGAGTCCTCTCCACCTTGTCGCCCTCTTACAGTATGTGGGATTTATGGCTAGATTGATGACAACACCAGAGAAAATCTATCAAGAACTTAACAAAAAACACCAAGACACTTACACATCATTGTTGTCCATTACTTCACGTTGGAAGGGAGACAAAGTATCCAAGCTTAGTCCAAATCCACCCTCCTTGATTCAGCAAATGTTGGGCTTACACTAGTAGGAGAAATGATAGATTTCCTACTCTCAATTGAATGATCACTCTCTCTCTTACAATGGCATAGAGTTCCCTTGCTAATCCCCTATTACAACACATGCACATGCATAAGACAATGAGCTTCCACTCAAGAGCTCCTTCTAGAGAGGTTGAGCTTGGCTTCTCAAGCTATAGCATAGTGCTCTTGCTTATGGCTCCTCCCTTTTGTGCTAGCTACATCCTCCTTTTATAGCAATTTTGAAGGCTAGGGTTACTCCTCTAACCATGGTTGGGTTAGATTTTCAGCAATTTATCTAATTTCTTTTGCTTGGAATTATCAAGAAGTTGGTGGGGAAAGAGAGAGGAGAGAAATGGAGGTGATAGGACTTTTCATAGTGGGTTAGTGTTAGTAGAGTTAGTATTAATTTACAAATGGAATTGGATATTTACAATGGGAGTATCCATGTAGGATACAAATAAGGAAGAAAAACTCTTAAGAGGTAAGAAAAGGTGGATTTCTTACAAGGTTGATGCTCCAAGTGTCTTGAGTAGGGCCAATTTTGACGCTTGTTGACGGTCCACTAGCTTTGACGGTACATTTTTTCTCCACTCTTGACCTTCCTTGAGAGACAAGGTAATTGAAGCTGAGTAATCAACCACCATGATGCTGTCTTTTAAGAGAAGAGGCTGAATTTTGTGGTTTTTTTGATAGATATGGGTAAATTGGAGGAGGACAAATGAGACTAGGTGGTCAATTTTGGAATGGAATTGTGTGTGGGAGGTATGAGTTCACCATGGTTTCTCTTATTCTTCAAGGTTGAGGAGAAGGTGAGTAGGGTGCAAAGAGGAGTGGTGAGAGAGGTGGGGATGATGAGTGGAGAAGTGTGTGTGAAAGAGGAAAATGATAAAGTGGAAGAGAGAGTGTGGCTGCATAGCATGGGAAAACTAGGGTCCACTAATAAAATCATAGCTCACAGCTCGTAGCTCAAAAAAATATGAAAAACTTTGAGGCAAAAGTTCAGCCCACGAGCTACAACTTTTGATTGTATCACCTTTTCAAATTTGGAGAGCAAGTGAACTATTAAAATTCAGCAAAACCGACCGTTTGTTTCCACTGCACAAGGTCCTTGTGGGGTTCTACTTTGGATGATCCTTTTGAATACCTCCAAGAGTGAGCCCTCCATACTGCATGTATGCATGCCACCTACCCTTGACCTTATTTGGTAGGTCTATAATTGAAGATATTATTGAGATCATGATATAAGTGAATAGTACAACTAAGAAAATAAAATATTGAGGGGTCTAAAATATGTACATGTCAAATATAAATAATATAAGTGGAAAAAATATAAAGGGGTCAAAAGAAATCTCTCTCATTATGAGGCTATCATAAAAAGATAAATATTTTTGGTGTTCTAATTTTTTAGAAAAAAAAACAAAATAGATATAGGAAGGGAAAAATCACAAAAAATATACACATAAATAAAACTAGTTTTTTTGGATTTTTGTTGGGGTGGAGTTACACCAAATATAAGAGAAGCTTACATGAAAATATTTCTATATGGAATAAAGAGTATGAAAAATGGTAAGAGAAATTGTGGTAATGGTGAGGCAATGTACAGAGCATAAATAACACACACCTAGGTAGAAATATTTAAATAAATACCAAAATAATTATGAAAAAATCTTTTATTTAGGCCCTATATACAAAGAAATATTTACATATGCATGGGCCATAATATACTTATATTTTTTATATTTTTATTTTTTTGGCTCAACTAGCCCAATGACTAGCTAATTGAGGGTTTTTAAAGAAGATATGGAAAAAGTCCCGTGACTCATGCACGCCTATGTACAGTGATATGGTAGGGATAGCCACAGTGTTTGGGTGATTTTGGTAGGGTGAGGTAATTCACTGTGGCAATTACAAAGAGCCGAAAAACGACTATCGCTATCATCCACAAACTGATGGCCAAAGTGAAATAGCTAACCTAACCATTCTCGATGTACTAAAAGCCTATGTACCGGAAGTAGATCAAAGATCCCAATGGGAGAAGTACTTACCCTTAGTGGAGTATGCTTACAATAACATTGTACATACTTCCACGGGAAAAGCACCTTTCGAGGTAATTGAGGGAAGATCAAAAAGTCCCTTGCTACTTAAGGTACATGGGAAGATCTTCGCTGCAAATGAGTATAGCCGAGACCTACAAGAATCTTTTCAAAAGATTAAGGATGCTATCTCTATCTCACAGCAAAGGCAAAAGACTGCTGCTGACAAGCACAGAAGAGCCCAAGCCTTTAAAGAAGCACAGACAAGCACAAAAGAGCCCAAGCCTTTAAAGAAAACGATTGGGTCTTGTTAAAGTTTCCGAAGGCTCGATTGAGACACACGACGGGCAAGAATCCTACAGGCCACCAAAAGTACTATGCTAAACTAGCAAAAAGGTACTACGGTCCCTTTCAGATTCTTAGGCCAATCAATGAGATGGCCTATCAACTCAAGTTGCCCAATCATTGGCTCATACACAATGCTTTTCATGTGAGCCTATTAAAGCCTTATAAAGGAGAGCCACCTCAAGAACCAACTATTGAAGACCCACCGGAGATCGAGGACCAAGAAGAGGTGCTGCAGCCGGAGTCCATTCTCCGACATGAAGACAAGGTACTAAGAGGCGGTAAGACTATCTGACGATATCTTATTAAGTTTAAGAATTATCCTTTTGAAGATGCTAGATGGATGCAAGGCATACAATTAAAGGATAACCTAAACCTTGTCAATGCTTATAATGCTTCCCAAGAGTAGGCAAATGTACAAAATGTTAAACATGAACAAAATTTTTGTCTTATAAGACTCTCTTTTTCTTTATTTGTGCACAAAAATGAAGTAGTACGCATGCTTAGATCAAGTTTGCGGAGACAACGTCTCCCAAACACCAAGTAGATCTTGTCACTCTACTATGGAAGATTGATAGGACTAATGTGCAGACATGCTTGCGGCAGCCTCAGGCTCTCAAGCGCCAAATGGACTAGTCATCCATTGTGGAATGATGTCGTAGGGTAACATAGGGATCCTCTACCCGCTAAGAAAAGGACTCATGAACATGCTTTATCTACTCTACACCATAGTCGAGGACAACTATGATTTCAAGAAAGAGGTAATGTCATAGTAATCAATATCTAATTCTCCTAAATGATTTTCTCATATTAAACTGATCATTTAATGTGGGGAAGGCCAGGGGAGAAAAAGCTAGAATATTGGTTAAGCTAGCAGACCTGCCATAGTAGGGATCCAAAGGAGGGAAAATAGGGATCCAAAGGGGGGGGGGGCATCTGCAAAAGAGCCATGTGCAACAATGGGCTAAAAAGACTCTAAGGTTCAGTCCATTAAGACTTCCAAAATGCTAAGGTTCCAAATTTCAAAGGTTGTGTCCAAAGGTCAACCCTAGGGAAAATTGGATGCTTTGTGTGTGCCCTAAAAGTCTTTGAACATCCCTACATGGGAGGGGGCGAGCCCTAAAGGTAGGGGATGAGAGAGAAAGCCACACACACACACACACACAGGCTCCCTTTACACAAAGGGAATGAGGGACACATGTCAGCTCCCTAGGCCAGATGCCCACAAGGTGTGCCCAATTCCTATTGGAAGACCCTTGAAGTGGACCAATGAGAATTAAGCTAGATTAAATCTAGTTTAATTAATTTAAAAACATTTAATAAAAGAAACCAATGAGAATTAAGTCTCCTAGAAGACTATTGGGCAGTCTCCCAAGGGGACCAATGAGCATTCAGGAGCCCAATGGCTTGCCTGATTCCTATTGGCCAGGAGGCAAAGGGGTCCAATGAGAGTTTAGTTTAATTATTTAATTACCTAAAGCTCTCACAAAAGGGGAAAGGGGGACACATGTCAGAAGGCTATCACTTATGCTGCTTAACACCCATTGGCTTGACTTGGGGAGGTCCAATGAGGCAAAATCCAGACCAATTTAGCAGGAAGGGCTCGCCCAAGAGAGAGAGGGGGCTGATTTTTGCTTGGCATTGACACACACACTCACACTTGACCATGTGTGAAGAAAGAATACTCTATCTCCTCCCAAGCTTTAATGGAGAGCTCATCACCTACTCCAAGCTTGTGAGATAGAAGCCTACATCAACACTCTCTTGGCATGTGGATGCAAATCCAACAAAGAGCCAAGCTTCCATGCATGCTCATCTTCTCTACCAAGTTAATTACTAAGCTAAGATATGCTAATATGAGTGATCATGTGAGGAGATGTACATCTTTCTCGTAAGATACTCCTTCTTCCTCTCAATCTACTCTCATACCCTGCTAGCTCTCACCATCTTCGAAGGTGTGTGAGGTCTTGGGTCTGAGAACGGGGATAATTCAAGTTGTGTTTGATTAAGTGTTTTGCTTAGTGCATGAAGCTTCCATCTTCATTGCACTAGCTAGTCTTGAAGGAACACAAAGAATTGTATTGTACAATGTCTCTCTTGATGGGAGAAACTATAATACAAAGCCTTTTGGAGGGGGGACCAGCTCCATGCAAATCCGGTCCTCAACTAATGTCAATAGCTTAATTTCTCTCTCTTTTGAAAGTATTATCGATGCTATCTAGCTAGGTGTTATTCTTTTTGTTGCTCTCTCCACCCAAGCACTCTTGTAATTCTCATTAGGAATCTATTCTAATGAAATGCCCACTATGTTCATGCTAATTTCCGCTACACATAAGTTATTAGGCCATTAAATGTTACATTGGTATTAGAGCTTAAGGTTTCTCTTTTCTTGCTCAAGAAGGGAGGTCCTCAAGCTAGCTACAAATGGTTGGTATTATTAATTGCATGTGAGTAAGTAGAATAGGGATTTTTCAGCCTTGCAGTGCGCCTGCCTTCGTGCAGTTAACGGGGCATCACCGTGAAGAGCTATGGTCTTAATAGTGGAGTCCTACGGGGCTTGCCTATGGCTTAACCACTATTGAGCTATTAGAAGCTTGACAGGATCCGTTACTTTTTTGGTGTCGAAAGACCCTCTCTTCTATTCCTTGAAATTAATGGTATTCGAGCCGCGGGTACAGTAGATTGAGTTCTTTTTCTAAAGGGGTAAAGAGGAGTAGCAACTAGGGCTTGAAGTTCCAAAGTACACCTAAAAAGTTTACACCTAAAAGTTGTTAGAATGGCTGACAATAGTAAAGAGAGTGAAATTAATGTTGATAACTTTGATTTTTCTCATGAGCAAGCTACTAATGATGCTTCAATGCTTGTTAACTATCTTGTTTCTAGGCTTCAACAAGCCATGGTCAATCCATCTCTCCAAAGTGAAGAAGGGGAGGGCTAATGATGGCCGGATTTCAAAAGCTTCGGGCGTGGGTACTAACCCCAAAGAGGGGGAGCATTATAGAAGTAAAATAAATAAACAAAAAAGTATTTTCTATTGCAGGTTTTCGCTACCACCCCCTCCCTTGTCCTTGCACTCACGGAGGGGCAGCCACCTTGGCACCACCCTCTCTCTCTCTCTCTCTCTCTGTCTCTGTCTTCTCCATTATCAGAGAAAACAACTCTCTCTCTCTCTCTCTCTCTCTCTCTCTCTCTCTCTCTCGCTTGTTTGTCATCAGCCAAAATGCCATATCTCTCTCTCTCTCTCTCTCTCATCCGTTATCCAAGGCAAAAAAAAATTCTCTCTCTCTCTCTCTCTCTATCTTAACACACACACACACACCTACCTCACCATCTTTCTCTCTCTCTCTCTCTCTCTCTATCTCTCTTGTTCTGTGTCGACAAGGAGGGAATTCACTCCTCTCTCTCTTTCCATACACACACACACACACACATTCACAAACACATACATGTACACACACACACACACACACCCTCACAACTGTGTGTGTGTGTGTGTGTTTGTGTGTGTGTGTCAAAGAAGGAAAAACAATTCAGTCCTCTCTCTCTCTCTCTCTCTCTCTCTCTCTCTCTCTCTTTCCAAACATACACACACACACACACTCACAAGCACATACATGTACACACACATACATATACTACACACATAAGCACATGAACACAATCACATATGCACCAATAACACGCACACATGGCATGCACAAGAAGGAAGAAGAAAAAGAAAGTGGACATCAATGCATCCACAAACAAAGAAGGATCCAAAACACGCAATGGCGACTACAAATAAAAGAATGACGCCGAAGGCATACCCCAACCGGCACCAAAATTGATGAGCACGCTAAACCAATGCACCAGTAAAGCCTGCAATTCACCGACATCCCGTCCACAATGTAGTTACTCAGTAAACATCTATAGGGTAATTCACTTTCCATTTTCCAAGCCAGATTTTGTAAAAAAACCATTTGTATATTCCACTCTCTCTAGGTGATGCTCACGAAGGCCCACCTAGGAGAATATCATTTTCTTATTTCTCTCAAAACAAAGCACCAGTCAACCATCCGGACCCGGCTTCCTGCTTTGACTCTCCAGCTTAGGGCCCTAAACCTAATTAGTTTATACTAAACTAATGCAAGATGCACCTATAAAAGAGCACTAAGAGGTCACTATCAGGGGGGAGTCAGCACTTGAAAGAGAATTCATGCACACACACTGACTCCAAGGGTCACTACACATAGGAGTAGGATGTCCACACATGAAATTTCCCTAGAGAATGCACTATAGTCTCTCTCTCTCTCTCTCTCTCTCTCTCTCTCTCTCTCTCTCTCTCTCTCTCTCTCTCTCTCTCTCTCTGCGGTCTTCATCTTGCCGAAATGAAGGTTTTTTTGTAAATACCATCTTGAATCAAGTTTTCCCTCACATTCAAATGGTTTTCATGTCCTCCGTCTACGTCTCTCTCTCTCTCTCTCTCTCTCTCTCTCTCTCTCTCTCTCTCTCTCTCTCTCTCTCTCTCTCTCGTGTGCTATATTATTGTTATTTGAATTGTTGCGATTAGTGCCCTAGCCGCTCAAAGTTAGGTGATGCCCACCTGTTCACTCCCCATGATGAGTTCTGCGTGCACGGACGTGGCGTAGAGGCCGTTGGGGTCTGTTTGTGCTTGCACTTGTGAATGTATTACTATATCCAGATGGTAGTTGTAGCATCCTTCAAGGAAGGTGTGCTATAGCCTATAAAGTAGTAAGTGAGAGACGAGAACAAAGCTCCAAGCATGCATGAAATGTTAGCTATAAAAAACCATAAGTATGACAAAAGAGGCAGGATACGTACCAAAGAAGAACTTACAAGACCTTAAAGCATGTAGTAATTAACCAAGTCATGAGATTATCAAGGATACTACTATTGCTACATGTGTGCAGTTTGATTATGAGAGCATGCTTAAATGGGCGAGTTGAGGAGTACTAGCGCTATGTGAAGTCAAGAACTCAACAAAATAATCACATAGAAAATCCTATGTGCCTAAGGTCTTGGGTTCAAACCCACCTTGGCAACCTAAAGACATGATCTAAGTCCTTAGAGATTGTTTCCATATGTGGGTGTTTGTATGTGATGGGATGCCTCTCTCCCTACCTGTGAGGCCAATGTACATAGGGTGTGTGCGTGTGTTTCAAAGTTCTTGTACTCTCTATAAAAAAAAATCAGCCAACCTTCTAACACAAATGGGAGAAACATTATCATAGAAAACGTACATTATCATAGCAAAAGCATCATGCCCAATAAGGCCGTAACATATATATCTAAATGAAGTCTAGAAGATCCAAACATGACATAAAGGAAAGTGAAGCTATAAGCTATAAGCCATAAGCATCATGTCCAATAAGGCCGTAACATATATATCTAAATGAAGATCCAAACATGACATAAAGGAAAGTGAAGCTACAAGTTTCAATATGCACTTGTAGACTACTTCATCTTGGCTATCAAGCAACATCATCCCTTAGGAAATACAGAACTATCCAAGTGTTTGTTTGCAGGTTGTTCCACTATTCCCTATGGCATCATCAGGTACTCGACGACCTAGGAGTGTCATTGACTCCATTTCATGCAACAATGTACAAGACGAGAATGGATACTGGGTGACGATGGAGTTGAAACGAATGATGTGGGTGAGAATGCATCTAGGTCAAGAGGTGCACACAAGGTTTGAAGGAGACAGATGGCTTCTCGAGCACACCACTGGAAGGAATGAATCATGGATTTCAAGCAAAGACAAGATGACAAGAGACTTTGGAAGGTGCATCATGTGATGTTGCTTCACAATTGAAGCTAGAGACAGTAGTGGCTCCATCGAGGTTTCCTACAATTGTAATTTTACTCCTCTTTCAAGTTTTTTAATCATCTATTTAGTATTTTTTCCTTGTGTGTTGCTTTTGATGATTGTAAGATTTCCATTGCTTGTTCATGTTTGCAGATGTTTTTCCATCCGATTTTGTAGAGTGGGAGCCAATAGAGTCCTTCACAGGAAATTTTGAGGCCATCCACACTGATCTTGGCAACTTGCTTTATGCTAGCTATCCAGCATCTAAGCTTGCCTCACGTGACATTTTTTTTATAATCATACTTATGTCACACCTAGGCGAAATGGATATGGTAATCTTTCTCCGGTTCACTCGCCAACCTTGGAGAGTTTGGAATGGCCTAAGTCAGGCAGTGCCTTGATTGAAGCAACCAAAAGGAGAATTGAGGTGGATGTGCAAGCAGCAATGAAGTGCACCTATGGTTCCCACATAGCCACGATAACATGGTTTATGTCTCTTCATCTGTTTGTGTTTATATTTCGACTTCAGAGTGTTCACAAGACACCAACAATGTGAACTTGCAAAGGAGGAAGTGCGATCAACGGATTTCTTACAGCTGGATGGGAAACTAAGGTGGTCAACCACCAGGGAAATAGAATCAAGTGGTCTGTAGTTGCTGACAATGTGGTGTGCAGATTACCATATTGCAAAGCAAATTGTGTCGATGGTCTTTCCCTATAAAAGATGGAAGCTGACAATGGGAGAATGGGAGGCACTAGACTCTGAGGTTGCTACTAGAGAATCAATTGACCTGCAAATACGCCTCCATGATGATGCAGCACACACATCACAGTGAACAATGATTGGCACCTCAATCACCTTCGCGAATATCTTAATCTGAAATATACCTTGCCCAAGCAATGTCTCTTTGTAATCAATGAAACGGTTGTTCGCTCCAGAAAAGAGAATAGCTTTATGTGTAGAGAGAGAGAGAGAGGGAGTGGGAGATAGAAAGACAATAAAGGAAGAGAGAGTGGGAGAGAGGGCATATTTTCAACCTTGGAGGATCTGCACTCTATCAGAAAGAGGCAGCCAAGAATGTTCCTTAATGATTCAGAGGTGAAGTGACAAGAGAGAAAAGGGGGGAAAAGAAAGAGAGAGAGTTCTCTCACGTTTTAGAGAGAGAATGCAGTGAGAGAATGTGGAAAATTTTCTTTTCTGACGGGGGGACTGAAAAGTGCCTCCTTTAATGAGTTCTAAGTGAGAGAGAGTGTTTTATATGTAAGAGAGGTGGAAAAAGGACATTTTAAAATTCATTTACCCACCTCTCTTTTGGGTTACTAAATAGATTATTTTCAAATTCAAAATATGGAAATGGCTTTTTTAAAAATCTCAGCATAGGCCTTTTTTCCCTCTCTTTTAGGGTTGGTAAAACTTGTCTTAAGCTTTAAGCATTCTCTTAAACTGCCAAATAAAGAGGCCCTCCTATACCCCATTCACTTCCTAATGCCAATGCACCATTTCTCTGCCTGTGGTAGAGACTCTACAATGTGAGACCAAAACTCTACACGTGCACTCGCCACATTGGCTGCATAGATGTTTAGGAAGCCCAAGAGGCACCCTTGAACCTGCAGAGTAATCCACTAAGACCTGCCAAGCACAATAATACTTATGTCCACAATGGCCTGCTACCAAGAGTCCGCAATAATCATACATACCCCTCCCTGGGTGCCACCAGGTCCAAATAGAGCTGACCATAATGTCTCATACTGCCCGCACAAAAGCTAACCACATCGTCTAATGAAACTCTCACACAAATGATGCTCATGTAGCATGAGATGGTCAGTCTCTCCTCCCATAAGGCATCACTGAAGCTCCTGACATAGTTGGCCCCTCTGGTGTTGAAATTGGGGCCACCTAATCCCTGCATGTTCCATGAAGATCAAGAGAGCCTATTTCTCATAATTTTGAGCAGAGCAAACACGTCTACGCGTGTCTTAGAAGCTCTCGCATGCAATGGCATAGTTCCCTTGTAAATTGGACGATTTTCCACGCGAGAAAACTCTTTGTTTTTGCATTCCTTTGCGATGGAACTGTGTGTAATTGAAGGGGTTTACCAATTAGCTAATCCGATTCCTGTACAGAAGGCTCTTGCCTCAGAAAATGCACATAAAACACCCCCTAATTGTACATGGTCACATGAGAAGCCCAACTATAGGGGCATTACAATATTTGAAAAGGGGAGAGAGAGATTCACGAGAGCAAATCATCACGCTACATCAATCAAGGGAGAAGGAAAGATTTCCATTAAACTTGTTAGCACATGCACCCACTACTCACACCCACAATGTGTAGCACACTTGTGAAGTCCAAAAATCAGTCCCCCACTCAAAAATGGGTGCCCCCTCTTGGATGAGGCTTTTGGAAAGTGTGTGTTAGCTTGCATGCAGCTCCCCTATTACCATGTGTCCATTTGACTCCCTTTGGTTTAAATTCCTAGTGCCCACCAACTTATAAAGTCTTGCCAAGGGGCCTAAATGACTACTGAGGCTAGCCATTTGTTTACAAGTTAGATTTCAATGCTGATCAACCCAAATATCTTGTGGCTTCTTAGCCTTGACTCTTGCGGGTGCAACTCTCTACCAACGGTCGTTTCACACTGGCCACGCAATGTCCAAGCATTCGTGATTTTAACAAGATGGTCCCAAAAATTAAATAAAAATCAAGTGAAAGAAACCAACAAATATATATAGTGCTTGTCACAGTCTCATGATAGTTCCAACAACTGTGGCACGACTATTAGGCACAACCATTATTGGCACCAGAACAGGGACGAGAGGTGGATTGGGCTTGACTGGCGGATTGGTTGGTACGTCTATGCAAAAAGAGGTGGCGACTCAAGAGTGAGTGGTAGTGCGGGTTGTCTCGGCAATGCAGGAATCTCCTACGGTGGGAACCCTTTGGGATCCATTACAAAAATATGAACCCCAAAAGGGCCTTGTCAGGATCCCTACTTTAAGAGATTAAGGATGAAAATGTGTGTAGTTTAGGAGACAAGGACATTGAATGAGGATATTCTCATAGGATATTTTTAAGGCTGTCAAAGGCTTTTTGTAGGTTGAAATAGAGTCTAGGGAGGGAGGTACATTCTCTCTCTACCCAAAAGAGTGGTGGTCCTTATGACAATAACTACCCTCTCCCCCTTTCTTTTGCCAGATCATCAAGGGCATCCATAGCCTCAGCCCAAAAAAGCACTTTTTCCCAAAAAAATTAAAAAAACCTCACATTTACTTAAAACTTCTCCCCAACCTATATGTATACCCAAAAATCAATTTTCTCTCTCAAAATCTTGTTGCTAGACCTGCAAAATATCAAACTTTTCACCTTTTTTTATTTTCCTCCTAAATCACTTTCCTCTCTCTCTCACTCCTCTCTCTCTTCTCTCTCCTTCTTTTCAGCACACACTCTTCCTCCTTCCCTCTCTCACTCCTCTTCCTCTCTCTTCTCTCTCCTACTTTTTAGCACACACTCTTCCTCCTTCCCTCTGTTTGTTGCAGATCCACTCCATAGCTTTGTTGCAGCTCTCCCCCCCATAACTCTCCACTCCATAGCCCTCCTCTCCACCCTGTTCCTCTCCTGCAACTCTCCTGCAGATCTCCACTCCATAGATCTCCCCTCCACTCTGTAGCTCTCCTGAAGCTCTCCATCCCATAGCTCTTCACTCCACAGCTCACCTCTCCACTCCGTGCCTCTACTACGGCTCTCCACTCTTGCTTGAGACCAATTTATTCCCCTTGCCATGGAGCTAGGTGACATTACAAATCTCCCATCCACAGCAAGATCGTCAAGTTCAACAATGGTTTCTCTACATGTTGGATTGCCAAAGGACTTCGCACCCTCAAAGCGTCATTACTTGAAAATTGCACAACAACGCCGTGGTGCAGGTCACACCAATTTGGACATTTGGGCGCATGGTTGCCTCTACCCTAATGATTCAGCCATCAATATCTATCCAACATTCAGTAGACTTGCTTCATTATTACAATATGTAGGTAGAGGGGAGCAAGGTCTTCTTGGATACTACAAGCGACTGTCAACTATTGGAGCTGATAGCACACAATGGTCTTTGCATCAATGTCAACTTCTTTCCCATATCACTAGTGGATTGGATGAAAGGATCTTTCATGCGGAGGAGGAAGTGGAAACACTTAAGCTATAGGTGGAAGAGAAGAATGTTAAGATTGTGAAGCTGGAAGATAAGATCTTGCATCTTAAAAAGGCCCCTTAGTTGTAAGGGAATATTAGTGGAGCTTCAATGCCATGGAGAATTTAACCCCCGAAGGCAGTGCCAGAAAAAGAAGGGTTACAGCTACAAGATACATTTTGCTACACTCCAATCTGTGCTTCTATGGTAATGTTTTTGTCCATTCTTATAGGAATTTTGTGGTAATGTTTTTGTTAATTCTTGTAGGAATTTTATCCAAGAGCTGTGTGGTGGACACAGCAAGGAGGATCGCATCCATTTATTAAGTTTGTTCCTGAAGAAATTGGATGTCGTAGCCCTTTAACGAGCACCAAATGCAGAACATTTAAACAATGATGGCACAAAAATTTTTAAATCTTGTGAGCAATGTTGATGTAAAGAAGGCATGTGATGAAGTTGGAATGAGTACTAAGGGATACATTGCCTTATATGGTCTCCTTAAGGATGCTTTAAGAGAAAGAAAAACTATTGAGAATGTTTTTCCTATACTACTTAAGGTCAATCTTGCTAAGAAGGCTTCAAATAAAGATGCGTACTTTTGAATCGGAGGCTATTTGCACATAGAGGAAAAAATGCCTTTATCCATCTTTAGCAAGCGGTCAAAAAGAGCTAAGAAACATGCCAATGCAAGCGTAGGTGCAGACAGGGTGGACAAGGGATTTCCTTACTCAATCTTAAATAATATTTTTTGTTGATTTGAGAAGGCTTCAAATGGCAATGATACATTTTTATGGTGTACCACCTAATGGTGAGGCTACAGTAATGCAGTCTTTATTTTTTCAAGTTATGGTTTTCCTTATGTTTTTTTGGACATATTGTAGTGCTAGATTCAACTTTGGTGTTTGTGCTCAAGCTAGACGAGTGCCAGATTGTGAAGAATTGAATATTCGAAAGGCTGAGTGTTACTCTCATGAACGAGGCATTATCTCATGCAAAACATAGAGCTACGAATGAGGATTGTGCACCATATTTCAGTGTGCAATCAGAGAAAGAAATTTGGTGGGTTGGTGCTATTGAGGCCACCAAGGAGACTCATGGAGTGTTTTCTTGGATTTTTGAATGCATTCCGTGGATAACAGATGTCATTAAGGCACAGCTGGCTGGGGAAAAACTCCAAGTAGATGGCATAGGGGAGTTTGAAGTTGACTGGTACTTAGGTGGAAATTTGAAAACAATCAAGTGCATTCTAGGGTGCAAACAAGTGGCATGAGCTCTATATCCTTGTCCATTCTGTATTAAGGGCTATAAGGGGAATGCACGCAAGATCGCAATGGTCGACAAAACAAAGGAAGATGACAATTCACAAATTACACGTGTGTGGGAGCATTCGGTTCTACGATGTCCTATGCTGGAGGAACCGAATCATGCCACAAAATACAGTGAATGGAACCCTATAATTAACTTCCCTCTCAAAAATGTGCATTTTTTGCACACTTCATTCTTTTATGTGCATCTTTGATCATGTATTAAAGCTTCATATTGATTATGCCTTTAGAATGAAACATACGAAGAGGTCGTCTGCCGCTATCTCAAAAGTGTAAGGGCTCTTAATTTAATAGGTTTTCATGGGACCACCACCTCCATTGTTGCACAAAAGAACAATGCAAGCGCTCAGGAAGTGGCCCAACCAGTGTCTGTGAGTGGACTAAAGGCAAGGTATTTTTTGAAGAGGGTTCGTTCCAAGGAAAGTAGTGTTGCTGTCGGAAGATCTACATCTAAAGAAGGTGGATGGGAGTTGTGAAAGGATCTCTGCAAGTATACAACAAACAATGATAGCAATGCAAGTGTTGTGCTTGGCCAACAACATGTTTGGGTGGTATTTGACAAGATGATGAAGATATTACTACTTTCAAGCACAACTAGTGACCAATAACAAGAATTCCAAAATTTGGTGGTGCAGTTCACAAAGACAGTTTTCACTGCATGGGGTGAATCAAACATTACACACTATATGGTGAGTGATTTCTATTCCAACTTGGTCTATACTATGCTTTAGTTTTGATTATCTATGTGTTGTGGCTTTATGGGTTGCGCATCCGCTATGCCCATGGTGCATACTTTATGAACATGTATGGTTCCTTGGATCTTTGGAGCACGCAAGGTATGGAGAAGTCACACTATCGCGCCAAGGGTGTCTACTTGAGAATACAAGACATGGGTTGCGCATCCGCTATGCCCATGGTGCATACTTTATGAACATGTATGGTTCCTTGGATCTTTGGAGCACTCAAAGTATGGAGAAGTCACACTATCGCGCCAAGGGTGTCTACTTCAGAATACAAGTCATGGAGGGGGATAACTGCACTCATTCTATCTTCAAGAGATGCTCAACTAGTTTTACCGCACCACCTCTGGACGCAGCGTGGCGATTGAACATGGAAGGTCATCACACTTGGAAAAAGAAGACCGTAGACTGGTCCATGTTTTTTTGTCAGAGTGGTGGAGATCCTCACAAGGTCCATCATGTCATGCAGTATGGCGAGAATCAAGGACTAGGGTTGGAAAATTTTGGGTCAGGAGGTAGTAGATGTATTTAGAATCTCATGATAATGGAAAATCCATTACACTTGGATGTTGTTTTTCTTTTTTTCAAGTGTTTTCATTATTTGATTGTTTACACAATTTTATAAGTAGACGTTTCGCTCTGTATGTTTGAATATTTCTCCAATTTCATGTGGTTTTAAAATTCAAAAGATTATTTTCTAGTACTTTTAGCGGCTCTTTTCCAACATGTGAACACACCCTTATATGGCCACCCTATATTAAGAGGGAAAACCTCCCCTTCACAAACACATAACACTCCTTCCCTCACCAAACACCACAAGCTCTAAGAAGCCCCTCAAACGCATTTTCTAGATGGCAAGGACCAAACAGACTGCAAAGAAGAATCCAAAGACCAAAGAATTCATAGAGAGTATAGGCCAATAGAGGGATATGTTCCAGTCTCCGATGATTCGATGAAGGAAGTGGTTGGTCACATTGTTGATCTAAAGCACGAGACATATACAAAGCCGGAGAGACAAATCCAGCATGGTTGGAGGTGGAGCATCCAAATTAGTTCCAACAGCAATAGAGACATGCAACCAGAGCATGCCCGAAGTTTGTAAGATCTTCTCATCTTGGGAGTGGAGGCTACAAGACTCTTTGGACACGAGTTTGTAAGTGTCATAAATGATTTAAATAGCATATGTACATATGTTTTTCAAAATTTTATCTTATGGTCAAGTGTTTATATTACAAAATCTTGCCATGAGGCATCCTCCAATGGGTAGAGAGGAGAAATATGGATTCAAGCATGGACTATTAGCTCTTCTTCTACCACTTCAGGATGAGGGAGAGGACGTCCACTGGGAGGCCTTACCTTAATCAGTCTTGACGTGTGGTATATTTTTATTTTTCTATGTTGATGTATAGCTACTTATGTTTTGGTTCATATATACATACATGGTAGCTATTATGTTTATGGCTATGTCTATTTTGATTATGGTTTTGTTTAAGGTTATGGTTATGGTTTTAGAATTTGGTTATGCTTAAGTTTTGATTATGTTTATGGTTATGTCAATTTTGATTATGGTTATATTTAAGTTATGGTTATGGTTTTAGAATTTGGTTATGATTATGGTTTTAAGTTATGGTTATGGCTTCAAAATTCGGTTATGGTATCAAAATTGTGTTATGGTTATGGTTTGAGGTTATGATCATGCTTATGGTTGATGGGAATGGCATCATTCTAGCTAGGATGGATGAAAGAGAAACATAGTGCACAAAAGTGAGTGTGTGTTGGCTAGATTATCACTCAAGCGAATTAGGTTCCAAGATCAATTAACTTGGACTCATAAACATGATCTTGAGTTATTGCTAAGCCATCACAACCTCACCATAAACAAGAGAGATGTAACACAAAATAGAATTGATTTATTCATTCATCAAATGAGCTTTAAGTAGCTCTACAACCTTGCACC
The DNA here is from genome assembly GCF_014529385.1 of Adiantum capillus-veneris. Taxonomy (NCBI): domain Eukaryota; kingdom Viridiplantae; phylum Streptophyta; class Polypodiopsida; order Polypodiales; family Pteridaceae; genus Adiantum; species Adiantum capillus-veneris. The sequence continues at coordinate 90,804,297 of NC_140936.1, forward strand.
AATACATGTGGGATAATTCCAAATTTTCCCTCCTTGACCCACACTCTAGTGACTCTAGGACAAAGCTCACACCTTACAATCCTCCCCTTGAGGTTTTAACTAAGAAGATATGATGAAGGTTCTTTATCCACTAAGGATGTCAATACAAGAGGAATCCTCCCCTTGAACTTTGGGCTACAACTTGATGAAGAAAGACAACACTCCAATCCACTAAGGATGTCAATACAAGAGGAATCCTCCCCTTGAAATTTGGGCTACAACTTGATGAAGAAAGACAACACTGTAATCCAGGAGCATAGACAACATACATCCCCAATCCAAGAGACAAGCATTATGACCCAATCTAGGAGCCACACTCTAATCCTGGAGCAAAAATGAATGCTTTAATCCAAGAGAAAAATCTTGAAAAATGTCTACTTCGCTCTAATCCAAGAGCACCTTCGTCTTCTTTAATGCTTTGTCTTCAACTCCTTCATGGCCTTTGTCTACATATCCTCCCCTTAAACAAGTGCTTCTTTCACTCTTTTGTTGTGTGATCATGCTTTATTGAAAAAAAAGTGCAACAAAAAAATACTAATGTAAAAGAACTGCTGATGGGATGCTAATGATGTTGTTCCACGTTTTCCGTTCCCTCAAAGTGAACCTTTGAATTTCCCCATGGTGCCTTGGCGACTCTCTAAGGCTAGTTTTTTATCTCCATACAATAGCACAATGACATTATCCTCCTTAATGATGTATGTAATGACATACATTACAAGAATTTTTATGCTATGTTGCAATATTTTAGGGTTAATTGCAAGAGAGAGAGAGAGAGAGAGAGAGAGAGAGAGAGAGAGAGAGAGAGAGATTTATTTGGATGCTCAAGAAAATTGAGGCCTTGTGAAGTCGAAGAGAGAGAGAGAGAGAGAGAGAGAGAGAGAGAGAGAGAGAGAGAGAGAGAGAGAGAGAGAGAGAGAGAGAGAGAGAGAGAGAGAGAGAGAGAGAGAGAGAGAGGTGCAACGACACCCACACACATAGAGATCTCTCGAAACTTCAAAAAATGAGCAGTTTTTGCTCATACAAAGAGAGGGAATATATCCTAGATTCTCTTTATTATGGATTTTCCAAGCAACACACCCCACACCCCACCTAATCATGTTGAACCTCAACGTTGAGAGACCTCATCTTGTAGCTCCGCGTCGACAAACCATTACATAGCATCGAAAAAGATGCAAGTGAGAAGAAAAAAAGAAAGTGAAGAAAGATGTGTGCATGCCTCCATCTAGCTCTACCATCAAAAGCCTTTTAGGCTCAAAGCCCTCCATGATTTTTTTGTGAAGATCAGGAGCTACTGTTTCCCTCCTTTACAACGGCCTTGTGAGCTCCTATCTGCAACATTGTTGTGAATACGATGAACAAGGCCAGATAATGAGGGGGATTTTTTTTGATTGATTGAGAGAGAGAGAGAGAGAGAGAGAGAGAGAGAGAGAGAGAGAGAGAGAGAGAGAGAGAGAGAGAGAGAGAGAGAGAGAGATTTTATTATCATCCTCGGAGGTCAAATATGACCTATGGGACCAAAGTTACATGTGATGTAGTATGTGTATGGTTGATGAGGACTGACTCTCGATGCTCCAAAATTGTGGTGTGATGAGAGTCGCAATAGAGAGACCACATTGTGGTTGGGAAAGGAAAGTGTGTAGGTCTAAGTCATGGATGAAAATGTGAGAGGAGAAAGTTCAGATGTGACCAAAAGATGAGAACTCTAGTAGTGTGTGGTACTCAGACTCCTGAACTTGCATTGAGCATAATGTGCATAATTGATTCGACTCTTCTCCATTGCCCCAACGCCCTATCTTGTATCGAAGGAAATGGGAGCTAAGCCAAATGGTTGCGATAGTGCATATCACCAACAAGGGGATAGGCTCAATCATGTAAGTGTGAGTATGGTTTCCTCTTTCAGCAAAGAACATGGTTTTGTAGTTGGGGGAAATATGTGTGGTGAAATGTATGAAGCATGAACCACCGGATTTCTCCCAAGCCATAATAAATTGGCATTGTTCTTCATTCACTTGGGAGTCAATTGAAGCATCATGTAGCAAGTGTAATGCATCATCTCCCAAACCACTTCTTTATTTTGTGCATCCATCCCATGCATCTTTATCATGTACTCCACAACCCTTTCCATGGCCATAACCTCAATTGGAAGAGATCCCGACTCAAGAAGTAGGAGCATATATGGTGTTTGTGTCTTAACTTTGAGAAAGTTTGTAAGAAAACTCTTTTGGACATTCTCAAACTCTTTCCAAGTAGACTTTGAGATGCTCTTGCCTCACAATTCAACTTCATAAATAAGAATCGGTGTCACCAATGCATCAAAAAGATACTTCTTGAAAACCCAACAATTGATGTTTCCCACATTACACATGTTCTCAGATGCATAATATTCTCTCTTTCCCGCTTCTAAATGACGTATAGCATATTCGTGCCACTTGTGATTGGATGAAACCTCAAGGCCAAGGTACTTACAGGTCTCAACAACTTCAGGTGTCTCATTGTTGTACACAATGCATGGCTTCTCTTTATGGTTGGTTTTCACAAGCATAACCTTTGTTTTGGATTCATTCACAATCAGCCGACTATGCAAGCAAAAGTTCCCAAAATTTTCTAAAGTGTGTGCTAGAAGCACTACATCATCCACATACAACAAAAGCATGATTACTGCATTGCAAATAGTGACCTCTTCAATGCCTTCTTCTTGCATAAATTCAAGTACCATTTGTTTCAATCGATCGATGCATAGACAAAAGAGAGTTGGTGAAAACACACATTGTTAGCAACAGCTAACACAGGCTACACCAATTTATGCACCAAGCTATAGATGTGCTATAGTGCACAATATTTCATTTTTAGTGTATAGGACTTGGGCTCATTTAGGAGTTCCAAAGTTGTATGAGTCTAAGCTAGAGAGCTCAACTTTATCTTGTAGTTGAAGGGTTTGAGGCCCAAAGCTATAAAAGAGCCCTATGCTAATGAGAAGTCATTCTTGGGCGAGTTCTTCTCTTTGTAGAGTGGATGGTCATGAGGCTCATGGGCTTTCCATGCACATGTAGCTCTTGATTTCTAATAATCAATTACACTTTATTTCTTATTAGTCTTCTTTCTTTGATTATGTGGAGTGAGATTGTATTAGTGTGATGGTAGATCTCCTAATCCCTTTTTTGAATTAATCTATTCTATCCACACCATTGGTCATGGTGTGTGAGGGCTGTGCCTTCCTTCTCTTAATCTCTCTCTACAAGGTGCGGTTAGTGTGTGTGCATACGTAGTCGCATTGAAGGGTTGTGCCGGAATGGACACACGAATGTGGAGTAGGTATGTTAACTGCATGCTTGTGTAGTTGTGATTAAGAGTTGTGAATAGAGTGATTGATGTGAGAGGTTAATTTCAACCACATGATTGTGTGCAAGTGATTAGTAATAAGTAGGAATGTGTTGTTGATTAGAGGAGGCCCTTTCCATGGCTTCTCTCTATGACGAGTAGAAGGATCCCTTGAATCCTCTATGTCTATACATCCTAGGCTTGTGCTTCCATGCCCTAGCCGGGTTGCCGATCCACGATTTGATAATTTTGTGGGTTGCGATTAGGTCTGCTACAACGCCTCCCTACCTTTGGCGCCGTTGTCATGGATCGATAACCTAAGCTAGTGAGTTTAGAATGTGTAGAATAGAGTAATTTCACTACTAATTTTGTTGGTTTTTGAGTGTGTGTGTGTGTGTGTGTGTGTAATTCATTTTTTCGTATGATTTGATGATGTTGTGCAAAAAGTTGATGCTAATGTTGAGTTATGAATACCCCAAACCCTCAATTCCACCCCCAATTTCACTAATTTCATGCTAACCCTTGCTAATTTCGCTTCTTTCCATGCTAATTGTACTAATTTCATGCTAATTTTAACTAATTTTGACTAACCTTGCTAACCTAATCACACTAACATTTGAAGTGTAAACTATGTGAAATTCCCTTGCAAGAGGTGGAATCATCACTCTAATCAAGTTAATTGTGCTAATTTATGCCTAATTTGATGATTTAAGTGTGATTTTTTGACCTACATATGGTCAATTTTGGAGACGGATTGATGGTGCACACATTGTGTGTGCAACCATGCGGCTTTGCGTGGAGCAAAGGAATAGCTTGGAGTGTAATTACAATGTAAGTGCACTCACTTGTTACGTCAATTCTTGATTGATTAATGAGGTTCAATGTTGCTAATTATTTTCTAAAATTAGGTGTATAACACAAATTGACCTACACTTTGCACCTAATTTGATACACTTGGAATGAAATTGATGGTCAAATTGTGACTAATGAACTTTGAGTGCATCCAAATAATGCTTAATTCTCATAAAGAATTCATGTGTGTGTGTGCACACACCAAAGAGAGGAAAAAATGTCAAACATTTTAAGTGTGTGTGCACCTAATCTCGAACGTGTGCATACATAAAAAATGATGTAATTGATGATACATAAGTATGAAATCATGTAAATGATGTGTATGCTAGGCTAATTCAATCATTGAATAAGCTTAAATACGAAAAAATTGGGTAAAATTTGAGTGTGTGCCCTGACCACTTGATTTTCAATGATTGATGGTCAATTGGGACACCTAAATGGATTTTGATTGTGAAATTTGCATGAAAAGTGTGTGAAATCATTAGGTATAAGCGTAAATTCATTGCCAATTGAGCCGAATTTGATCTTTTGTGCTTAATTTTTGAGTGTGTGCATTGCTTGATTGGGTCAAAATAGTGTTATTTTTTTAAAAATTGAGCATGTATGCATTCACTTATGCTTGATTGAGTTTGTAATTTGAGCATTGCAATGAGGAATTGAAGTAATTTTTCATAAAATTTTGGCCTAAATTTGGGTGTGTGTGCCTACTCAATGGCATGTGCAATCCGGTGCTTAAATGAATAATTTGTATTTTTACCAATTATGATGATTAATTTGGCCAAACAACTGATATGTGTGTCATAATTGGCTTGAAGATTGAGATAAAAATCACTCAAGTGATGCTTAATTGTGTAGATCTTTAGTGTATTTCCATGCTAATGATGAATCAATTTGATGAACATGGAAAAAATGCACTAATGAGTGTGCCTACTCAATAGCATTTGATGTCCAAATTGAAGATGAATGATTGGTCCTGGTCACCAATTGTGATGATTAGTAGACCAACAAAAGATTGGTGTTAAATTATTGATGACTCAATTGATACGCAATTGGAGATTATTTTGTGTAATAGCATTGTTCTGTAAGTCTATTTGATTGAAATGGTAAAATTTTTGTTAATTTGTGCATTGGCAAATGCCATATCCAAGCAACCTCACACACCAAATGACAAATCCGACAGGGTCTGGATGATTAGAGATGTGGAATATGAGCAATTGATGTTGCAATGATTATCATTTTTTTCCAATCAAAATTGTGAAATCAAGTAATCCTCAATTGGAAGCAATGGGCCAATTAATATGGTACATTTTTGAAACGGAATTGGATTTAATTCTCACTATGTTTTAAGATGTGATGTGTGTTAAATTAAAACTGGGAATTGGATAAATTGAACTGAATTGTGGGTAGATTTTGGACCACTTTTGTGTATGCACTATCAAAGGATGCAACAAGCTTGATTGAGATCTAAAAAATTGGTTTTCCCACTCATTAAGGAAGAGTTTTGACATAGAAGTTGAGAGCATATATGCATTTGAATTAATCCATTTTTATATGCAATGTAATATGTGTACATCGTCTCCCTCTCCCTATCATTCCTTGGCCGCAATAGTACTCACACTCTTCAAACCCATTTTGACTATGAGAACAAGTCCTAAATAAGATTTTCAAACAAAATGAAATGAAAAGAGAGTTTTTAAATAAAACTCAAAGAGAGTTGACAGATAGAATGCTTGGATCGTCTCTTTTGTCACCTACCTCGGCCACTTGCCATGCGGGCCTGGAATGGTGCATCCTCACATACACACACTCGCAGCCTCGCTTGTTCTCTCTTTCTATGTGTGACCCCACCAATTACTACAACGGCCCACTGAGCTCACCATGTATCACATAAATACATACACCAGGGCCGCTTCTCCCTCGTCAAATGGAATTTGGCTCCAAGCCTTGATTGTGAAAAAGCGCGCGCACACACACACACGCACACGCGTAAGCTCTGGCCCACCCGGAGCATGACTCACAGTCTCGACTTTGCCCCCGCAGACCTACTTGCTAGCCAGTATCCTCGCATCCTCTCTCTTTCTCTCTCTCACACACACACACAAACACACGCTCTCCCAAATTTCCAATCCTCTCTCTCTCTCTGTGGCGGCCTCGCACTCAGACCAGTTGGCCCCACACTTGCAGCACGTCGCAGTCAGTAACGTTTTTTTAGAAAATTAGAAAACAATAAAATAAAAATAGAAAAAAAAGTCTAAGCATGGGTTCTCACTTGCATGCTATCGATTGTTCAAACAAGAGATATTTTGTATGTTAAACTTGCTTTGAGGAGCATGCATTTTTTGTGATACGTCAGGTTAATGCAAAATGCTTTTATGCACTATCATATTTCTGAAGAGATGGTACTTGAGGGATATGACTTTGTCTTATGTTTTTTCTTTGCTAGGCATGCCGTATGAGAGCTAGCTGGATGTGAGCATCAAGTGTGCACCTTGATTGAGCAAAAACCCTATTGCACTAGAATTAAGCTTTGATTGAAAGACCAAAATGAAAATTGGCCAATGAATCGACATCGGGTTGTGCTTAACCAATTGAGAGAGTTTAAAGTTCGCTTAATCCTAAACTCTCTCTTTCTTTGAGATGTATGCCAAATATGCTAAAATGAGCATGATTTTGGGAGAATTGTCATTGAATAGCATTAAATTGTGGGTTTGCAATTGAGTCCAATGTCGTGTGTGGTTTGATCAAAACTAGTTCATGTATTATGCTTCACTTTTGAAAGCCACCACCAAATGATGCATTGATGCATGGTCAAGGGTGTGCATTAAAGTTTGAAGTTGGTGTTGCTTGTAACTTTTAGTGCTTGAATTGAATGCAAATATCTTACATAGCACTAAAAACAAGATTTTTTTTTACCATGGGAGAGCATAATCATTTTGAGTTTGTGATTGAACAAGGCTGTGGGACGCATGTCTAACCTCACCATCCTATCTTATTGCAGTATTAGCGAGAACCACGATTAATTTGTCAAACCATGGGACGAAGCTGACTCGACTAGTGCATAGAGGCTACAAGAGGTTGTCAATATTTTGGAAAACAATCAACAACTCGAGTCTAACTCAAGCTACACTCACGTGTCTGAAATCACCAAAAGCCAATCGCTCATCAGTAAAAAATTCACATCTGTTACAACATCAAATGACATCCAAACGTAACGAACTTCTAGGACAAGTTTATAAGACCTAAGCACGCATGCCTATGGCCTCAAACCCCACTTTAGGTCAAGTTCCAAAATCACGATATATAACAGCGGTGGATTTTTGACCTAGTCGTTTTCGACCCAGAATGCATCTAAATGCTTAGCAATGATGCCCCAATACCCCGCCTATGCTTAGTTTTTTATTTGAAAGTGTAAATCCCTAGTTATGATGAAATTATGTCGCGGGTCAGTGACACCAAAAGCTACAAAATATCTTGAATGACTTACGTCAATGCGTAGAGCTCTTACATGCGGTTGCAATGCAACAAACACATTCGCAATCTGACAATTGGAGAGGGAGTAAGAAGCATGAGAAGGAGAGAAGTGAGCGCCGTTAGCTCACGCTGTGTATTTCTTATCCAAAAATTTATAAAAAACTTACAAAAATTGGCTTTTATACCTTAGCCAAGGTTTTTGGGTGGTCAAAACTAATAATCTGGAGTTCTACCAAAGCTGGGAAATGACTGGCTGATACAATATGGAAGCTTGTAGGCCCGACTCATTAATTACAAGGTTTATCCGAGAAAATAGGAGTTACAATATTTTTGATTTATCAAAATAATAACTGTTTTACAAGGAGAACTTTGAAAAATGGTGTCCGTGTTAGCTTGATGCTAACATTCCCCACCTCCTCGCCTGTGTTGTCCCTTGACATAGCTTTATGGGCTCAAGTAGTCTTCGAGTTGACGGCGGACGAGGCGGTCTTTAAGTGCTTCCAGTGTCTTCTGGTATCTGATTCTTCGTTCTTTGTCGGGCACTTGCAGAAATTGCATGGTAACTTGATTCTTCAGTTCGATCGCCTAGTAGCCTACAAACCTGGATGTTAGGTTGCTTATCACCGGTGCAAATATCTTCATTCGTCAGGTGAAGAATCAGGTGTAGAATGCTTCTTCAAAGGCTAGCATATTATACGAGGGCAGGAACATGCATCTCGCATATAATCCGTAAAGGATTTCTTCTGAAGGCTATTCACTTAGATCGTAGTATAAGCCTTTGTTTCCTTCCAAGTATGAGAGCGATGGGGCTCGTGTTTGCTCAGGCTCATTGAAAACTTGTATGCATGTGAGTAGCATCCTCGAGATCTTATATAACATTGCACAAGAGAGATCTGGCAAACTCTTGAAGAATGACATGGTGCCCGTTAGGTTTTTCACCATGTATTTCTTTTTCGCTTGGCCTCTCTCTGGAGCTGGTAGCATGGGGAAGTTGAGCCAAGTTGGCCTCTTCTTCTGCAGTGCTTCATGCGCTTGCCATGTCCTTACTTTGGGTACTAGACAGGATGTTGGATCTCTTTGTAGGGTTGCAGGTGCTCTTGTGAACAGAATCAGGTATCTCGGATTCTTGTTCAGCCAGCTTAAACTCCACTTTGGGTGGTCTTTATCTTCGTCATCTTCTTTCATATCCTTGTACAACCGTTCTTTTACCTGTAATAGTTCTACTTTGATGAGAGCGTACGGCAGGGATTGTTGGTGCCATTGAGCGTTGATCTGATTGGGAGTGAGTTGAGTGATGTTGATAGAGTGTAAAACTCTCTACTCCCAATCCATAGTGGCCTTCCACCGCTCATCCACCTCTAAGGTGATCTTGTCCTTCAGTGCATCTTCTTCAACTTTTGACAGCTGGACCATTGGCATTGTATCTACATCTGTGATGTGAATCTGAAAATCTTCATCACCCACCACTCCGCTCTGCTGTGGACTGTGTATCAAACTCAGCAAATGATACCGAGGGTATGTCTATTTGTTGCGGCTCTAAAGTGCCTGCCTCTTCCTGCGTGTCTGGCTTTGCATCTCTGAGGAGTTGATTTATCCTCTTGAGTTTTGCTATCTCCTTTAAAAGATCTTCCTCTCTTTGAACCCACACCAGTTCCAGGTCTCTGCACTGTGATTGTTCAAGCTTTAATTCCAATTCTAAGTCCTTGTTTTTCTTTTCAAGTGCCTTATACACTTCATCAGTCCCCTTGATCAAGGCCACGACTGGGTTTTCTCTAATTTGCCATAAGAAAATGGCCTGATCATTAATTCTCTGTTCAAAATATTGCAAGGAAGCATTGGAAACACCTAACTGCACTTGAATTTTTTGAGCTGATAGAGAGGTCGTAAGAAGTTCATTCATGACTTCTATCAGATGTTCATCTTTTACCTTGGAGGCATCAAATAATTTGGTGAGGAGATCACCTAGCTCCTCCATTTCTTTTTGTTGTTTATCTCTGGCCATCTGATGTTGATCCGCTTCTCCCTTTAGCTGCTGCACTTGATTTTGGAGATCAGTGATGATAATCATCTTGTCTTCTAGCTCTCCTTGAAGAGCGTCGATCACCATTTCTAATTCCTTGGCCTTTGTGCTGCGGTTCAAAGCTGCTGACGGAGTCTCTCTGTCATTTCTTGCATCTGGCGTGTATATTCATTGACCTGTATTATAACTTCATATTTTGTCTTTCATTCCTCGTCTCGTGCCAGCTGGGATGTCCCTGCAACCTCGTGTGTTGCTTCTTGCTGCGTCATAATTGCTGGTGGTTCTTGTGTGGAGGTCGATAGTCGGTCTTCTTCTTGGCCATCCTGAGGCTTTGATGCCTCATCAGTTTTTGGATGAGTAGAAGTAGATGGTGTGGTCCTAACCCTTGCTGTCTCTTCAGGTGCCGGCCTTCCTTCCTTCTGTGGCTCAGGCTCCATCTCAGGTGTAGTGGTAGGCTCTTTTTTTGTATCTTCTTCCTTATAAGTTTCTTCTTCCCGCTTTTGAGTCTCTTCAGCTGCCTGCTCCGATTCTGGCTCGGCTTCTTTTTCCTTTTGTCCGTCGGGGTGGTCAGCTTTTTGTGTAGATTCTATTCGTTGGGTGGACTCAAAATATTTCTCTTTTTCAGACTCTGCTTCTTCATTGGTACCTTTGCCTGTTGGTGATGGTGGTGGGCTAGGCATGGGATGGTCTTGTTGCTCCGGAGGCGGTGAGGCGGGTCAGGGAGATCCATGGCTTTGCTCTTGTGTAGCCATTTCCTTACATTTCTTTGCAGCTTCTTCTACCTCTTTTCAGCTTTAGGGCTTTGGCCTCTTGGTACATTCTTTCTAAATATTATGTTGGATCATCTGCCTCTTTTCTGGTATGATGCTTTGTTTGAGGTCCTTTTAGTCCTGTGGGTACCCACTTTTCTAGGTCCTTCCCTTGTGCTTGCCTACTACGCTGGTAAGCCTGTTTCTCTCTTTCAAAACACGCTTGTTTTTTAGATGGCTCCTCTTGGTGGTCAGCCACATGTTTCCTCTTCATCTCTTCTCTCTGAGCTATCTTCTCTTTGTTGTCAGAGCTCTCGCTGCCGTGCCGCTCTGGTGAGCTGTCAGCTGACTCATCATCTGATTTCTGTGACCTTTTACCTAGCCTTGTAGCTCATGGAGAGGGTTGCGCTGCCAAAATCCATGTATTCTAATCAGGGGCGGGCGGTAGGTTGTCGGCCATGACGATGGCATGATAGGCTATTCTAGTCAATACCTCTGGCGTGCCCAAGTATGTGATTTTGCCTTCCCTCTTGGTACCCTTCAAGGTTGTCGAGACATACTGCAGGTGGTCCACAGGCTGCCTTGTTGTTGACTTAAGAACCTGAGTGAAGGTGGTGGCCATGGCGTGATTTGGTGTAGTGTACCTTGGTGGCCATTTTGCCAGAAAATGGAAGTGTTGATGGTACAAACGTGCTGGCTCTTCCACCCGTTTGTGGATAAGATCGGTAAATGTAGCAGTGGTTGTCTCCTTGGTAAATGTGCCTATGGTTTTTATGTCTCTTGCCCGCATGGTCATTCCTTTAGTGGGAAATCTGAGTGCCTCTGCCACTATTTCTTTTGTGATTACTACCTCGACCTTGATCCGTTGGGTGTCGGATAATTGTGCGGTTCCGTCCTCTTTAATGGCGGATAGAAGCTCGTGAGCCTTCTAAAAGTCCACTCCGCAAGGCTCTTGTTCGTAGAAATGCCTGAGCCCCAACCTGCGATTAGCCTCTTTGGTCTCTGGCTTGGCAACTAAATCATACACCTCTTTAGGCAGGAGTTGTAACTTCACCTGATGCCCTTCTTCAATCTTGAAGATCATAGTGTGGTTCTCTTCCAGCTCTTCTTTAGAAAGGTAGGATGCCTTTTCCGGTTTGACTGACTTCCGGGTTCAATTGATACATAGGTAGTTCTTGTAGTTTCTCATTCTGGTTTAGCTTCTTCTTGGCCCTCTCCGCTACTTGCATTGCTCCTGTTCAGTGAATAGTTGTAAAGTTAGCAGATTTGTCGGATTTTTCTTTGGAATGTCCTTTCAGACCAAAGTTCTGACAATCTGGTCCAAATTGCTTCAAATCAATTTTTGAACAAGCAAAGATGCATAAAATCATGCAAGGAACAAAACTGTATGGTCAAAACAAGAATTTGCAACCAATATAAATAATCGCGATTATTTACAGTTGAGGAAAATTTTCAACTGTTTGCAAACTTGGCTTTATAGGCTTGAAGTATATACCCAATACATGCTCTGAGTGAATTATGGGCACATTTGGATGCACAGATTGAAATGGTACCAGATTTTGGCTTTAGGTCTCTGAAGCAGTAGATATAAAGGAAATTTGAGATTTTGAACTCCAAATTGATTCAAAGTTGGCTAGTGGGCTTATCACAACATGTACTTTGGATGTATGATGGCAAAATATCAAAATTCCCCAATTTTGACCAAAAAGTAAATAATCGTGATTATTAACTTTTCTTCCAAAATTGACTTTTTTGGGTACAAATTGGTTCTAGACATGGTATAGACCTTGGGTATGAGATATGAGGTGATTTAGATCAAGAAAAGTTGTTCATAACCCAAATTTTGGCTTGCAAAGACTTCTTTGCGTTTTTCGGCAATTTTACAAGTAATGGGTTGTCATTTTGGCTCATACTTGATTTTTGGCATGTAATAGGTGTGTAAACATGATAGGTGATATGATTTGACAATTTCCAAGCAAAACTCATGCAAAAGTAATTAATCACGGTTATTAACTTCAGTGACGAAAACTTTGCAAAATCCACAAATTTTGACCTAGACATGTTTCATACACCTAATACAAGTCCTAAATTGAATTTGGTCAACTTTGGTCATGCCAGCATCACTTTGTGCTCTATCGACTCTGAAATCACCGTTTTTTGTGACTACTTTGTCTGTTGGGTTGCTCGGTGAACTTTGAGGCTTGGGACTTGTCCGTAACATATTCGTGAAGCAACCTGTCCAATTCTGGCTCATTTGGAGTCAGTTTGGCCTCGTATGTCAAATTTGACGCTTTGTAACCTTTGATCCATTTTTTTCTTTTGAAGGGCTTTGCATGATGGATTTCACCAAACCAATCATATACATTGTATATGGACCTCATTCGCAAGCCATCTGTGGAGTCAGGTCCGAATTCTGGCATTTTCCAAAAACCTAACTTTTCTATTGGGGACCCCTTGACCCTACTCAAATGGTCATCTGATGGTATAGAAAGGTTCTATTATGTTAGGACATGCTATGGTTCAAATCCCATCCGATTTGGTCAAGCTAGCAGGCTGCTATGGTCAGTTTTAGGTTGTATGTCTTCATGCACTGCTTGATTTCTAGGGTTTTTTCTAAGGCTTTAGACTAGCTACCGACCATAGAAAATGGATCATTATCGAGTAAAGAACTTCCCCTCACGTCTTGTGTGAGACGGCGCTGAAAATGGTCAACTGTGGGCTCCGGAAATGTCGCGTGAAAGACGCTGAAATCTCTCTCTGCAAAGGCTCCAATTGGAAATGAGGTGGTTTTAGCCTACCATGGATATCTATACCTGGACTTCTCGAACCAAATTTCCTCTGAAATCTATGTTAGACTCAAAAATTTCCCTAATCGGATTCTTGTAGCTCATTCTGTAAGAATTTTGCAAAAGTAGGACTGGCCGCCTAATTTAGGCTTCCCGCTTTCATCTTCTGATTTCATTGAAAATTATTATGCTTGTCCGCCTTGTCTTTCTGATCACCACTCTGTCTTGCATTTTTCCATATGAGCTTCGTGCTATTTATTATTAATTTTGAACTGTTTATTTGAAAAAAACAAAGAAAACAGCAAAATTCTCTAAAAAAGTAAAGTAAAAATTCAATAATTAAGAAAATCCCTTGAAAAACATAGCTTTATTGTTTTTTGTTGGATTTCTCCATCTTTAAGCCTCCTTATCAAGAAAAATGATGAAAAATATCAAAAAAGGACTATTTTTTATGATTTTCTAATAGTATATACACTATTTGCACTCATCCGGAAGATATTATCAGTGAATTTTCCCTTGATGATTAATTATAAGGGTATTATTAGATAATTTTGCAAAAAAACACACGTTAACATAGAACTTTTTCCTCCCTCTTCAAACATTGCCCTTAATTACTTAGTACTTAGTGCCCTTCCACCCCTCCTAGATGGCGTACTCCGAAATAACTGTGTGCATGGGTGTAACAATTGTGTCTATGCATAGCCATGATTGGCTCTACCATGATATGAATATCGATGCAATTCAAACCAATATGCTATGCAAGAGCTGGGTCTTGAGTAATTAACTCAAGGGTTTCGGATGTCGAGGTTTGCTGCTGATGTCTTCCAAAGAACAAATCTTGTAGCTTTTGTGCTCTTTGTTTCATTGTACCATGAGGGTGATTTAGCACTCTGATTGCTTGAGCTGTTGGTAGCATTTTCGACTCTTGTCGAGCTATTTCTCTCCATTGGTAGCTCGGTCGGCTTGGTGTTGCATGGTGTGGTGGAGTCTGTTGAGACTTAACTCGCCATTGCTTGATTGGTTTCGATGTTTGTGGAGAAGATAAGTGCTCCTTTTTCTTCCAAACCCTTTTCATGTTAGGTTCCTTGCTCGGAGATGCTTGATTCTGTGTTCGAACCCTTGGAACCTTCTTTTGTTTCTTTGGTGAAGTTTTAGGCACCCATATCTGATTTGGTTTATCCGTCAGCTGTGCTTTGGGTACCCAAATTTCCCTAACTCCTTGGATGCTACATGTAGCATTTGATTTTCAAGGGGATGGAGAAGATTGGCTTCGTGGATTGGTCATCTGATTGCTTCTTTTCCATTCCTCCTTGCTTGGTGCAATTGGAACAATGAGTTGACCTCCTTTAGGTGATAGCTTTAGTTGATTCTTATCTCAATCTGGTATTGCTTTGTATGTACGCATCCAGGGAATTCCAAGAATCATCATCTCATTCATGTGTTCAGCTGGCAAGCATACAAATTGATGAAGACATGAACATCCATGTACTACCACATTCAAGTTGACTACTCCCAATGTTGGAGTTGGATTCTTGTTGCATCCTTTGATTGTTGCTATTCCTGATGTCAATGCTTGACTTGTTGACTTCTTGTATGTGGAATAACTGACTGCATTCACTCTAGCTCCCGTGTCTACCAAAGCATTGGTGCTATGATTGTTGAGCTGTACTTTGATGCACAGATCCATTCCATCTAACCAGTAATCATCTGTTGAAACTGCGTCTTTAGGTAATTCCCATTGTCAATCATCTGTTTCCAAAGTGTTGATGGGAATCGATATCTACTGATTCTTGAGAGCAGCTTTACGCTTGAGTACCCAAAGCCTGGCTTCCTCTTGGGATTCATCAATAACCTGTTGTTGTTTGATCTTGCTTTGTTTGGCTGCATGCATTCTCTCTAGCAATTCATTGGTTAGTGGCAAATTGTATTTCTTTAAACGACATCCACTAATCCAATTAGCCATTGGTTCATCATCTAGGGTGGACAATTTTACTGCTCCACTTGGAGATACATATTCAATGATAAATGGTCCGTTTCCCTTCTTCTTGAACTTGGGAATGTGATGCTTAAGGGAATAGACTAGAACTAAGTCCCCTTTCTTGAAGATTTTTGTGATTAAGTGGGAATCACAAAACTATTTTTGTTTTCGCTTTTGTGCATAGATATGAGCTACAACAGTTAGCCTTTGCTCGTCTAGCTTTTCCAAATCTTCAAGTCTTTTTGACAATTCATGTCCATTCCACTCAAGATTCTGTGCTACCCTTAATGTCGGAAATAGAAATTCTATTCGCGGCATCAAGACCATAAACAAGGTTAAAGGGTGTAGCATTTAGAGTCATTTTGAATGAAACTCGATAAGCCCATAGAGCAGCATGGAGATTCATTTCCCAGTCTTTCCTTCCTGAACTAACCACTTTGGTCAGCACCAAGCTAAGAATTTATTCATATGCTCAGCCTGTCCATTTGCTTGTGGGTGATAGGGAGATGATTTGTTATGGATGACCATAAACTTATTAAGCAAATACTCTATTACCCCATTGAGGAAATGAGTTCCCCGATCACTGACAATCGCTAGTGCAGTCCATATCTTGTGAATACATACTTATATAAGAATGCAGCAGTGGTTCTTGCATCATTATTTTGAGCCGTTTAGCCTCAGTCCACTTGGTCAAATAGTCCGTAGCTACAATGATATATTGAGCTTGGGTTCTATAAACAGGTGGCTATATCGGTCCAACAAAATTTATATCCCATTTTGCGAAGGCTCTAGCCCCCATCATTGGTCTTAAGGGCATGCTGTCTACTCGTGTTGGCATTTTTGCTCGTTGACAAGCATCACACCTTCGAACATATTCTTTGGCATCTGCAAAAAGTGTTGGCCACCATAGACTTTCCATCAAGATCGCTCTTGCAGTGGTTTCACTAGAAAAGTGACCTCCAGCTAATTCGACAAGTACTTGTTCTATAATTGGAATATACTCGTTTTCATTTGCACAAAGATGCAAATGTTGATCTTTACCTCTCCGATATAATTGGTTCCCAATAAGAGCATAGTCTCTTGCTTCAGTTTCAATTGCTCTTTGACGGCGTTTATTCATATCCTCAGGAAATGTTGTGCTCGATAAGTAAGTAACCAGATAATTACTCCACTTAGGAACAGATGACATTTGAAACCATGTTACATGAGGAATGGGTGTTTGTTTTTGACATTGAGGGTAATCTTTTACAAAAGATCTAACATGTCTCCTCATAGTCGGCCAACATACTCCAAGTCTCAAGATTCGTTGCATAGTTTGGTCTTCCACAAAGTGAAGTCCTACTATGGTAACATGTGCTTGACTTAGGTATTGTTCTTTTTCTTCAGGGTTAATACATAAAAGCAATACCCCGTCCCGATTTCTTTTGTATAGACTTCCAACTAGTAATTGATACATAGCCGATTGCTCAATTAAATCTATTGTGATAGGAAATGGTATTTGTGAATCCACTTGAGCTATTGTCATCAATGGCACAATGTTTTACAACCATGTAGGTATCATTTCCACGGAGAACAAATAGGCATTTGATAGATCATCGTCTACCCCTTTAGGTGATTCCCCTGAAACAATCCTTGATAAATGATTTTCTCGTTGATGTGTAGTGCCTTTTTTTACAACCACAGTGAAATCAAATTTGAGAAGAATGATGAACCATCTCACTATTCTCCTTGTGCTACATGACCAAATACAACAAATCTTGGTGGTCCACAAAGAACACAAACTTGTTGGCTAATAGGTAATGTCTATACTTTTAAACGGCATTGATCATTCCTATTCCTTCTCTTTTGATGGTGGTGTAATTCTTTTCTGCCATGTTCAATGGTCGGCTAGCATAAGAAATAGAAAAGTCAATTTCCCCATCTCCTGGTTGATCTAGTATACAATCAATAGCAAAGTTTGAGGAATCTACATGTACGTGGAATATCTTATCCCAATCTGGTGCTTTCAATATTGGAGCTGAGGTGAGAGCTTGCTTAAGCTTCATGAAGGATTCTGTACATGCCTCGGTCCACTCAAAGTGCGTAATCAAGCTATACATGGGTTTTGCAATTATAGAATACATGTACATGAACCGTCGGTAATATCCACAATGTCCCATGAAGGCTTGTACCCCCTTGACTGTTGGTGGTCTAGGCAAATCAGCAATGAAATGAATCTTCTCATTATCAGTATCTATGCCATTTTTATACACTATGTCCAAGAATTTTCCCTCATCTTTCCATGAATGTGCACTTTTCAGGATTTAAGCAAGTCCTATAAAGTCTACATTTCTCGAATACCTTTTTGAAGTGTTCAAAATGATCAGCCCTAATTGACGAATGTATGCATAGATCATTCATATATACTTCTAAGAATTTCCGAAGATACTCTTTGAAAGCATGGCTCATCAACCTATGAAAGGTGGCTGGAGCATGTTTTAACCCAAACGAAATAACCCGATAGGCAAATATACCCTATTTTACTGCAAAAGCAGATTTATGCTGATCTTTTGGGTCAACTAAAAGTTGATTGTATCCCGAAAATCCATCTAAGAAACTGTAACCTTCTTTTCTACAACGTGTTCTAAAACATGCTTAGTTATCGAAAGAGGAAAGTTGTCTCTAATGGTAGCTGCATTCACCTTTTTGAGATTAATACACACTCGTAATTTTCCATTCTTCTTTACTACGACAATTGGATACACCCAATCTGTGTGTTCAATTTCGTAAATGAATTCAACTTCCTTTAGTTTTTCAATCTCTTCTTTGATCTTCCTGGCAAATGTTTTGTTATAAGTGCATGGTCTGTGTCTACTTGGTTTCGCATCATCTCTCATGGGTATAGTATGTTGACAGATTTTTGGATCAACACCCTTGAGATCCTTGTAAGACTAAGCAATGATATATCAAGATTCCTTTAACAAGCTCAGCAAAAGCTTTTCTTCTTCTTCTGTTAGGTCATTTGCAATGTAAGTAGGTCTAGGCTCTTCTCCTGGTTCAGCCAAGTCTACCCTTTTAGCGTTTTTAGGCCCTTCGTAAGATTTGCCTTGTTTCCGTAGTTCCCTAATAGGTTGTCCAATTATGATTTTGTGATCTTGCAGAGTATACTTTTTGTAATGGGATGGAACATGCATTACATCCTTACCATCCTCTTCCGTGGTTTCCATTTCGGTTGTGTATATCTCCTTTAGAGCTTTTTTCAACTCTTGATATTTCTTTTTTTGCTTTGACTCTGGTCATGAGTGGTTTATTATCCTAAGATTTTTCTTGAGTACCCTTCCTTGCTTTTCTCGATGTCTAAGATATTTTTGAGTTTTTGTTTGAGGGATATCTGCCAGTTATTTTGTCCTTGACACAATCCTTAGGTCATGTTTTCATGATATTGGTGTCTCTCTTTCGTCTATATCATTTTTGTCTTCTTGATTTCTGGTTTGGAAAGTCAAAAAACTTTTCCTCCCCTCCCTTTGAGAGTAACTGATCTCTCATATGCTCTTTTTCTAACCCCAAATCTTCTGAGGTATCTGAGTGTTCATCTAACTCGTTGAGTTTTCATCAAGTCCTTGGGTTCCTCATCTTCGTTTTCAATGTTGAGGGCTGACATCATTTGGATGGGAATTATGTCGTAGCCATACTCATTGCAAAAATGAGTAGGCATTGACCTATTCACACATACATCCATTGTCGCTAAAATTTGAGTCCACTCGAATGGCTCAAATAAATGCTCTGGAAAGGGTTCATGTATGTAGGCTTCGTTTGTGCAGTCCCTTTCTAGGATACATTCTTCTCATCTTAAGCTTCCATTTTATGAAGCTCCGCACATCTAAATAGGAGTGTCTTTGTTTAATCAGGTGGGAGTTTAGTTTCAGTCGAAGAGACTGAATCAAACTCTTGGATGGGTGTTTTCAAGACACCTCTATAAATGTGATCTTTTAGATTGACTCTTGTTATAGATCCCACCTGCTTCAAGTACAGATAGTTGTTTTTCCAATCTTGGATAAGTTGTACTTGTCACATGAAAGGTCTTCCCAATATGATTTCATAGTTGAGTTTTTTCCCAAAGTCTACTATGGCAAAAGTGTGTTGATATTCAATTCCACAGGAATTGACTACCACTTTTTCAAGCAGCCCTAGTGGTCTCTCAATGTGTTTGTCAGCCAATTGCAATTTCATTCGAGTTTGTCTAATGACTGCTTTAGTGGCTATGGCTATGCCAGCTCCACTATCCAGTATTGCCATGGTTTCAATGTCATTATATTTCACTAGGAGGTTGGTGTTTCCTTCTTCCATTTCATAATATTCTCCGACCTTGTTCATAGGAACTGATCGAATCTCTTTGTTTTCCATTTCATACTTCAATTTTTCCAAATTCTTAGAGATTAACCTTGTTATCCCCACCTTCTCTAGGGTTTTTTGTAAATCGTTCCACAAGTATGGTCTCAGTTTCAACAGTTCTCCCAAAGTAAGAGTGCATTGGATGGGTGTAGACATGATTGAATGAATGTTGTCTACTTCTAGAGTCTATTCAGCGCTTTTTACTTGAGTGGTCTTGGATTCATCTTTTTTATCTCCCAAGTAAAAAGGTAATGTTTTTAATGTCAATGGTTTAGACATTTCCTGAAGCTTCCGATCCACAATCTTTGTACAAGGATTGTAAATCCATGTTCATATCAGAAGGTAGGTTATCCAACCAGACTTCCTCTATAGGAGATGACTTTAAAGTTAGGCTCCCATCATTGATCTCTCTCACTTTTTCCCATAAGTGTTCTGGCCAGTCTTCCTCTACGAATGGAATTCCGTCTAAGGCATCTTCGTTGTCCGGCACTATAAGCTCTAGTTCATTTGTTTCACGGTGGGGTTCTACCACCACATCCAATTTTGCTTTTGTTCCTTCTACCGCAAGCTCTTCAGGTTTTGCAATACTTTCAAGCTTGGGTTTTTGTTTATCCAGCATTTCTTGTGTGATTCTTACCAAATTTTGATAAGCCTCCAGCTTCGTTGCTTCCATGTCTGGAGATGGATAGTTTTTCCTCTTGTTTTTCATGTTTTGGCTTGCTTTAAGTCTTGCTTGGTAGGCTTCCAAGGTAGCATTAATAGGCTCAAAAAATTTATCAACCTGAATGGATCCTCCAGATTTCACGGTTGTTTCCTTGAATTCACTGCTGCTAGTTTTTATCAACTTTTCCTGGGCTAGCATTTTTGCTTTCTCTTCGATTTCAACCCGTTGTTTTTGTTTTTTCATCTCATATCTTTTGCTTCTTCTCCTTTTGATTCTTTGAGAAGAAACTTTTGTGTTCTCCGAATCATCAGAGGATTTGTGTTTCTTTTTCATTGCCTGGGCTCTAGTGATTACCTTGATTGGAACAATCGGTTCACTCTCTGATGAGCTACTAGGCATCCCTTGGACTACGTTTACGACACTTTTTTCCTTGTTCAAAGGATTTTTAAAACAATCTTTTGAAAAGTGTCCTCCCTTTTTGCAACATTGTATGCAATAGGCTTCAATTGGTTTGAGGTTTTTGTCAGGCTCTGGACATTCGTTCTTCCAATGGTCATCAGCACCACAGTTATGACAGTTTCCTGTTTTAGGCTTCATCATGCGTCTTCCCATGGGATGTATGACACCTTGATTAGCTACATAATACATTGGTACGAGCTCTATTGGATCATAAGTCATGGTTTCTTCCATTGATGGTGGATGTGGACTATACCAATCTCCTTCTGCCATTACTGTAGATGGACTAGATTCTGCATAGGGTGTAACAAGCACTAATGCTTGTTCATCTATGACTCCTTCAGAGTGCATATACTTTAAAGGAACTACATTATGTCATGGATACGGAGGTTTTTGTCCCAACATAGATTGAGGTCTTTGCATATCCATTGGTGGTCTTTGAGCCTGTGCCATATTAGGCTGATATCTATACATGGGTTGTCTTTCTGGACTCATGGGCACGTACTAAATATTCCCATCATAATTTGGTCTGAAGTAGCACTCCTTGGTTTGATGGTTAGTCCATTTACCCTCAATTTCACACCATTTTTGTGGCCTAATTGGTTGTCACTGTGGAGGTATCACTTGTCATGTTCCTCTCATAGATTCTTTTTGCATATTCTTCATCATGTCGTTCATCCTTTTTAGCATATCTTCTATGGCTGGGAGTGGTGTCGCAACATCCGTTCCCACTTGTGCTGGTTTTGTGGATGCTATTTTCTCGCTTTGGTTATCCTTAGGGACATATTCTTCATTGAAGATCTCGCAATTGTCTCCTAGGTCAATCGTATCAGACACACACACTTCTAGGGTTGTATGCTTTTTACTATAGAGTATAGCATGAGGTTCTTTGTTTAGAATTCCCTCCAGAGACAAGGATACAAGTTGTTCTTCTGCAGGTATCTCCATCTCTGGGCATCTGGCAATGTATTGTTTCATTTTAGTTTCACAATCCCTAACAGACTCACCATGTTTCTGTTTAAAGCTGTAAATTTGAGCTATTGTATTATGTTTAGTCCCCGTTTTGGAACAAGCAGCTACAAATCCTTGAGCTCATGTGTTCAAGTCATGATGGACCTTGGTGGAATCTTTTGGAACCATATCAAATCTTTTCCTTCTAATGTCATTCCAAACCCCTCGAATTGAGTATGGAAATCGAATATACGCTCTGCTCTTAGCACTTGCTTAAAGCTTGCTAAGTGGTCATATGGATGCCCTGATCCACTGTATTTTTGGATCCATTTTTTAAAAGCAGCTGGTCTGACACGTCTATTTGGTTCAACTCCAAGTCTTCTGGGAGTTGGTCATGTTTTCCGAGTCCTTCAAACCAGTCTGTTGAAAATAGTGACTCATGTAGCCTTGGGCTGCTGGCCTTAGTGTCACCCGGTTTTCTACGTGATGAGATGGTTTCTGGTTTCTTCACATTACTCTTAGATGATCTCTCACGTTGTTCATCCCTTGGAATTGTGTCTAGTCCTTGCCCCAATATCCAATCCCGTATGGAATACCCTTGGTATTTGGTTTGTTCTACATCCTCAGGAGTCATTATAACAATCCCTAAACAGGTAGGTTGGTAGGTTTGTTGATCCCTTATCTTTGATCTTGAAGATATAGATGATCTTCATGGCTGTTAATTGTCCCGGTTTAGCATGAGAAGTCCACAAAAGATCTTTTATGTTTCTATCTTTCCAACAATAGACTCCGATCCTAGGGTTATCCGTAATAAGCCGTTTCAAAGGCTTCAAGTCTACTTGATCGTATCCCTCGAATTCCAAAGTTGGTGATACTTATTTTGCTGACATATCCGGGATTATAGTGTTTACTTATAACCCCCATTTTTTTATCACATCAGGGTATTTGACCTGTAAATACTAAGTTCCGTTTCGATCCTTGTACATTTTTCCTTGTTTGTTTTCCCTAACCTCTTCTTTGAACTCAATACCATGGTCATCAATGCGAATAGCATACTCCTCGTTAGGGTCCAAGTAAACCTGGGCTCCATGAAGATTAGTCTTGTAAAAAGAGAGCATATGCTTATAGTGCACTATCATTCTGGTTTCGGAGTGAGTCGAGTAAGAAGACATTTCGGATATTGAATCTAAAAAAGTGTCTAAGCCTTCTTTAGGAATTGTGTGCAAGGAATTGCCTTGATTCATGCTTTCTTTGATAGATACTCTACTGGAGGTTTCTCCGAGTATGCCCTGGATTTCCTAGTACATGACCAGATTTAAGATTCATATAGACTTATAAAGCCCTAGATAGAGTACTCACCTTTGGATTGACTTGTTGTCAATTTCCACTCGATTCATTTGCAACTTTCTGTCAAGCCACTGTTTCCTTGTCTGCAATCTGATTCCTACACAAATTTAATCAAGTTAGCTATTCTTGTATAAAGAAAGTAGATCTCTTGAGAGCTCTCGTGATTGGTCTCTGTGTATCACTTCAAATCGAGCTATGGGAGTCAAAATTTGAATTTCATATTCGACTTTAGCAAAAATCAAAGGTCTAATCTACAATATGGAAACTGAATGTATCTGTACCAATTTTGATTTGATTGAACCCAAAATTGGCTTTAGTAGAAGAGGTGGATGCCGCGGGAGTGAAGCGTTCCACGCACGAAGAAGCCTCTCAAAAAGAGGAGAAAATGAAAGGAAAGGGTGAGTCTAGCAAGTAGGCAGCTAAACCTCGACAGAAGATAGACATCGTGGATTTTTCACTAGGTGAGTATGCTAAAGCATATGACTTAGTTCAGGATGTGATGATGCAGGGCTCGAAGATAACTTGGCCCCAATTACTCCATCTTGCACCAAGAATGAGGAGGAGATGGACGAAGATGGTAAGTACAAGGAAATCAAGACCAAGGATAGCTGGGGCTACCTCTAGGAGGGATCTTGACGATATCCTACCAACCATGGATGTCCACATCAAGGGGCAACGAATCTGAAACGTCTACATAGATGGTGGGGTGCAAATATGCATCATGAGTGAAAAAATGATGCACCATGTAGGCCTAGAGGTGAGTAGGTTGTCACCCTGCCAAGCCAAAATGGAAAATAATGTTAGAGTGAAATGCGTAGGCATTGTGAATGCGATCAAAGTAAAGGCATTCAATACAGAAGTGGAGGTAGAAATTTTTGTCATGCCACACAAAGGGGAGGGCTACCCTATCATTCTTGGAAGACCCTGGCTCATGGCTATGGAAGCTAAGCAAAATTGTAGTACCGGAATGATTCAGATGAAGGAGGCTAAAGGGAAGTCCATATTCTACGACACGAGGACTGGGAAGCAACGCAACATGATCTTGGAGGCTTCAGAAGATGAGTCCACTAGTGAAAATTTGTCCACCTCAAGAGAAGAGACAATAACAACTGAAGAGAGTCACAGTAGCATCGAAGTGATGGGGGTCATCCTTAAAGACCCAAAAAGATTGACACAATTTGAAGCACCCCCGACAAACCGAGAGGAACCATCAGGTACTCAATCCTTAGAGGATACAAGTAAGTTACATTCGATGCTCTCCAATGAGCTAACCAATGAAGAGGGGAAGGAATACGTCTCCATGCTAGGTAACTTCACTACCTTGTTCATTGATGGTTATGATAAGATCACAGGAATCAAAGTAGTACAACACCGCATAAAACTCAAGGAAGGAAGTAAACCCGTAGTGCAAAAGCTCAAAAGACTTGGGGTAATCCAACAAGAGGCACTACTCAAAGAAGTGAGGAATTTGCTATAGGCAGGTTTCATCTACCCCGTCGAAGACTCAGAATGGGTCTCTCCAATAGTAGTCACACCAAAAAAAAATGGCAAGTGTAGAGTCTCTGTGGACTATAAACCTCTCAATGCAGCCACAAAGAGGGATCACTTTCCCCTCCCATCCCAAGATGAAATTCTCAATGAAGTGGCAGGTCATGAGCGCTACACAGTATGTGATGGTGTGGCTACTCAGGATACTTTCATATTAGTATTACGGAAGAAGACGAGAAAAAGACAACTTTCATAACACCTTGGGGATGCTTTGCTTACAGAGTGATGCCTCTTGTCCTCACCAACGCTCCCGCCACATTCGATCGTTGTGTAACTTTTGTTTTCCAACCATACATTGGAACGTCAATACGGGTCTTCATAGATGATTTTTGCATCTATAGTTCACGCTCCCTCTATTTGAGCGAATTCTATGATGGCCTGACCAGGCTACAAACTTTGGGTGGCCAGCTCAACGTGGATAAGTGTCACATTGGTGAAAGCAAAGTCACTCTCCTTGGCCATGTAATATCAGAAAAAGGGATTGAGGTTGACCCTAGCAAGATTCAAGATTTGGTATCTTTGTCATCACCCACCACCGCTAAGTAGTTGGTTTCTTTCCTTCAGAAGGTAAGATACTTAAACAGGTTCATTCACTTGCTATCTCAAGTGGTTCTCCCTCTACAACAAGTCACCCACAGGGATGTCTTCTCATGGAGTGAAGAAAATGAGCAACAATTTACCGAGGTGAAGAAAATCCTAGCCATGCTTCCCACCATTTCACCCCCTAGATGGGACGAGCCATTCTATGTGAATCCCAGTGTAGGAAGTGATACACTCGGAGCCGTGCTAATGCAAAATTACCCCCAAAATTCTTTCATGTGTCCTATCGACTTCTCTAGTCGTGTCATGACCCCATCAAAAAAGAGATTCACCGCAGTAGAACACATGGTGCTTGCATTAATGTTTGCTACCACAAAGTTCCATTCCTATCTACTACCTAGACCTTTTGTAATTATGACAATGGAGGAGGTTTTTCCGTATGTAATGTGACACATGGATGTCTCATCTAGGATCTGTAAATGGCTAGTTAGATTACAAGAGTTTGACTACACCATGCAAGTAGAAAACTCCACCAGGGCTAGTTTAGTGGGTTACTCATCGCCACTATGAGAAGAAGCTGAAGGTCAACACGGAAGAAAAAGAAGAGACACCAATGGTAGAAAGTCCTAAGCTAGAAATATCTCACTCTCTTTGCTTTGACGGAGCATACAAGAGAACAGTGGACTAGTTTGCAGCTGGCATAGCCATTTTCAATGAACAATAGGAAAGGGTATTCTCCATTGGGCAGCTATTACACTCCCACTCCAACAATGAAGCAGAGTATGCAACGTTAATTCTTGGCTTAGAACAATGCATTTCGCAAGGTATCCAGTGCCTAAATGTGTTTGGCGATGCTTTGCTTTTAATGAAGAAGATAAACGGCACTTGGGTTTGTAAAAATTAGGTTTTACTTGGTCAACTACGCCAAGTTAAGGATCTTTTAAGGAATTTTGAAGCAGTGCAATTATTTCATGTCCCCAGGACAGAAAATCAGGAGACAGATGCTCTAGCTAAGGAAAGAATACAAGACGTTCCCATAGGAGCAATCAAACTGAAACTACCCCTCTTTCAAGGTAGTGATGCTATGCCCGATGTTATCATCTTTCTAGACACAGAAGAATGTCTGAAAGGGTACACAAGAGGCAAGAAACAATGGTTGGTAAGGAAGGCTACAAGATAACACCTTGTAAATGACCACTTGTATTGTAAGGGCAAGGATCAGATTCTCAGGCGAGTACCAACCTCCAGTGAGATCACAGAAGTAATTTCAAGTTTCCATGATGGTGTCTGTGGCGGTCATTTTGCTTTAGATATCACCAGTAGGAAGATTCTACAGGCAGGATACTCTTGGCTTAGTCTGAACAGGGATGTGCATCATTGGTGTAAAACATGTAGGCTTGTCAAGTGGCCAGTGATCGCACACTAACCTATGAGCCACAAACTCTTATCCTCTCATATGGTACGTTTGAGAAATGGGGAATAGACGCAATCGGTCCTCTCCCAAGGGCCCAATCAGGTAAAGTATATATTCTAGGTTGTGTAGACAACATGACCCGATGGGAAGAAGCAGCAGCCACCACCCGCATTACAGTCCAAGAGGCAGCGAAGTTCATATTTGAACTATCTGTTGCCATTTTGGCACTCCTCTTGAGATAATATCTGATAGGGGACCGGGTTTCAGAGGCGATCTGGTGTGAGAATTGATGAAAAAGTTAGGCGTTACACACCAACATTCCACACCATATAGTATACACAATGTAATGGCCTAATAGAAAAGGTAAACAGAATGATCTGCAAAATCATCACAAAACAGTTAAATAACCACACAGGAGACTGGGATAAACATCTCATGGCCGCTCTATGGGCCTACCAAACGCCGTTTCGAACATTATTAGGTTTCACCCCTTTCCACATAGTTTACGGAAAGGTGGAAAATTTTCCCATTGAGGTACAGATAGCAAGCTTACCAGTCATGGCTAGCCAATTACACCGCCCAATTGCAAATCTCCGCAACCACATCCTGGATCTAAAAAGGATCCCACTAGATAGGGAAGATGCAATCAATCACTATCCAGCGTAGACAGAACGACACCGGCTCACCTTCAATCAAGGGCTTAAGGAAAAGGGCCTAGAAAAATGCATGTTTGTATTGAGATACGACAACAGATTTGACACTAGGAAGGACAAGAAATTTCAACCCTGATGGGAAGGACCATTCATTGTCAAAAGGCGCTATGAAAATGCAGCTATAAGATGATGGGAGAATTCACAAGACTAGAGTCCATGGATGGAGGCTAAAAAGGTATTTCCTCAGGTTTGATCTAGAGTTCATGCTAGATATTCCAAAAGAGGGGGAACCCTCCAACTCACGACTAAAGAATCAGAGGTAGGGCTAGAAGCATGAATGCCTCTAGCCAGATGGGAGGGCTAATGACAGCCGGTTTTCAAAACCGTGACCGCGAGAACCAAACCCCAAGAAGGGGAGAACATATTACCAAGAGAAAAAAAAAAGTTTCTTTAACATTCACCACCCCTCTAGGCTTAACCACTGGTGGGGCACCATCAATTTGGCCACACCTCTACATTATCGCCAGAAGACAGGGCTCTCTCTCTCCTACTGGTCGGCTCTACCAACACACACTCTCTCACTTATTTTGTCACTGCATCACCGGGCCCAGTGGGCGCATAAAATGAGATACCACTGTCACACTCTCCTCTGGCGGGCCGCCAGTTTTGTAAATATTCTCTCTCTCTTTCATTTTTCCTCTCTCTCTCTCTCTCTTCTCTCGTCCATATTCAACCTCTAGCGGGCCTCTATACTATACCCCTCCCTCTTCCCTCTTGTCCACACCCCCTCGGCTTCACTCTCCTCCCTATTACCCCCCCCCCCCCCCCCCCCCCCCCCCCCCCTTGTTTTCTTCCCAACAGTGGACCACCACCCTATCCCCCGCTATCTCCCCCCCTCCCTTAATTACCTCTTACTCTCTCTCCCTTTGAGTGAGCGTCCCCGCGGGCTTAGAAGGTAATCTTCCTCTCTCTCTCTCTCTCTCTCTCTCTCTCTCTCTCTCTCTCTCTCTCTCTCTCTCTCTCTCTCTCTCTCTCTCTCTCTCTCTCTCTCTCTCTCTCTCTCTCTCAATTCAGTTCCCTCCACATAACCTCTTCCCCTATCTTCCCCCCCCCCCACTCACACACTCTCTCTCACTCTCTTCCCCACGGTGGGAACCTGCCACTATGTACTCTCTCTCTCTCTCTCTCTCTCTCTCTCTCTCTCTCTCTCTCTCTCTCTCTCTCTCTAAAACCACTATACCCCCCTTCCATTTCCTACTCCGTTGACCACTCTCACACCCACCCCCCTTCTCGCTCTCTATCGACCACGGGCCACCCACCCTCTCGCACTCCCTCAAACTCTCTTGCACTCTCTCTCCCCATAGCTCGAAGGCACACCAAGGCCCGCTCTCTCTCTTTCTCTCTATATCTCTCTCTCTCTCTCTCTCTCTCTCTCTCTCTCTCTCTCTCTCTCTCTCTCTCTCTCTCTCTCTCTCTCTCTCTCTCTCTCTCTCTCTCTTATCCACCCTCAACTCCACCCAGCATTGCGCTCCCTCATCCCGCCCTCTCTCACTCTCTTGCCCTGTGTTGAGTATCCCATGCGAGCGCAGTATAACAATGTGCTACACTCTCTCTCTCTATCACCCACCTCACACACACCACACACACTCTCCCCCCACTCCCATCTCTCCCCGACGCATGCAGGCAGCGTTGTATCTCTCTCTCTCTCTCTCTCTCTCTCTCTCTCTCTCTCTCTCTCTCTCTCTCTCTCTCTCTCAGTCGGCCCGAAGGCGCAGCGGAGAAAACCGAAACTCTCTCTTTCTATCACACACACACACACACACACCATCCCCCCTTCTCACTCACACACCGTGTTCCCTACAGCAGGCAACCAACCGGAAAAAAAAGATAAGGAAAAAAAAAATAAAAAAAAAATATATATATATATATATACATATAACCATACACTCCCTCGTCCCCACGCACTTATCCATACACACTCACAAGCGCACTCACATACATACACACGCACGCATATACGCACACACCAAAAAAAGTATAAATTAAAAAACCAAAGGACATTGACAACATCAACGAAAAGAAAGGAGGCGGCCAAATCTTGCATCGCCAACACCAAAACAAGCAAAGGCGACGAAGGCCTGCCTAGGCCGACCCCGAAAGTGACGAATGCCCTACACCGACGCACCAGCTAGGCCGCCATCACCGGTATCGCGTCCAAATGCTCTTCAGTAAAACCCGTAGGTTGTCATCATTTTTTCCAGTTTCAAAGCAACCTTGTAAAAAAATCCCAAATTTGTAAATATTCATCTCTCTAGGTGATGGTCACAAAGGCCCACCTATAGGTTTTCCTTATAATATTTCCCAAGACAAACCAAGGGTCAACCACCCAGGGCTCACCACCTTGCTTTGTCTCCCCTTATTATATTACCCTAATCAAACTATATTACCCTAATCTAAAGCAGCTAGCACCTATAAAAAGGCACTGCGAGGTCACTATCCGAGGGGGCAAGTTCATCAGAGGTCAGCACTTGTTAGTATTATGGTGGGAGAAATTGGCAACATTTGCAAAAATACAGGGGACTTAATGTAGTGATTTTCTTTGGGAATTTGTACTATGTAAAAGGAGTTAAGTCTACATCTCGACCCCAACGGTCGATGCACACACACTCATGCTAGCAAGGTTTTCATGTCAGTAAGTCATCTCTAGAGAACACACCAAGTAGGCTCACTATCTCTCCCTCAAATATCTCTACCACCGTGATTTGCCACCTTGCCGGAAATAAGGTTGCTGTGAATATTGCAAGAGAATAATTCTCTCTCACAACCCTGAGGGTTTTCATCACCTGTCGATTCTCTCTGTCTCTCTCTATCTCTCTCTCTCGCTCTCTCTCTCTCTCTCTCTCTCTCTCTCTCTCTCTCTCTCTCTCTCTATGTGTGTGTGTGTGTGTGTGTGTGTGTAGAGTCCGTGCTATTTCAAATCACCGTTGTCTGTGTCCTAGCCGCTCAAAGCTAGGTGGTGCCCCCTGTTCGCTTCACTGTGGCCGGCTTGTGGCATGCATTGGCTCCCGACGTTTTAGAGGCCGTCGGGGTTTGTGTCGTGCTTTGTGCTCGTCAGGGACACCAAAACAATGTTAGCATGAAAACAAGAACCTCTATATCCTTGCACACACCATAGCATCGAAAGGAAACACCATAAAGCTGTAGAAAACACCTATATCGTACACCTTAAAGTCGGGTGGGAAACATCCCTAGTTCGCAAACCATGATTAAAATTTCTGAAACGCCATACCATAAAGATAAATCTTCAACCATGTAGACCTCCGTAGAGTATCCATCCTTGATTTCAACAATAGACGAGAGAGTTACAAGCTTTCAAAGATGGGGTATCTCTCAAAAGCTCCAAAAAAGCTAGTCTCTGTAAGCCAAAAGGGTATGCAAGGAATTGCAACTATTAAAAAGGAGGATTTTTTGGCTCTTATCCCAAGTGATTTTCTCTCTCCTCTTAGCCAACATGATTCCCCTTGTAGTCCTCTTTTAATTGGCTCATTTTGGGCTAAATTGGGTAGAAAATGGCATGTCGGCCACTTTTTGACCAAGGAAAAGGGGGAAGGGGAAGTGTTCAGAGGACCAAAAGCAAGCCTAGGTGCCTGTCCAACTGGTGGGAACCCAAAATGGGTGTTCCCCTCTCTCCCCCAACACCCAGGAGCACCCATTAGCAAGGCAAGAGAGCACCATTTCTCCTTTGACACAACCTTAGGGGGTACCCACTCCCCCCCTTATACCCTCCATTTCCCACTTGATCCCCCCATGTGGGATAACTTCATTGCCACTTGTGGACCATCCTCCCACCTCCCCACTTAAGCACATAAATTTCATCTTTTGCTCCCCACATCGAGCAATCTGGACGGAGGCGTGGCGGGTGACTCCGAGCACCAAATGCGACGCTGTAAATCCCGGTTTGGAGCTTATCGCTGTAAAGATGAGTGGGCACAAAATGATCTAAAAAAATTTGAGAACCTTCAGCTACTAAAGAAAGCATTTAGGTCATCTTGGATTGAAACTCAGATTACTCATTACATGGTATTGTTAACGAGCCCTTTTAAATGATAAGGGCTAAAAGGTTGTTTAAAATTCCTATCAGCTTGTTTTATTTGCAAGACTTCATTTTCAATCACTTACCATACTTCATTCATAAGTATGGAAACCCAGCCATATGGAACACCCAAGGGTTGGAAAAGTCTCATTACATGGCTAGGAATGCATATTTCAGACACACACATCATGGTGGCTCTCGAGATAAGGCAATTAATTTGAAAGAGTTGTTCCAGTGGCTTTAACACACAACCCTTCGTTGACTACATCAAAAACATGTTTTAGAATATTTGGCAACAACACAAGCAATTAGGAATTTGCAACAAAAGAAACGAAAACGAGTAGAGGCATTCACCAACTCCAGTGCTCGTGAAGGCCAAAGAAAGTGGACAGAGACAATGCAATATGGTAACCATAGGTGGATCAAGAGATTTTGATTTTAGGTAACAACATGTACAAGAGATGCCTAATGAGCTAATAGATACAGTACAAGTCACAAGTCTCTCAACTTGATGACAGATTGTGGTATCTTTTGGCACATTATCCTTGTATTGGATCATTTGGGTTTTGTTTCCCCAAAGTGAGTGACATTGATTTGTATGTGTAAAAATAAGCTACTCGACCACGAGTGTACCCTGGACAATATCCAAAATATTCTGTAGCAAAAACTTTATAAACGAGAATAACTTTGTCTCCATTTTGTGGTAGCATTGGTCCACCAAGGAAGCGTGAGAGCGTCTTGAGGGTGAATGTTGCAATACTTCCTCTTGGGACATTCCATTGTGAAATACTAGTATGGGTGCCTCACAGATTCTGGGAAGGTATTGTCCTAGTGCTGCATACCTTCCATGATACTCTCTTGTTAGATGGTGAAGAAAGTCATCCTTTTCAACAATCCATGATTGTACATAAAAGTATCAGTTAGAGAGACCATGTAGCTCTTATCTTGCATATAAAATTCATCCTTCCATAGGTCCACTGACCTCGTGGACCCTTGTGCGGGACGCGTGAACCAGTCCTCTACCTCTTGAGTACTGGTTGATGGCCTGAGGTTGTTTCTAAAAGATTGGAATGTGGCCTCATCCGGGAGTGTCTCTCTATACTTTAATGCCTTGTCAAAGAAAAGTTTGAGGCACTCCATCGGGTTACTAGCGGTTTCCATTGCCTCGTGGTCACTCTTGTCATCAAATACAAATCCACTCCTCCCCTCTTGAAATTTGGAGAGTGTGGCAAGTGCAAAGTCCTCCCTTAAGGAAAATATACTTTGAATGTCATACATGAAAATTTATGATCTTTAACCAAATTTGAAGTTT
The DNA here is from genome assembly GCF_014529385.1 of Adiantum capillus-veneris. Lineage (NCBI taxonomy): Eukaryota > Viridiplantae > Streptophyta > Polypodiopsida > Polypodiales > Pteridaceae > Adiantum > Adiantum capillus-veneris. The sequence continues at coordinate 90,836,859 of NC_140936.1, forward strand.
GGTAGTCCAAGAAGCATCAATGTGGCTTGTTTCTCATTAAAGTCAGAGACATCTAAAGGTAGTTTGATGTCAGATGTTTTAACTGTAAGTATTTTTCTTTGTTGCACCTCTTTACCCTTGGCTCAAGATTAATATCCTCCTTGTTGGACGGATACACCGCGACGGACGTCAACACAGCGAGAACTCACCTAACAAGTAATGTCAGCTAAGGACGAAGCGCGACCCGCAGGTGCGTGGAAGCAAGCATAAGGTGTCAACTTACACTCGACCGACTCCTAACTAGTTCCTACAGAGGCCCCTACCAAGTGTCTAAGTCATAGTCTTCAAGAGAACAAAAGAGGATGCTTCCTACAACGCTTGCTAGAGCCGAACACCTATCAAACACTTCGGAAACACCACAAAACTTGAAGGAGACCCTACGAATACCTATAGGCCACTCTCCCTAAGGTCTGTGAACCAAAGTCACGACCCAAAACACCCGGTGCAGAAACACGTAGGATGTCTGGCCGAAATCTGCAGGTCTTCGTTTCCGAAATCTGAAGTGCCTAATGTGTGGTTCTACTCAATGTGAATGTGTGGATATGCTGCAATGCAAAATCGCACAACGTATGCTCACCCAAACAACCGATCAAGCTCGTAGAAGAAGCTCCCGAAGCCGGACCGTATGCGCGCAATGTTGGTATCGGCTCGTAGCTCTAGTCGGGGGAAACATGCTGCACTTCTCCGCACTCGATTCCGACCACCGTAGCACACATAGCGTCAAGACAAATCTCACACTCTAAAACTTAAACTTGTTTAAAATGACAAAAAGGTCCTTCATTAAGGTCAAAAAGTGACATATATACCTTACAACTTCTCAAACCCTAAAGTTCCAAAATCATCCATCTACTCCTTCTAACTATCAAAACTGGGATACAATCTGGAAACTTCTGTAAGTCCCAATATTTACAAGGTGAAAAACCGGGTTTTCCTCAATGAATGACTAATTACAAAAAATAATAATCCGCCGAGTAGTTAGATGCCGTGGGGTGTGTCCAGCTTCTAACATCCCCCCCCTCCTTGTTCATGTCGTCCCCGACATGGCCTTGATCTTTTTGCTTCACCTTATGGTCCCAAGCATATTTAGCAGCGATTCGTACCGTGCATGTAGATTCAACATTGTTGGCCCAAAGATGTCTGTATGCATGGTAAAGAACCCCGTGTAGAAAGCTTCTTCAAACGCCTGGAGGTGATAAGATGGGAGAAACATGATTCTTTGATATAATGCATGTATCACCTCCTTGGAAGGTTGACGTGACATCTCATATGCACATCTGTATGCGTCCTGGAAGAAGAATATGTTGTCAGTCACCTTTCCTGGCTTGAAGGTTTCAAACACTGCTAGGATGGTCCTACAAATCTTTCTCATCATGATGCATGTAAGGTCAGGTGAGCCAGTGAACAACTTTATGGTGCCCGTTAGGGTTTTCACCATGTATTGTACACTTATTCTCTCACCTGCCTTCACACCTGGCAGCTTTGGGTAGTTCAGCCAAGTGGGTTGGCTTCTCTGTAAGATTTCGTGTGCTTTCCACGTCCTAACCCTTGGTAGAGGGCAGAAGCTGAGATTGTCCTTGATGTGTTTAGGTGCCTCTACCAAGTGTATTAGGTACTGCGGGTACTTGGTAAGCCAAGATTTCCTCCACTTGGGCTGAGAATCTACTATCAACCTTACTCCTTTTGGCCTCGAGGTGTCTGCGTTGTAGAGAGGGACCGTTGGTTCTTCTCTGATCCGCTAGTTTATTGTTGCCGCTTCATATTTAAGCAATGGATATGGGAGAGAGGGTTGTAGCCATTCACGCCTGAGATTGCTGGCGTCGATTTTTTGAATTGTCATTGATTTGAAAACCCTCTGTTCCCATTCCAAGGCCTCTTTGGTGCTCTCTCTGAGCTCTACATCTATTGCTTTTCACAATTTTTCCTCTTCTTCTTGTGTTAGATCCTGGGGCTCTTGAGAGGAGCCTGCTATGCTTTCCTCTGGCATGGGTGTGTCCACAGGATCCGACACATTGTCGAGGTCGATCCCCTCATTGGCAGCTGGCCCTGAGATCTCTGGTTCTGCTTGTTGTCGGCTTTTCAACTCCTCTATTTGCGTGAGGAGTGTCTGCTTCTCCGCTTCTGCTTCGCCGCCCATAGTCACAAGGAGGTCATTGAGTTCAACATTTACTTTTTCTGCCTCCTCGAGCTTTATCTTGATGCTCGTCAATTCTTCTTGTAGGGCCTTTTGGCTGTCCTCCAATCTAGTTTGCATTGCAATAGAACCTTCAGCCATGATCACCCTCTGCTTCTTCTCTAGAGTCAACTACTTTTGGAGTTCTTGCATTTGCTCTCCATACATTTGACTCTCTGAAATAATTTGAGTTGAGCTTGTAGCTCTAACTCGCACAGGTGATGCTCTCAGCCTCTGGATGGTTTGATCTTTGACTTTTAATTGGTCCTTGAGCTCAAGGACTTCATCCAGGCTTGCTTCTTGTTCTATTTCCGCCTTCTCCTTAGCATTCCTCAAGGCCTCCACTTCTTTTGTTTCTTCTACTAGCTGGAGTGTCAGATTATCCCTTTCTTTTTTTGCATCTTGCAATGACTTGCTGAGTTGCAGACACTCCTCTTCAGCTGCTTGCAATTTCTTTGCCGCTGCCTCATTTGGTTCTTCCTTTGTTTGGCAGTTTTGTAGAGCAATGGCTAGGCTGGCCTGGAGGTCAGCTTCTCTTTCTTTGTGTCCTTGGATTTTTTCCTGCAGTAGATCTCTTTCCATTTTGGTCTTTACTTCAGTGGCTCTTAGAGTTATCAACTCTTCGTCTGATGCCAAAGATTGTGCCCTTATTCCAGCTAGCATTGTCATCACCACATCCCAATCATTCGAGGGCGGGTGCAGGTATACCGTGTCGGTAGCAATCTCCTTAAGTTCAACTAGCCGGATGCCTGGCAGCTGTTCTTCACTTCGTGTCCTTGCCAAGTCGAATGCGACTGTGGCGGCTTCTTCCTTTGAATAGCCTGTAGCTAGCAGGTCCAAAAATGCATAGTATGCTTCCTCGAGCTTTTTTTGTTCAGATGCAGGCTTGTCTTCTTCTTTGTGTTCAGGTTCTGCCCTGTGCTCTTGCTCTTCATCCTGGTGCTCTTCTTGCTTGTCTCCGGCCTTCTGATCTTCTGGAGGAGGGCTGCTAGGAGGTGGTGATGGCGGTGGGTTAGGTTTAGGGCTACCTGGTAAAGTTGTAGGTTTGCCCTTGAAATCCCTATCTGATTTCGTCTTTCTTTCTCTTTCCTTGTTTTCTTGTTCATCTTGCAAAGTTTGCCGTATTTGCTCCACTTCTTCCTTGGTGAAAGGGATGTGTGGAATGTTTTCCGCCGCAGCATCAAGAATCTTGAAATTCTTGATATAGTCTTCGAAGCGGTCCCTCTGCACTCTTCTTGAGGATCAGGACATCGACTCAAGGGATGGCTTCCATAATTCGTTTAGATCGCCCTTGAGGGCTCTTTCTGCTCGGAAACTCTCCATTAGCCTCTTGAGTCTAGCCGCTTTTTGTGATCGAGTCTCTTTGGCTGGCACTTGAGCAGATTCTTTTTTGCCTTTCTTCTACTCAGGTTGCTCCTCTTCCACTGGCTCCAGTCGTATCTTCAACCTTGTAGCCACCCTTGGTGCTCGTTGTGGCTCGTCTTCTTTGTCTTCCTTTATCCTTAGCCAATCATTCTGAGATGGGGGGTCAGGCCACCTTCCCTTGGCATGTAGTGCTACATAAACTACCTTGGTTATCATCTCTCCTGGCACTATGTAGGTTGGCTTTTTGTTTCCCATCTTTACCAGGCTGTCTTGTATGTATGCCGCATAATTGATTATCTTTGGGGTGCCCTTCGTCATTGCCCAAGTAAAGGTTGTGGAAATTGCACCTGGCGGCATCCTGTACTTTTGCGGCCTCTTCGTGCACATGTGGAAGTATTGGTTGTACAATTGGCTCATGATCGCCACCTTTGGGTTGGCGATGTCTTCAAAAGTGTAATTAGCCTTTTTCTCTTTGTACACCTTTACTTCATCCCTTCTCTTTGTCACACTGTCTCCCTGATTGGAGAGATCTAGTGCATGGGCGACAACCCTTTCCGTAATAATGATCTCTGTGTTGGGTCTGCCATGCAAATCCGTCACCTTGGCCACTCCATCTTCTCTAATGCTGGTCACAAACTCCCATACTCTTTTGACGTACACCCCTGTTGGGATTGCTTCAAAATAGTTATGGAGGTCAATTTTCTCCAAGTAGCCGGCCATTTTGCTCCGGACAAATTCATTGAGCTCCCTTGGCAGCATTGGCAGCTCTATTATATTTCCGTCATTGTCCTTGAATACTCCTTGGTAGATTTTTAGGTCGTTTGACTCTAGTAGATCTTCCTGTATCCAGGTGCTTGTAGGCTTTAATGTTCCCTATGGAATGACAAATGGTTCCACCTCGTCCAGATAGTCTTTGATTGTCATTCTATTCTTCTTTGCCGGTGACTTCCAGGCTGCCATAGACCCTGTCGTACTCAGCAATCCAAAGTTTAGCGTTTTTTTTTTCATATCAGCTGCTAAATTGAGTTTTACTTATCCAAATGACTTGAAAATTGAAATCATAGCTCAAAAGGAACTTGTGAAGCTGTGCATGTGCTCACAGTGCAAATTTGACCAAAAAAAATCCATCTAGACATCCTACGCGTAGGATGTCTTTTTTCTTCAGAACTGGTTCATACTTGACTTGTAGGTAGTGTAAGGCTCATGGAACATGGTTATAAGCTTGGATTTGAATTTGGATATCAAAAAGTGGATTTTTGGGATGATTTAGGCTTTAAGTCACAATTTTGGTAGATTGTCCATCATGGGAAGCAATTGATGTCCAAATGGGTTGAAACTTGGTATATGGGCTCAATGCATCATGGTATTAGCTCCTATGATGTCATTTCTTGCATAGAAGTCTAAATCTAAGCTTAAGACATCCTACGCGTAGGATGTCTTTTTCTTCAGAACTGCATGAAACTTGATCAGTGGGTTGTCCTTGACCTTTGGAACATAGCCATGTTCTTGGATTTGTATTTGGATAATATTTGATGCTTGTAGGGCTCTATGAGGTGTTTTTGGGCTCAAAAATTGTATCTTGAAGGTGTTGGGGGTCAAAAGTGATTAGAAGGGCTTCAAGCTTGACATATGGGCTCTTGTTGATGAGGTTATTACTTCTGAAATGACAAAACTTCTCCTTCATGCCCAAAAGGTCCATTAGACATCCTACGCGTAGGATGTCTTTTTCTTCATTTTTGCTCCCAGACCACACAGAAAGTTAGCTCATGTGTATGTGAATGTGATGTGCAAATTTCATGAGATTTGGAAATGATTTGGTAGGTTAATGGCCCTTTAGTGCCTTTATGCCCTATCTTTGCGTTTTTCCATGCATATGAGGTCCAATCTCTTCCAAAGGTGATGAAATTTGGTGTAGGGCTTGTGAATGTCATTCAGAACATGTGCATGGCAAGAATTGTTGGGTTTTGTGCCAAGAATTGCCCTTGAGACATCCTACGCGTAGGAAGTCTCCTGGTGATTTTTCTCTTGTTAGTGCTCCCAGTGCTTGCCCTTTGCTCCCCTAAGTCCCTTTTAAGCCTAATTTCAACAAAAAAGTCAATTGGGTAAGTAAAAACTCCCTGTGTGGACTTCAGAGCCTCTGAGCTGTTTTTTGACTTTTGGAGTGCTTTTTGGCGATGAAATTCCTCGATGTTGGTCTTCATAGCTTCCAAATCCTTTGGGGATCCTTGCCGTATGATTTTTGTCGACTTTGGCTTCACCAGAGCTTCATTTGGCAATTTGTAGCTCTAGAAGAACCCGTGGAGGCGTTTACATAACTTTGATGATTTGTGGTGGTCCACCACCATAGGACTTGGTTTTTGATGGTCTAGCAAAGCCGCTCGTGAAGTTTGGTTGCAAACGGACTTGCGGTTTGGCCACAAGTGCATTATGATGCTTTGTCTGTCTGATGTCGTTTCTGAGGTTTAGTGCCGCTTCGGGTCACTTTTTGGTCAGAGGCAACTGCGTTGCCGACACTGTTGATGGAGTCGTAGCTATTTCGGAGGATGTGATAGCTATGGGCCGTATGGCCTTGGCTTTCCATTGGTAGTGTGGTGCGGCCAACTTGGCCCCTTGTTGGTTTGTCATCAGCACCCACTTATATTTGTTTTCCTGGTTGACCTGTAGATGTCTACTTTCCATCGTTGCTTGTACCGTAGGTATTTTCTTTGTCTTTTGCTTTGGTATCCAAATGTGAGTGACATGAGGGTTTTGGCTAAGCATTTTTTTTGGAATCCATATCTGCTTGGTTACCTTGGTTTTTGGTTGCACCATCTGCTTTGTTAGAATTCGGTTGTCACATTGTGTTTTCCCCCTCATGGCGTTTCTATCCTTCCGCATATATACTTGTTTACCTTGTTGTGGTAGTCTAGATTTTTGCAGTGTAGTCGGTGATTTCAGCTGTCTGTGATGAGCATGGTTGGCCGCTAGCTGGTAATTGGTCTCAGGTTTCATGTTGATCGTTGAGGGTATTTGTTCTTTGGTATTTGTTTCCAGTGATTGCATGGCTTGCATTTGATCTGGATGTTCCTTTTGAGCAAAAGCTACCACCTGCTGTTCGTTTTCGTGCTGGATTTTGACCGCCTGTGCTTTCCAGTCTATTTGGACATTGTATGCTTTTTGCCAAGGTTGCCCTAGCAGCATTGGTTGTTGTGTGCTTTCATCTGTCACCACATAGAATTTGTGTGGGTAAATATATTGATGTAACTGTATATGCAATATAATCCACCCTAATGTTTTCAATGGATGTGATGTGCTACTTTCCAGCACTTGGGGAGTAGGATGAAGTTGATTTGCGACTTGGAGCTGTTGGTATAATCCGTAAGAGATCAAATTTGCTTGAGCACCCGAATCGAGCAAGGCTGGTGATTCAACTTGATCATTGCCCACCTTGACTGTAATTATTGGCTCGACTGTGTCTTCTTCCAAGTTCATGAGTCGAATGGCATTGATTCTCAATGGTGGTTTACTTTGTTATTGTTGTCACGGAAGCCGTCTTTTTGCAATGCGTTCTTGTGCTTCGGTTTGAGCTTCCTCCCATACTCTCTCTTTTTCTTTCATTCTTTGTTTTCCTTGATGAATTTGTTGGAGCGTCTCCTGTGTGAGTGGAAGGTGATATCTCCTTAGTCGACACCCACTAATCCAGTTTGGCATTTCTTCACCTGCTAATGTAGCAAGCTTGACGGCCCCACTTTGTGATAGATCATGAATCACAAATGGTCCCATCCCTTGCTTTTTCAGTTTCTTGGCATGTTGCTTCAATGTATAAACAAGTACGTAATCTCCTATTTTAAACTCTTTGGTACGCACATGTTTATCAAAAAACTCCTTTTGCCTTCTCTTTTTAGCATAGATTGAAGCGACCGCTCATAAGCGGAGTTCATCTAGCTTTTCAAGATCATTAATTCTTGAAGAGAGTTCATGCCCTGTCCATTCCATGTTTGTTGCTACGCGTAGAGTTGGGATTAAAAACTCTATGGGTAGTATAGCGTTTAGCCCAAACACCATGTTGTATGGTGTTGTTCCTATTGAGGTTTTGTAAGCTACCCTGTATGCCCATAGTGTTGAGTGTAGCTGCTGATCCCAGTCGGTCCTTGAATGTGACACTATTTTAGTGAGGACCGTGCATAGTGTTTTATTTGTGGCCTCTGCTTGCCCATTGGCCTGTGGATGGTATGGTGCTGATTTTTGATGTATGACCATGAAATCCTCTAGTAGATATTCAATGACTTCATTGAGGAAATGTGTTCCACGGTCACTGACAATTTCTATCGGTAACCCGTAACGTACAAAAACATTATCATACAAAAATTGAGCCGTGGTGCGTGCATCAGCTTTTTGTGTTGCTTTGGCTTCGACCCACTTTGTGAGATAATCCGTAGCCACAATGATATATTGGGTATGGGTGCGATATGCAGGGGGTGATAAAGGTCCCACAAAATCAATTCCCCACTTTGCAAATGCCCTTTGCCCCATCATTGGCCTTAATGGCATCTCATCTCTTTTGATTGGTACCTTGGTGCGTTGACATACATCACAACGTTTGACACACTCTTCGGCATCCATGTGCAATGTAGGCCACGAGATTCATGCAGTTAAGACAATTTTCGCCGTCTTATCGCCCGAAAAATGGCCTCCACTTACTCTGCTATGTGTATGTTCTAGAATCAGCAGGTATTCTCCTTCACTTGCACAGATTCAGAGTTGGTTGTCCTTGCCCCGTTTATAGAGTTGATTTCCAATTAACTGAAAGTCACGAGCTTCCAGCATTATAGCTTTCTCTCGTGCTCTTGTAGTGTTCTCAGGGAATGTCCTGGTGGTTAGAAAGTCAATGATATATTGACTCCATGCAGGTGCTATGTTCACCCGAAACAATGTTGCGTGATCCACTGGTCGCTTGGCACTACATACTGTACAATTGGTAATGTAAGAATGTGTATCCGCATACATAGGTGACCAATAAACTCCTAATTATTTCAGTCTTTGGTGTGTTTTCACTGTTGAACAATGAAATGCACAACCCTGGACATGAGCCTCTTCCAGGTAGCACTTGAATTCTTCCGGATTTATACATAATCGTAGGATTAGGTCATATTCAAGATGATACAGCTGTCCTGCTATCAACTGGAAGTTTTTTGTTTGCAGAATTGTTCGTTGTTTGTTTCTACATCCTGTATTATCAAACTCACTTCCAAAGGATAGAATGCTAACTATTTCCTGAGACCATTTGGGTACCATTTCGATGTTGAAAATATAAGCATCTGGTATGTCATCATCTACCCCTTGAGGGGCTTCCCCGTTGTGTATTCTTGAAATATTATCAGCTCGCAGATGAGTTTTACCCTTTTTGACCACCACTGTGAAGTCAAATTCTAGCAATATAATAAACCAGTGTACGATTCTCCCTGTATTGCAAGGTTTATTTACTAGGTATAAAAGAGCTTGATGATCCGTGAAGAACACAAATTTGTTTGCAAGCAAATAATGCCGAAATTTCTTCATAGCATAAATCCTTCCTAACCCTTCCCTTTCGGTGGTTGTGTAGTTCTTTTCTGCACTGTTTAACTGTCGGCTCGCATAGCAAACTGGAAAATCCATTGTTCCGTCTCCAGGTTGAGCTAGAATGCTACCAATGGCATATGCCGAAGCATCAATGTGCACATGGAATATCTTGTCCCAATCTGGTGCCTTTAGCACAGGTGCGGATATAAGGTTTTCTTTCAACCTTTGGAATGAAGTCTCACACTCATTGGTCCATTCGAAATTGACTAGAAAACGATACAAAGGTTGTGCGATAACCTCATACATGTATATGAATCTTCGATAATATCCACAGTGCCCCATGAAGGATTGCACTTGTTTTGCATTAGTAGGCCTAGGTAGGTCTACAATGACTTTGACTTTGTCCAGGTCTGTGGTTATGCCGTTTCTTGAGACAATGTGTCCTAAGATTCGTCCTTGCTTAACCATAAATACACACTTTTCCGGGTTTAGACAGATTCGATATGTTCTGCGCTTTTCAAAGACTTTTTTCAAATGGTCAATATGTTCTTCTCGCAGAAGAGAGTGTACACATAGGTCATCCATGTAAATTTCTAAGAATATTCTTAGGTATTCCTTGAAAGCGTGAGTCATTAACCTCTTGAAAGTGGCTAGTGCATTTGTTAGGACAAATGGCATAACTCGATATGCATAAATCCCCCATTCTATAGCAAAAGATGTTTTGTGTTGATCCTCCCTTGCTATTGCCAATTGGTTGTATCCTGAAAACCCATCCAGAAAGGAATAAGCCCATTTCCCGGCCACTCGCTCAAGGACATGTTCTGTAATTGGCAAGGGATAATTATCCCTTACGGTTGCCGCATTCACCTTTTTGAGGTTTACACACACTCGCAGTTTTACATTCTTCTTGGGAACAACCACAATGGGTGAAACCCAGTCTGTATGTTCAATTTCATAGATGAACTCTGCGTCCATCAGCTTATCAATCTCTTTTTTGATTGGTTTGGCAAATGTGTCATTATATATATAAGGATGTTGTTTGCTAGGTTTTGCATCTGATTTTAAAGGAATTGTATGTTGGCATATTAATGGATCAACTCCTTTAAGGTCTTTATAGGACCAAGCAAACACATCTTTATATTTCGTTAGAAGTTGTGTAAGCTGTGCTTCCTCCTCAGGCTCTAAATCCTTAGCTATATAGACCGGCTGAGGCTTTTCACCTGGTTTTGCGAGGTCTATTCTTTTTGCATTTTCAAGCCCGTCGTAAGATTCTTGGTTGGTTCTCTCCTTGATTGGTGGTGTCAAGATGATTTTTCTTTCCTGGATAGTAAATTTCCTATAGTGAGGTGGTACGTTCATGTTGCCCTTTTCTGACTCCCCTTTACCATCACTATCCTCTTCAGTGGTCCAGATCTCCCTCAAAGACCGTTTCAGTTCTTGGTATTTCTGTTTATGCTCTAGTTTGGTCCACTCTTGGTATTTTGTTGGTTCTTTTTTTGTTTTTTCAGATTTTTGTGATTTTGTTTGAGCCCGAGCTTTTCTTTCCCGATTCGCTTGTTCTCGCATTCATTCTTTTTGATTTTCTGAGAATTTTCCTGATGTTTGATCTTTCACACAATCCTCTGCTTTTACAAGCATCAAATAGTGAGTTTTTCCTTCTATCCTGGGCATTGGGTTCTGTTTCACTTTATTTTTGGCTCTTTTCTTCCTATAGCGTTCTTGTCGTCTAGGGTGTTGATTAGCAAAATCATAAAACTTGATATTCTCTGCTTCATTCCCACGCTCACTGGAGGTGTCCGAACACTCATTATCTGCCTCATCATTTACTTCCACTTGCTCAGAAGAGTTGTAAAACTCTTCTTGTTCTGGAGGTGCTACAGTCTGTTTTTCTGGTATCACGCTTACCATGTAATAGGGTAGCACATGGTAACCATCCTTATCGCAAAATTTTGTTGTTGGACTGTCGGTAATGGTACATACATCTAACGTTGCCAGTATGTGTTCCCATTCTAGAGGCTCCAAGGCATCTTCAAGGAATGGCTCCGGAATATACTCTTTGTCTTCAATTGCTCTTTCTAGGATGCAATCCTCTTTTCTTAAGCTTCCACAATGTGAAGCTCCGCACATCCGTAGCTCTTTTGGTTGCCCCAACCATGCTGGTAGTTTTGATCCTGCTATTGTAGCCGAATCAAACTCTTCCACAGGTGTTTGGTTTACATCCTTGTAACTATGGTCTTTTAAGTGTATTTTAATTGTCGTCTCGCCATGTATGAGGTATATGTGGTCATAACCCCAATCTTGGACCATCTTCAGTTGTCGCATGAATGGTCGTCCCAAGATTATCTCATAATTGTTCTTTTTGTCGAAATCGACTATTGCAAATGTATGCTCATACTCGATCCCGCACGAAGTGACAATTACCTTTTCCAAGAGTCCGAGAGGCTTCTCCATGAAACCATCTACCAACTGCAGCTTCATTCGGGTAGCCCTCAGAGCTGGTTTTCCCCATTTTTTCCAAACTCCTTCGTGGCGATAGCAACCCCCGCTCCACTGTCAAGAATAGCTTTGGAAACCACTCCTTGGAATTCTACAGGTAGCGTTGTGTTTCCGTCTTCTCCCTCATAATATTCTCCAATCTTATTCAATGGTACCGGCCTAGTGTTTAGATTAGGCCTGTCCAACTCCCTGATTCCTTCTTGTAGTTTCAAGGTGGGGTTTTTTACTCCAGATTTTTCCAGACATTTTCCTATTGTGGTCCACATGTTTGGCCTTAGCTTTAGGAGTTCTGCTAACGTGATTGTGCATGCTACCGGGGTGGCTAACAGCTCAATCAATCCTTGTGAGTCCATCACCTTGTTAGAAGAAAATCTTTGAGATGGAATTGCCCTCACTTCTGACATAGCTTCGTATTCTCCTAGGTAAGAGGGTAAAGTTCTCAAAGAGTCTAGTTGGCTGTGTCCCGAACTAATAGATCCTTGGTCTCCCCCTTGTGAATGCACCTCAAAGTTTATTTGTGATCTTGCCTCAAATTCTTCAATAGGAGGTAGGATCACATTCTTTCCTTTTCTCGTGCTATTCATGTGGTCATTCATTCTATTAGCCTCGTTGGCCTCTCTTATTTTCTTCCACAGATCATCTAGACCATTACCGTCCTTTCCCATCTCTGTCGATATTCTAGGACGGACCCCTTCACTTGCCCCTTCGGTGGTATTGGGCACTATGATAGGCTCTCCTCTGGACTCATATTCATTAGTGAGTCTTTCCTTTGTTTCCTCATGTTTCTCTATTGTTGGTTGGATAGGGGTTGGAACTGGCACATCCTGGCAATTTGCCGGTTTTCCCAACGGGTCTTCCATCAATGATTGAGCCGTCTCGATCATCTTTTTACACATATCCAACCTTTGTTTTTCTATTTCCGCATATGGATATGTCATCCATCTTTGCTTCTGGGTCTGGTTTTTTTTAAGCCAAGCTTCATAAGATCTTAGAAGCACATCCGGTTGCTCGTTTACTTTGTCTACTAGCACAGATCCTCCTGTTCCTGCACTTTTGGGCTCAGCTATTCTCTTTGGTGCTATGGCTGCTATGGTGTGTGAGCTTAGGCTGGCTAGATCTTCTAACCGCTCCAACCTATTCTTTGTATGTTTCCACTCATCGGATAGGGCGGTTTGCTCTCGTTCTTTCCTGGCTTTCCTACGCGCCTTTCTTGCCTTCCAAGTGCTTCTCGGATTTTTCGTTTCTGAACTTTGGGCATCCGTCTTTGGTTCTTCTATAATGGGTTCATTCGTCCTTCTTTGGGCTTGGGCCCGTGTCACCGCCTGAACAGGTATGACTATTTCACTTTATGATACTCCACTGGAAGGTACTGTTTCCAACAGGTTCAAGGTGGTTTTTGCTCCTTTACTCGAGTTTTTAGGGAAATCGGTAATCAAATGAGTAATTCCACATTCTGGGCAATACGCATTGACTCTAATGATTTCATCATGGGGACAGTCTCTCAGCCAATGGTCTCCGCCACACTTGTAACAGGGGCCCTTGGGTTGTTGAGGTGCTCCTTGAGCTCCCCGTTGCTGGTAAGTCTGTCTCTGTCCGCCCATGCCTCCATTGTCTATGAACAACAATGTTTGTTCATCTAAGTTATATCTTCCTTCTCCTGTGGCCTGTATAGCAGTTGGAGGTCCTTGATTCCCCCTTTTGCTCCATGGATCTGGTGTCAAGGGTTCCTCCGGTGGATAATAGATAGGGTTAGCCGCATATCCATTGGGATCCTCATAGTATGCATGCATAGGCACCAAAGCCTTTTCTTCTGGTTCAGTTACCGTTGGGGTGTATCTTACATCAACTGGTCGTAATCCTGGTAGGGGTGGTTGTTGCCCCAACACCGGTTGTGGTCTCTCTACACCTACAGGTCCTGGAAAGTTGCCTGCTTGATATCTAGGCATAGGTGGAACTTGAGGGGAAGCTACAGGAGCTTGGGGAGCATAAGGTCTCTCCCTCACATATCCCTTGTTATAGTAACATTCCTCGGTCCCATGGTTTGTCCATTTTTGTTCAATAGCACACCACTTGGGTGGTTTAGCCTGGGGTTTGGCGTACAAGTTGATCTTTTTTAGCACTTCATCTACAAGTTGTTCTTGGTTTACCGCTATTTCTCCTTTCAGTGTTGTCTTGGAGGACTTGCTCCCACTTTACTGTGAAGATGAATCATCATCAAGGTCCTTGAACTCCCCTTCTTTGTAAACCGCACAATTGTCCACAAGGTACAAGGCTTCCTTGGTCAACTCATTCAACGTAGTGCTCCTCTTCATATGTAAGTCTTTTTGGAGATCTGCATTCCTTAGTCCTTGGATGAATATCAGCATAAGTCTAGACTGAGTTGGCAGTTCTTCAACAGGACATAACTTAGCATATCTCTTTAGTCTTAGGGCTGCCTTCCGTATAGATTCTCCATCTTTTTGTTTGAATTTATGGATTTGTGAGACGGTATTAGGAGCTATTCCCCTTTGAGAGAATTCCTCAATAAACTCGTCAAACACTTCCTCCATCGACTCAAACTCTCTACGCTCTACAGAGTCAAACCAAGTTGCAGCATCATCCTCTAGGGTTAGTCCAAACCCTGTGAATTGGGTAGGAAAGTCTAACACCTCTTCAGCTCTAATCACACGTACAAAGGCTGCTACATGATCTCTTGGGTCTCTGTTTCCTGTGTATTTCCTGTTTACCCATTTTTGCACTTGAGAAGGTCTAATTCTGCGATGGTCTACAAACCTCATCATGGGATCACCCCTTCCAAGTCTATACCCCTCCTCAGGACTTCTGTAATAGGCTGGTTCCTCGCCCAACGGTGCTCCTAAGCCATAATTTCTAAAGGTTCTCGCCGGAGGTGGTCCTTCTCTTCGAACTCGTTCCATGGGTGGTCCTCCAAGTTTGGTCGACCCTTGTGTCTTTGGCTTACTCTCTGCTTGATACCTTGAATAGTGTGGTGGTTCTTGCAAATCCCTGACCCCTCGAGCCGCTGGATAACCCTCTCGGTTTTTGTCTGGTTTCATTGTCGCACTTTGTCTAAGCCATGCCTGCAATGATGGCTGGTTTACTGGTTGGTCTTGGTTGTTGAATGCTCGCGGTCTGGGGGAATGTGATGTAGCGTCATACTCATCTGAGAATGGATTCGTTGACTTGCTTGGGGTGTGGACAGCTCTCGGTATTTCCTCACGGGCATATGCTGATGCTCCTGGACCTGTTGCTCTTTCTACTTCCTCTGGGAGAATACATTGGTATTCTCGCCCATATCTATCAACAAAAACTATGCCCTTCCCCGTAGCAGTTTCATAAGAGAATAAGTAAAGAACTTTGTCTTTGATTAGTTCATCTACGTATGGTTCTTTACTGCGAAAGTAAGAGACAATACCCTCGCTCTCCTGTTTGTAGATTCCCACATTCTCGTTATAAGTTGGAACCCTGATTGTTTTCTTATCGTACATGAAAATATCTCCATGCCGATCAATGTTTGGTGGAGGCTCTTGAGTTTCTGAAATCATTTTCCCTTTAGGCACGTTGTCTCCATATCTGTTGTAATCTTCAGGGTTGCTAACTATTAAATAGTGGTTTCCCTTTTCGTCTCGGAATCTATCTCCATCATCATACACATGGATTATCTCCAATCTTTGTGCTGGACTCTCTTCAATACAAATGCACTTGCGACCTCGACAGTCAGAATAGACTAGGGCTTCTCTTGAGTTTGTTCCCTCCAAGAAGATCACAGTAAGCCTGGAATCATTCGAAGGATTTTGGGAGGTAATTCCTCCTCGCATAGGTCCCTCATAGGCGAAACTTCCTGGCTGTTGGCTCCCCATCATGAAGAAAGATTTGTCTGACGACGTGTCAGTATCACTACCTTCCTGAATAATCGGTGCTAGCAGATCTAACCTTGCCTGAGTTACACTCTCTTCAGTGGACACTACGCTAACTTGGTCACCTGCCACTTTCTGGTCTCTAACAATGTATCTTCCTGATCTTAAATTCATCAAACTTATCAATGCAACTTATCACAAGTTCAACCACTAACCTGGCAATGGATCAGTTTCTACATAATGTCTTGCTTTGTTGCTGAATATACATGTACACAAGAGTTTTAATTTCGGCAATTGGATCAACGCATTTATCTGCTGGAGGTGATCTTAGTAAGGATTGGTATAACTGGAGAGTTAATCTCAACCACTACTGTATTCTATACACTGTTGATGTTCCTGATTAGGTAGCTAATCTGAAACAGTACCCTTCCTTGATGTTGGCCAATTTATGTGAAAAAGCTTGAATTCAGTATTTGCTTTGTCAAATGGGCAATCACGGTCCAATTTTACCTCTGAAAGAAGTTCTAGAGCCCTTAAGCCAAATAGAACCTCACTGTCTAGGCCAAGTCAAATTTTCTCTCCAGAATGCCTCAATAGACATCCTACGCGTAGGATGTCTCATGCTGCATTTAGCCTGGATTTCTGCACTGTATTTTCCCCTTGTTGTGCTGAGCTTACAGATGTTTTTACTTTTTGATTTGGACTTCTAGAAGCTGGTCAATGAGTCAGAAATCTGTTCCGACGGCCTGATGATGGTGTTGATCAGTCTAATCAACTCCAAATTGGACCAAAATTGTCTAGCAGGATTGCCTTAGGCTATATAACCCCTTACAATGCTCAAAGTCCAATTATGGCTTCACTTTCTTGCATTAGACATACTACGTGTAGAATGTCTTTTTCTTCAAAATGGCTTTAAACTCAAGACTTCAGCTCTTATTGAGCTGTTGATCATCTTGGTATACTCAGATTTCAGTTTGGAGTCCTAAATCACTCAGTAGACATCCTATGCGTAGAATGTCTTTTTGGCCTGCTTGACCCCAGATTTGTTCCACAGCTTCCCCCTGATGTTAGTATCCCAGTGGTATGCTTAGATCTCAGTTTGGATGTCAAAAGTCTCAAACTTCTACTGTTTTTCTTCTTTCAGTCAAAAGTGCTAAAGTCCACTTTGAACCCAATTTTCTTACCCGAATGAGGTGAAGACCCTTTCAGTCACTCAATATATCATGCAAGGCACACTCATGCAGCCATCTTAAGGTTTTGGTTTCAAGTTGATGCTTTTGCACTAATTGGGTAGGATGTCTAGCAATTTCAGTCTATCTGGCCTTATCCTGTCAAGAGATGGCCAAATTTCCCCTTTGCAGTTGAAATTAGGGTAAACCCTACCTTCAGAACACACTGGTCACCTCAAAATTCCAAAATTCCTTCCAAATTGGCCTGTAGACATACTACGCGTAGGATGTCTCCTGGCTTAAAATTAAAGTTTTTCCTGACAGGAATGTTGCTGATGTTCTTTAGGCCTATCAGAAACACTCACAGTATTCTTTGGACTTCGATTAGGCTTTCAACCACACTTTTGCGTCTTTTACAAACTTGTAATGATTCTACCAAGCAAGTATACA
This sequence comes from Adiantum capillus-veneris, assembly GCF_014529385.1. Classification (NCBI taxonomy): domain Eukaryota; kingdom Viridiplantae; phylum Streptophyta; class Polypodiopsida; order Polypodiales; family Pteridaceae; genus Adiantum; species Adiantum capillus-veneris. Next base: position 90,853,940 of record NC_140936.1, read on the forward strand.
TGCATGAAATGCTCTAGATATGAATCATGATGTTCTACTTACTCTACTTCTACCTACCATGAAGAAATGGTGATAATTGGTGTTTTTGGTTGCCTTTTGGCCTCTCCTGACTCTCAAACTCTCTTCACACCGCTTCTCCCACTCCCTGTTCCTACTCTAGAACTCGACTACTAACTGAAAAACTTCTTAAGTGTACCTCCTCTACCTCAGTCGAAGGATCTAGGCCAGACACACGCTTCCTAAACTCCCTCTAAGACCTAGAGAGTCCTCCACCCTCTGATCCTATCTAAATGTAAAGCGAGACTCTTGGCAAGCCAAAAATCCCAATCCTCAAGGATTAGTCTCAGTCACCTACCTAAGGTTTTCGTCCCCGACAGCGGCGCCAATGTTGGACGGACCTCGACCCGCAGGCGCATGGAAGCAAGCATAAGGTGTCAACTTACACTCGACCGACTCCTAACTAGTTCCTACAAAGGCCCCTACCAATTGTCTAAGTCACAGTCTTCAAGAGAACAAAAGAGGATGTTTCCTACAACGCTTGCTAGAGCCGAACACCTATCAAACACTTTGGAAACACCACAGAACTTGAAGGAGACCCTACGAATACCTATAGGCCACTCTCCCTAAGGTCTGTGATGCAAAACACCCGGTGCAGAAACACGTAGGATGTCTGGCCGAAATCTGCAGGTCTTCGTTTCCAAAATCTGAAGTGCCTAATGTGTGGTTCTACTCAATGTGAACGTGTGGATATGATGCAATGCAAAATCGGAAAACGTATGCTCACCCAAACAACCGATGAATCTCGTAGAAGAAGCTCCCGAAGCCGGACCGTATGCACGCAATGTTGGTATCGGCTCGTAGCTCTAGTCGGGGGCAACACGCTGCACTTCTCCGCACTCGATTCCGACCACCGTAGCACACGTAGCGTCAAGACAAAGGTCACACTCTCTCACGTACACAGTACGCTCACTCTAAAACTTAAACTTGTTTAAAATGACAAAAAGGTCCTTCATTAAGGTCAAAAAGTGATATATATACCTTACAACTTCTCAAACCCTAAAGTTCCAAAATAATCCATCTACTCCTTCTAACTATCAAAACTGGGATACAATCTAGAAACTTCTGTAAGTCCCAATATTTACAAGGTGAAAAACGGGGTTTTCCTCAATGAATGAATAATTACAAAAAATAATAATCCGCCGAGTAGTTAGATGCCGTGGGGTGTGTCCAGCTTCTAACACTCCTCAATCTCAGGAACCTCATTGGACTCTAAGTCCTCATCATCTTGTGCATGAGGTGTGGTAGATCCTCCTCATTCAATACCTCTGAAGGATCATTCAATGGACTAGCAAATACAAATTTAAGAATAGAAGGAACCCAAAGGATTCTTTAATTAGCATGCAATCTCGTTCATGCATAGGAAACCATGAGGGTCTATAGATAATAGGCAATTGATGGTGCTTCTTGTATGAGCGTCTTGTGGAATCACAATCTTTTAAGTGCACCACCACCATGTAAGCAAGAACCACCTTGCCCTTGTCGACCTCAAGCTCAAACTTGTCTCTTTTAGACTTGAGGAAATCGTTGTGTTGATCTCTAAGGTCATCTTGAATGAATGGGGCATTGAAGATAGAAGAGACTTTGTCGAACATTTTAGTAGCTTCTGCAGATACTGCAAAATCAAAAAGTCTTTCATCCACACATGTAGGATTTTCAACCCCTTGCTTACATTTTGTAGCTGGTTCACTAGCAAAAGAAAGATCAATGTTTCTCTTTTTGGTGCTAGTTACTTGAAGCTTCTTGATTACAGGCACTTCTTCTTGTTCCGAAGCTTCTGAGCCATTGGGGGGCTCCTCTATCCCCACAACATCTTCTCCAAGAAATGTATCTTTAGCAAGAGCAGAGTCCACTATTATCTCTAAAGATAATCTCAACAACTTAGGTGGTCTCTCTTCTGCTTCCTGTTCACATAAGACAACTTCTAGATCCACCCTCTTCCTCTTCAATTGTGGGATCTTAATCCGAATAAAAACAAAATACAGGCAAAATAAGTTAAGTATTGCCAAGGTTGGTTGGTTCAACTCTCTCTCTCTCTCTCTCTCTCTCTCTCTCTCTCTCTCTCTCTCTCTCTCTCTCTCTCTCTCTCTCTCTCTCTCTCTCTCTCTCTCTGACAGGTTGGTCTCAAAGGACTATTTTTTATAGAGGTTACTTAGAGCAGCTCATTTTATTTGAGTTCAACTCCTCTATCTCCCTTTTTCAACCCCTTATATGCTCCACAGCGCAGAGCAGCTCATTTTATTTGAGTTCAACTCCTCTATCTCCCTTTTTTTTAACCCCTTATATGCTCATGGTGTGCGAAGAACGATCAGCAGATCAATACTATGTTTATGCATGCCATAGGACAACAAATAGAGGGAGAGGCTTCTCTCTCACTCTCTGTTGGTCTTATTTGGATGCTTATCACTCAACATAACCATTTAGTCTGCTATGGCACACGGACGACAATCGACTTCATAAAAGACATAGAGGATTCAAGGGATCCTTCTACTCATCCTAGAGAGAAGCCATGGAAAGGGCTTTCTATAATCAACAGCACATTCCTACTTACTAATCACTTGCACACAATTATGTGGTTGAAATTAACCTCTCACATCAATCACTCTATTCACAACTCTTAATCACAACTACACAAGCATGCAATTAACATACCTACTTTGCATTAGTGTGTCCATTCTGGCACAACCCCTCAATGTGACTACGTATGTACACATACTAATCGCACCTTGTAGAGAGAGATGAAGAGATGGAAGGCACAACCCTCACACACCATGTCCAATGGTGTGGATAGAAAAGATTAACTCAAAAAAGGGATTAGGAGATCTACCATCACAGTAATACAATCTCACTCCACATAATCAAACAAAGAAGACTAATAAGAAAGAAGTGTAATTGCTTATTAGAAATCAAGAGCTACATGGGCATGGAAAGCCCATGAGCCTCATGACCATCCACTCTACAAAGAGAATAACTCACCTAAGAATGACTTCTCATTAAGCATAGGGCTCTTTATAGGGGTGAAAGCATGTTAACCTGTCGCGCTTTTTGTGTTAGTTAGCAGTTTCAAGTTAGCACATCTTCAAAAAGTTGGGCGTCCGGTAAATTTTTTACAAATAATATCAAAATTTGTCGGAGGTTGTACATTTGGATTCCTTGTTTCAAGTGCTTTCTATTGATATATCATATGTCATAGATCTTGGAGATGTAGCTCAAGTTATTGTACTAGTTAGCATATGTGAAAATTGTGCTAGTTAGCATTGTCCGGGACATGAAAAATCATGAAATTTTAACATGATTTCACCCATAGCTTTGGGCCTCAAACCCTTCAACTATGGGATAAAGTTGAGCTATGTAGCCTAGACTGATACAACTTTGGAACTCCTAAATGAGCCCAAGTCCTATACAATGAAAATGAAATATTGTGCACTATAGCACATCTACAGCTTGGTGCACAATTGGTGTAGCCTGTGTTAGCCACTGCTAACATTCCCCCCTTCCTAATTTGGCTCACGTCCTCATGTGCCGGTGAAGCAAGACACGGTGACATGATAGAAAGCAAGTCCATGGAAGAAATGTTAAGCTGCAAAACATAAGAACAAGTAATGAGCATCAAAGGCCACCAAGAATGAATAAAACATGAAGCACAAATGAACAATCATGCAAAGTGATTTTTTGCTTCTAAAAGATGGGTCAATCATAGTCAAAAACTAGACAACATAAAGCAAAAAACACCTAAACTATTATGAAGATTAAACTACTTGAAATTTTAGTTTTATGCATGAAACACAAGAAATCTATTATGACCCTAGGCTAATGCAAGTTCATAAACCTACTAGCCTAAAAGCTATGTGAACAATCTTAATAAATTCAAATCTATCATGTCTATGGGCTATAAAAAAGATCCTAATCTATTAGTACATTGTCAAAGTTTTTTTGAAGCTCGGGGAAGTTTTGATTTTGTCGTTCATTGAAAAAATTAAAGGACGATCACAAGGCTACCACCCCAAGAAAATTCTAGGTGCAGCTCTTGGCTCCTTGAACACTCAAGAAGGTGTTCCAAAAGCCTACTAACCTACCAAGGCAATGACTAATCCCTATCAGCCTAGGGCATCGGTTTAGGGTCTTGACCAAGCGAGCCAAAGTGATTCCCCTCGCTTGCCAAGTGCCAATAAGGCGCTAGGCCTCACATAGACACAACATAACACAGAAATTTTCTTTTCATGTGTCTAGTAGTCTTTTTGCTACTTTTTCTTAAAACTTTTTTGATTCATTGATTCATCTTTTAGCACTTTTATTGCTTCCAACATGAGATTCTTTATGGCAATTGGACTAAAGAGACTAAAGCCTAATCATAGGCGTAGGTCATGTTAAAAAAATGAATGGAGTATTAAGACTATCACTAAGAGTCTAAAGCTAATGACAAAGGAACAACCTAAATCAACCTAAGGTCAAGGTCAATTACCTATGATTAGCACACATAAAACCTAATTTTTTGATGAGTCAATTTTCACAAAGCAAAGTGTTGAAACTTTAGGATGCCTAGCTTTCAAACATGAAAAAACCATAGCTTAGAAGCAAAATTTTACTTAAGCCAAGCAAGAGAATGAAGAGATTGAGCAAAAGAGCAAAATCATGGAAGGATCCCCTTTGTGTAGAGAAGCCTCTTGATCTTTGAGCAAGCATCCCCTTTGTGTAGAGAAGCCTCTTGATCTTTTTTATTTGCAAAAGAAGTATTTTGACGCTAAGTGTAAACAAAAGCTCCAGAGCCTTTTATTGAAAAAAAAAACATTAATAAAAACCTAAAGCTAGGGTCTTGCAAACCCGAATTCGCCAAAGGGAAAAAACTCAAGGGAAAAAAGTTATTTTGGTTATGCACACGATTCTCTTTGTAGCAAATTCATGCATACATAACAACAATGAGAGAGGTAAAATGCTTCTACATAAGCAAATTTTACAATTATTACCATCTCTCATGCATGATTCAAAACTCGATTAATTTCTAGCTCAATGAAAATGGAAAAACAAGCCAAAAGTTGAAAATAATGCAACTTTTGAATGAAATAAAGTGGCTCTCAAAAGTCGAATTTTACAATTAAAATCTTTCCAAAAAGTTGGCCAATACTAGCTCATATGAAATTCTACAATTTTAGAGCATGCTATGAGCTAGAGATGACTACAACTTATTGAAATGAAAATGAATGGCTCTTAATAGCCAAATTTGTGCTTGAAAACTCCCAAGAAAGTTGGGTAAATACTAGCTCAAATGAAAAAATTTAACATTTGACCAAGCTATGAGCTAGTATGTATACAACTTTTAATCCAATCAATTGGAATGTCTCTAATTAGCCAAATTGTTGCTATACATTGCAATCATGACCCCTCCTTGGATCAATGAAATCACACTTCGCCCACAACATTTCAAATCATTAGTGCATGAAAGCATTTATCAATCAATACAAGCACTAAAAATTTCATGTTCAACCACAACCCTAAAATTCTCATGCTCTCTCTTGGCCATCAAACAAGGTCAATTTTAGTTCTATGCAAGGTTTTCATTCAATTCAAGCAAAAATGTCTTTGTTAGCAGTAAGCTAACACGAACACCATTTTACGGAGTTCCACTATGAGAGATCGTGGTGTTTACCGCGGACCATTACCCCAAAACAAGAGAGACGAATTCAAAATGAGGAGAGAGAAACCCCTTTGTTGTTCATGCGGAATTTTACCGCTGGTATTATCGTGCGTATTTCCACGCTTATTACGTCGTGCATTACCGCCAAGGCCATAGACCCCCTTCCCCCCCCCTCTCTTGCGGGTCACCATTTAAATACAATACAACGCAAAATGTATTTACACACTACATCTCCTACACTCTCCAAAATGCTCACTTCACTTAATCTCTCTTTCACTCTAAAAATTCTCTACATAAATCATAATACTCACAACAAAAACATCAAATACTATTCATAAGCACATAACAAAACATTTGCGAATTAATCATATACTACACCAAAAAAAATAATGGAAAGTTTTATTAGTTCTCATCCCAGGGGATTCACCATGGAAAACCTACAACACCATGTAAGTGCAAGGGAGGGGGATTTCTAACAAGTTACATAAGCGTATAAGTTAGGGGTAGACCCCCACTAATTTGTCTCCCAAGCTTAAAAGTATGGGAGGGGGTATCATATTTATGCGCGGGGGGGGGGGGGAGGCTGGGGGGGGTGGATAAGTGAGAAAAGGGGAAAATGAGAGAAAGTATTTGTGTTTCAAAATCATGGCTTCCCAAAAGAGTCTTCCCTCAAACTTGTGAGTCAATAGCTACAAAGATACATGCAAGAACTAACACTCCTTTGTATCAATTGCTTCTTTTGTGATTATAGTTCATTTGTTGAGAGATGAAATCTATAAAGAGTTTGTATAGATGCAAAATTACATGAAGAACCTAGCACAACTTTATAACATGTTTTTTGAGTAATTTAGATGGGTCAAGATTGGACAAGTAGCTAGAGTGCATGTTGAATGGGCACATAGTTTGAAAGTCAAACTAAGACACATTGAGGGTACATCTAGTTATCAACAGAAGTGGTTTCTTAGTACGTTGCCAATCACTATGCTACATGCTCTTTGGATAGTTTTACTCAGTTAGATCATGTGAGACCTAAATTTTATATGTAAGATAGGGGTATGATAGTTTTTTGCATTAATTGTCGTATAAGCGTAGAAAGGGGGGTCATATTCCCTAATATGAGTTGTATATAGGGGTTTTATCAAAGTTGTTCACTCGCAGGCGGCGTCCCATTTTGTATATAGATGAATCCCCTAGGGTTCTCATCTTGTATAAGATCTCTACAATCACTAGGGTCCATATTTAGACCCATAGTATTCAAATCAATAAACAAGTTTAGAGATTCTTCCTCCTCTCCATCACCTTCTGTAGAATCATAATTGCTTTCTCCCTCTTCCTCCTCCTCAGGATGACTAGTTGCAAGGCTTGGCTGACCTTCTTCAACTTCAACTACATCTTCCTCTGTATCTTGTGGTGATGGTATGATGGGATCAATTACTTGCTCAATGTCCGTCTCTGCAAAGATAGATCTACCCCACGACGTGACTGGAATGATATACCAAAGTCTTCTTTGATATATACACGGCACATAAAAAAATTGTACATCACACACAAAGAATAAGCTAGTATAAATATATTAAATTTTTAATTTAAGTTAATTGCACATAGCCTAAATTACATGATCACAACTACTAGGATACACGGAATCCACCATAATGAGCCCATTTTCATGTCTTTTGACCTCACCCGCAAACCATCCGCACTCAAAGAGGAATTTATGAAAAGATCTGAAATCCAATTTGATTATTCTCATCCTCAATAGCGCACACTGCCTCTACTGCTAGCTGATGGGCTACTCGTATGGCTTCCACTTCTATCTCCTTGGAGATCACAAATCTACAGGGCACAAATAATAGAGTACATGAAAAAAATTTCCATTGTACATGGCACAACATAATATAGTACTTGAAAAAAAACCCATTACCTCACAATCTCACCTACTTTGAATATTGTAGCCTTCACCTTAGTGTCTCCATAACCACTAATAGTTATGGGAAGTACAAACTACAAACAATAAAACATCTTAGTGAATGTCAAATTATATATAAGGACACATAGACACCACAAACTGTTCTACTCTTACCTGAAGGATTTTATGCCAATAATGGGATTTCAATCCATACAATTGAGTGGAGCCACCCTTTTTGGTTTTTGTGTAAGCACCTTTGAGTGACCGCATATATCCCGTTCGAGTTCGGATGGATGCGATAACTTGCTTTGTCCGCTCTTGGTCTGCCTTTGATAATATCCACGGTGCTTGTGGGAGAACCATCTTTCCCCGCTCTCCCATGCCGGGCGTGGCTGAAGGTGGGAGACGTCTCATGGATCTTAAATCTTCCCTACCACCCAATGAATCCTTCTTTCCAATTATGTGATCGCATATAGCTTGCCCAAAATTTTTGAACACATGCATAGGGTCCAACAAGTGCTGAGTTTTCAACAAAGCCCAATAGGGGAGCGACAAGAAGATAGAGTACCTCGACATACCCCTTGGTAGCCCATTGGGAGGGGGTGAGGTACCATGATGCTCCTCCCAATGCTTCGCCCAATCAGCCATGTTCCAATGGAATGGCTTCACCCCATTGATAGGGGGAGCATATCTACGATGTGAAGGAGGCAGGAAGCAATGGTTGTTGGGATAGATCACCTTCCCAAGAAGAGGAGGTCTCTCTGTCACAAGGGAAGGGCCCACAAGTGGGACACACACTATGTCCAGATGTTGCCAATCCTGCCAAGAGGTAAACAAATGTTACACAACATGAGATGATAAACCTAAATCAAAGAGTACACTTAACATGTGCATACTTACCAGATACCTCTCCAAATCCTGGGTAATCATGCATAGTCCACATGAGGATGCACTTGATGACGGCTTTGTGGTCTCGTGGTGGCCGTGAAATGTCAATGACATCTATTCCTCTCCATAGTTCTTGAAGCTCTTCAATAAGAGGCTACAGATATACATCCATGGTTTTTACCTTGTGCTTTCCTGGAATGAGAAGTGATAAAAAAATGTTTTCCTTTTTTGTTGCCTCCCAAGGAGGAATATTGTATTTCACAACCACCACCGGCCAAGTGCTCCACGAAGTAGAGCGGTGCCCAAATGGATTCACTCCATCACTAGCTAACCCAATCCTCAAGTGATGAGGCTCATCCCTAAACTCTGGCCATGTGTCCTCTATGTGCTTCCATGCTGGTGAGTCAGCTGGCACTCTCATAATACCATCTGTGGAGCGATTTTTTGCATGCCAACTCAAATGCTCGCTCGTACCCTTCGATCTAAACATGTGTTGGATGCGAGGGACGAGTGGAAAATGCCTCAAAAATTTATGTGGAATTCTATTGCTCTGCATTCGTTCTTTGAACCTAGGCGCTCTGCACGATGGACATGTATCACAATCACCATGCTCATTACAAAAGAGCACACAATCGTTCACGCAAGCATGAATGCGATCATAATTCCATCCCTAATCCTATCACCACTTCGCATGCTTTTCATCTATTCTCTGGCATGTGATTGCCAGCTGGCAACATCTTTCCTAGCAACCTATCACAAGAAGAAAGTACATTAAAAGCTAATTTATGCACTCCACAAGCATCCTTCGTAATCTGTATACATACCTCAAAAGTGCATCGACACTAGCATTGCTCCATCCAAACATCGCCTGAAGGTTAAGGACTTCGAGAGATGACATTAAAATGGAGTAAGAGCATCTCTCATATAGTGCAGTTTGTGCAGAATGGAGTAGCTCACTCCTCATTCTTTCGGAAGATTCTTCGCATGCACACTCTGGTTCCTCCTCCTCTTCTCGTGCAAGGAGATCCTCAACTATTCTATGTAAACGGTCGTCTTCTGCATCCACGTAAGGAGATGGAATGTGGTCACTTGTAGAGGGAGTAGTAGTTGACTGATTTTATGTGCTTCCTACCTCTCTAATGGATTCCTGGCGCATGCACTCTTCCACCCTCCTTTCCCCTCCTCCACCAACGACACGCCAATGAGGGGTGACGTCAATAGCTTCTACAATTCGCGGATTGTTTGTTTCCATCCATGCATGCTTGTGAGGATCCTCCCATAGTCCATAATCTTCTACATGACTCAAGCATATCCGCCGAAGTCAAGCAATGGCGCATTTGCATTGCACGCATGGGCATGGTAATCGCTCGGCCAACCACCGTGATCTATCCGGTTCAGTGGACGGGCCAAAATCATCCCAAGCAACCTACATTAATAAATTACATACACTTATTAAAATCAAATTACAAAATATATATATATATATATATATATATATATCAGCAAAAATAAAAAACAAATTTAACATGCATGGTAATCAAAACTTTTAGGTAGAAATGTGATTTTCAAAGTACTAGGAATACTTTCATTTTATATACATTTCATCAAGAACATAGTACCAATAGATTTTGGAAATCAAAAGTAATAATTTCAGAACGTGGCCTTCTCTGTGGTTGGGCCGAAATTGCGTCGCGGTAATACTCGCGGTAATGCTCGCGGTAATAGGCACGAAAAAACATTTTTCAAATTTTTTAATAAATAGGGGCACAAGCGTGCCCCGTGAAGTTCAATACCTTAAATTTTGAATTTCATCGTCTTCTTCACAGAAGCCAAAAGCAAGAAACTCACAACCTTGAGCTCTTCCTCCTTTGCTACCTACTCTTCTACTCTGCACCATCTCCGCTCTTCCATCTATACTCTCCTACCCTCTCCCAACAAGCTCTTCAATTCCATGTAAGTTTTCTTGTTATGTTTCTTGATTTTTACACATGCATACACTCATACACACGCATGGATACATACACATACATACGCATACACACACATGCATACACATGCTTACACACGCACAAGTTAACACGCATGCAAATAGACATACACATGCACAAGTTAACACGCATGCAAATACACATACACACACATGCATATGTTAATTTAAGTTATGCATTAGTATGTGTATACACTAATTAGTGTGTAATTACACACACTAATTAGTGCATGTGTTCTTTACACACACTAGTTAGTGTAAGTAAAGACATACCAATTAGTTTGTGCACATGTTAAACTTAACACTTACTTGCAAAACCTAAACTTAACACACACTAATTAGTGTGCGCATTGGCCAATCACATTGGCCAATGCACAGACTAATTAGTGTGTGCATTGGCCAATGTTAACACAAACTAATTAGTGTGTGCATTGGTCAATGGGAGTGGCCAATTCACACACTAATTAGTGTGTGATTAGTGTGTGCATTGACCAATGTGATTGGCCAATGCACACACTAATTAGTGTGTGCATTGGTCAATGGAATTGGCCAATGCACACACTAATTAGTGTGTGCATTGGTCAATGGAATTTGCCAATGCACACACTAATTAGTGTGAGATTAGTGTGTGTGCACACATAATCACACACTAATTAGTGTGTGCATTGGTCAATGGGATTGGCCAATCACACAAGACAATGCACACACTAATTAGTGTGTGTTAACACACAATAATTAGTGTTTGCACAAGCCAATTACACAAGAAATGCACACACTAATTAGTGTGTGCACAAGTCAATGTAATTGGCCAATGCACACACTAATTAGTGTGTGATTAGTGTGTACATTGGCCAATGCACACACTACTTAGCATGTTTTTATGTCAATTACACACTAATTAGTGTGCGTACATGTCAATTACACACACTAATTATGTTAAATTAAACAGTAATCAATACAAAAAAATAAACATACCTCCATGATTAAGTTGTAGGTGACGTATTAAGCCCCAATGGCCGTCCAAGTGATCGCACAATCGGCCACACTAATCATAAACACAATAATCTCTTATTAGCCAATACACACACTAATATCTTATTAGCACTCAAGGCTTTGCAAGGTTGTTTTATAGATTGTGGATACACCTTGGATTCTTTCCACATTGGATATTATAGAGAATCCATTGTTAAAAAATCCAATGTTTGAAAAAATCAATGTGTAAATTTTTAATCATATATTCCAATTTTTATTAGCTAGTTAATCTTTGTCGTAATAAATGGAGACCATGTCTTTTTCTTCCACACCACGCTTTTGCAGCATTGAGGAGTTCATGGCGGATGGGATGTCATATCCCGACGCTCTCTCTGCCTATCATTCACAGCCGTCGCCTCAACAGTCATCATCAACGGTGGCAGGGATTTAATATTTACGTAATTACGTCAAATTTTGTGTGATCACAAAGTCTTATTGACACATTTATATGATCAAATCAAACATAATCACACAGAAACTGGTTTAGGGTGGCTTGCAAATCCACAAAACTCCCACCGGGTTAACAGAAAATCCCGACGGGCCCGCTGATTTTTATTATTTTCCCTGCGGGCCCGCCGGGAAAGTGTATAAACCCGGCGGGATATTTGCGTTATATATACGTGGGCCCGATCGGGCCCGTTGTGTCTATTATCTCTTTCGCCGCGAGAGAGAGAGAGAGAGAGAGAGAGAGAGAGAGAGAGAGAGAGAGAGAGAGAGAGAGAGAGAGAGAGAGAGAGAGAGAGAGAGAGAGAGAGAGAGAGAGAGAGAGAGAGAGATTGCGCCACCTTTGCAGGTACGTCAAGAGGAGAGAGGAGAGAGGGAGAGAGGGGGTTGTGTGGGAGCGTGCTCTGGGTCGCAGTGCGCGGCAGGAGAGTACCTCACCACACGATCCAGGTATGTGTCGTGTGTGTGTGTCTACGTTGTGTGGTAGCGTGCCTTTTATCGTAGTGCGCGGCAGTAATAAGGTACCTTACCACACAATGGGAGTGTGTGTGTAAGATGTTCTCCGGAATAGTGCTTATCACGGGGGCATCACCTCGGTGACGCGGGGAAGATGGTGTCCTTGTGGTAAGTATTGGCTTACTGTATGGGTAATACATCGATAACACGGCGAATCTAGTATCCTTATGGTAAGTCAACTTCCCTTTCCCTTTCCCAAAAAACATATGGGCATAGGTCGGTAACGCGGCTAAGAGATGTTCGTATGCAGGCCATTGTTTTCCTTAGATTTACAGGCGGCACTCGGTCGGTAACGTGGCTAATAGAGTGTCGTTTATTAGAAGCATATGTTTTTGCATAAATGTGGTGTTCAGGTCGTTAACCCGGCTGTACGAACGTCATATAATTCGTATGTGCATGTGCAGTTAATTTTTTAAGTATTAAGTATATGAAATACTTGGTCAGTAACGCGGCTGTGAAGAGTATTTCATATGCAAAATGTATGAATTTCTTGATTTTGTTGTTTTTAACTGTCCATTTGACATTATATACTAGCCAATCATATTCAAAAGAATACTGTATTCATCCAATCATCGTTATTTTAAATGTTCTATTTATATAGAATAGAGATGGCATCAATCATCACTATTTTAAATGTTCCATTTATATAGAATACTTTATTCATCAACCATAGCTATTTTAAATATGTCATTTATATAGAATACTTTATTTATCAATCATCGTTATTTTAAATGTTCCATTTATATAAAGTACATGTAAAAAATTATTTGCACACAAATTGCATGGTTAATATTTGTTCTTGATCTTTTTAAAGGACTCTCAAGCATTATCAATTTATCGCTAGTTTTAATGCTTCATTTACATAAATTCTCTGCAAAAATCTAAATACATACAATTTTCATGTTAAATATTCTTTTATATCTTTTTAAAGAGCATCAATTATCATCGCTTTTTGATTGCTACATTTACATTAATGCTATGTTCAAAAGTGTGTGAACACAATTTGCTAGTCCAGTTTGTATACTTCCAATTTTTTAAATGTTTTGAAGATTTTAAGTCGGTGTGTACTTTGTTTGAATTAGTATGTGCACATGGAGAAAAATATAAGTTACAAAATTCAATATATGTTGAAATGTTAAAGATCATTAACATGTATTGTTTGATTTGAATTAAGTTCTTATAAACCATTTCTTTGAACTTCTTTTTACACGTGTAACAGATTGCAATTTTAAGTGAAGATTATATTCAATTTTTATCAATATTTCCATAACATTTGTTAAAGTCTTCAAGTGGTGGTTAAGAGTTTACCAGAGATAGTGTGAGAGTGGTAGTGTCATTCGCAACCATGAATTTGTATTTGATATGTTGTTTTTTTATTGTCCAGTGCAAATATGACGCCAGATCAGAAGAAATGTATTATGCCCGTAAAGACTGTATTTTGGCAATCTCATCATGTGCAGATGACCACATACAGCAGCTTAGTGAAAGCGATGTCTACATCAAAGACATCACTAGCGCTATATGGGAGAACACAGACTGCAGGTTTCGACTTGAAGGCCAATACGCTGAGGCGGTCCGGGGCGGGCAACAAGAAGAGTGGCCTCTAGACACCCTTCAAGGCTCCCGTGCTGCTCAATGGGGCTGGGGCACAACACAACACAAACCAAAACAACAAACCCACCGCCAAATCCCAACTACACAAGGGGCACCACCTAGTTTAAGAGCGAACTAGGACGCAAAAGAGGAGAATCGTTAGAGCAACCGACAAACAAGCAAGGAATTTACACTAACCCTAACACCAATGGAGTACTCTCACACACTAAAACACGAGAGAGAGAGAGAGAGAGAGAGAGAGAGAGAGAGAGAGAGAGAGAGAGAGAGAGAGAGAGAGAGAGATAGTTCTCGGGCTTCTTTGAAACGTATCGGCAATGATCAAGCAAACACAACTATATATTTAAGAAAGAGAGAGAAAGGGGGAGGGGGTGCTTGTTGCATTAATACCTTCTTACAAATATGTCATGACAAATCAAAGTGAGATTAGTACTTGTTCAACATAGCTTGCGTAAATTTCACCACAACACATCACAAGAAAAGCCACCCCAATCACTGTCTTAAGGCCAGGGGAGTCCTCTCCACCCTGTCGCCCTCTTACAGTATGTGGGATTTATGGCTAGATTGATGACAACACCGGAGACAAGCTATCAAGAACTTAACAAAAAAAAAACACCAAGACACTTACACATCATTGTTGTCCATTACTTCACGTTGGAAGGGAGACAAAGTATCCAAGCTTAGTCCAAATCCACCCTCCTTGATTCAGCGAATGTTGGGCTTACACTAGTAGGAGAAATGATAGATTTCCTACTCTCAATTGAATGATCACTCTCTCTCTTACAATGGCATAGATTTCCCTTGCTAATCCCCTATTACAACACATGCACATGCATAAGACAATGAGCTTCCACTCAAGAGCTCCTTCTAGAGAGGCTGAGCTTGGCTTCTCAAGCTATAGCATAGTGCTCTTGCTTATGGCTCCCCCCTTTTTATGCTAGCTACACCCTCCTTTTATAGCAATTTTGAAGGCTAGGGTTACTCCTCTAACCATGGTTGGGTTAGATTTTCAGCAATTTATCTAATTTCTTTTGCTTGGAATTATCAAGAAGTTGGTGGGGAAAGAGAGAGGAGAGAAATGGAGGTGATAGGACTTTTCATAGTGGGTTAGTGTTAGTAGAGTTAGTATTAATTTACAAATGGAATTGGATATTTACAATGGGAGTATCCATGTAGGATACAAATAAGGAAGAAAAACTCTTAAGAGGTAAAAAAAGGTGGATTTCATACAAGGTTGATGCTCCAAGTGTCTTGAGTAGGGCCAATTTTGACGCTTGTTGACGGTCTACTAGCTTTGACGGTACATTTTTTCTCCACTCTTGACCTTCCTTGAGAGACAAGGTAATTGAAGCTGAGTAATCAACCACCATGATGCTGTCTTTTAAGAGAAGAGGCTGAATTTTGTGGTTTTTTGATAGATATGGGTAATTTGGAGGAGGAAAAATGAGACTAGGTGGTCAATTTTGGAATGGAATTGTGTGTGGGAGGTATGAGTTCACCATGGTTTCTCTTATTCTTCAAGGTTGAGGAGAAGGTGAGTAGTGTGTAGAGAGGAGTGGTGAGAGAGATGGGGATGATGAGTGGAGAAGTGTGTGTGAAAGAGGAAAATGATAAAGTGGAAGAGAGAGTGTGGCTGCATAGCATGGGAAAACTGGGGTCCACTAAAAAACTCATAGCTCACAACTGGTAGCTCCAAAAATCATGAACAAATTTGGGGTGATTATTCAGAGCGTGGGCTACATTTTCTCTTTTGACCACCGCTCCAAATTCGGAGTGGAGATAGGTGCCAAAATTCTCACCAAAAAGCCTGTTTTCTATGCCTGCAAAAGTCTTTTAGTGGTCCCCTCCTTTGTTGAATTTGTACAATGCATCCAAGAGTGAGCCCCTCCTTTGTCATATTATAATACAAAGCATTCAAGTTTCCCTTGACCCATGCATGGAGGAGGATTATTGGTGAAATAAGAAATATATACATGGTGGGACTAGTGTATGGACTATTCATGGACTTTAGCTCAATGAGCACATGGTGTTAGAATAATGAGTAAAAATAATAATAAAAATATGGAGGAGTTATGGATATGGAAAGATATTGGAATCATATGATATGGTCCCTCCTTGAATTATTTTGGGTGAAAGAGGAAAATGTATGCAAGTAAATAATATAATAAAAGTAACCAATGAGTAGAAATCAATTTTTTGTTTACACGAGGGTGAGGGTGAAAATGTGGGAGTGATTTGTATAAAGGAAAAATATGAGGTTAGAGTATGTACATATTGGCAAAATAAAAATAAAAATAATATAAAATAAAATAAAATAATTATGGTGTAAGAGGATGAAAGAAGGTGTACATAGGTTTAATAAAACACACACCTAAGTAGACATATTTAAATAAAATACCAAAATAATTATAAAAAATCCCTATATTTAGGCTATATATACAATGAAATATTTACACACAAAGAGGCTCACCTAGCCCAGTGACTAGCTAGCTGAGGGTTTTTAAGAAGATATGGGAAAAGTCCCGTGACTCACGCACGCCTATGTACAGTGAAATGGTAGGGATAGCCACAGTGTTTGGGTGATTTTGGTAGGGTGAGGTAACTCACTGTGGCAATTACAAAGAGCCGAAAAAACGGCTATCATTAGCCCTCCCCCTGGATGATGGTATATTCATGTACCATCATAGAGCATCTTTTCCAAAGAGAGTGCTTCAGAGTCCTTGACGAGATCTTCATTGTTTGGCCCCTCAGAATTTTGGCTGGAGTTACACTCATGCTTCATGTAACAATACTTACATAAGACAGCGGCCTTTGGACAGATCTTTGGTAGATCCTTTGGTAGAAGGGGACTCAAATAGGGCTTCAAGCGATACCCGTTTACTTTCCTGGAGTGCTCTTTACCATTCAAGTCCATAAGCTGATAGTAACTTGAATTGAAAGCCTTCTTGACTATCTATGGCCCTTGCCATCTTGTTTCAAACTTGGCATCAAAACGATTGTCAAGTCGATTGTCATACCTTAGCACAAGCTCTCCTTCCTTGATGCCTTTGTCCTTCAGTTTCTTGTCGTGCGTTTCTTTCGCTTGTGTGGCTTTTCTCTTGTAGCACTCATATGCTGCTTCTCTTTTCCACTCAAGCTCCACTAACGTAAGAAGTCGATCCATCCATACCTCTTGATCATCTTGTGCTTCTTTGCCATGAAGTCGCATTGTTGGAATGTTGAGCTCGATAGGCTGCAAAGCCTCTTGACCATAGACCAAGTGAAATGGTGTGAACTCCGTGGCTTCCCTATATGTGGTTCGATATGCCCACAAGGCACCATCCAAGAAGTCATCCCATAATTTTTTCTTGTTTTGCACCATCTTTCTAATGATTCCTGCAGTGACACCATTAGCCTTGTCCACCAAACCATTTGACTGTGGGTAGTATGGTGTGCTATGACGATGTAGAATGTGAAGCTCTTCACAAACTTCTGTGAGCAATCCTTTTCTAAACCCTGGACCATTATCAGAAACAATCTCCAAAGGTGTGCCAAATCTACAACAAATGTGAGTGTAGACGAATTTGCTCACTGTCTTCTCATTTACCTTTGCCACACTTTGTGCTTCCACCCACCTAGTCATATAGTCTACAGCCACTAGAATGTAGAGTTTACCATTTTTTGTCCTAGGCAGAGGACCCATAGCATCAATGCCCCACTTTTCAAAGGGTCCATTTGCAAGCACTATTTGCCTCGGGCCATGCACCAACCTTCTATTTCCATTTATCTGACAAGTGTGACAGCTTTTACACCAATGTTGAACATCCACATGCAAACTTGGCCAAACATACCCCGAAAGCAAAATCTTCTTCACAGTTAATTCTTGGGCAAAATGACCACCACATGCCTCTTCATGCAAACATTTTAGAATGGCTGGAATTTCCTTGATAGTTGGTACTCGTCTGCACACTTGATCCTTCCCTCTTTGATAGAGGGAGCCTTCTAGGAAGAGATATACGCTTGCCTTCTTCATGAGTCTCCTCTTCTGAGCTTTTGTGAAGTCTGGTGGAAACTCACCCTCCAAAGTGTAGCCAATGATGGGAGCCAATGACTCCAATCCCTGGTACCTCGGTTGCTTCACAGCAGCCGCCACCATGATGACCTGCACTTCTTTCTTTACACATGCAACGGCTTGTTGTGCAAGTAAATCAGCATCTTCATTCTGTTTCCTAGGAATATGATATAGTTGCACTTCTTCAAATTGATTAAACAATCTACGAATGGCATGAACTTTTGTCCGTAAGCTCTCATTCTTGCATGCCCAAATGCCTAAAATCTGTTTAACAATGAGAAGTGCATCTCCCTTTACCATGAGGCGTTGTATCCCTTGGCCAATGCACATCTTCAAACCATGAAGTAGAGTGTCATATTCTGCTTCATTGTTGCTAGCTGAACTTGGTAGATTGAAATTCTCTTTCATGACCACCTCTCCACTTGGGTTGAGCAAGACTAGCCCTCCCCTTGCTTTTCCTGTGGTTCGACGAAAAGCTCCATCAAAGAACAAAGGAAAAGCATTAGGAATACCTTTTGGTGGTGGCAATGGTAGGGTCTTTACTTCAGGCACCTTAATCTCCTTTTCGTGCACCCTATAAGTGAGAATCCCTGCCAATTGTGCACGCACACTATCTTCTACCTTGAAAGAGTATTGAAACTCTTGCAACTCCATAATCCACTTTGAGATCCTAGTACTAAGATTCATTTGAGATGACACCCAAGGGAACAAATTTTCTGCAGTGAGAATTACAAAAGGTTTTGGTAGCAGGTAGGATCTAAACTTTCTCACCGCAAACATGAGAGAAAGCATCATGAGTTCTGCTTCTGTGTAGTCTCTCTCCAAAGAATTCATGACCCTACTAGCAAAGTAGATGGGTCGCATCCTTGTACTGTGGGGATCTTGTTGTAGCAACACAGCACCAATTGTTTCTTTCCCAACACTAGAGCTAACAAAGAATGTGTACTCCCAACAAGGAGGCATGAGTGTTGGTAGCTCTGACAAAATGACTTTAATGTTACAAAATTACTCTTTAAGCTCATCAGACCATGCAAATTCTACTTGTTGTGTCAACTTTTGCAAAGGGTGAAGTAACTCCGAGGCTAAGTGAATGAAGCGTGACATATACTTCACCTTTTGAATGAATGAGATGACCTCCTTAAGACTCTTGGGTGATGGTAGCTCAATAAGAGCCTTTGCCTTCGAAGGATCCACTTCAATGCCTTTGTAAGAAACTTTATGACCAAGCAAGATTACTTCATCCTCACCTATATGGCACTTGTCGTGGTTGAGTTGACCTCCCATGTCGTAGAGCTTCTTTAAACCTTCTTCTACCCTTTGTAGATGCAATGATTTTGAGCTATAAATACAGAAATCATCAATGAACACCCTAATTGACTTTCCAAAGAATGCTTGAAACACCATATTCATGAAACGTTGGAATGTTGCAGGAGCATTTGTCAGACCAAATGGCATCACTCTAAAAGCATAACAACCCCAAGGAGTGATAAAGGTTGTTTTCAATTGATCCTCCAGTGCAATCCCTATTTGAAAGTAACCTGAGTAACCATCGCACACAGTGTACTTCTCATGACCAGCTACCTCATTTAGTATCTCATCCTGGAATGGGAGGGAAAAGTGATCTTTCTTTGTTGCCTCATTGAGGGGACGGTAATCCACACACACCCTCCACTTGCCGTTCTTCTTAGGAGTGACAACAACAGGAGAGACCCACTCTGAATTCTCCACTGGATAAATGAACCCTGCTGCTAGAAGCTTTCTTACCTCCTTGAGTAAAGCCTGCTCCTTGATGACTCCTAGCCTTCGTAGCTTCTGAGCCTTAGGTGTGGCCTCTGGCTTCAACTCAATTTTGTGTTGAACAGCATCTACTCCACGCACATCGATGTAGTCTTTAGCAAAAATCCTAGGAAACTTCCTTAGCACACATTTGAACTCCTCTCTTTCATCCTTTGTAAGTGTTGTTGATAGCATACCTTCCAGCATCCCTTCATCTTGATCACCTTCGTTCTCTTGAGGACCTACCTCCTCCAAGCCTTGACAAGAGGTCTCTTGGTTGCTTGGCTTAAACCTTACCCCCATGACTTCGATGGAAGACTCCTCTTCAGTAATGCTGCCACTACTTTCTTCTTCTGAAGTGCTATCGGTCCAACCTTCTTCCGTCTCACTTTGAGATGATTCTTCATGGAGCTCCTCTTGGCGTTGCTCCTTCATGTCAAAGACAACCTTCTTGTGATTGTCATTCCTGCAAATTAGCTTTCCACTCTCCCAATCCTGCAAAGCTCGCATTTTCATTAGCCATGGTCTTCCTAGGATAAATGGGTAACCATTTCCCTTGGTAGACATGACATAGAAATCCACTGCCTTCTTAATTCCAAAGGCCTCCACAAAAACATTTTTACAAATGCCTACGCACCTAGCCTTGCTATTGTTTGCCATCTTGACCCTAATTTCAGGTGTCTCATGGATGTGCATGCCTAGTTTTTGCATGAGTCCCTCTGTCATGATGCAAATTTGTGCACCCCCATCCACTAGACCTTTCCTAACCAATCTCCCTTTGATGTAACAGTCTAGCACCGGTGTAATGTCCTCATTCATTTCAGCTTGTGCAATTTTTACAACAGGCACACTCTCTTTTACCTTTCTCCTAGTGCTAACTGCCCTTGTTAAATCCCTCCTAACTTGTGGACATAATGCAAGAAATTGAGGCCATGAAATATCAGGACCCTTACCTCTCATATCTTCCAACAAGTTGTACGGAGCCATACCATGTCCAAAAGGGAAGTCTTGGAGGTTGATACGACGTCGAGTCCTCTTGGTTTCCTTGGTTCCCTTTGCCTTCTTGCCTTGTCCATGGTCACTCTGTGATGTGACTCCTTCTTTCTCTTTACCTTTTCCTCGGCCACGCTTAATTCCATTCGCTTCCATGTCAACCTCATTTGAATTTGTCACCTCTACCACATGCACATTTGGATTTGGCAAAGGTGGAACTCCTCCTACCCCTTGTGGAGGTGGTCTTGGTCCATTTGGCCTTTGTAGAAGCCTTGGTTGTTGACCAGTTCCTTCACATGCATTCATCACTGGGTAATTCAAGTTAGGCCTCCCTGGATCCCCACGGGGCCAAGGACAATTATACATCCCATGTCCAGACTCTCCGCAATTCCAACATTGCAAGACTCTCCTAGGTCGTGGATCTCGCTCTTCAGACTTCTTTGCTTGTCCCTTTGGACCTACAGCTTGTGCAAGGTGAATTGACAGGCTGCTTAAAGATTCGTTTAACTTCTCAATTACTTCCGTCGTTACCTCAGGAAGCTCCCTCGATGTTGATGCTTGTGACTTACCTTTGGGTCTAAGACCTTCTATTGGAACCTCTCCCCTTAAGCACTTGAGTTTCCTATACTTCTCAGCAACCCTAGTTTCAGCTGCATCAAAAGTAGCAGGTGCACCCGCCTCAACTTTTACCTTAAGGTCAGGAAAGAGTCCGGCTATGAACCTCTCCTTCTTTAAAAATTCTGCACCATCACCAGGGTTAGCAACATTTCGTATCCATAGAGCCCAAAGACGTAGAAACTCTTGCTTGTACAAGTAGTAGTCATCTAAGTCTTTTTGCTTATGAGAAACAATGTCTTGCCATAGTTTTTGAGTGTTTTGGGGATCAAAGAAGTATCTCTTAAAACGATTTAGAACTTCTGTGTAATTCCCCTTAACTTCCTCAGGCAAAGAGTCAAACCAAGTACTAGCATCTTTCCTAAGGACCACCTCAAACATTTCTACACGTTCTTGATCGGTTACTATCCTCTTGATACGGCAAGACATCTTGAAATTTGCTAAAAATAATTCTGCATCCTCTCCAGGCTCTCCAAAGAAAAGAGGATATCCAGACATTTGGCGTTGGCTCTCCATTATTATGAAAGATTACAACACGAGTTACAATAAGGGATACAATGGAGATCTAGAACCACTCGCCTGCAAATGAATAAGTGAGAAAATACCACTCTAGGTTTTCTTCTTCAGCTATCCAAGCTTCAATAAGGTCTCGATTTGTTTGATCAAAACAAAAGGGTAGACTATTGATGAGCTCTAAGAAGGGTTGAAATTCTTCAAAGCTAAGGCGATAAACAGAAATCTCTAGAACTTCATTTTCTGGATCCAAAAGAGCAACCGCATCCCAAGTGATAAATTGCACTTGCTCTACAATTCCCAATGCACAAGCGGTTTGTATAAAAACTAGATCTTCATGCTCGTCGAAGGCCGTGAGAAAGTAGCAATTGACTAGGAGCTCCTTTCCTTCGAGTTCCACACAGTCGGAGTGAGGCAACCTTCTCACAATTTCATAACGAACATCCTCATCAAGTCCAATCAAGTTTGCAAGATTTAAAGACTCCACTTGTGCTACAAAATTGACTAGGAGCTCCTTTCCTTCGAGTTCCACACAGTCGGAGTGAGGCAACCTTCTCACAATTTCATAAAGAACATCCTCATCAAGTCCAATCAAGTTTGCAAGATTTAAAGACTCCACTTGTGCTACAAAATTCCTGGACAAAAACTCCTTAGGATTATGGTTAAATCATTCAAAAGCATAAAGAGATTTACAATGTCTCTATGAACAAAGTGTCATAGAAAGTAGAGAAGGATGAGAATTTATACAAATTTGCAATCTTCTCTATGCTCTCTTTATTAAGACAAGCTTTGAATAGCTCCCTATCTCCTTTGTTGAAAGCGAAAGGAAGACTATTAATAAGACGCAAATGAGGGAAAAATTCACCAAATGTGAGTCTATGAAGCATGAACTCTGGCCGCAAGTTTCCTGAAGAGTCTTCCTCAATGGTGAAATGCACTCGCCAAACGCCAAATTTCACTCTATTTACCAATCTTAGGGCACACACTAGTTGGATGAATGCGCGGTCTTCCTTAGTGCCCAACAACAAGAGGAAAATGGAATCCACGTGTAGGACCTTTCGTCTTAACTTCACGACCCTCTTGTTATGAGGGAGACGCCTTACTACTTGCTCCTGCAACTCAATTGGTAATAGAGCTAGATCTCTAAGGATTGAACTTTCACTGCACACACATTCCCAGTTAGAATAAATGATCGTTTTTTTGTTTCTCGTAACAACTTGGACAAAGAAAAAACAAACATACACACTACTTTGCCGGGCTGCACTTCATTTTAAAATAAAATGAACACATGTACATCAAAAGAAGTGTGGTAGTTGATGAGAGGTAGAATGACAGGGTTTGGTGATGCAAGAATTTCTCCTGCTCTTTGGGCACCAAAGATGAACACCATTCGTTGTTGAAAATGGATCTTTCTACTAATTGCAACGTTTATTCTAATGTGTGGAGTAAAATGAAAGGGAAAAAACTCTATTCCTGGGCCATTATCCATGGCCTATGCATGTCCTAATGCTTAAAAAAAAACAAAAATATAGACGTCCAAAATAAGGTCATACCTAATGAGAGGCAAAATAAAAGGATTTACTGAAGCGTTTATCTCGGCCAACCTAAGAGGACCTAAAATTCTACGAATGACACGTTGAAATTGCAACTTAGTACTAACAATTATGTGTACCTTTTGCCTTGCAATGGGAATGAAGGGATCATACAAAGCTTCGTGATTCATGCAAACTACTTGACTATGCTAAAGGTTGATTCTACACAAAAATACACAAGCCGTCCTCAGTGGGGGCACCAATTTGAGGCGGTCCGGGGCGGGCAACAAGAAGAGTGGCCTCTAGACACCCTTCAAGGCTCCCGTGCTGCTCAATGGGGCTGGGGCACAACACAACACAAACCAAAACAACAAACCCACCGCCAAATCCCAACTACACAAGGGGCACCACCTAGTTTAAGAGCGAACTAGGACGCAAAAGAGGAGAATCGTTAGAGCAACCCACAAACAAGCAAGGAATTTACACTAACCCTAACACCAATGGAGTACTCTCACACACTAAAACACGAGAGAGAGAGAGAGAGAGAGAGAGAGAGAGAGAGAGAGAGAGAGAGAGAGAGAGAGAGATAGTGCTCGGGCTTCTTTGAAACGTATCGGCAATGATCAAGCAAACACAACTATATATTTAAGAAAGAGAGAGAAAGGGGGAGGGGGTGCTTGTTGCATTAATACCTTCTTACAAATCTGTCATGACAAATCAAAGTGAGATTAGTACTTGTTCAACATAGCTTGCGTAAATTTCACCACAACACATCACAAGAAAAGCCACCCCAATCACTGTCTTAAGGCCAGGGGAGTCCTCTCCACCCTGTCGCCCTCTTACAGTATGTGGGATTTATGGCTAGATTGATGACAACACCGGAGACAAGCTATCAAGAACTTAACAAAAAAAAAACACCAAGACACTTACACATCATTGTTGTCCATTACTTCACGTTGGAAGGGAGACAAAGTATCCAAGCTTAGTCCAAATCCACCCTCCTTGATTCAGCGAATGTTGGGCTTACACTAGTAGGAGAAATGATAGATTTCCTACTCTCAATTGAATGATCACTCTCTCTCTTACAATGGCATAGATTTCCCTTGCTAATCCCCTGTTACAACACATGCACATGCATAAGACAATGAGCTTCCACTCAAGAGCTCCTTCTAGAGAGGTTGAGCTTGGCTTCTCAAGCTATAGCATAGTGCTCTTGCTTATGGCTCCCCCCTTTTTATGCTAGCTACACCCTCCTTTTATAGCAATTTTGAAGGCTAGGGTTACTCCTCTAACCATGGTTGGGTTAGATTTTCAGCAATTTATCTAATTTCTTTTGCTTGGAATTATCAAGAAGTTGGTGGGGAAAGAGAGAGGAGAGAAATGGAGGTGATAGGACTTTTCATAGTGGGTTAGTGTTAGTAGAGTTAGTATTAATTTACAAATGGAATTGGATATTTACAATGGGAGTATCCATGTAGGATACAAACAAGGAAGAAAAACTCTTAAGAGGTAAGAAAAGGTGGATTTCTTACAAGGTTGATGCTCCAAGTGTCTTGAGTAGGGCCAATTTTGACGCTTGTTGACGGTCCACTAGCTTTGACGGTACATTTTTTCTCCACTCTTGACCTTCCTTGAGAGACAAGGTAATTGAAGCTGAGTAATCAACCACCATGATGCTGTCTTTTAAGAGAAGAGGCTGAATTTTGTGGTTTTTTGATAGATATGGGTAATTTGGAGGAGGAAAAATGAGACTAGGTGGTCAATTTTGGAATGGAATTGTGTGTGGGAGGTATGAGTTCACCATGGTTTCTCTTATTCTTCAAGGTTGAGGAGAAGGTGAGTAGTGTGCAGAGAGGAGTAGTGAGAGAGATGGGGATGATGAGTGGAGAAGTGTGTGTGAAAGAGGAAAATGATAAAGTGGAAGAGAGAGTGTGGCTGCATAGCATGGGAAAACTGGGGTCCACTAAAAAAATCATAGCTCACAACTGGTAGCTCCAAAAATCATGAACAAATTTGGGGTGATTATTCAGAGCGTGGGCTACATTTTCTCTTTTGACCACCGCTCCAAATTCGGAGTGGAGATAGGTGCCAAAATTCTCACCAAAAAGCCTGTTTTTTATGCCTGCAAAAGTCTTTTAGTGGTCCCCTCCTTTGTTGAATTTGTACAATGCATCCAAGAGTGAGCCCCTCCTTTGTCATATTATAATACAAAGCATTCAAGTTTCCCTTGACCCATGCATGGAGGAGGATTATTGGTGAAATAAGAAATATATACATGGTGGGACTAGTGTATGGACTATTCATGGACTTTAGCTCAATGAGCACATGGTGTTAGAATAATGAGTAAAAATAATAATAAAAATATGGAGGAGTTATGGATATGGAAAGATATTGGAATCATATGATATGGTCCCTCCTTGAATTATTTTGGGTGAAAGAGGAAAATGTATGCAAGTAAATAATATAATAAAAGTAACCAATGAGTAGAAATCAATTTTTTGTTTACACGAGGGTGAGGGTGAAAATGTGGGAGTGATTTGTATAAAGGAAAAATATGAGGTTAGAGTATGTATATATTGGCAAAAAAAATAATAAAATAAAATAAAATAATTATGGTGTAAGAGGATGAAAGAAGGTGTACATAGGTTTAATAAAACACACACCTAAGTAGAAATATTTAAATAAAATACCAAAATAATTATAAAAAATCCCTATATTTAGGCCATAAAAGTCCCTTGACTCACGCACGCCTATGTACAGTGAAATGGTAGGGATAGCCACAGTGTTTGGGTGATTTTGGTAGGGTGAGGTAACTCACTGTGGCAATTACAAAGAGCCGAAAAAACGGCTATCAACGCGTTGTTGAGTCCAGTTGGGAAACGAGAATTTTACCCCCACCATAAAGTTAGGACAGTGTTAGGCAATATGAAAGTATGTTGCAGAGACTTAAAAGAAGATATCCCACCTGCTTGTGACATGTCAAAATTAGAGCTCTAGGATAAATTGTGGGAAGAACAGAAGGTAAAGATGAAGCGTGTGAAAGCGCAGGACCAAGCAACTCTACCCAAAAGATTGAAGATGGCACAAGATGCACAAGTAGCTTTCGGAGGTCGATCCGATGCCAGCGGCACCGACATAATCATGCGCACTGCTTTGATTGCAAAGTACGCTCATCTTGTCGGCATCCCTCACGAAGCCTTGGTAGAAGGTATGAGGATTGGAGCTGGCTCCTTCGGTGTGTGCACATTGTACACTATCAAAGGCATCTCATTTTTTCCAGACCACATTACAGATGTGGGAAAATGTTACAAGGGAGGGAGTGAGGCAAAATTTGACAGCTCTTTCAGAGAGATCAAGGCATGCAAACGCTTCACCCCTCCATTGTCAGGTGCATTGGGTTTACCACAGAGTCTCCTTGGATCACGATATTCCCATACTACAATGGGGGTACTGTGGGCGACATGATGTGCCGCTTACCTTTCGCTCACGGATTGTTCAGACGTCACATGCACAGGCTACAACACGGCTGGAGGTCATTGCCTGTAGCAAACAACCCTGTAAGCGAGATGGACACGGTGCGGATTAAAGCAGTGGTCGAGCAGATGCCACTAATTTGTCATGCATTAATCGACGGCGTTGCGGCTGCCCACCAAGCCAGTATAGTGCACAATGACCTACACCCATTCAACATAATGTTGGACTTTACACGCACCAATAAACCTCGTGTCGGTATCATTGATTGGGGTATGATGCTGAGAACACCTGCTAAGCACGTGGCAAACAATTATTTGTCTCCAACAGCACAGTCGGACGAAGCAATTTTGAATGCACAGAGAGAAGGGAACGCCGAGATGGCTAAGAGATCGTGGATTGCTCCCGAACTATACGATCCATGGTGCGCAGATGCATACTCAAAAGTCAGCGATATTTATGCATTGGGCTACCTGTTCGACATGCTGGCAGATTTTTGAAGTGCAGCCAGAAATTTTTATTTTCCAGACGATGTTTTTCACCACCTGGACGAAGATGTCATGAGAGCTATCCGAATTAAAGTAGATTGTTGGATGAAGTTAAAAGATCGGGACCAAAGAAGAAATGCTTCTGACGTGTTGATGTTTTTCAAAGAACATTTAAAGACAGACCCTAATCCTGTGCAACGTCCACTTGTTGAGCTTGCACCATCATTTTATCCGATTTAAACATTTTTATGATATACATGTCTTGTCAAGTGTACTCAAATTTTTATTGAAGTGTATTATCTGGTTTGAAGTGATTCACCTAATTGAGTCAATTATCTTTCCTTGTGTCATTTAACTAATTGAAGTGGTTCACCTAATTGAGTCAATTGTGGTTCAATTAGTCGCATTTGAAGTGGTGGTTTTTAGTGGATTCCGCGCAATGTCCCAATGAGTGAGAATATATATTTGCCAATGATATTGAATATTTGTCACTCTGTTGACTGCAGCTCTAACAGAAAATGACCGATCAAGAACAAGATATTGCCCCCCAATCAGAGCCTGATGATCAACAACAAGCGGCTGTTAATGCATTTCAGCGCATGAAGTCTCTGGCACATGGCATGTCGGCACAACAAGCAACGCGTACAGCTCGCCGACTCTGAAAGTGGGTAAATCCAAACCATGTGCAGTGAAAAGAGATCAATAAAGAAGTGACAAAGGGCATGATCAAGACAATATGGCCATGTGAGGATGCAGAGATCAAGAAAGGAAGGTGGAAGGTTTCAAAGTGCACGCATGATGGTATCAAAGATAACGCTGAGAGGATTTATTTGGAGGTTTATGTCCATCCCCTGCACAATGCAGATTCCTTGCACAAGTCTGAGTGTTGTGGTTCTCCTTGTAATTCAACCTCCACATCTATTATCAAATTCTCTTCTATTTAGTCTACAGTGCATTGAGATAAACCAACATTGAAATCTTCTTCATTTTTGTTTGGACAATCATACAACCAGGTTGGCATTTCCTCCTCGTAGCTAGCAATTTCGATGTGATTGAGTATATTTTAGTTGCAATACATATACACTAATTTCTCTGCTCTGTCTGCTAATAATTTGTTGTGAATAGTGTTGTGAACATACTTGTACATACTCTAGTTTCTCTCTGAACTTGAGTTTGTTGCACATTGTGCGAGTACTTTCATTGCAAGAGGACGTAAGGTAGAGTAATGCTCTCCACCATTCATCATCCACCACTTCCATGCAGGTTTCTCTTTTGCCATTACCTGTACAAAATCATTCGCAAAAGGACCTTCTTTTAATCTAAATGCACTCATTTCTTTGATGCAATCAATTTGGTCCTGAACGTTGGAGTAGAACGTGTTGACCACATGATAGAAATCGCCTACCACCTCTATATTGGACATCAGATCTAAATTCCAATACTCTAGATCTAGCATGTAAGCCACGCTATGGAGTGGACTATGAGAGCTCTTCCACCTTGCATGAAAATACTTAGCCAAAATTTTCCGCTGTTTGCCAGAGAATGGTAATCGCCACTCCTTATCTACTATAGACTCTTTCAGCTCTTCAGGATTTTCAAGACTCTGTTGGACTGACCACCATGTCATCCACACTTTGCCCAAGTCACTACAACATAACCCAAAGTTATCGACGCCCTATAAATCGACGCCTGTGCCTTTCCACGTCCATATCGACGTTCTTACACTCCGTCGATATGTGCATCGATAACTGTGTCCATATGCCTATGGATATTAGCATAGAAAGGTAAAGTTTTCCACGTATATATCGACGCAGTTATCGACGCTAAGAATTTGGGGAAAAAAAGCCGAATCCGCACGAAGGGGCCATTTTCGCCCTCAACGCACGCGTTCTCATATCTTGACCGGAACCTGCGTAGCAGGTATTATGGCACTCTTCCCCCCCCCCCCCCCCCCCCCCCCCCCCCCTCTCTCTCTCTCCCTCCACATCGTGTGTGCGTGTGTGTGTGTGTGTGTGTAGGAAAGAGATAGAGAAAGAGAGAGCGGTGTGTGTGTGTGTGTATATATATGTAGGAAAGAGAGAGAGAGAGAGAGAGAGAGAGAGAGAGAGAAAGAGATAAGTGTGCGTGTGTGTAGGAAATTAAAGAGAGATAGATAGAGAGAAAGAGAGAGAGAGAAAGAGACAAGTGTGTGTGCGTGTAGGAAATTAGAGAGAGAGAGATAGAGAGAGAAAAATGTGTGTAGGAAATTAAAACTAGAGAGAGAGAGAGAGAATTATGGTTTGCGTAAAAAATTAAAATTAAAGAAAGAAATGAAATGAAATGCTATATTAACTCTTCAAAAGGCCAAAGTGACCTATGAGACCAAAAAGTTACAATGTGGTAGACTGATACAAAGTCAGAATAACAAGATGACAAAATAAAATATTATGGAATCCTAAACTGTAATGGAATATTTTCTCCTGTTGTAAAAATGAACTCAATTAGGCTTGTCTTAAGCCTTGTGGCTGCTCATGATCTAAATCTCAAGCAAATGAATGTAAATACGGCGTTCCCTCACGGTGACTTAGAGGAGGAAATCTACATGCTTCAACCAAAGGGGTATGAAGTAAATTGTAAGGATAAAATGGTTTGCAGATTAAAGAAGAGCTTGTATGGTTTAAAGCAAGCATCAAGACAATGGTACTTGAAGTTTGATCGATGGATGTTGGATCATGGATTCACAAGATGCAACTCGGATCACTGTGTCTACACGAAGAATTTGGGAGATGGGAAATTCATCATCCTAATGTTGTATGTTGATGACATGTTGATTGCAAGTGCTAACATGCAGGACATCAAAGACCTAAAAGAGGAGCTGTCCAAATCTTTTTCAATGAAAGATTTAGGTGCTGCAAAGAGGATACTTGGTATGAAAATATAAAGGGACAGGACGAAGAAGACAATAAAGCTATCTCAAGAAGATTACATCAAGAAGGTACTAGAAAGGTTTGCAATGCAAAGTGCAAAACCAGTTTCTACACCTTTGGCTGGTCATTTTAAACTAACGAAGGATATGTGTCCAAAGACACGAGAGGAGATAGCCTATATGTCTAAAGTTCCATATGCTGCAGCGGTAGGTTCTCTAATGTATGCTATGGTCTGGACAAGGCCAGACATTGCACATGCAGTGGGAGTTTTGAGTAGGTTCATGGACAACCCAGGTAAAGAGCATTGGCAAGCTGTGAAGTGGATACTTAGGTATCTAAAAGGGACAACAACAAATGCTTGTATTTTGGAGGAATTGATATTTTTCTATAAGGGTTTGCTAATGTAGATATGGGAGGTGACAAAGATACTTGAAGGAGCACTACTGGCTATGTGTTCACGGTTGGAGGCACAGCAGTAAGCTGGGATTCAAAGCTGCAGAAAGTGGTTTCACTTTCTACCACAGAAGCAGAGTATGTAGCAATGACGGAGGCAAGCAAAGAAATTCTGTGGCTTCACAGATTCTTAGAAGAGCTTGGATTCAAACAAGACAATTGTATCTTGTACAGTGATAGCCAAAGCGCTATCCATCTTGCGAAGAACTCAGCCTTTCATTCAAGGACAAAGCACATTGAGGTGAGATATCACTTCATACGCACTCTTTTGGAAGAGGGACAACTAAAGCTAGGAAAGGTGCATACAAGTGAAAATCCTGCAGACATGTTTACAAAGGTGGTCAACAAGGAGAAGTTGAGCTTTTGCTCATCTTCAATTGGCATTCAAGGATAAGAAGTCAGAATGGAAAGCAGTCACAGGTTTGGTTTGGAGATCAGTCTCCAAGTGGGAGATTGTTAAGTATGGAGCCTGATTTACCTTCTAATTTTCTGTGGTAAAAGCGCACATTTGTAAGGCCCCCATTATGAGGAGAAGCCATCGTGCGTGAAGGAAAATCACTCATCGGAAACCAAAATTTTCACGGACAAGAATCAGGGCAACTTTAAAGGCCGGAATATTCTTTTTCGTCGGAATATTATGGCCGGACGGCGGCCGAAAAGTGGTCGGAAAATAATCGGTCGGTTGGCCGGTGGCCGGTAGTCAATGGCCGGTGGTCGAAAGTCAATGGCCAGTGGCCGGTGGCCGAATTTAAAAGCGGACTTGTCTTCTCAAGGGCGGCCACACATGGGCGGATTGGAGGGTCCGATTTGGACTTATTCGCACAAGGGCAGCTACACATGGTTGTCTCTCATAAGAGAGGGCAGCCCTTTTGGCCTATAAAAGGAGGCCATTTCTACACACATTTCATAGTGTGAAGTTGATGCAACAAGGTGAGTGTGAGGTGGTGAGAGTGAAGCAAGGCGGGAGCTCCATTAAGGGTATAATCCCTTTGTAAACTACTTCTTGTTTTGAAGTACTAAAGCCATTGAGTGACTGCTTTCCCGTGGACGTAGCCCACATTGGGTGAACCACGTATATCGTGTGTACTCTCTCTCTCTCTCTACTCTATAATCTCGTGTATATAAATATGTCTCTCTCCATTAAGTAATCTACTCAATTATCTATTTAGCTACGTCTTATTTCCTAACAATACACAAGGGATTGATCAAATACGATTACGTTTTTCTCCGAAAAAACACAAACGGACTTCGGAAATTGATTCTACGGTTACCGAAACCATCCATAGTCGATTAGGTAGTCTTTAGGCAATGTCAAGAGCGAATGCCAGAGATGTGGCATCGACTAAAGTCCGCTACATGCATTGCCATGTACACTTGGGAGTACACGTATGTGTCTACCTATATAGGATTTGACCAATAAAGACGAGATTTTGACCCGGTGGTCCTGATCTCCGTACACCTCTAGACCGAGGTGTACGGAGATTGGGCAAGACTAGAGAATGCAAGGTAGTTTACATTGTGAGGAGTATATATATTAAAAAAACATTCATAATCATTGTAGATGGAAACGTCATCAACTAGCATGGAGGAAAAGATTGCATGCTCGTGCACGCTCTGCAAGTATCAAATCCTGCACAAGCGTAGGCTATGTAATGAGCATGTGCACAAGTACAGAGAGTTTGCTAAAGAAACCGCACAGAATCTACGATACGACTCCTACGGAACGGGCATTGATTTTCGCGACATAGCACCTACTTTTGAGAGAGAGAGAGAGAGAGAGAGAGAGAGAGAGAGAGAGAGAGAGAGAGAGAGAGAGAGAGAGAGAGAGAGAGCGAGAGAAACGATTATGCGTGAAGGTCCGATCAATATAGAGCCAAGGATGGAAGTAGAAAAGGACTTACAGACAGAAGATGACGGCATGGAGGAGATGTTGGATGCCTTCTTCAAGACAAGCGAGGAGAACGCTAACGAAGCAGCACCAGAATTCATGCACCTATGTCCAGAAGACATGTTGAGGAAGTTGTCACATTGAGTGGCATAAAATGGTAACCATCTTTTTGCAACATTTGTCATCCTACTCAACGTCCTCTTCCTCATATGTGTATATATTTTTCTACGCTATTAAGTTATCTAGAGTACATTCCCCCTCTTCGTTTAACCTTTGTGGCGACACATACATTATACTCTTCCCAAAAATGTCACCTTAGTCATATATTTATATTACCACGCTTTTCTTTTTTTCTTTGTAAATAGAATAAGCATACAATAACCAACTATATACCCCCAAACTTTCTTACCTCTTTTGAATTAGTAGTAGAAAAATAATATATCCATCTTCCACCCCATATAGATAAATTCCCATGGAAATTAACTCTCCACTTCTCTTTACCAAAGATTATGGTCCCTCTCTACAAGTCTTCTATGCCCCCTACATAGGTGGCCCAAAATCTCTTAAGAATATACATATAGTTTCTCTCCTTTCAAAAAGACTCCAATTGTATATTCTTTTCACAAGCAAATAATATTGGGCCCTCCTCTATTTGTTTAAGCATCATAGCCTTTTGAAAAAGCATGATTCCCCTTGGATGCATACAAGCAAAGGGACCATACAAGAAGACTTGGAAGCAAAAGGTTCCCTAGCCTAGTGTGGACCTTCCAAACCGAATTCCTTGGTGCATGGGCGTGAAGAATAGTCCAAATTCATATAAAACATGTTGAGAAGGTCAATTTTGCCTTTTGAAGCATGTCATTCCGAGCTACAGGTAAAACGTTATGGTCAAAATAGTGTAAATCTGTGAAATTCGTAGCAAAAGGGAACTGTAAATCAAGTAAATCAAGAGGGTGAGATCTTATTTTTCCCCTACTCATCTTCTAGAAGAGCAATGAGTGTTCAAAGTCACTTGCATGTGATGGGACCAACCTAAAGATGCTTTCTAAATGCCAAGACAGACAAGTTGAGATACCCCGCAGGAGCCACCCGTAGGACCTCATGGTGGGGCCCACCTACATTATGCACCCCTATGGAGCCTTCACGGTCTAAAATGATATTTTTGGTGAATAAATAGTCCCTTTTATTTACAATATTCAATGAGTGGTCAAAGGACACTTAATTAGGTCTAATCACTTACTCTAATTAAGTGTAGCATAATCCCACTCCTACACAACTATAAATAGCCCTCCTTGGAGAGACTCAAGGACACACACCTATATTTTCAACTTCATGTTGTTTCTTGATCAATAGTAGAGAAAACCTCAACTCTCTCTCTTTCACATCCTCCCTCCTAACCCTCCTCTTTGGAGGAAGTGCAACTCTATTCTCCACTCTTTCCATTCTACAATCTCTTACTCCATCAACCCAATAAATCATTTGTAGCACCTCAATAAACTTGTAAATACATCATGATCTCTCTCATGGTTATGTTAATGATCATGAAATCGTCTTCAAAACTTTCAAGTGTCGCAATTCGTGATGGTTAGCAAGAGTCTGTCCTCCCCTTAAAAGGTGTGCGAGAAATCAAGTAAGTGTTCTATTTTCAATTTACCATTGGTTTGTTTCTCCACACTTATTCAATTGGTCTAAAGAAATTTCTCACTCCAACTCTCTTTTGCTTCATTACATATGCATGTGGCTACCTCTCATGGTGATTTTATTTGTGTCACGGCATTGCATAGATGGAGATGAGCTCTCTATGCAAAGTACGTTAGTTTGATGTAAGTGATTCTCTTGTGTGTTTGAGAGGCAAGTCTTGTGCGCATGATTTTTTGATGAGTGCTTGAGAGAGGAAGAGTTTGGATGTATTATGGGTATTCTTATGGGGAGAAGGTGAATGCTATTCCACAAATTGCATATTTCATTTTGATGCACGGCATTGGGTTGCATATTCGTTGATGGTGTTCAAGTGTCCAAAGTGTATATAGAGTAAGGGGGTTTTCAAAGTGTGTTGCTTGAGTGCGTGAGTGCAAGTGTTATTTTGATTGGTTTCCTTCTCCACTCCCAAAAGAAGGTGGTGCCCCAAGTAGTGTGCGTACCTCTTTACGAACATTTTGTGAGGGTAGGCCCATTGGTTTGGGTTTAGAGGCCCCATTTCAAAAAGCTCGCCCTCATAAAGTGGTGCCCCCACTGAGGAACATATTTCCAAGTTACCTTCAAATTTTTTAGTGATGAACAATGGAGTTCCTATCTATCCATTTCATTTTGCACAACACATTAGAGTAAATGTTCACATAGATAGAAAAGTCTTTTTCCAGCAACGCATTGTTTTTATGTTTGGTGCAGAAAGACTTAGAGAAATACTGGCATCACCCAATCCAATTATACTTCCAATCATCAATTATGAAACTTCTTTTGATGTTCACGTTTTCATTTTGTTTTAAAGGCAGGAACAAGGAGTGGTGAAGGGGTGCTCAAGGGCCATATGAAGGAACGAGGTCTTCAAACCAACAACGAGGAGTAGCACATGAATCACGATCAAAACAATGAACCTTTTAGGCCTATTGCTCGGCAATCCATTCATATAATCATTGCAACTAAGTTTAGGTTTCAATCTATCATAAGGAGGATATTTGGATCCACTCGCCTCAATGAAATCAATGCTTCAATTAATCCATTTATTCTACCTATGATAAAGTACGAATTAACAATGGATGTGTACATCTTCATTTTAATGTAATCAGATTTATAGTGTCAACAATCTTGTGCGGCCCGTAAGAGAAAAGTTTCTTTAAAAAAAAGAAATTTCAAAAAGTCTAAAAAAAATGTCAAGTTCTTTTCCCACGTTCTATGCAAGAAGTGGGGAAGATGCGCAAGAGTTTCTTGACAACTTGGAGATGGCACATCTCATATCCGGGAGAGATGAAGAGGAAGTAAAGCTACCAGCCTTCCCGTTGGTTCTAAAAGCAGAAGCTAAAGCATGGTATGAGACCTTGCAACCCCAAATCAAGTCCAATTGGGAGAGACTGCGAGAAAGCTTCCTCTCCAAGTTCGGGCAAGGTGATACTTCTGAAGGACTATGGAAATGTCTTATTGGACATAAGCAGGTATCACTTGAAGACTATCCCTCTTATGAAGCAATCTTATGAAGCAAACTTTGTCAATCTATGGGGTAGGTGGGAGGCTACATTAGGAAATAATGGTGGTGCACCTAACTTTCTAAAAAAAGAGAGATTCATGGTTGGCTTGTATCCACTTTTAAAGGCTAAAGTAGAGCTAAAATTCCCATCCACCTTCGAAGAAGCACGTGAGGTAGCCATCATCAACTTTAGAAAACTACACTTCCAAGCACATAGAGCAAGGGGTTTGAATGAAGTGAGTGAGAGGGAGTCTTCACAAACCATGGAAGCACCAATTAGGGCCCCTCTTGCACAATCTTCACAAATAGGAGATAAATCTCAACAAGAGGTTTTACAAAGGCTAACTCAACAGCTTGAGAACCTCACTCTGAATCTAGTACAAGGCCTACCTCAACAACGACAACCAAGAGAAGGGAATCGCAATCAACGAAGACAAGCTCAAGAGTTGCGATGTTGGAATTGCAATTTAATGGGCCATGGCATGTACAATTGTCCACATCCAAGGCGACTTCCGGGAGACATATATCCCCCCAGACCGCCTCCTCTCACTGTGCAGCAAGAACTAGCTCAAGGCCCACAAATCCTTCGTCGACCACCACCACCAGCAAATATACCTCCCATCCCACATGAGGAGGAAGAAAGAGGAGTCAACATCATCATGCTAGAAGAGGTAATAGATGAGCATACTCTAAACTTTGATGTTATGCCGGCAGAAAAACGCACAAGAGCACATGATAAGGATGAAGACATGAGAAGTGAAGGAACAAATTCAGCCAGAAGGGACAAGAAGAAGAAGTCAAAGATGGAAGAAGCTGAAAGTAGCAGGAAGAAAAGATCAAGGAGAAGGGAAATTGGTATCAACGACTTCCCATTGGGAAAGGAGCTAGAGCCCTACAACATCCTGGAGGATTTACAAACCCAAAAGCCAAACATTTCATGGCCTCAACATCTACACCTATCAGCCAAAGTAAGAAGTCAATGGCCAAAGTTGGTAAGTACAAGAATTCCAAAAAAGAAAGAAAATCTTTCCATTAAGGTTGTGGCCTCAAAGCTACAAAAAGATGTGGAACCCATTGTGGATGCTTACATAAGGGGTAAAAAGGTGTCTAATGTATATGTTGATGGTGGAGCTCAAATGTGTGTGATCACGGAAAAATCAATGAACAGGTTAGGGCTTGAAATTACAAAGTCCTCTAATTATCAAGCTAGGCTAGCCAACAACTCAAGTGTGAAGTGTTTGGGGATCATTGAAAATGTAAAAGTCTCTGTATGTAACATAGATGCACGAGTGGATATGTATGTCATGCTAGCTAAGGGGGAGGGCTATCCCATGATCCTAGGGAGGCCTTGGCTCATTGCTGTGAATGCAGATCAAAAATGGGGAAGTGGTCGTTTGATTCTTAAGAAGGGTCAACCGGTGGTGTATGATTGGCGAGAAGGAAAGTAACTAGATATCAACTATGAAACCACGGAAGATGAAGAGAGCGAGGAGGAGAGTCCTTACTCAAGTGATGAGGAAGCATCAACCAGTGCATAAACCAGTGAAGAGGAGTCTTCTTTGGAGGTAATGGGAATTGTATTCAACGCCAACACCCAAGATGTTTCTGTAGAAGAAAAGCCAACAGACAATCACACACGAGGGGATGAAAGATGCCACCACCTTGAAGAAGGGTTTGAGAAGATTCTTGCAAAAAGTCTTAATTGTGAGGAGAAGAGGTCCTACATCAATATGTTAAGGAGGTATCCCAATTTGTTTATCACTGACTACTCACAAATAAGAGGTGAAGATGTAATAGAGCATCGAATTGAATTGAAGCCAGGGACCAAACCCGTGGCTCAAAAGTTACGGCGACTAGGATCTGTGCAACAAAAGGCTCTCCTACAAGAAGTGAATCAACTCTTGAAGGTTCGCTTCATCTATCCAGTATCCAACTCCGAATGGGTATCACCTATTGTAGTCACTCCCAAGAAGAATGGTAAGTGGAGGGTCTGCGTGGATTACAAACCCCTCAACGCTGCGACAAAGAGGGACCATTTCCCTCTCCCTTTCCAAGATGAAATTTTGAATGAAGTAGCAGGTCACGAATGCTACACTGTGTGTGATGGGTATTCAGGATATTTTCAAATTAGAATAGCAGAAGAGGACCAACCAAAAACCACCTTCATCACACCTTGGGGATGTTTTGCATTCAGAGTAATGCCTTTTAGGCTCACCAATGCTCCTAGCACCTTCATGAGATTCACAATATTTGTATTTCAGGCATTCTTTGGAAAATCTATAAGAGTCTTTATGGATGATTTCTGTATTTATAATTGTAGATCACTTCACTGCCAAAAGGTTGAAGAGGGGCTTAAGAGGCTCCATCAATTTGGGGGACAACTCAACCTAGAGAAGTGTCATATCGGTGAATCTCAGGTGGTTTTGCTAGGCCATGTGGTTTCTTCACAAGGAGTTCAAGTGGATCCCTCTAAAGTAGAGGCCCTTTTGTCATTATCTCCACCAACAACAACTAAGGAGCTAATGACCCTCAACCACAAAGTGAGGTACATGTCTCGCTTCATCCATCTCCTAGCAGAAGCCATCGCCCCTTTGCATAGGTTGGCAAGCCAATCTACATTTGAATGGGGGAGGGAACATGCAAAATTTTTTGAGGAAGTGAAGGGCATTCTTAGCTCTCTCCCGATCCTAATGCCACCAGATCCAAAGGAGACCTACTATGTCACTCCAAGTGTAGGTTTCGAAGCAATTGGTGTTGTTTTGATGCAAAAAGATCCTGAAACATCATACATGAGGACGATCTATTTTGCAAGCAAGGTGATGACTCCGGCCGAGAAGGGATACACTGAAATGGAGAAAGTGGTCTTTGCAATCTTGTTTGCGGTAAGGAAGTTTCGATCGTATCTTCTCCCTGTGCCATTTGTTTTTCTCACCTTAGAGCACAATCTACCATATGTAGTACAACACATGAGCCTCTCATCTAGAATAGCAAAGTGGGTGCTTGAACTCCAAGAATTTGAATACACTTTCCTTGTAGAAGATAGCACAAGAGCAGGACTTGCAGACATTCTCACCTACAAAGTGAGAGAAAGGGAAGGATCACGACTACAAAGAGAGGAAGGCTCAAAACAGTTCAAAGTAAAGGAGATTGATAATGCCCATACTTTATGCTTTGACGGAGCTTATCAACGCCAACAAGACAAAGCAGTAGGGGGAATCATCATTTTGAACCCACAAAAGGAGGTAATGGTTAGAAAAGGTATCACTCTACCCAGTGTTCACTCTAACAATGAGGCTGAGTATGCTGCTCTAACCCTTGGGTTAGAAGAATGCAAAGAATTAGGCATACAAAGACTTATTATAAAAGGTGATTCTTTGCTAGTAGTCAGGCAAATCCAAGGGACTTGGAGGTGCAAGAATCGTACATTGTTTGAGTGGCTTAGTAGTGTAAGAGCTTTGATGAAGGTTTTTAAAGCAACACAGGTACAACACATTGTGAGAACTCATAACAAGGAAGCAGACTTACTCGCAAATGAAAAGCTTCAAATGGCGGTAGGAGGTGTGAAACTATATGAACCCAAATATCAAGGTCAAGAGGAGCTAAAAGACATTATCTTCTTTCTACAAGCAGGTGAGTGTCCCAAACACTTAGACAAGGTGCAAAGACATAGACTAGTTAAGAAGGCCACACCTTACCAGTTGATCGGGGATGATTTATATCACAAAGGGAAATATTTGGTCTTGAGGAGAGTACCAGGTGTGCAAGAGATAGAGAAAATTCTCTTTCATGTCATGATGATGTCTGTGGTGGTCACTTTTCTCACGATATTACAAGTAGGAAGATTTTATATGCAGGGTTTATTTGGCCGAGCTTACATCGTGATGTCCAATATTGGTGTAAGGCATGTAAGCCATGCCAAATTGCTAGGGATAGACGACTAACATATGAGCCTCGAGTCCCAATAATATCTTATGGCCCTTTTGAAAAGTGGGGTGTGGATGCAATAGGTCCCCTACCTCGTACTTCTACAGGGAAGGTTTTCATCATCATGGGTGTTGACTACATGACACGATGGGCGGAAGCAACAAGCACAACCCGAATCACAGCTCAAGAGGTATCAAAGTTTATTTTTGATCATATTTGTAGTAGGTTTGGAACACCCCTAGAAATCTTATAAGATCGAGGCCCGGGTTTTAGGGCTGACCTTCTGAATGATCTCTTGAGGAGGTTAAAAGTAAAACACCTGCATTCCACACCCTACTACCCTGAATGCAATGGATTGGTGGAAAAAGTGAATGGAATGATATGTAAGATCATTTCTAAGCAGGTTGTGGACCGGCCTAATGATTGGGATCGCCATTCGACGGCTGCTCTTTGGGCGTATAGGACATCTTTCAAGGTATCTACCCAATTCACCCCTTTTCATCTAGTTTATGGACAGGAGGCACTTCTCCCCATTGAGGTAGAGCTCTCTAGCTAGCGCGTTCTTGCAAGAGTGGAAAAAAAACCAAAAGAGGTTCTACATGAAAGGATCTTAGATCTCCAACGACTTGAGCTAGATAGAGAAGAGTCCATTGATCACTACGTCACCAAAGCGACAAGCCAAAGGGATAAAATCAACTAGAAGCTCAAGGGGAAAGGATTGAAGGAAGGTATGTTGGTTCTTCGCTATGATAACCGACTTGATACTCGACTTGAAAAAAAGTTTTTGCAAAGATGGGAGGGACCTTTCATGATAAAAACAAAGTTTGGGAATGGTAGTTACAGATTAGCAGATTTATCAAGAAAACTCCTCAAGACCATAGTCAATGGATGGAGATTAAATCCCTACTTTCAACGTATCAATCCGTTGATACGCAGTCATCTGCCTACATCGTCTAAGCTCCAAATTGACATGGCTCCCCTCGTCTTGACAAATGCTCCACCTATTTTTTAAGCTTTGATGTGCAAAGTAGAACCAGCCTTGGAATCTGAACATACCCAAGGCAACCCTCCCATGTCCGATTTATGGGATTGAGGTAATGAAAAGCAGGTCTAATGGAGTAAAAGAGTGCATGACACTCCTCCTATTGGAAAAAAAAAAGTGGAAAAGGAAAAATGACAAAAAAAAAGAGAAAAAAAGAAGAAAAAGAAGCAACACCGTCCTCGTAAAGATATGAATATCTCTAGGCTTGGGGGAGGGCTAATATAAGTGGCATAAAATGGTAACCATCTTTTTGCAACATTTGTCAGCCTACTCAACGTCCTCTTCCTCATA
Organism: Adiantum capillus-veneris; assembly: GCF_014529385.1. Classification (NCBI taxonomy): domain Eukaryota; kingdom Viridiplantae; phylum Streptophyta; class Polypodiopsida; order Polypodiales; family Pteridaceae; genus Adiantum; species Adiantum capillus-veneris. Next base: position 90,895,137 of record NC_140936.1, read on the forward strand.
TGTGTATATATTTTTCTACGCTATTAAGTTATCTAGAGTAAATTCCCCCTCTTCGTTTAACCTTTGTGGCGACACATACATTATACTCTTCCCAAAAATGTCACCTTAGTTATATATTTATATTACCAACCTTTTCATTTTTGCTTTGTAAATAGAATAAGCATACAATAACCAACTATATGCCCCCACACTTTCTTACCTCTTGTGAATTAGCAGTAGAAAAATAATATATCCATCTTCCACCCCATATAGATAAATTCCCATGGAAATCAACTCTCCACTTGTCTTTACCAAAGATTATGGTCCCTCTCTACAAGTCTTCTATGCCCCCTACATAGGTGGCCCAATATCTCTTAAGAATATACATATAGTTTCTCTCCTTTCAAAAAGACTCCAATTGTATATTCTTTTCACAAGCAAATAATATTGGGCCCTCCTCTATTTGTTTAAGCATCATAGCCTTTTGAAAAAGCATGATTCCCCTTGGATGCATACAAGCAAAGGGACCATACAAGAAGACTTGGAAGCAAAAGGTTCCCTAGCCTAGTGTGGACCTTCCAAACCAAATTCCTTGGTGCATGGGCGTGAAGAATAGTCCAAATTCATATCAAACATGTTGAGAAGGTCAATTTTGCCTTTTGAAGCATGTCATTCCGAGCTACAGGTAAAACGTTATGGTCAAAATAGTGTAAATCTGTCAAATTCGCAGCAAAAGGGAACTGTAAATCACGTAAATCAAGAGGGTGAGATCTTATTTTTCCCCTACTCATCTTCTAGACGAGCAATGAGTGTTCAAGGTCACTTGCATGTGATGGGACCAACCTAAAGATGCTTTCTAAATGCCAAGACAGACAAGTTGAGATACCCCGCAGGAGCCACCGGTAGGACCTCATGGTGGGGCCCACCTACATTATGCACCCCTATGGAGCCTTCACGGTCTAAAATGATATTTTTGGTGAATAAATAGTCCCTTTTATTTCCAATATTCAATGAGTGGTCAAAGGACACTTAATTAGGTCTAATCACTTACTCTAATTAAGTGTAGCATAATCCCACTCCTACACAACTATAAATAGCCCTCCTTGGAGAGACTCAAGGACACACACCTATATTTTCAACTTCATGTTGTTTCTTGATCAATAGTAGAGAAAACCTCAACTCTCTCTCTTTCACATCCTCCCTCCTAACCCTCCTCTTTGGAGGAAGTGCAACTCTATTCTCCACTCTTTCCATTCTACAATCTCTTACTCCATCAACCCAATAAATCATTTGTAGCACCTCAATAAACTTGTAAATACATCATGATCTCTCTCATGGTTATGTTAATGATCATGAAATCGTCTTCAAAACTTTCAAGTGTCGCAATTCGTGATGGTTAGCAAGAGTCTGTCCTCCCCTTAAAAGGTGTGCGAGAAATCAAGTAAGTGTTCTATTTTCAATTTACCATTGGTTTGTTTCTCCACACTTATTCAATTGGTCTAAAGAAATTTCTCACTCCAACTCTCTTTTGCTTCATTACATATGCATGTGGCTACCTCTCATGGTGATTTTATTTGTGTCACGGCATTGCATAGATGGAGATGAGCTCTCTATGCAAAGTACGTTAGTTTGATGTAAGTGATTCTCTTGTGTGTTTGAGAGGCAAGTCTTGTGCGCATGATTTTTTGATGAGTGCTTGAGAGAGGAAGAGTTTGGATGTATTATGGGTATTCTTATGGGGAGAAGGTGAATGCTATTCCACAAATTGCATATTTCATTTTGATGCACGGCATTGGGTTGCATATTCGTTGATGGTGTTCAAGTGTCCAAAGTGTATATAGAGTAAGGGGGTTTTCAAAGTGTGTTGCTTGAGTGCGTGAGTGCAAGTGTTATTTTGATTGGTTTCCTTCTCCACTCCCAAAAGAAGGTGGTGCCCCAAGTAGTGTGCGTACCTCTTTACGAACATTTTGTGAGGGTAGGCCCATTGGTTTGGGTTTAGAGGCCCCATTTCAAAAAGCTCGCCCTCATAAAGTGGTGCCCCCACTGAGGAACATATTTCCAAGTTACCTTCAAATTTTTTAGTGATGAACAATGGAGTTCCTATCTATCCATTTCATTTTGCACAACACATTAGAGTAAATGTTCACATAGATAGAAAAGTCTTTTTCCAGCAACGCATTGTTTTTATGTTTGGTGCAGAAAGACTTAGAGAAATACTAGCATCACCCAATCCAATTATACTTCCAATCATCAATTATGAAACTTCTTTTGATGTTCACGTTTTCATTTTGTTTTGAAGGCAGGAACAAGGAGTGGTGAAGGGGTGCTCAAGGGCCATATGAAGGAACGAGGTCTTCAAACCAACAACGAGGAGTAGCACATGAATCACGATCAAAACAATGAACCTTTTAGGCCTATTGCTCGGCAATCCATTCATATAATCATTGCAACTAAGTTTAGGTTTCAATCTATCATAAGGAGGATATTTGGATCCACTCGCCTCAATGAAATCAATGCTTCAATTAATCCACTTATTCTACCTATGATAAAGTACGAATTAACAATGGATGTGTACATCTTCATTTTAATGTAATCAGATTTATAGTGTCAACAATCTTGTGCGGCCCGTAAGAGAAAAGTTTCTTTAAAAAAAAGAAATTTCAAAAAGTCTTAAAAAAATGTCAAGTTCTTTTCCCACGTTCTATGCAAGAAGTGGGGAAGATGCGCAAGAGTTTCTTGACAACTTGGAGATGGCACATCTCATATCCGGGAGAGATGAAGAGGAAGTAAAGCTACCAGCCTTCCCGTTGGTTCTAAAAGCAGAAGCTAAAGCATGGTATGAGACCTTGCAACCCCAAATCAAGTCCAATTGGGAGAGACTGCGAGAAAGCTTCCTCTCCAAGTTCGGGCAAGGTGATACTTCTGAAGGACTATGGAAATGTCTTATTGGACATAAGCAGGTATCACTTGAAGACTATCCCTCTTATGAAGCAATCTTATGAAGCAACCTTTGTCAATCTATGGGGTAGGTGGGAGGCTACATTAGAAAATCATGGTGGTGCACCTAACTTTCTAAAAAAAGAGAGATTCATGGTTGGCTTGTATCCACTTTTAAAGGCTAAAGTAGAGCTAAAATTCCCATCCACCTTCGAAGAAGCACGTGAGGTAGCCATCATCAAGTTTAGAAAACTACACTTCCAAGCACATAGAGCAAGGGGTTTGAATGAAGTGAGTGAGAGGGAGTCTTCACAAACCATGGAAGCACCAATTAGGGCCCCTCTTGCACAATCTTCACAAATAGGAGATAAATCTCAACAAGAGGTTTTACAAAGGCTAACTCAACAGCTTGAGAACCTCACTCTGAATCTAGTACAAGGCCTACCTCAACAACGACAACCAAGAGAAGGGAATCGCAATCAACGAAGACAAGCTCAAGAGTTGCGATGTTGGAATTGCAATTAAATGGGCCATGGCATGTACAATTGTCCACATCCAAGGCGACTTCCGGGAGACATATATCCCCCCAGACCGCCTCCTCTCACTATGCACCAAGAACTAGCTCAAGGCCCACAAATCCTTCGTCGACCACCACCACCAGCAAATATACCTCCCATCCCACATGAGGAGGAAGAAAGAGGAGTCAACATCATCAAGCTAGAAGAGGTAATAGATGACAATACTCTAAACTTTGATGTTATGGCGGCAGAAAAACGCACAAGAGCACATGATAAGGATGAAGACATGAGAAGTGAAGGAACAAATTCAGCCAGAAGGGACAAGAAGAAGAAGTCAAAGATGGAAGAAGCTGAAAGTAGTAGGAAGAAAAGATCAAGGCGAAGGGAAATTGGTATCAACGACTTCCCATTGGGAAAGGAGCTAGAGCCCTACAACATCCTGGAGGATTTACAAACCCAAAAGCCAAACATTTCATGGCCTCAACTTCTACACCTATCAGCCAAAGTAAGAAGGCAATGGCCAAAGTTGGTAAGTACAAGAATTCCAAAAAAGAAAGAAAATCTTTCCATTAAGGTTGTGGCCTCAAAGCTGCAAAAAGATGTGGAACCCATTGTGGATGCTTACATAAGGGGTAAAAAGGTGTCTAATGTATATGTTGATGGTGGAGCTCAAATGTGTGTGATCACGGAAAAATCAATGAACAGGTTAGGGCTTGAAATTACAAAGTCCTCTAATTGTCAAGCTAGGCTAGCCAACAACTCAAGTGTGAAGTGTTTGGGGATCATTGAAAATGTAAAAGTCTCTGTATGTAACATAGATGCACGAGTGGATATGTATGTCATGCTAGCTAAGGGGGAGGGCTATCCCATGATCCTAGGGAGTCCTTGGCTCATTGTTGTGAATGCAGATCCAAAATGGGGAAGTGGTCGTTTGATTCTTAAGAAGGGTCAACCGGTGGTGTATGATTGGCGAGAAGGAAAGTAACTAGATATCAACTATGAAACCACGGAAGATGAAGAGAGCGAGGAGGAGAGTCCTTACTCAAGTGATGAGGAAGCATCAACCAGTGCATAAACCAGTGAAGAGGAGTCTTCTTTGAAGGTAATGGGAATTGTATTCAACGCCAACACCCGAGATGTTTCTGTAGAAGAAAAGCCAACAGACAATCACACACGAGGGGATGAAAGATGCCACCACCTTGAAGAAGGGTTTGAGAATATTCTTGCAAAAAGTCTTAATTGTGAGGAGAAGAGGTCCTACATCAATATGTTAAGGAGGTATCCCAATTTGTTTATCACTGACTAGTCACAAATAAGAGGTGTAGATGTAATAGAGCATCGAATTGAATTGAAACCAGGGACCAAACCCGTGGCTCAAAAGTTACGGCGACTAGGATCTGTGCAACAAAAGGCTCTCCTACAAGAAGTGAATCAACTCTTGAAGGCTGGCTTCATCTATCCAGTATCCAACTCCGAATGGGTATCACCTATTGTAGTCACTCTCAAGAAGAATGGTAAGTGGAGGGTCTGCGTGGATTACAAACCCCTCAACGCTGCGACAAAGAGGGACCATTTCCCTCTCCCTTTCCAAGATGAAATTTTGAATGAAGTAGCAGGTCACGAATGCTACACTGTGTGTGATGGGTATTCAGGATATTTTCAAATTAGAATAGCAGAAGAGGACCAACCAAAAACCACCTTCATCACACCTTGGGGATGTTTTGCATTCAGAGTAATGCCTTTTGGGCTCACCAATGCTCCTAACACCTTCATGAGATTCACAATATTTGTATTTTAGCCATTCTTTGGAAAATCTATAAGAGTCTTTATGGATGATTTCTGTATTTATAGTTGTAGATCACTTCACTGCCAAAAGGTTGAAGAGGGGCTTAAGAGGCTCCATCAATTTGGGGGACAACTCAACCCAGAGAAGTGTCATATAGGTGAATCTCAGGTGGTTTTGCTAGGCCATGTGGTTTCTTCACAAGGAATTCAAGTGGATCCCTCTAAAGTAGAGGCCCTTTTGTCATTATCTCCACCAACAACAACTAAGGAGCTAATGATCCTCAACCACAACGTGAGGTACATGTCTCGCTTCATCCATCTCCTAGCAGAAGCCATCCCCCTTTGCATAGGTTGGCAAGCCAATCTACATTTGAATGGGGGAGGGAACATGCAAAATGTTTTGAGGAAGTGAAGGGCATTCTTAGCTCTCTCCCGATCCTAATGCCACCAGATCCAAAGGAGACCTACTATGTCACTCCAAGTGTAGGTTTCGAAGCAATTGGTGTTGTTTTGATGCAAAAAGATCCTGAAACATCATACATGGGGACGATCTATTTTGCAAGCAAGGTGATGACTCCGGCCGAGAAGGGATACACTGAAATGGAGAAAGTGGTCTTTGCAATCGTGTTTGCGGTAAGGAAGTTTCGATCGTATCTTCTCCCCGTGCCATTTGTTTTTCTCACCTTAGAGCACAATCTACCATATGTAGTACAACACATGAGCCTCTCATCTAGAATAGCAAAGTGGGTGCTTGAACTCCAAGAATTTGAATACACTTTCCTTGTAGAAGATAGCACAAGAGCAGGACTTGCAGACATTCTCACCTACAAAGTGAGGGAAAGGGAAGGATCACGACTACAAAGAGAGGAAGGCTCAAAACAGTTCAAAGTAAAGGAGATTGATAATGCCCATACTTTATGCTTTGACGGAGCTTATCAACGCCAACAAGACAAAGCAGTAGGGGGAATCATCATTTTGAACCCACAAAAGGAGGTAATGGTTAGAAAAGGTATCACTCTACCCAGTGTTCACTCTAACAATGAGGCTGAGTATGCTGCTCTAACCCTTGGGTTAGAAGAATGCAAAGAATTAGGCATACAAAGACTTATTATAACAGGTGATTCTTTGCTAGTGGTCAGGCAAATCCAAGGGACTTGGAGGTGCAAGAATCGTACATTGTTGGAGTGGCTTAGTAGTGTAAGAGCTTTGATGAAGGTTTTTAAAGCAACACAGGTACAACACATTGCGAGAACTCATAACAAGGAAGCAGACTTACTCGCAAATGAAAAGCTTCAAATGGCGGTAGGAGGTGTGAAACTATATGAACCCAAATATCAAGGTCAAGAGGAGCTAAAAGACATTATCTTCTTTCTACAAGCAGGTGAGTGTCCCAAACACTTAGACAAGGTGCAAAGACATAGACTAGTTAAGAAGGCCACACCTTACCAGTTGATCGGGGATGATTTATATCACAAAAGGAAATATTTGGTCTTGAGGAGAGTACCAAGTGTGCAAGAGATAGAGAAAATTCTTCTTTCATGTCATGATGATGTCTGTGGTGGTCACTTTTCTCAAGATATTACAAGTAGGAAGATTTTACAAGCAGGGTTTATTTGGCCGAGCCTACATCGTGATGTCCAATATTGGTGTAAGGCATGTAAGCCATGCCAAATTGCTGGGGATAGACGACTAACATATGAGCCTCGAGTCCCAATAATATCTTATGGCCCTTTTGAAAAGTGGGGTGTAGATGCAATAGGTCCCCTACCTCGTACTTCTACAGGGAAGGTTTTCATCATCATGGGTGTTGACTACATGACACGATGGGCGGAAGCAACAAGCACAACCCGAATCACAGCTCAAGAGGTATCAAAGTTTATTTTTGATCATATTTGTAGTAGGTTTGGAACACCCCTAGAAATCTTATCAGATCGAGGCCCGGGTTTTAGGGATGACCTTCTGAATGATCTCTTGAGGAGGTTAAAAGTGAAACACCTGCATTCCACACCCTACTATCCTCAATCTAATGTATTGGTGGAAAAAGTGAATGGAATGATATGTAAGATCATTTCTAAGCAGCTGGTGGACCGGCCTAATGATTGGGATCGCCATTTGACGGCTGCTCTTTGGGCGTTTAGGACATCTTTCAAGGTATCTACCCAATTCACCCCTTTTCATCTAGTTTATGGACAGGAGGCACTTCTCCCCATTGAGGTAGAGCTCTCAAGCTAGCGCGTTCTTGCAAGAGTGGAAAAAAAACCAAAAGAGGTTCTACATGAAAGGATCTTAGATCTCCAACGACTTGAGCTAGATAGAGAAGAGTCCATTGATCACTACGTCACCAAAGCGATCAAGGGGTGTTTAACGGAGGAAGTGTGGACCTGCATATACAAGATTTCAGAGCTAGTGCGGTGGATCTCTTCCAAGGAGATACGAGAGGAATCTTTTGCAGTCGCAAGGGCTAACTCCATTGAGGCAGTTTGCATGATTGAGAAGTATCTACCCACGAGCTGCATTTTATCCAAATGCACTTGCTCGTCCATGTAGTAGATGAGGTTGCAGTGGTAGGTACAGTCCACAGCCATTGGATATTCTTTCTAGAGCGGTTAATGAAAAGGGTTTTGTTCACCAAAAAGCGCGTCCAGAGGGGAGCATGGCAGAAGGATGGCTGGTGCAAGAGTCTCTTGTATTGACGACCGAATTTCATCCGTTTCTGACCCAGAAATGCCTCGACAGTGGAGCGATGAGGAGGATGCAAGACTGGTGGGAGAGGAGCCGCAAGGGAAAGGGGTACCGAAGAAAATGAACAACGCCATGCGAGAAAAGATCATGAAGTTCTATATAATAAATTCAGCGCCGATGAAAAAATGGTTTGAAAGGTACGAAGAAGAGAATGAGAGACGCAATAGGGAGTGACAGGATTTCAGGCGAAGCCGAACGACGAGAGGTTTACCCTTGCCAGACTATCTCACTCCTCTACCCGAAATCCCTACAATGGCATGATTGGACAAGACAATGAGAGCATCTCAACAGATCGGAGAACCCATATCTCTAGAAGAGGAAGAGCTGGCTATTGGATGTGACTGGAAGTATCATACATACATGGCACTGTGGTCGCATGGAAAGCATTTCAGAACACAACAAATTGACAGCAGAAGAAACACGTTTGACAGTGGGGTAATGGTTAGTTTCATGCAAAAGAGCAGGGCCAGTGGAAGAGACACGAATGAGAGCACTAGCAACTAAGATTATTGTGGTCTGGTGTCAGATATCCTAAAAGTAAGCTTCAGGCGGTTTGAGATGTTTTTGTTGGATGTGAAGTGGTTCAAGGTGATTACTTCTGGTCGCTATGCAACGGTACGCAGAGATGGAAACAAACTTGTGCAAATAGATTCTACAAAGGTTTGGACAGATGCGAGCGACACATTTGCTCTCCCCGAACATTGCGAGCAAGTGGTATTTGTACCGGACCCTCGAGAGCAAAAATGGTGGTTTGTGGTTCAGGTTGCTCCAAGAAATAAACAAGTATTTGAAGGGCAAGATCTCCTAGAGGAAAGTCAGTCAGACGACGTCCATACTACTGTGACATTAGATGAGATGGACGAAGGTATGACAAAGGAAGCTGACAGATATACGAGGGATGACGCACACGAGCCAGAATTGACACTTGTAGATGAAGATGCAATGGATGAAGACAATCTGCCAGAACGAGTTGGGGCAGAGTTATGTTTGCAATTAGAGATAGATGATGATACAGTGCAAGATCTCATCGATGATGCCTCACTCGTCGAGGCCTAGGCCTGTAAGTGTTTGTGTGAAGACTTTGATTTAAAATTAATCTTAAAGTTAAATTAAACAACTGTGTTTTGACGTTTTATTTCACCTTCTTTGTGCAGGACTTTAGTATGGCAGACCAGTTTCCAGATCCCGCTTCTATGAGTGCAGATGCATTCAACAGCTTTGTTACACGGATGATGCCTGCTCAGATGGCAGAGGCTTCTCAGTACTGGGTAGCCAGAGGCACAGGTACTACGCCTCCGGACTTGACACCCGAGGGTTCGACGCCTAGGGGGGGACACCTATGGGGGGGGGGGGGGGGGGGGACACCTATGGGGGGGGGGGGACACCTATGGGTACGATGCCTGCTTCTCCCATCACAACCGCTTTGACACCTAGGGGTGGGGCAGAGGAGGGTACGTCCTCATCTCTGCAGCACAGGCGCACTCGCCAATCTCGGCGATCGTCAGGTGGAGGTGGTGGTTACTGTGGAGGAGGTTCCACAGATACTTTGACCCCTCCTCGCTCACGACCCCCTTCCTACCCAGACACACCTCTCGACACACCTCTTGGCACACCTAGGACACCTTGGGGGACACACGATCCTAGTGCCTCCAAGCTCTATACTGTACGGGCAGATGGTTCTGTTGACATGGATAGAGTCAGGACTAAGATGAGACAGTGGATTCGCCAGATCGCGGAGCTACAGTTTTCGACCAGCATTCTGACGTCGTAGGGTGAGCAAGAAAAGGACAAAGTCACTTACATAGTGGAGACCATCCTGAGAGAGTACCAGCCTGCTCCGGGTTCTTACGTTGTTCCGAGGAGATGGATCAAGGGTGTTGCAAGGGACACCGTGAAACATCGACGAGATGCAACTCAGAAGGATTTCAGGACCGGCTCGCCGAAGCCTTCGGGCATCCCACACGAGACGTGGCTGCAGATCAGGGAGGATGAGCAGACAGCAGCCACGCAGTTCAGACAGTAGCGTGAGGCCGCACAGATACAACAGATGACCAGGGGGACATCTCATCTTGGCAGCGGAGGCTTCAACACCTTTCGTTATGAGTTTGTGAGTCTCTAATCCAATCTTAACTATGGCGTTTTTTAAAACGCGATGAATCATGTATTCTTATTATTTTGATTTTTGTATAAAGCAAAATCTTGCGATGCACCGAGCCCCGACAATGTGAAGTAACATCAATACTAATTTTGTGAGTTGTTCTATGTGCAGGTTGTGACGCCTAGTCATCAGTGGACCGGATTTCATATATATGCTTTGTGAGACACAGACACGCTTCTGTGTCTCCTTTTGTATAGACATATATATATGGTTATGATTATTGTTCAGACAGTTATTGTTTTCCTTATGGTTATGGTTATTGTCATTGTCATTGTATAGACATGGTTATTTCTCCTATTCTTGTATAGACATAGTTATGGTTCAGGTTTTGTTTATGGTTATGTTTAACTTTCTGGTTATGCTTATGGTTATTGTTAATTTTGTTTCTGGTTACGATCAAAGTGGTCATGGTCAGTTATGGTTATGCTTTTAAGTTATAGTTATGGTTCGTTATGGTTATGCTTTTAAGTTATGGTTATGGTTCGTTATGGTCATTGGCCTTAAATCTCATGTGAGATCCTACATGGATAGCATGTAGGAGGCGTATACATGATTTTTTTTTTTTGAAAACTTTATGTAAAAACGAAGGGAACTCTACCAAAATTTCTACGGGAGCACGGTTGATTTTGGTGCTGCTCCCTTTCTTGGGCAGAGGGCAGGAAGTCTGGTTGTGGTGGCTGTGTCCATCTTTTCACTGGGCACAAGCTAGGCTACCTGCCCTCTGCCCAAGAATTTTTTTTTCTGTTATGGTCGTCGATATCCACGTCGGTATCTGCGTCTATATCAGCGTCTATATACGCGTCGCTATCTACATCGCCAATAAATCCTTTCCACGCGTATATCGACGCTCTTTGCGATAGTTTCATAGGGACGCGTATAGCGACGTTAAGAGTCGCTATATACGTAACACCTTTTTTTGTTGTAGTGAGTTTGGCACCCTTTGATCAAGATTGCGGATCATGAACATAACGGGAATCATTACATGGTATGCATCCATTACACTCCTCCACCAAGCAACCTTGTTTACATTGCCACGTAGACATGTAATTTTATCCTTCACTGTTTCTTTCTACTCAAGCTGCCATTCATCAAAGGACGTGCAACTGAATGTGTCAATCACAGCACATTTATTGCGGAGAAGTGATTCCAAGGTATAAAAGTGTGTGCAGAACCGAGTTTCAGCAGGAAGTTTCAGCATCACTAACATGCATATCCTATACAAATCAAGCACTCTCTGTCGTTTCAAGATAAATTTCACAACCTGACGTGCTGTATCAATTATTTTGGTAACCATGTGGTTTCTTTGCTAGTGTACCAATCTTTTAGCACCAAGTTCAAGCTGTGCGTATTACAACCATTGGCAAAAATGTACGGAAAGAACTTCTTTATTAATTTACTAGCATTTTTACAATTCTTTGCGTTGTCCATCACAACCTGAACGACATGTTCAGCACCAATTTCTTTAATTACATCACTCAAGACCTCAGAAATGTATTTGCCACTTTTAATTGCACCAGAACTATCAATCGCCTTTATAAACGTTTCTCCCCTTGGACAAACCAGCATTACATTGATCAACGGTCTTCTCTGAACATTTGACCAGCCACATCACTCACAATTGTACACCCTGAAAGTGAAATATTCCCAAGTATTATTTTGCCAACACGCTCTTTGACTTCGATGTAACATTTGTCCAAGAAAACATTTCTTATTGTGTGATAAGAAGGAGGTGAAAATCCTGGACCAAACTCACCGATTTTCTTCCAATGATTACTATCTACCATGACCAAAGCACTTCCTGTAAAGAATATTGCTTTGGCAAGTGTTGTTTGTGCTTCTTCTAGAGACTGCACTCGAAATCTTTGATGTAATGATTTTTGACGCATTTGACAAAGTCCACCTTCATTGTGACGTTTAAAAGGAATACTGCCTGGAATTTCCTCTCCTTGCGTAGGTTTCTCTCCAAGGTTAGTTGGCATCACTACAGGATCTGCGGAGTTAATATTTGGCTCTGGGAACTCTTGATTTGAAGGCACAGAGCTATATATTTGTTATTTCTTGCCACCCTTTTTGGTGAGCTCTTCTCTCAAACGCTTTGCAACTGTAGGTGCCTGAGAATGTTCACATTTTCTACAATTGTTTTTAGCGCTACCCAGGAAATGATCCCGAATACGTGGTGCACCACCAGATTTTGTTGTGAGACAAAATTTATATTGCCACTGCATATATCGACCACATATGTTGTGAGCATAATCCCACTCTTTGCCAGGAGCTTTTTTATTCTTTGGCTTCTTTGTACCACTTGTGCCCACATTTTGCTCCATTGCTTTTAAATTAAAACTGAAGAGAAAAGAACAAGATGTTACAAATTGAAAATAATTTTTCTATTTTCAATATATATTATAATTTAAAAACCATCCAATATGAAAGTAACCATGATGCACAATATGAGTTTTCAATACACCCTAGTCAATCCACATATCAATCACCTATATTGTGAGCAACCATACACATTGCAATGTAATCTATACATGGCGTAATAACAATAACAATACTATGAATCTCTCTATGCAATTATTATTATAATGATTATTTATATGTCCACTTTGATTTGCAAACAATAAGACACATTTAATTTCATTTGCTACAAAAACAAACGAAAGCAATAAAATATATAATTGGTCATTTCATGCACTAATAATCTATCGTAATAAATAATGCAAACGAATATATAAACCAATGCATGAACTAACGCAAATAAATCTTCAATATAATCACCCAATTGGGGACTACTTGAACCCAGTGAAGGATTGTAGCCCACCCATGCAACCAATTCAATATATAAAAGCTATTTTAACCCAATCAAGGATTATAGCTCTTATATTGTAAATCAACTCAAATATAAGACTTCAAGGATCTTTATATGTCCGGTACACTAGTACAGGACATCTGACCCTTGACTATCGACTAGACATTTACATATGCCCATCTTCCAAAACCAATTAGAGCCCTCATTTGGACCAATGGCTTCTTTGCAATGAGCATGATTCCTCAAGTTTTTAGTTGTTTTGGTTTCATACCTTTATGTCAGTAAACGAATTTAATTTTTTAGAAGTGGTTACTGAATTAAGAATCACGTCCGGTCCAAAATATGACCTGTGACTCTGTAACCTTAGGTCAAATCACAAGGAGATGACAACAATACCCGGCACTCGGATACACTCCCCAAGGATTTGCTTAGATAAAAAACCGGGGTTAGCACACTATTTACTATATATAATAAAGCCCACCAGGTTTTTTCATTTTCTCGGCGGGCCCACCGAGATAATACAGTTACTCGACGGGCCCGCCGGTATGACGCAGATGCCCGGCGGTGCCCGCAGGGAAATTGTGGAAGCCCGGTGGGCTGACCGGCTCTATAGTTTTTGCAGGTCATCATCAAAGTCACGTTAACAATTAACGTGATCACGTGATGTTTTTGTGTAAATACTATAGTTATTTACGTAATCACCTGATCGTGATTACGTTAATGAAATCCCTGATCAGGGTTCGGGGCTGGTTTCGAGACGCTCTTGGTGGGTTAGCTACCAGATGTGTAGAGGGCATTGTGTCTTCGGGCTGAGTGGTTAGGTCGCAGCAAACCCCTACGTAGCGCTATTTACCGATGTAGCTAGCAGCTTTTGGATTATATGAGGTATCTACTCCGACTGGTGGCACTCCCTACCTGCAGAGTTTTTCACCTACAGCTCCAGCTTCATCTTTTCCTTCACAGGGTCCAACGCCCCAGGTTCGAACGTCGTTGGGTGCCACACCCTTGGGTGCGACGCCATGGGTGTCCACCTCCATCACCTATCCCACCTTCTACCCCAGATTCACATCGGCGCTCTTCTGGCAGTTAGTGACAGGGCAGCTCGCGCGCTAGCGCCAGTCGATATCGACGAGGGAGCGGAGCTAGTTATTGTTTTGGAGGGGGGGGGGGGGGGGGGGGGGGGGGGTACTACAGATTATCCTCCATAGTCACCGCTCCTTGCTCCAACAGAAGATGAGGACCATGAAATGCCTGCATCAGATGCTCGCAGGTTATACTACCAGGTTCATAGAGGAGGTATGGTGGATCTCAGGACAGAAGATTCCGCACACACGTCAATCAATTAATCCACTTCACATATATTAATTGTTTTCTCAAATTTGATCAGCAGGATCCCTACAACCTCACATATATAGAGACAACCATGCACATGTATTTCCCCAACCCTGAGGGGCAACAATTCTCAAGGCAATGGTTTCAAGAGCATGTCAAAACATTTCTCAAGAACAAAAAATCTAGTGTGAGGAGAGATGTAAAGAAGAAAATGGAGTCTCCTGAGCACAGCTATCGGCCAGGAAATGTCCATGATGTGGAGTGAGACAGCTATGGAAGAGAAAGAGGACGAAAGGTCAATGGGTGCGAGGATGTATACACGCCAAGTTGAGGCCAGATCCCATCAGATTCCTATGCATTATGATTCGGGGGATAAAACGGCTTGTAAAGACAAATATGTAAGTAAAAATATTAGTTTTATTATAAAAAACCTAATGTTTTTCATTTAATTAATTGGTTTCTATTTTTTTATCAGTATAATATTATCATGAGTCGCCCAACCAGAGATGTGTAGAGATATAGAGAGAACCATATCGAGTATCAAACTTGGTGTTGGTTGTTTGAAAATGAAATGGTCTCTCGAGAGGAGTTCAAAAATGCGTGCAAAAGTCTACAACATGTAAGTTTAATCTTATTTAAATTATCAAATTGTTGATTTTATATCAAATATTAAATAACAAAGTGTTAATTGTTTCTTTTTCTGGTTTTGCAGAGTCAAGGAGTTCCACGCGAAATGCCGCCCTCTCCACCATGAGCAAATTGCACAAACGCGTTAGCGTTTTGGCCATGACCATCCTCTATTTTGTATACGCGGGCTTTTTTTGCCCTCTTTATGTAAATGCAATTACCTATCATTTTTTGGCTCAATGTATTGTCCAATTGTAGTTTGCTCAATTGATATTTTGTTGTAATTAAATTGCTTGTAATTAATAATAATTTTGATAAATATTTTAAATAAATAAAAAAATAGATGACCTTTTGGATGGTCCTGCAAAGGATCATCCAAACGGTCATTTGTTTTTTTATAATAAACCCGTTTGCGGTAATGCTCGCGATAACATCTTCACGGTAAAGATCGCGGATACGGTTGCAGTAATATTCACGATAATACTTGCAAAAATGTAGCCGCATCCATTACCGTGAACTTTACCGCTAGACCATTACCGCAATCTTTGCCGCACGGTTTTCCGCATTCGGGAAATTTCATATTACCGCGCATATGTTATACTGTTCTAAAACAATTATTAGTTTGATAAATCGGGAATATTGTAACTCCTATTTTCTCGGATAAAACTTGTAATTAATGAGCCAGGGCTACAAGCTTCCAGATTGTATCAGTCAGCCATTTCCCAGCTTTGGCAGAACTCTAGATTATTAGTTTTGACCACCCAAAAACCTTGGCTAAGGTATAAAAGCCAATTTTTGTAAGTTTTTGAATAAGAAATACACAGCGTGAGCTAACGATGCTCACTTCTCTCATTCTCGGGCTTCCTACTCCCTCTCCGGTTGTCGCATTGCGAATGCGTTTGTTGCATTGCAACCACAGCTAAGAGCTCTACGCATAGGCGTAAGCCATTCATTGTATTTCGCAGCTTTTGATGTCGCCAACCCGTGGTATAATTTCATCATAACTAGGTATTTACAGTTTCAAATCATAAACTAAGCATAGGTGGGGTATTGGGACATCATTGCTAAGCATTTAGATGCATTCTAGGTTGAAAACGACTAGGGAAAAAATCCATTGTTGTTAATAATCACGATTTTGGAACTTGACCTAAAGTGGGGTTTGAGGCCATAGGCATGTGTGCTTAGGTCTTATAAACTTGTCCTAGAAGTTCTGTTACGTTTGGATGTCATTTGATGTTGTAATGGATATAAATTGTTTGCCAATGAGCAATTGGCTTTTGGTGATTTTAGTCACTTGAGTGTAGCTTGAGTTAGATACGAGTTTTTGATTGTTTTCTTAGATATTGACAACCTCTTGTAGCCTCTATGCACTAGTCGAGTCATCTTCGTCTCATGGTTTGACAAATTAATCGTGGTTCTCGCTAATACTGCAATAAGATAGGATGGTGAGGTTGGACATGCGTCCCACATTTGGCGCCACTGCCGGGGATCGAAGAGACCTAAACTAAGGAAAAACACGAGTGTCTTGTGTAGTTGTCCTTTAAATCTCTCTAGGTTTGCCTAGAGTTCAAAACTTTCTTTTAGAAACCGCATAGCTTACGATTGTCATCTTTTGCTGTGTAGAGGTAGCTTGGAAGTAATCGTACTTGCTGAGTACCTTTAGGACTATAGGATTGTAGATTTAGATTAGTATTTGGAGAATGATTGGTAGACGAGACAAGTCTTAAGATCAAGACTTTGAAAAACATAAAAACCACAAGAAAAAGTGTGTTTGTGGACACTTTCCACAACCCCATTGCATGAGAATCTAGGAGCAGGGTAAGTAGGATCTGAGGTGGATTTCAGAACATTTCTCTCTCTGAAAGAATCAAGTGTGATTTGTTATTGGAAGTTGCAGAATTTCAGGTCTACGGCTAGAAATAGCTTGAAAAGACTTGAATCCACTCAATCCGACTGGGGAGTAAGCGTAAGAGTTGTCCGAACCAGTGGTGGGTAAGCTCAAAGACACTTCGAGGTAAAAAGTTCAAGAGTTGGCCAAAACTCAGATTATTTACTTTTTCTTGACATTTCAGGCCAAATTAAGTTTTGACTTGATTCATAGGCTTAAAATACATCATGTAAAGACTGTCTTTGAGAAAGTTGCAAAAAAGTGCTCATTTCAAGTCTAAAGTTAATAATCGCGATTATTAACTTTTTGCTCTAAATTGGCAAAGGTTCATACCATTGACTCATTGCATGTGTACAAACAACTTTGTAAAGGCCCAAAAGATTTGGATCACTAAACTTGCAAAAAACTGGGTAAAAACTAAAGTTTGTACTCACTTTTTGAATCTTGAGTATAAATCTAGGAAAAATTTGTCCAAACTTGTTGAAACTTGATTCATAGGCTTATGTTGATGTGATAAACATGTGTATATGCTCAGTTGACCAAAAATTTGTCAAAAGTAAATAATCGCAATTATTTACATCTGTCCTATTTTTAAACTTTTTTGACCAAGTATGCGTACCACTAGCTTCACCGTGTTGTAATAAGCCCACAAACCAAGTTTGGTCAGATTTGGACCACTGAAGTGAAATTTGTGACTAAAATTACAAAGTTAGTCTGCGGACAGATAATTGATGACCATTTGATCAAAAATTGTCCAGACTTGATGAAAATTGGCTAGTGACCTTAACTAAGTATATATGGACGATCTATGTGTACATTCATCAATTCTAGTTGATCATTTTGGACACTTGAAAAAGGTATTCAAAAAATGTAGACTTTATAGGATTTGCTTAAATCCTAAAAAGTATACATTCATGGGTAGACAAGGAGAATTTCTTTGGACATATAGTGTCTAAAAATGGCATAGCTACTGATATTGAAAAAAATCATATCATTGTTGAATTACCTAGACCAACAACAGTCAAGGGGGTTCAAGCCTTCATGGGGCATTGTGGATATTACAGACGGTTCATTTGCATATACACTATAATTGCAAAACCCATGTATAGCTTGATTACACACTTTGAATGGACCAAGGCATGTGAAGCATTAGGAAAAAGTTGGACTCACGTTTGGGCCCTGTAAGAAGTGCCACGTCGGCTTAGAGAGAGAAAATGAAAATGTTAACTTGTGCATTTTATGTGATACTTTTCTGCGCAACAAAAAGCCAAAATGACATTCTTTGGTAGGTAGCCGCCGTCTTTATCATACTTATCCTTCGTTCTCTTGTCAGGAATCCAACTAACCATATGACTAATGATTTGAAATGCCAACTTACAAGCGTTCCCTCCAGAAACATAAGCCACATGAACTCTATCAACTCTAAACTTGAGAATATGGCTTTCCCTCCCAAAACCTGAGATAATTCTCCGTCTTCTTCTCTATCAACTATAGGAATGGAGAACGCATCTTTTCCCGATGAAAACACTAATTTGAACTTACTATCCTCGGCCCCTTCATCTTTAACACTTACCCAAAGAAAGGACACACATCATCTTCATGTTGATGTATTGTAAGAGTACGCACCGTTGCAGAAACGTAGGAGGGATTCTTTCTTATCTCAACGGGAGAAAGAACTTAGACGGACAAACAAGGAACATCATTTGGATTTGTGGACCGATGGGTCTATTTATCCAAAGGATCCTATGACAAATGCACCACCTCCCTTTGCTAATATCACTAACCTCTTACATTTCACAGGCGATGGCAAGGATGGGCTATTGGGATACACTAAACATTTGGAAATGAGAGGATTGAATGCGGAAAGGCAAAGAAACTTCCTGGCAATGGAGAACATGCAGATGAAAAAACTTAATGAAGCATGCTCTCAAAAGATTTCATCAAATAAAGAGACAATCCAAGGCCTTGAGAAGAAGATCACAAGTTTGTGAGAGAAAGACACCGTTCTTGGTAGTCGGAAAAGAAAACGAGATATGTGCAACCTTGAGAACATGAAGGTTGGTAGTGGTGGCCTGAAAAAACAAATACGAGCTTTAAGGTAACTCGAAGTTTGTTTCTTCAATGTGCTTCATTAAGAAGTGGATACACTTACTTTCCTATACATGATCATAACGCATTGTTCTTTTTTGGCAGGTCTTTACTGCATCCAAACTCGAACGGTGCAGGCTTCAATGCCGGAGTGCATTACAGCCGTTTAGTTCCAAAAGAAGTAGTTGAAGAGATGATAACTCAGAAAAAAATTTGTAAGTTGAAAGGGAGGTTACTTACCTCCTTCATGAACGAGAATCAGCTGGAACCAATGGAAGTGCAAGCAATACTTGATGAGAGTGGCATCTCGCAGATGGGATACATGGCACTCTTCAAAGCAATAGCTAAAAAATCTCAAGATAAACTACAGAGAGGATCATTGCTGCCAAAGCCATCACATGTAAAGGCTGCTCGCCGGCACGTAAACGATGAGGTGTTTGAGAAATTGGGGTCACCATTCCATATTGAAGCAACGTTCTTAGGGAAGGGCAGCAGAGAGGTACAGTTTAACGAGCACAACAACCTCTTCATTGATCTTGAAGCATTGCAAAGATATGCAGTTCACTTCTTTGACATCAGTCGAGACGAGTGCGGTGGTGTTCTCAAGTTTGTTTTAAAGCTCGACGAGTGCGAGGTCCTAAAGAACAAGAAGTTGGAGAGAGTCACCATTACCCTCATGAACAGAGCTCTGGATCCATCAATAACGAAAGAGGATCCACGATACTTCAGCGTGCAATCAGAAAACAACATTCTATCTCTAGGATCATTTCAGGTATACTTCGGTCAATCTCTGATAACAAAAATATTGATTATTTGGTTGTTGATTTTGTGTTTTCATTTTTCACTACAGGTTGATAAGGAAAATTTTGAAATCCTCGATTGGGTTTTTAGTCAAACCCAAATTCCTTCTATCATCAGTGAACAAAGTAACGGAGCCGTTCTTTCAGTGGAAGGATTTGGCGACTACACAGTGGAATGGCACATGGCAGGTGACTTAAAGACTCTTAAGTGTATGTACAACATAACACACGGAGCAGCTATGGCAAATCCATGCTTATATTGCATGGCTGATGCACAATCACTTGAGAGTGTGCAATGGATTAGAGCTCCCAACAGACATCTTCAAGATAAAACTTTTAAACCAGTGCTTGATATTCCTCTGAGTAGAGTTCACGTCTGTACACTTCATGCACTCCGTTGAATAATTGAAAAGGTGGTTCATTTGTACATATGTTTTGCATGGACATTAAAGCCAGAGAGTGAGTCAAAAAGAGTGATCAAAGCATTAGAGGCAGTGCTCTCAGACATTGGTTTGCATGGAGGCAATGTCAAAATCAAAGAGGACCCTAAGATGTCTCAAAGATGGTACAAGGTACCAAGAAAAGCATCGATAGGCGGAGTGAAGTCAAGAAGGTTTCTTGGGTTTAGCCTCAAAGATTCAGATAGAGAAGAAAGGAGGATCCTGTTCAACAAATGGAAACAGTTACATAAAGTGGTTAAAGACAATGCTGGTGGTGGGGCAATCCGGAATCACAAAGCGAACGTGTGGAAAATCACTAGATAAAAGTTTCCACTACCTTATAGCAACATTCTTGGAGACCAAAGTAAGCTCAAATCATCATTTCAAGCAGCCTGGGCTGATTGGAAAAAGGCTTACCTTATAGGGTGGGGTGGGCAACATATCACACAATTACATGTTAGGTTGGCATTAATACGTATACAAAACAAAATTTTTAAATATTACTACAACTTACACCAATTTTGATTTTACTTCAATGCAAGCATTTTATTGTACTGACTTTGTTCAACCATGGTCCATATTATTTTGCCAAGACATACGGTTCACTATCAATATGGTCCACACAAGGCATTGAAAAAACCCACTACATGGCAAGAACAGGTTATTTTAAGCACACTCGGCATGGGGGAGAAAAAGAAAAGGCCAATAGCCTATTAGAGTTACACCAATGGACTTATAGACCACTAATTCATAGAGCAAGGCAGAAGGAACTTCTTAAGAGTTCAGAAATTACACGATCTTTACAACACATCCGCGAAGAGAAGAAACAGATGGCTTGGGGAGCATCAAATGCGGCCAAGCGCCATGCGAGGTGGCGCCGGTCACGAGTCAGGAGCGGGAGAAGATGGACCTGAGCCCGTTGTTTTTATCCTCTTCGATGCACCTCCTTCCTCCTCACTTTGTACCTCTTCGATGTGCAAGCTCTGTAGACGAGCTCTTTCCTCTGTTGATGGCAGCATCCCTATGGGCATCATGCGTCTTCTTTCCCTCAGAAATAGCCGCTTATTGTATGGATCTAATCCTTCTGGGTCTTCAACCCCTGCAGCCAGAGCCTGAGATGTGTAGGACATGAAATATGGGGCTCTAAGTGCCTGGCACCCATACCCAATGCCAAATACACGTAGAGCAAACTGTTTTTCAATCAGAATTACTCTTTCTATGTTTAGTGGGAGGGGGTGCCCACCACACAATCTTGTAATAGCTTTCATTGCAAACAGAGGGAACTTTGCATTGTCATCGGAATATTCCTTGTGGTATATTATGATCTACATAACAATTGCAATCAATTTATTAGTCGTAAGTGAGATGAGTACAATTGTCAAGTACTTGAATTTATTCTACAAACCTTTTTGTGGTTGAAACACCCGATGTAGTGAGACAACGCTGCATCCTTGCCTTGGACTCCAGTGACAAGCCCTTGGCTTGAGCCTCCGCTCTTCTAAGGAAACTATCGTCATACACTAGCACCTGGCAGCAAAAAAAACTATTCATGATATTTTATCACTCGGCCATCTCTAATACTATATGAATGCTCGACAAAAGTTACCATCTGATTCTCGTGCATTTCTAGCATCGACGTACCCCATAAGTGAATAGACTGACTATTCAGTACATGATCTTCTGGTGCCACACGTCTACCCATGTTTTCCAAGCCGAGTTGTTTTGTTGTCAATTCAAACTGCTCATCTGTTGGCAAATCGACCTCTCCGGACTTCGCCTCATTGAACGTATCTTTAATCAGTTGCGACCCTGAAGTGAACTGTGAGTCACTCACAACTGTGTCAGCAATAAGATATTGTTCCACTGCATCATCGTCCACAAACCCCATGTCTGCCTCACAAAAATTTTCAATTGCCGCTAGGCAGTAGTCCTCCCGTATATTGAGCTCATGCATGATATCTGTGAGTAGAATATAGTGGGTGTCGCCCACCATAGCAAAGCTGGGAGCACAATTGAGAGGCAAAGTCGCTTCCATACTTGGGCTTTCTTGACTGCACCCTATTGCTGCATCCGCAAGAGAAACAAGATTTAAGCCCGCATCAAAGGTTTCCTTTAATACCTCTTCCCACTCTTCTTCTGGATTGAATTGCACCTCCACATCCTCTACCTCTTCCTCCGGCACCAATGGACAACTACCGAAAGTTGTTGACTGCGAAGTCTCTGACTTGCCATCCGTCTGCAAGTATAAGTAACAGACAAACCCATGGTAGAATTCCAATAAGCGACATTTTTTTAAGTGCTTCATACACCTGTCTTGTACAAGTAGTGCATTGGAGGGACACTTTTCAAGACAGCGATTCAGTCTCCTTGAAGCACTCTTGTCAGGGTCAAGGTCAGCAGGGTGCACATATCTCATGCCATCAGCTGTCATGGAATTGTCACAAGTGACTGCCTCATACTGTTGCAAATGGTTTTGTAGGTACTCAAAGGAGCAATCTATAATCATCTATATATAAAACTCTGCATTGAACATTCCTGATAGTTCTGGTGCACGGTGATGAGCTCGGGCGTTATATAAGAATGTGAATAGTTTTTCTTCACATGTATCCTCGCTCACGTCTTTCTCAAGGACTATGATCCCCATGGTTGAAAGAAAAAGCAAGCCAAAACTATTTGGTGTCATAACAAAGCGAATGTAAGGCCTCGAGTACCCCTCAATGTCCTATTTTTCCTGGTTCGAACCCGTGCACTCATGTCATAAGAGGTTACATTAGTTGAGTCACAACCAAGCGAGTAGAGTACCCAAGAATTTCCAAAGGACCCTCTTCCCTTGGTTCTGTCCCGTGTGCTAAAGTCATAAGAGTTGACGTTAGTTGAGTCAGAACCAAGCGAGTAGGGCTCCCAAGAATTTCTGAAGAACTCTATTCGCTTGGTTATGTCCCGTGCGCTAATTTCATATCGACGGGTTATGTCCCGTGCGTTAATGTCATAAGTGGTGACGTTAGTTGAGTCAGTACCAAGCGAGTAGGGCCCCCAAGAATCTCCGAAGGGTTCTATTCGCTTGGTTCTGTCTTGTGGCATTCGGAACAGGTGGATAAGAACAGAGCATATTATGTTTTTTTTTACCATAAGCGCGAGTTAATAAATTACAAGAGCAAAAAATAATTTACAAGAGGGGTAGCTACACACGACTGCTGCATGACAGTGATAGATTTATAGTTCACATAAGGAGTAATTATTCCAACCATGAATGTGATACGGTCACCACATAAGGAGTAATTATTCCAACCATGCATGCGTTTTTACCCTAACGCAGTGGCTTTGGTGCGCACACAGTTAACAACACACAGGAAGGGGAGAGGCAGGAAGAAAGAACTTGTCTCTGCAATATCCAATGGCGCCGAGTTGGATGGTGATGTCGCAGGCCATTGACAGTAAGAACCAGTAGGGGGGCGATGGCGATGGCGACGCGGCAGCAAAGGACTCGACCCAGTGGAGGTCACTCAACGCAAGATCACGAGAGCTGGGCAAGGGGAAGAACGCAAAAAATGCAAAGGCGATGGCAAATGCAAGGGCGATCAGCGTCTGACTCTAGACGCAGGATCACGAGAGCTGGCCAAGGGGAAAGGCACAGAAAAGGCAAAGGCAATGGCGAATGCAAGGGCGATCGGCGTTTGACTTTAAACGCAGGATCACGAGAGCTGGCCAAGGGGAAGGGCACAGAAAAGGCAAAGGCACGAGAGATGGCCAGGCAGAAGGTGCGAGATGGAGATGGAGATGGCGACCGCAAGGGTGATTAGCGTCTGTCTGACCCTTAACGGTCACTCAAAAAGGCACGTGGGCTGCGCTCTCAAGGACAACAAGTATTAAATGGTCTCAGATTCCCATGCAGAACGATTTACCAACCGCAATCTCGCGCATAAGTGAAGTTGTCACCCTCCCCGAGGTAAGCATTCTAAGTTGAGGCATTACCCCCGCCAAACATCTCAAGTTTCAACTATTCTGCCTCTTTTCGCGTCCTCTACTGCGCATCATTCTAATTAACTCTACCCCCATCGACGCAACACGGTAAGCAAACTCCATCACCTCTTACTCTCGCGCATCCTCCTTCTCTTACTCTTGTTCTGCAGTGCTTCAGTGACGCGGAACTCTACACACAATGAAGAGGTATGCTACTTACTACCCTTCTGCGCACTTGTATTTTGTGTAGTTGGTCAGTACCAAGCGAATAAGGTAAAGTCACTTAGTCCGAAGAGCCCTATTCGCTTGGTACTGACCAAAAGAAAATTTTAGTGATGTCTGCTAGTACAGAGGTAGATACTAAGAAAATAAGGGGAAGGTAACCCCTGCTTGTTGCAGATTTAGGGTTTTCCTTGCCAAATACGCCTTTATATTTCGGTCCGGTGCGCTAAAATTTGCTGTAGTTGGTCAGTACCAAGCGAATACGGTAAGGTCACCTGGTCCGAAGTGCCCTATTCGCTTGGTACTGACCAAAAGAAAACTTTATGGATGTCTCCTAGTACAGAGGTCAATATTAAGCAAATAAGGGGAAGGTAACCCCTGCTTGTTGCGGATTTAGGGTTTTCCTTGCCAAATACGCCTTTTGATTTAGGTCCCGTGCCCTTTAATTTGTTGTAGTTGGTCAGTACCAAGCGAATACGGTAAGGTCACCTGGTCCGAAGTGCCCTATTCGCTTGGTACTGACCAAAAGAAAAGTTAAGTGATGTCTGCTAGTACAGAGGTCAATATTAAGAAAATAAGGGGAAGGTAACCCCTGCTTGTTGCGGATTTAGGGCTTTATTTTGCAAAATACACCTTTTCATTTAATAAGAAAGAAACAAAATTACAACTAAACACCGGGCTTGAGTTAGAAAACACTTCAGACTTTACAAAGAGTGGCCTATTAATTTCCGGGGGGTTTAGGGTTTAGGGTTCACAGCCAGCTTATCTCTTCGCAAAGCATGTTTGCAAAGTTAATGGCCTCCTCATATTTACTGGCTATCTCAAGCACTTCATCCTTCATTTCCTGAAGCCAATTAATGATTGCCTCCATAGAGCCATTCTCGGCGAGCAATCGCTGCATGTCTTCAGGCCTTCTTGCTTCGAGAGAGTTTTTAAGGATTGAGACCCTCTGCCTAATGATCAACATTTGCTGCAACTTCAGGCTAGCATCCTGCATAGAGCATTTAGCAAGTAAGCTCTTCAAACTACGAGCTTGGAAATTGGGAGCGAAAAGCAAAGAATTACCAGCAACTTACCTCGAGAACAGGCTCCCGTGTTAACAGCAGCCACTCCCGAGCTGTGTCGGACGAGAACACTAAAGGTAACATCGGGGGAGGGCCTACGGGGGACCTCATGAGGAGGGCCTGGATGCGGTGTTGCTGGCGCTACGGGAGTATACCTTGGAAAGGCATCACCATTGTCCTAAGCTTCTTTTAGTTGTTCTGCAAAACCCTGAGGGAGGTTCTGAAACAACTGCTTCTTAAATAGACTTTCAAACAAGCCTAAAAAGCAGAGCCTGGGCAGGAGGTTTTATGAGAGGGTGGTACTGCCATGAGGTTTCATGAGAGGTGGACGTGGGAGAGAGAATCAATGTTATCATCCCCCCGATATTAGGGGAGGTGATCGGAGGGAACGACATGACAGTTAGAACCGCATCGATTTAAGATCTCCTTCACATTGCTTATAAACCTGTTCGCTTGTACACTTTTTGAGGTCAACACTCAACGAATAAGGTGTTTTTTTGCAGGGGTTGCCAACCTGTTCGCCTGGTAGTGATCCCAGAGAATGTAAGTGATATCTGCTATTACTATTTCTGAAGTCACTATCGAGCGAATAAGGCAAGGTAAACTGTTTCCTATGCACCTATTCGCTCGGTAGTGACCTCAGAACATATAAGTCATGACTAACATTACTATTTTCTAAGGTCACTACCGAGCGACTAAGGCAAGGAAATTCTTTCCTATCCATCTTTTCGCTTAGTACTGACCTTTCCTTAAATCTGAAGTCCCTTGTGCTGACAAATGAATTGTCTTTTGGTGTTAATTTGTAGAGATGCCTCGTGTTAAGGCCTACGCTAGGAGGGCAACAGGTGAATCTTTGAATGCTCAAGCAAGAAGACGCCGATATGAGGTGCACAAAGGTGTACTGCAAGAGCTGCGCAGGATAGAACGACACGTTCAACCTGCTATTCCACGTCTCCCTTTCCAGCGAGTAGTGCGGGAGATTTGCGAGCAGTGGAGAGTCGGCATGCGATGGGCCAGCAGTGCACTCCTCTGCCTTCAAGAAATTTATGAGAACTACCTCGTGGAATTCTTCAGCGATGGATATATCCTGGCTGCCCATGCACACTGGGTCACTATCATGCCGTGGGATTTGGATACTCTTCGTAGGCTTCGTTTTCGCTACGATGGGCTGCTTCAGCCAGTACCAATCCGGGATAGTAGAACCATGGATATTCTCAACATCCCCCCTCTCCATCCTCGTGCACGGCAGACAGAGCCGTCTAGGGCTAAAACAAACAGCAGAAGGACCCGATCACGGGTCGAGAGAAACGACACAGATGGGCAGGCTGAGATAGCCGCAGAGGGCCAAGAGCAAGCCAGAGTGGACCTCGAGGCAGTCATGGAAGAAATAGAGACAGTTATCGAGGATCCATCTAGACACCAAAATGAGCAATTCATGGAGGATCCGCAGCCCACCGTGGATGATGAGGGACAAGAGCAGGTCAGGGTGGAGCCTGAGGCATCCATGGAGCAACCAATATTGAAGGAAAAGGATCCGGAGCATGAGGCAACCAGGGAGCGAGCTCAAGAAAGGGAAGCGCACGGCTCTGCGTCAGAAGGGCCATCCAACGTATCGGATGAGTCAATTATTTTAGAGAAAATCAACAAGGAGAATGAAGAGGAGTTGAGAATTTTGTTGAGCTCCGCACCTCTGCATGCACACATACAACTGCCTGCAAGGTCAGAGGAGGCCTGCATTACCAACCTCGATAGAGTAGACTTCATGTGCATGCACAATTTCATCGACTCGCTCGCAACAAATGAAGTCGTCAATGTTGCTTTGTGGTAATTCTCATTCTCTTTAATTCTTATGCTCATTAAATGGGTCTCTACCGAGACATGGGTCAATACCAAGCGAGACGGTGGGTAATGAAGTTGAATTTTGGAGCTACTCGCTCGGTATTTACCCATGTCTCTGTGGCCGGTGCCAAGTTTTTCTTTATAATGGTTCACTACTTTAAAGACATGGGTCAATACGAAGCGAATCAGTGGTGTATGGAATTCGATAGTTGCCCCCTTCGCTCGGTATTGACTTACTTGGTGTTCAAGTCTAATTTTTTCCTTTTTGTTCATGTTAGCCACGCTGTCTCCCTTCTGCCCCCTGAGGTTCAAGAGAAAGTATACGTAATAGATCCGCTGATATCACCTTATCTGCAGAACAACTCATATTCCTTTTTGAGTCTGATGAACTAGTTTAGCAGAGTCAACTTTGATCTAGTGCGCTTTTTGGTCACTGCGTACAATCAATTGTGAGTATTTTCTTGCCTTGTAAAAAACATCTTGCATTGCGAATCTCTCCTCATCTTTGATGGTGTCTTTGTACTGATCATTGGAGTCTGATGTTATTTGACATGGAAGCTAAGATTGTTTACTATGCAAACTCCGGGCAAAGCAGGGCGTTTCACGATCGTGTAAAAACGTAAGGTCCATTTGGGTACATTTGGAAAGCAGTGTAGTGTCTCTTTGGAATTTGTTGCTGACT
Source organism: Adiantum capillus-veneris (assembly GCF_014529385.1). Classification (NCBI taxonomy): domain Eukaryota; kingdom Viridiplantae; phylum Streptophyta; class Polypodiopsida; order Polypodiales; family Pteridaceae; genus Adiantum; species Adiantum capillus-veneris. Next base: position 90,923,007 of record NC_140936.1, read on the forward strand.
CAAGTGGTTATGTATGTAGTGCCGCGAAAAAACTTGTATGTTGTGTAGAGCATCTTTTGTTAGAATATGATCTAGGAAATGTAGTCAAGCATGAACGGGTAACCGTGCCCACGTAGACTGATGACTATAGCTGTGGCTGGCGAACCTGTTTAAATGTCGTGTTGCTCATAAGTCAAATTATGGATATACCTAACATAAGTAATCTGTTGTTTTATTGTTTGCTGCAATGTATGTATGAAGCAATAGATGTCTGTATCACGCTTCTACAGGAACTTCGATTACATAACTACACCAACAACAATGTGCGACATTTTTCTGTAATGGCCATCCAGCATATTATAATCTCGGTAAACAGACGCACAAGAGAGGAAGCGGCGAGAGCTGACGAGTTCGAAGAGGCTCGCATTAACGAAATGACCCAACGCCACAATCAGACTCAAGAAGAAGTTCGAAATATGCCAGAAGCAATAAACCAATATTATGCGGATGCCGTAGAAGTAGAGGAATGGGCTTCATGTCGACGGCAAGATCAAGAACAGCAGGAAGCTTCAGAGGTGCAAGAAGCATGGGAAGCCATGGAAGAGGCCCATGATTTCGAGCGACGCGAAAGGATGCCCGAGACCAGCGTCCCCAAAGGCAGAGGTAGCAACAACTGGAGCAGAGGGCAAGGGACGAGTGGCACAAACCAGGGGAGAGGACAAGGGACGAGTGGCACAAACCAGGGGAGAGGATAGTAGCTAGGAAAGGGAGCAAATTACTCTTGACAGATACAACACAATATGTAAAGTTTTGAAACATTGAAAATGTACATTTTTGAAACATTGTTTGAGCACCAAAAAATATCTTTGCATTAGTCATTTTGAAGAGTACATCATGGTTTGCATGGCATCAAAGCTCTTTGCGTGCACAAGGTATGTGACCTAGCTTCCAGTGGAAGCAATTAAGTGAAGTGTATTTGTTATGGACTCCTTGCACAATGTTGTTTTCTCCTTGCGCCTTGGAATCTGAAAAGAAGAAAAAGTTAGATTCAGTCATAGTGTATTAAAGACAATCAAAATTTATCGATTTAGTAAGCACCTTTCTATTGTTGAGACTGAATGCATACAATTCCGGCAAAAGTGGAAGTTCTTCATATGTAAGATCTATCCTGAGCTGTGCCACAGTTGTGCTTGACATTGTCTCCATCACAGTAAGTAGGCTGTCTCGAAAGTAGATCTCCATTGATAAAGGTTTGTTCTCGAGGCTGTGCTCTGTATCTTGGTCGAGTGGAATAAGCTCCCCACTAAGAAGATGATATCTAATATAGTAAAACGATACTAAGAAATTTTGAGAACTTATAATGAACTTGCAAATTATGGACTTCTTTTGCAAAATACAGATTTTGTTTTGTGATTTTTTCCTATCCCAGTTATCATCTAAAAAGTCCAAACAGCTCTCAGACTTGCAAATGAACATTGTTGCGGTAGTTCTTATTTGCTTATCGAAGAAAAAATCTGCAAACACTTCAAGAGGCATAAATAGTGCGAGCCGAACTATTGTTGTGGCAATTGAATACTTGAGGGACTTTTGTATATCCTGAAACAACTTATTTCTGAAGCTTTCACTAGTTTGCGAAGTAGGTAGGGACCAATCCTTGCTGTCAAAGGATGGAAGTGACAAAGGAGCTACACGACCCCAACCAATGGAAGTTCTCGGTTCCACATATGACATATCATAAAAGAAAATTCCATTATCTGCAAGTTCCTTGTGTTGTCTTCCTCGGTACATTTGCTCACCAATAAATGCATGGAAAGCATCAAAATTCCCAACTATACTCTCAACTGGTTGCCAATCTGTCCTATTCGATGGATAAATATCTGAAACATACCAAAGATGATATCCACCACTTAATATTCAAATATAATCATGCACTAAGCGAGATGCTGAAATAACTTACAATTGGGTCAATGCCTTGGAAAACTTGGAGGAGATGTTTGCAACCTTAAGTCTGCATGTTGGAAAGCATGTTGTATGAGGACCTCTTTCACTCGCTTGCTTTGTGCACACACTTTAAACTCTTCAACTTGACCCTTGAAAGCCTCCACGAAATCATTGCGTTGCCTCCTCTTCCTCCTCCTAGTTTGCAGTAGAACCCAACTTCCGATAGTTATACGAGATAGAATCCATGCTTGATCGTCTGTAGTATAACTGTTAAAAATGCTAACAAAGTCAATGGTAGTGCTAGGCCTTCGAGAAGTAGACATGGTTTGCGGTAGAATGAATACACAGAAAGGTTAGCGCAAATATAAAAAAGGGAAGAAGTTTTGAGAGGGAAGTAGAGCTACTCAAAGTCATATTTGGGCAGGAACAAAGTACTAGATAGAGTCTTCAATGAAAGTTCTGAAATTCCTCGGTACATAGTTAGTACGACTTACGGCATTTATGCCTTGAAAGCATGAAATTGTGTAATTTGATGAACCAAAATAAAATTTCCTCCCTTTTTTTTAAAAGAGCTTGACTCCAAAATGTCGATTTTCAACGTAACGTTAGCCTCTTCCTCATTGGTCGAGTGCCACTCTCTCTCTAGAACTGAAAGGCCCAAAAGTGAGTCCAACTTTCTCCTAATGAAGTCTTCATGAAGCTTAAGCAAGCTCTAACCTCAGCTCCAATATTGAAAGCACCAGGTTGGAATACGATATTCCACATACATGTAGATGCTTCAAATTTTGCCATAGGTTGTATACTAGCTCAACCAGGAGACGGGAAAATTGACTTTCTATTTCTTATGCTAGCCGACAATTGAACATGGTGGAAAAAAATTACACTACCACTGAACGAGAAGGGTTATGAATGATCTATGCTGTTAAAAAGTATAAACATTACCTATTAGCCAAGAAGTTGTGTTCTTTGTAGACCACCAAGATTTGTTATATTTGGTCAACAAGCCATGCAGCACAAGAAGAATAGAGAGATGGTTCATCATTCTTATGGAATTTGATTTTACTGTGGTTGTAAAAAAGGGCACTATACATCAAAGAGCAGATCATTTGTCAAGGGTTGGTTTAGGAGAATCATCTAAAGGGATAGACGATGATCTACCAGATGACTATTTGATACCTCGATGGTCGGAAAACATGGTATCATTAATGGAAACAGCTCAAGTGGATTCACAAATACCACTTCTTATTACAATTGGATTAATTGATCAATCGGCTATGTATCAATTACTACCTGGTAGTCTATACAAAAGAAATCAAGATGGAATATTGTTCTTATGCATTAATCGTGAGGAGAAAAACCAATACCTAAGTCAAGCACATATTATCATAGTAGGACTTCACTTTGCGGAGGACCAAACTATGCAAATAATCTTGAGACTTGGAGTATTTTGGTCGAATACGAGAAGTGATGTTAGATCTTTTGTAAAGGATTGTTCTCAATGTCAAAATAAGATACCTATACCTCATGTAACCTTGTTCCAAATGTTGGCTGTTCCTAAGTGGAGTAATTATTTGGTTACTTACTTATCAAGCCGAACATTTCCTGAGGATATGAGTAAACGCTGTCAAAGAGCAATTGAAACTGAAGCAAGAGACTATGCTCTTATTGGAAACTAATTGTATCGGAGAGGTAAAGATCAACATTTGCATCTTTGTGCAAATGAAGACAAGTATATTCCGATTATAGAACAAGCACATGCTGGATTCGCTGGAGGTCACTTTTCTAGTGATACCACCGCAAGAGCAATCTTGATGGCAGGCATATGGTGGACAGCACTTTTTGCAGATGCCAAAGAATATGTTCAAAGGTGTGATGCTTGTCAACGAGTAAAAATGTAAACACATGTAGATAACATGCCCTTGAGACCAACGATGAGGGCTTGAGCTTTTGCAAAGTGGGGTATAGATTTTGTTGGACCGATATAGCCACCTGCTTATAGAACGAAGATCATTATATCATTGTAGCTACAGACTATATGACCAAGTGGACCGAGGCTAAAGCAACTCAAAAGAATGATGACAGAACCCCTTCCACATTCTTATATGAGTATGTATTCACGAGATATGGACTGCCAATAGAAATTGTCAGTGAGTGATAGGGGAGCTTATTTCCTCAATGAGGTAGTCAAGTATTTGCTTAATGAGTTTATGCTTATCCATAACAAATAAGCTCCCTATCACCCACAAGCAAACGGACAAGCTAATCATACAAACAAAATTCTTAGCTCGGTATTGACTAAAGTGGTTATTTTAGGAAGGACATACTGGGAAATGAATCTCCATGCTGTTATGGACTTATCGAGTTTCATTCAAAACAGCTTTAAATGCTATACCCTTTAACCTTGTTTATGGTCTTGATGCCATACTGCCAATAGAATTTCTATTGCCGACATTAAGGGTAGCTAAGGATCTTGAGTGGACTGCACATGAATTGTCAGAAAGACTTGAAGATTTAGAAAATCTAGATGAGCAAAGGCTAACTACTGTAGCTCACCAAAGCGGAAACAAAAACAGTTTTTTGATTCCCATCTAATAGCAAAAATCTTCAGAAAAGGGGACTTAGTTTTAGTCTATTCCCTTAAGCAACACATTTCCAAGTTTAAGAAAAAGGGAAACAGACCGTTTATCATTAAAGATGTATCCCCAAGTTGAGCAGTAAAGTTGTCCACCCTAGATGATGAACCAATGGTTAATTGGATTAGTGGATTCCGTTTAAAGAAATATAATTTTCCGCTAACCAATAAATTGCTAGAAAGAATGCATGTAGCCAAGAAAAGGAGGATTAAACGATAGTAGGTTATTGATGAAGCCCAAGAGGAAGCTCATCTTCAGGTACGCAAATGGAAAGCTTCTCTCAACAGATACTGATTCCCATCAACACTCTGAAAATAGATGATCGACAATGGGAATCACCTAGAGATGCAGTTTCAACAATTGATGACTTGTTAGGCGGAATGGACCTGCGCATCATAGCACCAATGCTTTGGTCGACACATGAGCTAGAGTAAATACAGTCAATTATTCCACGTACAAGAATGCAACAAGTCACTCTTTGACAGTAGGAATAGCGACAATCAAATGATGCAACAAGAACCCAACCCCAACATTGGGAGTAGTCAACTTGAACGTGTGTTGGCGGATACGCCGCGACGGACGTCAACACTGCTAGAACTCACCTAACAAGATTTGTCAACTAAGGACAAAGCTCGACCCGCATGCGTGTGGAAGCAAGCATAGGGTGTCACTCTACACTCGACCGACTCTCGACTAATTCCTACAGAGGTCTCTACCCAATGTCTAAGCTACAGCCTTCAGGAGTGCATAAGAGGAGATTTCCTACAACGCTTTCTAGAGCCAAATACCCATCAAACAGTTTTGAAACGCCACAAAACTTGAAGGAGACCCTACTAACACCAATAGGTCACTCTTTAAGGTCTATGAACCAAAATCCCAACCCAAAACACCTAGTGAAAAATCACGTAGGATGTATGGCCAAAATTTGTAGGTCGTCATTTCCGAAAACTAAAGTGTCTAATGTGTATCTCTACTCAATGCGAACGAGTGGATATCCTGAAATGCAAAAATGGATAATGTATGCTCACGGAATCACTAGATGAAGCTTGTAGGTCGAGCTTGCAAAACCGGAACGTATGCGCGTAATGTAGGTATTGGCACGTAGCTCTCTCGAGGGCAACACGCTGCACTTCTCCGTACTTGATTCCGACCAGCGGTGTGCGCGTAGCGTCAAGATGAAGCTCTCACTCTCTCTCGTACACAGTACGCTCACTCACAAACTTCACTTTTTTAAAATGACAAAGGTCTTTCATTAAGGTCAAAAAGTGGTATAAATATCTTACAATCTCAAACCCTAATGTTCCAATTTAACCATCTACTCAATCTAAATGTCAAAATTGGGATACAATCTGGAAACTTCTGTAAGCCCCAATATTTACAAAGGTGAAATGTCGGGTTTTCTCAATAAATGAATAATTACAAAAAATAATAATCTGTCGAGCAGTCATTTTCCGTAGGGTGTGTCCAGCTTCTAACACTCCCCCCCTCCTTGTTCATGTCATCCCCGACATGGCTGTTGAGCTGCTTCTTTAGCGTAGGCCTTCTCTCATCTTGAGAAGTGACTCATATCTTGCATGTTGAGCTAGTAGCGTCGGGCCAAATATATATGTGCTGATTGTGAAGAAGCTCGTGTAGAAGGCTTCTTCAAAGGCCTGGAGATGATAAGACGACAAAAACATGATCCTCTGATACAATGCATGTATCACCTCCTGCGAAGGCTGACCAGACAGATTGTATGCACGTCTGTATGTATCTTGAAAGAAGAAGATACTGTCTATCGCCTGGCCTTGTTTTAATGTCTCAAAGACTGCCAAAAGGGTTTTATAAATCTTTCTCATCATGATGCAAGATAGGTGAGGCGAGCCGTGAAACATTTGATGGCGCCCGTTAGGGTTTTCACCATGTATTTCTCGCTTATTCTCTCGCCTGCCTTCGAGCCTGGTAGCTTCGGGTAATTTAGCCAAGTAGGTTGGCTTCTCTGTAGCAAGTCGTGGGCTTTCCACGTCCTCATCCTTGGTAGGGGGCAGAAACTGAGGTTGTCTCTGATCACTTTAGGTGCCTCTATCAGATGGATTAGATACTGTGGATACTTTGTCAGCCATGCCTTTCTCCACCTGGGCTGAGAGTCTACTATCAACTTGACCCCTTCAGGTTTGGAGATGTCTGCTTTGTACATTGGCACTATTGGCTCCTCTCTGATCCGCTTGTTGATTGTGGCAGCTTCATATTTCAGTAGAGAATATGGGAGAGAGGGTTGTAGCCATTCACGCCAAAGGTTGCTGGCATCTATCTTTTGAATAGTCATTGATTTAAAGACCCTATGCTCCCATTCCAAGGCTTCTTTGGTGGTGTCTTTGACTGCCACTTCTATGGCCTTTTGCAGCTTCTCTTCTTCTTCTTGTGTCAGATCTTGTGGCTCTTGAGAGGGTCCTACAAGGATTTCCTCTTGCATGGTGGTGTCCACCGGATCTACCACATTCTCTATGTCTATTCCCTTCATGGCTGTTGGCCCTATGCCAAACTGCTGCTCTTTTGTTTGCTGCTGGCCTCTTAGCTCTTCTATCTGCTTTTGAAATGTTTTCTTCTCCTCTTTCGCTTGCTCTCCCATGTTCACAAGGAGGTCATTTACATCGGCATTTATCTTTTCCGCCTCCTCGAGCTTTCTCTTGATGGATTCTAGCTCACTTTGCATGGCTTTGTGCTCTTCTTCCAGTCGGTTCTGCATTACCACTGACCCCTCTGCCAGCATCAGTCTTTGCCGCTTCTCCAATGTTAACTCCTTTTGAAGCTCTTTCATTTGTTCTTCATATAAATCAGTCTCTAAAGTAGTGTGAGTCAAGCTAGTAGCTCTGACTCTGGCAGGAGATGCCCGCAGTATTTGGATGGTTTGATCTTTCACTTTAATTTGGTCTTTTAGCCTGATGACCTCAGCCCTGCCTTGCTTCATGTTCTATCTCTGCCTTTTCTTTGGCATTTCTCAGTGTTTCCACTTCTTTGGATTCTTCAGCAAGTTGCAAGGTTAGGTTGTCCCTTTCCGTCTCTTCATCTGTCAATGATTTGCTGATTTTCCTGTATTATTCTTCAGTTCTTTGAAGTCTTTGATTCGTTGCCTGATTCTCTCGTTCCATCTCCTGGCATCTTTGTAATGCCATGGCCAAACTGTATTGCAACTCTACTTCTTTCTCTATATGCTCTTGGCTTTGTCTTTGTAGTGTGTCAACTTTAGTCTTGATTTGAACTTTAGTGGTTTTGAGATTAGCAATCTCACTTTCCGTGGCCATTGATTTTTCCCTGAGCCCCGTTAGCTTATGCATCACCACATCCCACTCATTGGTAGGTGGATGTAGGTCCACTGTATTAGTGGCCATCTCTTTCAGTTCTACTAACCGAAGGCTCTGCGTCTGTTCTTTGGGCCTTGTGCTTGCCAAATCAAATGCCACAGTGGCTGCCTCTTCTCTAGAGTAACCCGCATCTAGTAGATCAAGAAATGTGTTAAACCTTCTTACCTCTGGCTCTGGTTGCTCATCTTTGGGCTTAACTTCTTCTTTCTGCTCTCCCCCTTGGCTCTTTTCTTGCTTAGAATATTCATGTTTATCAGATGTGTTTGTGGAGGGCTACAAGGAGGTGGGCTGGACTCAAGGCATGACGGTGGAGTTGGTGGCCTTTTCTTGAAATCCCTATCCGCTTTTGTCTTTCTCTCTCTCTCTCTTGGCCTTCCTGCTCTTCTAGTAGTTTCCGTCGTACTTCATCCACTTCTTCTTCTCTAAAAGGAACATTTGAAATATTTTCAGTGGTAGTATCCAAAATCTCAAAGTTCTTGATGTAGTCTTCAAACCTATCTCTGTGCACCCTTCGGGATGATCCTGACATGGCTTCTAGTGAGGGCTTCCATAGCTCGCTCAAATCTCCTTTCAGTGCTCTCTTGGCTCTCAAGCTTTCCAACCATCAATCTTTCAAGACGTGCTGCTTTCTACGATTTGGTCTCTTTGATCGGCACTTGTACACTTTCCTTCTTTTCTTTCTTCGGCTCTGGCGGCTCTTCTAGTACGGTCTCTAGTCACCGCTTCAATCTTGTGGCAACTCTTGGTGCCTTGGGTGGTTCTTCTTCTTTATCTTCTTTCATCCTTAGCCAGACATTCTGTGATGGAGGGTCGGGCCAGTTTCCTTTGGCGTGCAATGCCCCATAAACTACTTTTGTTATCAGTTCACCTGGCACAATGTAGGTGGGATTCTTGTTGCCCATCTTTACCAGGTTTTCATGGATATGAGCAACACAATTCATCATCTTTGGCTTGCTCTTCTGCATTGCCTAGGTGAAAGTGTTAGCAATGGCTCCATGCGGCATTTTGTACTTCTGTGGCCGATTTGTACCCATATGGAAGTACTAGTTGTAGAGTTGGCTCATGACCGCCACTTTTGGGTTTGCAATGTCTTCAAAGGTGTAGTTGCTCTTCTTTTCAGAGTACACCTTGACTTCATCTTTTCTCTTGGTCACACTATCCCCCTTGTTGGAGAGGTCTAGTGCGGCTGCCACCACTCTCTCTATGATTACAATCGTAGTGTCTGGCTTGCCTTGCAGATCAGTGACTTTGGCCACTCCATCTTCTTTGATTATAGTTACGAATTCCCACACTCTTTTAATGTCAATTCCTGCTGGCACAGCTTCAAAATAGTTATGGAGATCTATCTTCTCTAGGTACTCTCCCGTCTTACTTCGGACAAATTCATTGAGCTCCCGTGATACCATTGGTAGCTCTATTGCATTTCCTTCAGGATCTTTGAACATGCCTTGGTAGATCTTCAAATCATTGGACTCTAGCAAATCCTCTTGAATCCACGTGCTGGTTGGCTTTAGGGTTCCTTCTGGGATGACAAACGGCTCTACTTCTTCCAAGTAGTCTTGTATTGTCATCCTCTTCTTCTTTGCCGGTGATTTTGTAGCTTCCATAAATCCTGTTGCACTCAATAGTCCAAAGTTAGCGTTTTTTCTATATTAGCTAAGAAACTAAGTTCTAACTATCCAAATGACTTGAAAATTGAAAATAAAACTTAAAAGGAACTTGGAAAATTGTCCATGTGCTCACACTATCATTCTGGCCAAAATTTATCATTTAGACATCCTACACGTAGGATGTCTATTTCATCAGGTTTTGGTGAAACTTGGCATGCTGGTGGTCCTTGACCTGTAGAACATGGCTATGTGATTGGAATTGGGTTTGGTCATCAAAAAGTGCACTTTTGGGCAGATTCAGGCTTTAGGATCACAAATTGGTAAAGATGACCTCAACAGGCTGAAAATAATATTTAAATGGGTTGAAATTGGATATATGAGCTCCTTCCACCATGGTAATGGCTCCTATGATGTCATTTCTTGCACAGAAAGTTAAAATCATGCTGGAGACATCCTACGCGTAGGATGTCTATTTCATCAAAATGGCTTGACATTGGATTTGTGGGTAGCCCTTGGCATGTGGAACATGGCCTTGCTCTTGGATTTTGATTTGGACAAGAATTGGTGTTGGTAAGACCCTATGTAGTGTTTTCAAGCTCAAAAAGTGCATCTTAGAGGTGTTGGCGTCCAAAAGTGATGGGAATGTCTTGAAACTTGATATATGAGCTCATGAAGGGGTAATAAAGAGATCTGGAGTTGAAAAATACCTTATGGGGGCCAAAAATGTCATTTAGATATCCTACGCGTAGGATGTCTATTTCATCATTTTTTACATGTGACCACACAAATAGGTTGGCAATGTGCTCATGAATGTGTTGTGCAAGTTTCATGTGATTTGGACAAGTTTTTGTAGGTCTATGGCCCATTATTGCCTTTATGCCCTGACTTTGCGTTTTTTGGTGCACATGAGGTCAATTTTTGTCCAAATGTGATGAAAGTTGGTGGCTAGCTTGTATAGGCTATTCAAAAACTTTGTGTGATGAGAGGTGTTGGGGTTGGTGCCCAAAAATGGCCTTGAGACATCCTACGCGTAGGATGTCTCCTAATGAAATTTTCATGGTGACTGCTACTGGTGCCTGCCCTTAGTCCCCCTAAGTCCCTTTTAAGCCTTATTTCAACAAAAAAGTCAAATAGATAGAAAGAAACTCCCTGTGTGGATTTCAGAGCCTCTGAGCCGTTTTCTGACTCTTGGAGTGCTTTTCGGCGATGAAATTTCTCGATGTTGGTCTCCATAGCTTCCCGATTCCATGGGGATCCTCACCATATGGTTTTTGTCGACTTTGGCTTCATCGGAGCTCCGTTTGGCAATTTGTTGCTCTAGAATCACTCATGGTTGCGTTTTCATGTCTTCAATGACTTGTGGTGGTCTACCACCATAGGACGTGGTTGTTGATGGTCTAGGAAAGCCGCTCGTGAAGTTTGGTGGCAAAAGGACATGCGGTTTGGCCGCGAGAGCTATTTGACGCTTTGTGTGTCTGATGCCGTTTTTGAAGTTTGGTGCCACTTCGAGTCACTGTATGGTCATGTGGGCTATATAGACTTAATGAGCATGTCGAGATGCTCCTACCCATGAGTTTTGGTAGCATTTGGGCGCCTTTTCGCCGATTTCTCATTTGGTGGCCTCTGCGGGGCTCTAGGAATTAGGGTTTTTCCCGATTGTTTTCTACTACCTTTGGTCAACCAAAAGTGGTCTCCTATGCTAGGGTAAGCTGCTGATGAAGCCTCATTGCTTTTGGGTTAGCCGTTAGGTGGTCACTTCTCCGTGTAGGTCTCTACTGCTTGCTTTCTGTGTGAACTCTACGCTAGTTTTCGCTACAAAACAGCAAACATGCGCGAAAAGCTCAAGGTGGTGAGCATACCTCTCATGTCTGGAGCCTGTCGGGTAGTCGTGTGCGTCGTAGAAGCTACTGGAATTTCCGTTCGCTCTAGGTGGCAGAAGCTCTCTCTCAAAAGTCAATAGTGAAAATAAGCTTAAAATGAAGTGAAAATTTCTTATAATGGGGGTCCCCAAACCACTTTCCATGAAATTTGACATGTGCTCCCAACTTCTTGCGAGATGCGGTTTAAGCTAAAAAAATTCTTGATTTGGACTCCATTTGCCCTGTTTACGAGAAATTTGACGTTTCGGTCGAAATCTGGCCAAATCACGCTTTCCGCTCCATTCTCATAATTGCACCCCCACTGTACCATAGGTTGTCCTATAGTCACTGATCATCCTCATATATGTTTTTTCATTTCAACCGTTTTTCACCTGCTTTTTGTATTTTTGAAGTTTTTTTGCCGAAAATTAGTAAAATTAAAATAAAAATAGCAAATTAAACCCAAAAAACCTCCAAAAATCATAATAAATCAAAAACATGATCGCAAAACACTATATACACTCACATGCAGTTTTTATGGCCGGATCTATCCGTTTTACCAATATTTTGCCCGAAAGATGACTATTTTTACTTATACACACCTAGGGTCTTGATTTGGTGTTTGGCCCCATATACTTGTAGATTCATGCTATATAAGGGCATATGTACTTGGGTTAGTCCAGAAAATTTCGCAATCAAACGACAACCCATAAAAAATAGTCAAAAGACATGCCCTTTTTTGCTCTTTTTGCCATTGGGTTCGCATTTGCGAATGCCTCCCCCCCTCCTAGCCGGAGTCCTCCTGAACGACAAGGTATCGCCTCGGAGTATGTGCCATGCATGGGTTAAAAAATCGTGCTAATGCTTGGCCATGTAATGTGGCCCCATATGATGCATACTCGATCAATGCATGGAAAAATTAATGTTGGGCAAGAGAAGGGTATAAGCAAGTTGCTTATTGGAATTTGCCATCGAGGTTCCCTGTTTGTGGTTGATTTGGTCGGTAGATTTTTTTTGCAAGAAAAAGTTGTAACTCTACCGCTCTTTGTTTGATCGTCTTTCTTGCAAAACTCGCGTGGTTTGCCGATATTGTCGATATGGCCGTAGTCATCTCCTTGGAGAGAATTGTCTTGTCGGAATTGGCCATAGACTTTGTCTCTTTTGCTTTACATTTGTAGCTTTGCTGTGGTGGTTTGTGTAGGTTTATTGCTACTTCCGCGGTTGTCATTGTTTTGCTGCTGATTGGCACCCACATAGATCTGTTTGCCGGTTTCATATGTAGTGTTTGTTCGCATGCCGATTTTTCTTGTATTGAAGGGAGTTCCTGTTGCTTTGGTTTTGGGATCCAGATGCGAGTCTTATTTAAGTTGTTGCTGATCATTTTCTTTGGGATCCATATTTGTTTTATTCCCTTGGTTTTTGGTTAAACTATCTGCTTCTGTTGACTTCTTCTCTTGTATTGTGGTTTGTCTGCCATGTCATTTCTATCCTTCTACACCCATACTTGTTTTTCTCGTGTTGGTAACCTTGATTTTGGCACTACGGTCTGTGTTGTTGTATGTTTGTAGTGAACATGGTTGGCAGTTCCCAGTTTGTTTTCCATGTTGCTCTTTAGTGGCACGCATTCTTTTAGTTCTTTATTGATTGACTGCGTTGCTGGTATCTGATTCTTTCGGGGTTGCTGAGAAAAGGCTATCACCTGTTGTTGTTGTGCATGCTGAATTTTGACTGCATCCACATTCCAATCTATCTGTACATTATACGTTTTTTGCCAAGGTTGTCCCAACAACATGGGGTGTTGTGTGCTCTCATCCTCAACCACATAAAACTTGTGTGGTTAAATATATTGATGTACTTGTACATGCAATACAATCCAACCCATTGTTTTCAACGAATGTGATGTACTACTTTCCAGCACTTGTGGAGTAGGATGTAGTTGACCTGTGGGCTTAAGCTGTTTGTATAATCTGTAACAGACTAGATTTGCTTGAGCTCCAGAATCAAGCAATGCTGTCGACTCAACTTGATTGCTACCCACTTTGACTGCAATTATTGGCTCCATTGTGTCTTCATCAAAATTTGTTCGTCAAATAACATTGATTCGCAACGGTGATCCACATTGTTGTTGTTATTGTAGAAGCCATCTTTTTGCAATGCGTTCTTTTGCTTCTGCTTGGGCTTCTTCCCGTACCCTCTGTTTCTCCTTCATCCGTTGTTTTTCTTGATGGATTTGTTGAATCATATCATGTGTTCGTGGTAAATGATATTTCTTTAATCGACACCCACTAATCCAATTTGGCATTTCTTCACCTACTAATGTAGCAAGCTTGACAACTCCACTTTGTGATAGGTCACTAATCACAAAGGGTCCCATCCCTCACATTTTAAGTTTCTTGGCATGTTGTTTCAAGGTATAAACAAGTACAAAATCACCTATTTTGAACTCTTTCGTGTGCACATGCTTGTCAAAAAACTCCTTTTGTCTTCTCTTTTTAGCATAGATCGAAGCTACTTCTCTCAAGCGAAGTTCATCTAGCTTTTCAAGATCATCTATTCTTGAAGAGAGCTCATGCCTTGTCCATTCTAAGCGTTTCGCTACTCGTAGAGTTGGAATTAAAAACGATATGGGTAATATAGCATTTAGGACAAACACCATGTTGTACGGTGTCGTTCCTATGGATGTTTTGTAAGCTACCTTGTATACCAATAGTGTTGAGTGTAGCTGTTGATCCCAGTCTGTTCTTGACTCTGATAAAATTTTAGTGAGGACTATGCATAGTGTTTTATTTGTGGCCTCAGCTTGTCTATTTGCCTGTGGATGATATGGAGCATATTTTCCAAAGAAAAGAGGATATCCAGACATTTGGCGTTGGGCCTCCATTGAATCAGTTTTAAGGTGACAACACGTTTTTGTTTTTGTTTTTGTTTTCTTTTTTTAAAGATTTACACAGTAATATTTTCTAAATTGCAATCTATTCTACAACAAAATAAAAATATTCACATCAAATGACCTATGATAATCAACAAGAGGTAGGATGACAGGGTTTGGTGATGCCAGAATTTCTCCTACTCTTTGGGCACCAAACCTGAACACCATACGTTGTTGAAAGTGGATCTTCCTACTAGTTGCAATGTTTACTCTAATGTGTGGAGTGAACTGAAAGGGTAAAACCTCTATTCCTGGGCCATTATCCATGGTCTATGCATGACTTAATTCTTAAAACAAAACAAAAATATAAACGTCCAAACTAAGGTCGTACAACTAAGGTCGTACCTAATGAGAGGCAAAATAAAAGGATTTACTAATACGTTTATCTCTGCCAACTTAAGAGGACCTAAAATTCTACGAATTACACGTTGAAATTGAAACTTAGTACTAACAATTATGTGTACCTTTTGCCTTGCAATGGGAATGAAGGGATCATACAAATTCTCGTGATTCATGCAAGCTACTTGATTATGCTAAAGGTTGAGCCTACACAAAACATACACAAGCCGTTCCTCCGTGGGGGCACCAATTTGAGGCGGTCCGGGGCGGGCAGTAAGAAGAGTGGCCTTTAAGCACTTTTCTAGGCTCCCGTGCTGCTCAATTGGGTTCGGGTTGGAAAAAATAGCAAACTTACACACAAACCTGCAACCTAATCCTACACAAATTTGGGGCACCACCTAGTTTTGGATGCAAACTAGGACGCGTAGAGAGAGAGAGAGAGATAGAGAGAGAGAGAGAGAGAGAGAGAGAGAGAGAGAGAGATAGTGCTCGGGTTGCTTTGAAATGTATCGGCCGTGATCAAGCAAACACAATTATATATGTAAGAAAGAGAGGGAAGGGGGAGAGGGTCATTGTTGCACTAATACCTTCTTACAAATTTGTCATGACCAATGAAAGTGAGATTAGTATTTGTTCAACATAGCTTGAGTAAATTACACCACAACACATCACAAGAAAAGCCACCCCAATCGCTGTCATAAAGCTAGGGGAGTCCTCTCCACCCTGTCGCCCTCTTACAGTATGTGGGATTTATGGCTAAATTGATGACAACACCCAGAGACAAGCTATCAAGAACTTTTTTTTAAAAAAACACCAAGACACTTACACATCATTGTTGTCCATTACTTCACATTGGAAGAGAAACAAAGTATCCAAGCGTACTCCAAATCCACCCTCCTTGATTCAGCAAATGTTGGGCTTACACTAGTAGAAGAAATGATAGATTTCCTACTCTCAATTGAATGATCAATCTCTCTTACAATGTCATAAAGTTCCCTTGCTAATCACCCCTAATACAACACATTCATATGCATAAAACAATGAGCTTCCACTCAAGAGCCCCTTCTAGAGAGGTTGAGCTTGGATTCTCAAGCAATAGCATAGTGCTCTTGCTTATGGCTCCCCCCTTTTGTGCTAGCTACACCCTCCTTTTATAGCAATTTTGAGGGCTAGGGTTACTCCTCTAACCATGGTTGGGTTAAATTTTCAGCACTTATCTAATTTCTTTTGCTTGGAATTATCACGAAGTTGGTGTGGATAGATGAAGAAGAGAGAGAGGAGAGAAGTGGAGGTGATAGGGCTTTTCATAGTAGGTTAGTGTTAGTAAATTAGTAGAGTTAGTATTTTTATTGATTTACAAATGGAATTGGATATTTACAATGGGAGTATCCAAATAAGGAAGAAAAAACTTTTAATAGGTAAGAAAGTATGGATTTCTTACAATGTTGATGCTCCAAGTGTCTTGAGTATGGTCAATTTTGACGCTTGTTGACGGTCCACTAGCTTTGATGGTACGTTTTTTTTCCACTCTTGACCTTCCTTGGGAGCCAAGGTAAGTGAACATGAGTAATCAATCACCATGATGCTGTCTTTCAAGAGAAGAGGCTGAATTTTGTGGTTTTTTGATAGATATGGGTAATATGGATGAGGAAAAATGAGACTAGGTGGTCAATTTTGGAATGGAAGTGTGTGTAGGAGACATGAGTTCACCATGGTTTCTCTTATTCTTCAAGGTTGAGAAGAAGGTGAGTAGGGTACACAGAGGAGTGGTGAGAGAGGTGGGGATGATGAGTGGAGAAGTGTGTGTGAAAGAGGAAAATGATAAAGTGGAAGAGGGAGTGTGGCTGCATATCATGGGCAAACTGGGGTCCACCAATAAAATCATAGCTCACAGCTCCTAGCTCAAAAAATATGAACAGATTTGAGGTAAAAGTACAACCCACGAGCTACAAATTTTGTTTGTATCACCTTTTCAAATTCGGGAGCATGTGATCTTTAAAAATTCAGCAAAACCAACTGTTTTTTTCCACTGCACAAAGTCCTTGTGAGGTCCTTCTTTGGATGATTCTTTTGAATACCTCCAAGAGTGAGCCCCCCATAGTGCATGCATGCATGCCACATACCCTTGACCTTATTTGGTAGGTCTATAATTGAAGATATTGTTGAGATCATGATATAACTGAATAGTATAACTAAGAAAATCAAATATTGAGGGGTCTAAAACAAATATGTACATGTCAAATATAAATAATATAGGTGAAAAAAATATAAAGGGGTCAAAATAAATCTCTCTCATTATAAGTCTACCATAAAAAGATGATTATTTTTGGTGGTCTAGTTCATGAGAGTAATAGAGAATAGATGTAGGAAGGAAAAAATCACAATAGTGAAAAACTATACACATAAATAGAACTAGTTTTTTGGATTTTTGTTAGGATGGAGTTACACAAAAAATAAGAGAAGCTTGCATGAAATTATTTTTATATGGAGAAAAATGGTAAGAAAAAATATGGTAATGGTGAGTCAATGTACATAGCATAAATAACACACCATAGGTAGAAATATTTAAATAAATACCAAAATAATTATGAAAAATACTTTTATTTAGGCCCTATATACAATGAAATATTTACACACAAATGGACCATAATATACTTATAATTTTTTATTTTTTTGGCTCAACTATCCCAGTGACTAGCTAATTAAGGGTTTTTAAGAAGATATGGGAAAAGTCCCCTAACTTACACACACCTATATACAGTGAAATGATAGGGATAGCCACAGTGTTTGGATGATTTTGGTAGGGTGGGTTAACTCACTATGGCAATTACGGAGAGCCAAAAAATGGCTATCATTAGCCTCCCCGAGGATGATGGTATATTCATGTACCATCATAGAGCATCTTTTCCAAAGAGAGTGCTTCCGAGTCCTTGATGAGATCTTCATTGTTTGGCCCCTTATAATTTTAGCTGGAGTTACACTCATGCTTCATGTAACAATACTTACATGAGACAGCTGTCCTTTGATAGATCTTTGGTAGATCCTTTGATAGAAAGCGACTCAAATAGGCCTTCAAGCGATAACCATTTACCTTCCTAGAGTGCTCTTTCCCATTCAAGTCCATAAGTTGATAGTAACTTGAATTGAAAGCCTTCTTAACTATGTATGGCCCCTACCATCTAGTTTCAAATTTGGCATCAAAACGATTATCGAGTCGATTGTCATACCTTAGCACAAGATCTCCTTCATTGATGTCTTTGTCCTTTAGTTTCTTGTCAAGCTTCTCCTTCGCCTGCATAGATTTCCTCTTGTAGAACTCGTATGCTGCTTCTCTTTTCCACTCAAGCTCAGCTAAGGTAAGAAGTCGATCCATCCATGATTCTTGATCATCTTGTGCTGCTTTGCCATGAAGTCGCATTGTTGGAATGTTGAGCTCAATTGGTTGTAAAGCCTCTTGACCATAGACCAAGTGAAATGGTGTAAACTCTGTGGCTTCCCTATATGTGGTTCGATACGCCCACAAGGCACCATCCAAGAAGTCATCCCACAAATTTGTCTTGTTTCTCACCATTTTTCTAATGATGCCTGCAATGACACCATTAGCTTTTTCTACCACACCATTGGATTGGGGATAGTAGGGTGTACTATGACGATGTAGAATGTAAAGTTCTTCACAGACTTCTGTGAGCAAGCCCTTTCTAAAACCTGGACCATTATCAAAAACAATCTCCAAAGGTATGCCAAATCTACAACAAATGTGAGTGTAGACAAATTTGCTCACTGTCCTCTCATTTACCTTTGCCACACTTTGTGCTTCCACCCACCTAGTCATATAGTCTACAACCACTAGAATGTAGAATTTACCAATTTTTGTCCTAGGGAGAGGACCCATAGCATCAATGCCCCACTTTTCAAAAGGTCCATTTTCAAGCACAATTTGCCTTGGACCATAAACCAATCTTCTATTCCCATTTACCTGACAATTGTGACAACTTTTACACCAATGTTGGACATCCACATGCAGACTTGGCCAAACATATTCCACAAGAAAAATCTTCTTCACAGTTAACTCTTGGGAAAAATGACCACCACATGCCTCTTCATGCAAACCTTTTAGAATGGCTGGAATTTCCTTGATAGATGGTACTCTTCTGCACACTTGATCCTTCCCTCTTTGATAGAGGGATCCTTCTAGAAAGAGATACGCGCTTGCCTTTTTCATGAGTCTCCTCTTCTGAGCCTTTGTGAAGTCTTGTGGAAACTCACCCTCCAAAATGTAGCTAATAATGGGATTCAATGACTCCAATCCCTGGTATGTCGCTTGCTTGACAGTTTTGCTGCCACCATGATGACCAGCACTTCTTTCTCAACACATGAAACTGCTTGTTGTGCAAGTAAATCAGCATCTTCATTTTGTTTCCTAGGAATATGATATAGCTGCACTTCTTCGAACTGATTAAACATCCTACGAATGGCATGAACTTTTGTCCTTAAGCTTTTATTCTTGCATGCTCAAATGCCTAAAATTTGTTTCACAATGAGAAGTGCATCCCTTTTTACCATGAGACGTTGTATACCTTGGCCAATGCATATCTTTAAACCATGAAGTAGTGTGTCATATTATGCTTCATTTTTGCTAGTTGAACCTGGTAGATTGACCTTCTCTTTCATGACCACCTCCCCACTTCGGTTGAGCAATACTAGCCCTCCCCCTGCTTTTCCTGTGTCTCGTCGAAAAGCTCCATCAAAGAACAAGGTAAAAGCATAAGGAATACTTTTAGGTTGTGGCAATGGTAAGGTCTCTACTTCAGGCACCTTAATCTCCTTCTCATGTAGTCTATAAGTAAGGATCCCTACCAATTGTGCACGCACACTATCTTCTACTTTGAAAGAGTATTGAAACTCTTGCAACTCCATAATCCACTTTGAGATCCTAGTACTAAGATTCATTTGAGATGACACCCAAGGGAACAAATTTTCTACAGTGAGAATTACAAAAGGTTTTGGTAGCAGGTAGGATCTAAAATTTCTCACTGCAAACATGAGAGGAAGCATCATGAGTTCTACCTCCGTGTAGCCTCTCTCTAAAGCATTCATGACCCTACTAGCAAAGTAGATGGGTCGCATCCTGGTACTATGGGGATCTTGTTGTAATAAAACTGCACCAATCGTTTCCTTCCCAACACTAGATCTAACAAAGAATGTGTACTCCCAACAAGGAGACATGAGTGTTGGTATCTCTGACAAAATGACTTTAATATTACAAAAATACTCTTCAAGATCATCAGACCATGCAAATTCTACTTGTTGTGTCAACTTTTGCAAAGGATGAAGCAACTCCGAAGCTAAGTGAATAAAGGGTGACATATACTTCACCTTTTGAATGAATGAGATGACCTCTTTGAGATTCTTGGGTGATGGGAGCTCAATAAGAGCCTTTGCCTTTGAAGGATCCACCTCAATGCCTTTATAGGAAACCTTGTGACCAAGCAAGATCACTTCATCCTCACCTATGTGACACCTGTCAGGGTTGAGTTGACCTCCCATGTCATAAAGCTTCTTTAAACCTTCTTCTACCCTTTGTAGATGCAATGATTTTGAGCTATAAATGCAAAAATCATCAATAAAAACCCTAATGGACTTTCCAAATAATTCTTGAAATACCATGTTTATGAGCGTTGGAAAGTTGCAGGAGCATTTGTTAGTCCAAATGGCATGACTCTAAAAGCATAACAACCCCAAGGAGTGATGAAGGTTGTTTTCAACTAATCTTCCAATGCGACACTTATTTGAAAGTAACCCACGTAGCCATCACACACAGTGTACTTCTCATGACCAGCTACCTCATTTAGTATCTCATCTTGAAATGGGAGGGGAAAGTGATCTCTTTTTGTTGCCTCATTGAGTGGACGGTAATCCACACACACCCTCCACTTGCCATTTTTCTTAGGAGTGACAACAACGGGAGAGACCCACTCTGAATTCTCCATTGGATAAATGAAACCTGCTACTAGAAGCTTTCTTACCTCCTTGAGTAAAGCCTTCTCCTTGATGACTCCTAGCCTTCGTAGCTTGTGATCCTTAGGTGTGGCCTATGGCTTCAACTCAATTTTTTGTTGAGCAGCATCTACTCCATGCACATCGGTGTAGTCTTTAGCAAAAAGCCTAGGAAATTTCCTTAACACACCTTTGAGCTCCTCTCTTTCATCCTTTGTAAGTGTTGTAGATAGCATACCTTCTAGCATTCTTTCATCTTCCACTTTTTGGTTTTCTTGGGAACCTACCTCTTCCAAACTTGGGCAAGAGGTCTCTTTGTTGTTTTACTTAAACCTTACCCCCATGACTTTGATGGAAGACTCCATTTCAGTAATGTTGCCGCTACTTTCTCCTTCTGAAGTGCTATCGGTCCAGCCGTCTTCCGTCTCACTTTGAGAGGATTCTTCATGGGGCTCCTCTTGGCGTTGCTCCTTCATGTCAAAGAAAACCTTCTTATGATTTTCATTCCTGCAAATTAGCTTTCCACTCTCCCAATCCTGCAAAGCTCGCATTTTCATTAGCAATGGTCTCCCTAGGATAAATGGGTAACCATTTCCTTTGGTAGACATAACATAAAAATCCTCCACCTTCTTAATGCCAAAGGCCTCCACAAAGACATTTTTACAAATGCCTACGCACCTAGCCTTGCTATTGTTTGCCATCTTGACTTTAATTTCAGGTGTCTCATGGATGTGCATGCCTAGTCTTTGCATGAGTCCCTCTGTCATGATGCAAATTTGTGCACCCCCATCCACTAGACCTTTCCTAACCAATCTTCCTTTGATGTAACAATCTAGCACAGGTGTAATATCCTCATTCATTTCAGCATATGCAATTTTTACAACAGGCACACTCTCTTTTACCTTTGTCCTAGTGGTAATTTCCTTTGTTAAATCCCTTCTAACTTGTGGACATAATGCAAAGAATTGAGGCCATGAAATATCAGGACCCTTACCTCGCATGTCTTCCAACAGGTTGTATGGATCCATACCATGTCCAAGAGGGAAGTCTTGGAGATTGACACGATGTCGAGTCCTCTTAGCTTCCTTGGTCTCCTTTGCCTTCTTGCCTCGTCCATGGTCACTGTGTGATGTGAAACCTTCTTTCTCTTTACCCTTCCCTCGGCCACGCTTAATTCCATTTGCTTCCATGTCAACCTCATTTGAATTTGTCACCTCTACCACATGCACATTTGGATTTGGCAAAGGTGGAACTCCTTCTACACCTTGTGGAGATGGTTTTGGTCCATTTGGTCTTTGTAGAAGCCTTGGTTGTTGACTAGTTCCTTCATCTGCATTCATGACTAGGTAATTCAAGTTAGGTCTCCCAGGCTCCCCACGGGGCCAAGGACAATTATACATCCCATGTCCAGATTCACCGCAATTCCAACATTGCAAGACTCTCCTAGGTCGTGAATCTCGCTCTTCAGACTTCTTGGCTTGTCCCTTTGGACCTACAGCTTGTGCAAGGTGAATTGACAGGCTGCTTAAAGATTCCTTTAACTTCTCAATCACTTCCGCCGTTACCTCAAGAAGCTCCCTAGATGTTGATGCTTGTGACTTACCTTTGGGTCTAAGACCTTCTATTAGAACCTCTCCCCTTAGGCACTTGAGTTTTCTATATTTCTTAGCAGCCCTAGTTTCAGCTGCATCAAAGGTAGCAGGTGCACCGGACTCAACTTTTACCTTAAGGTTAGGAAAGAATCCGGATATGAACCTCTCCTTCTTTAGGAACTCTGCACCATCACCAGGGTTAGCAACATTTCTCACCCATACAGCCCAAAGACGTAGAAACTCTTGCTTGTACAAGTAGTAGTCATCTAGGTCTTTTTTCTTATGAGAAACAATGTCTTGCCATAGTTTTTGAGTGTTTTGGGGATCAAAGAAGTATCTCTTGAAATGATTCACAACTTTCATGTAATTCCCTTTAACTTCCTCAGGCAACGAGTCAAACCAAGTGCTAGCATCGTTCATAAAGACCACTTCAAACATCTCTACGCGTACTATCCTCCTGATATGACAAGACATCTAGAAATTTGCTAAAAATAATTCTGCATCCTCTCCAGGCTCTCTAAAGAAAAGAGGATATCCAGACATTTGGCGTTGGGCCTCCATTGAATCACTTTTAAGGTGACAACACGTTTTTGTTTTTGTTTTTTCTTTTTATAGAGTTACACAGTAATATTTTCTAAATTGCAATCTATTCTACAACAAAATAAAAATATTCACATCAAATGACCTATGATAATCAATAAGAGGCAGGATGACAGGGTTTGGTGATGCCAGAATTTCTCCTTCTCTTTGGGCACCAAATATGAACACCATACGTTGTTGAAAGTAGATCTTCCTACTAGTTGCAATGTTTACTCTAATGTGTGGAGTGAAATGAAAGGGGAAAACCTCTATTCCTGGGCCATTATCCATGGTCTATGCATGACCTAATTCTTAAAACAAAACAAAAATATAGACGTCCAAACTAAGTTCGTACCTAATGAGAGGCAAACTAAAAGGATTTACTGATGCGTTTATCTCTGCCAACCTAAGAGGACCTAAAATTCTACGAATTACACGTTGAAATTGCAACTTAGTACTAACAATTATGTGTTCCTTTTGCCTTGCAATGGGAATGAAGGGATCATACAAATTCTTGTGATTCATGAAAGCTACTTGATTATGCTAAAGGTTGAGCCTACACAAAACATACACAAGCCGTTCCTCCGTGGGGGCACCAATTTGAGGCACTCCGGGGCGGGCAACAAGAAGAGTGGCCTCTAAGCACTTTTCTAGGCTCCCCTGCTACTCAATTGGGTTGGGGTTGGAAAAAATAGCAAACTCACACACAAACCCGCAACCTAACCCCACACAAATTTGGGGCAACACCTAGTTTTGGATGCAAACTAGGACGTGTAGAGAGAGAGAGAGAGAGAGAGAGAGAGAGAGAGAGAGAGAGAGAGAGAGAGAGAGAGAGAGAGAGAGAGAGAGAGAGTGCTCGGGCTGCTTTGAAATGTATCGGCCTTGATCAAGCAAACACAATTATATATGTAAGAAAGAGAGAGAAGGGGGAGGGGGTTATTGTTGCACTAATACCTTCTTACAAATCTGTCATGACCAATGAAAGTGAGATTAGTATTTGTTCAACATAGCTTGAGTAAATTACACCACAACACATCACAAGAAAAGCCACCCAATCACTGTCTTAAAGCTAGGGTATTCCTCTCCACCCTGTCGCCCTCTTACAGTATGTGGGATTTATGGTTAAATTGATGACAACACCCAGAGACAAGCTATCAAGAACTTTAAAAAAAAAAAACACCAAGACACTTACACATCATCGTTGTCCATTACTTCATGTTGGAAGAGAAACAAAGTATCCAAGCTTACTCCAAATCCACCCTCCTTGATTCAGCAAATGTTCGGCTTACACTAGTAGCAGAAATGATAGATTTCCTACTCTCAATTGAATGATCATTCTCTCTTACAATGGCATAAAGTTCCCTTGCTAATCACCCGTAATACAACACATGCATATGCATAAGACAATGAGCTTCAACTCAAGAGCCCCTTGTAGAGAGGTTGAGCTTGGATTCTCAAGCTATAGCATAGTGCTCTTGCTTATGGCTCCCCCCTTTTGTGCTAGCTACACCCTCCTTTTATAGCAATTTTGAGGGCTAGGGTTACTCCTCTAACCATGGTTGGGTTAGATTTTCAGCACTTATCTAGTTTCTTTTGCTTGGAATTATCAAGAAGTTGGTGTGGATAGATGAAGAAGAGAGAGAGGAGAGAAGTGGAGGTGATAGGACTTTTCATAGTAGGTTAGTGTTAGTATTTTTATTGATTTACAAATGGAATTGGATATTTACAATGGGAGTATCCAAGTAGGATACAAATAAGGAAGAAAAAACTCTTAATAGGTAAGAAAATATGGATTTCTTACAATGTTGATGCTCCAAGTGTCTTGAGTATGGTCAATTTTGACGCTTGTTGACGGTCCACTAGCTTTGATGGTACGTTTTTTCTCCACTCTTGACCTTCCTTGGGAGCCAAGGTAAGTGAACATGAGTAATCAATCACCATGATGCTGTCTTTCAAGAGAAGAGGCTGAATTTTGTGGGTTTTTTATAGATATGGGTAATATGGATGAGGAAAAATGAGACTAGGTGGTCAATTTTGGAATGGAAGTGTGTGTAGGAGACATGAGTTCACCATGGTTTCTCTTATTCTTCAAGGTTGAGAAGAAGGTGAGTAGGGTGCAGAAAGGAGTGGTGAGAGAGGTGGGGATGATGAGTGGAGAAGTGTGTGTGAAAGGGGAAAATGATAAAGTGCAAGAGGGAGTGTGGCTGTATAGCATGGGCAAACTGGGGTCCACCAATAAAATCATAGCTCACAGCTCGTAGCTCAGAAAAATATGAACAAATTTGAGGTAAAAGTTCAGCCCACTAGCTACAACGTTTGTTTGTATCACCTTTTCAAATTAGGGGAGCATGTAATCTTTAAATATTTAGCAAAACTGACGGTTTTTTTCCACTGCACAAAGTCCTTGTGAGGTCCTTCTTTTGATGATTCTTTTGAATACCTCCAAGAGTGAGCCCCTGCATAGTGCATGCATGCATGCCACATACACTTGACCTTATTTGGTAGGTCTATAATTGAAGATATTGTTGAGATCATGATATAAGTCAATAGTATAACTAAGAAAATCAAATATTGAGGGGTCTAAAACAAATATGTACACGTCAAATATAAATAATATAGGTGAAAAAAATATAAAGGGGTCAAAATAAATCTCTCTCATTATAAGTCTACCATAAAAAGATGAATATTTTTGTTGGTCTAATTTATGAGAGTAATAGAGAATAGATGTAGGAAGGAAAAAATCACAATTGTGAAAAAATATACACATAAATAGAACTAGTTTTTTTGGTTTTTGGTTAGGATGGAGTTACACAAAAAATAAGAGAAGCTTGCATGAAATTATTTTTATATGGAGAAAAATGGTAAGAAAAAATATGGTAATGGTGAGTCAATGTACATAGCATAAATAACACACCATAGGTAGAAATATTTAAATAAATACCAAAATAATTATGAAAAATCCTTTTATTTAGGCCCTGTATACAATGAAATATTTGTACACAAATGGACCATAATATACTTATAATTTTTTATTTTTTTTGGCTCAACTAACCCAGTGACTAGCTAATTAAGGGTTTTTAAGAAGATATGGGAAAAGTCCCCTAAATCACACACACCTATATACAGTGAAATGGTAGGGATAGCCACAATGTTTGGATGATTTGAGTAGGGTGGGTTAACTCATTATGGCAATTACGGAGAGCCGAAAAACGGCTATCAATATATTGGGTATGGGTGCTATATGCAAGGGATGAAATAGGCCCCACAAAATCAATGCCCCATTTTGCAAATGCCCTTGCTCCCATCATTGGCCGTAGTGGCATCTCATCTCTCTTTATCGGTACCTTGGTGCGCTGACATGCGTCACAACGCTTTACAAACTCCTCAGCATCCATATGCAATGTAGGCCACCATATTCTTGCGGTTAAGACAACTTTTGCCATCTTATCCCCTGAAAAATGGCCTTCACTTATGCCTCCATGTACATGTTCTAGAATCAAGAGGTATTCACTTTCACTTGCACAGATTCTAAGTTTATTGTCCTTTCCTCGCCTATAGAGTTGGTTCCCAGTTAAATTATAGTCGCGAGCCTCCAGCTCTATAGCCCTTTTTCGTGCTTTTGTTATGTTTTCAGGAAATGTCCTTGTTTCTAAGAAATCAATGATATATTGACTCCATGCAGGTGCAATGTTTACTAAAAACAATGTCGTGTGATCCACTGGTCGTTTGGCACTACATATAGTACAATTGTTAACATAAGCATGTGTGTCAACATACATAGTTGGCCAAAAAACCCCTAATTGTTTCAGTCTCTTGTGTGTTTTCATTGTTGAACAATGAAATGCATAATTGTGGACATGTGCTTCTTTAAGATAACACTCAAATTCCTCTGGATTTATACATCATCATAGAATTTGGTCCGAACCTAGATGATACAGCCGTCCTACAATCAACTGGAAGTTTTTTGTTTGTCGAATTGTTTGCTATCTAGATCTGTCTTCCTTGTTATCAAATCTACCTCCAAAGGAAAGAATGCTAACAATTTCTTGAGACCATTTGGGTATCATTTCAATATTGAAAAGATACGCATCACGTATGTCATCATCTACTCCTTCAGGAGCTTCCCCATTTTGTATCCTTGAAAGATGATCCGCCCATACATGTGTTTTACCCTTTTTTATCACCACTGTGAAATCAAGCTCTAGCAATATAATAAACCAGCGTACAATTCTCCCAGTATTGCATGGTTTATTTACCAGATACAAAAGAGCTTGATGATCTGTGAAGAACACAAATTTTTTTGCAAGCAAATAATGCCGAAATTTCTTTATAGCATAAATCATTCCTAACCCCTCTCTTTTGATGGTTGTGTAGTTCTTCTCTACACTATTTAACTGTCGGCTTGCATAACAAACTGGGAAATCCATTGTTCCATCTCCAGGTTGAGCCAGAATGCTCCCGATTGCATATGCAAAAGCATCAATGTGAACATGCAATATCTTTTCCCAATCTGGTGCTTTAAGTACAGGTGCTGATACAAGGTTTTCTTTCAGCTTTTGGAATGAAGTTTCACACTCCTCAGTCCAGTCGAAACTGACTGACAAATGATACAGAGGTTGTGCAATGATTGCATACATATATATGAATCTTCGGTAATATCCGCAGTGTCCCATGAAGGATTGCACTTGTTTCTCATTAGTAGACCTGGGCAGGTCTACTATGACTTTGATTTTGTCTAGGTCAGTGGGATTATGCCATTTCTTGAGACAATGTGTCCTAAGATGTGGACTTGTCTAACCCTAAAAATGCACTTTTCCGGGTTAAGAAAAATTCGATATGTTTTGCATTTATCAAATACCTTTTGTAAATGATCAACATGTTGCTCTCGTAGAAGAGAGTGTACACAAAGATCATCATGTATATTTCTAAGAATAATCTCAGGTATTCTTTGAACGCATACGTCATTAACCTCTGAAAGGTAGCTGGGGCATTAGTTAAGCCAAAAGGCATAACCCTATACGCATATATTCCCCATTTTGTGGCAAACACTGTTTTGTGTTGATCCTCTATTGCAATTGCCACTTGGTTATACCCTAAAAACCCATCTAGAAGGAATAAGCCCATTTCCCGGCCACCCTCTCAAGTACATGTTCTGCTATTGGCAAGGGATAATTATCCCTTATGGTGTCTACATTTACCTTTTTGAGGTTCACGCACACTCTCAGCTTTCCGTTCTTTTTGGGGACAACCACAATGGGTGACACCCAATCTGTATGCTCGATTTCATAGATGAATTCAGCATCCACCATCAGTTTGTCAATATCCTCTTTGATTCGTTTAGCAAATGTGTCATTATATGTATAAGGATGTTTTTTGCTAGGTTTGGCATCTGATTTCAAAGGAATTGTATGTTGGCATATCGATGGATCAACTCCTTTGAGGTCTTTGTAGGACCATGCAAACACATCTTTATGCTTCTTGAGAAGTTGTGTTAGCCGTTCTTCTTCTTCAGGCTCTAAATCAGTGGTGATATAGACCGGCTGTGGCTTTTCACCTAGTTCAGCAAGGTCTATCCATTTTGCATTTTCTGACCCATCGTAAGATTCCTGGTTTATTCTTTCCCTGACTGGTGGTGTTATTATGATTTTTCTGTCATGGATGGTGAATTTTCGATAGTGTGATGGTACATTCATGTTTCCTTTTTTTGACTCCTCTTTACCATCACTTTCTTCCTTAGTCGTCTATACCGCTCGTAATGACCGTTTTAGTTCTTGGTATTTCTTTTTACGCTCCAATTTGGTCTACTCTGGGTCTTTCATTTTTTCCTGTTTTGATTTTTGAGATTTTTGTAATTTTGTTTTTGTTTTAGCTTTCCATACTTGTTTTATTTCCTCTTGCGTCCGTTCCCTTCGAACTTTTGAGAATCTGCCTGATATTTGGTCTTTTTACACAATCCTCTGCTTTGACAAGCATTAGATAGTGAGTTTTATCTTTTATCATGGGCATCAAGTTCTCTCTCATTTTGTTTTTTGCTCGTTTTCTCCTATAGCGTTCCTCGCGTCTAGGGTGCTGATTGGCAAAATCATAAAACTTGATATTCTCTGTTTTCTCCCCACGCTCGCTTGAGTTGTCTGAACACTCGTTATCTACATCGTTATTTACCTCTAGATGCTCAAAGGATTTTAAAAAACTCTTCTTGTTCTGGTGGTTCTACAATCTCATCGCCTCCTCGTATAAGGCTTACCATGTAATAGGGTAGCACATCGTAGCCATCCTTATCGCAAAATTTTGTCATTAGAATATCTGTAATGGTACAGACATCCAATGTTGCTAGTATGTGTTCCCATTCCAGAGGTTCCAAGGCATCTTCAGGAAAAGGTTCCGGAATATAATCCTTGTCCTCAATTGCTCTTTCTAAGACGCATTCCTCTCTTTTTAAGCTCCCACAATGTGAAGCTCCACACATCCATAGCTCTTTTTGTTGCCCTAACCATGCTGGGAGTTCCGACCCTTCTAATGTAGCTGAATCAAACTCTTCCACCGGTGTCTGGTTCAGATCTTTGTAACTATGGTCTTTTAGGTGTATTTTGGTTGTAGTCTTGCCATGTCTGAGGTAGATGTGGTCGTAACCCCAATCGTGGACCATCTTTAATTGTCTTATGAATTGTCTTCCCAAGATGATCTTGTAATTGTTCTTTTTGTCAAAATCAACTATTGCAAATGTATGCTCATACTCGATTCCGCACGAAGTGACAATTACTTTTTCTAAGGGTCCTAGAGGATTTTCCATAAACCCATCTGTCAATTGCAATTTCATTCTGGTAGCTCTCAAAGCCGGTTTTCCCCATTTTTCCCAGATTTCCTTAGTGGCGATAGCGACTACTGCTCCACTATCAAGAATAGCTTTGGAAACTACTCCTTGGAATTCTACTAGTAGCGTGGTTTTTCCATCTTCTCCCTCGCACTATTCTCCAGCCTTGTTTAAAGGTACTGGCCTAGTGTTTAGTTGAAGCCTGTCCAATTCTCTGATTCCTTCTTGAAGCTTTGAGGAGGGGTCTTTCACTCCAAATTTTTCTAAGCATTTGCCTACAGTGGTCCACATGTTTGGTTGTAACCTTAGGAGTTCGGCTAATGCAATTGTGCATGCCACAGGGGTGGAAAATAACTCAATCAACCCTTGTGAATCCTTCACTTTGTTAGAATAAAGTCTCTGAGATGGGATTGCTCTCACCTCAGATTTGGATTCATACTCTCCTAGGTAAGAGGGTAGAGTTTTTAGTGAGTCTAATTGGCTGTGCCCCGAACTAATTGATCCATGGTCTCCCCCTTGTGAATGCATATCAAAGTTCATTTGTGATCTTGCCTCAAATTCTTCAATAGGAGGTAAGATCTCATTTTTCTCTTTTCTCTTGCTATTCATGTGGTAACTCACCCTGTTAGCTTCGTTGGCATCACGGAGTTGATTCCACAGATCATCTAAACCGTTACAATCCTTACCCATTTCTACCAATGTTTTAGGTTGGAACTTGTCACTTGCCTCATCTGTTGTATTTGGCACTATGATAGGATCTTCCCAAGACTCAGAGGCATTCGTGAGTCTTTCCTTCATTTCTACTTGTTTCTCTAAAGTTGGTTTGATAGGGGTTGGAGCTGGTACTTCATGCCAACTTGCAGGTTTACCAAGCGGGTTTTCTATCAAGGATTGAGCTGTTTCAATCATCTTTTGACACATTTCCAACATCTTTTTTTCTATTTCAGCATATGGATAAGTCATCCATCTTTGCTCTTGGGTTTGGTTGTTTTTTAGTCTGGCTTTGTAAGCTTGTAAAAGTGCGTCTAACTGCTGATTTACCTTTTCTGCCAATACTGATCCTCCTGATCCTGCACTTTTGGATTTTGTTATTTCCTTGGGTGCTATGGTTGCTGCAATGTGTGAGATTAGGCTAGCTAGATCCTCTTACTCCTCTAATCTATCCTTCGTGTGTTTTAACTCCTCGGATAGATCCGCTTGCTCTCGTTCTATCCTGGCTTTCATACGCGCCTTTCTAGCTTTCCAAGTGCTTCTCTGATTCTTCACTTCTGAACTTGGGGCATCGGTTTTTGGCTCTTCAATTATGGGCTCATTCCTCTTTCTTTGAGCTTGGGCTCATGTCACTGCCTTCATAGGTATTATTGTCTCGTTTTTTGACCCTCCACTGGAAGGCACTTCTTCCAGCATGTTCAAGGTAGTTTTTGAATCAGGAATCAAATGAGTAACTCACACTCGATGCAACATGTGTTCACTCTAATGATTTCATCATGAAGACAATCTCTTAGCCATGGTCTCCACCACACTTGTAGCAGGGTCCCTTAGGCTATTGAGGTGCTCCTTGAGCTCCTCTTTGTTGGTATGCATGTCTCTGTCCGCCCATGCCTCTGTTGGCTATGAACAACAATGTTCATTCATCCAAGGTATATCTTCCTTCTCTTGCTTCCTGTGCAGCTGTTGGTGGTCCTGCACTTCCTATCATGCTCCATGGTTCTGGCCTTGATGGTTCTTCCGGTGGATAATAGAGAGTATTTGCAGCATAACCATTGGGATCTTCGTAATATGCATGCATATGCACCAAAGCCTTCTCTTCTAACTCGGTTATTGTTCGTGTGTATCTTATGCCAACTGGTCGTAATCCTGGTAGGGGTGGTTGTTGCCCCAACACTGGTTGTGGTCTTTCTACACCTACAGGTCCTAGTAGGTTGCCTGCTTGATACCTAGGCATCGATGGAATTTGAGGAGATGCTACCTGAGCCTGGGAAGCATAAGGTCTCTCTCTCACATATCCCTTGTTATAATAACATTCCTCCATCCCATGGTTTGTCAGTTTTTGTTCAATAGCACACCATTTTGGTTGTTTAGCCTGAGGTTTGGTGTACAGATTAATCTTTTTTAGCACTTCTTCTACTAGCTGCTCCTGGTTTACAGCTACTTCTCCTTTTGGTGTTGTCTTAGCGGACTTACTTCCACTTTGTTGTGAGGATGAATCGTAGTCAAGATCCTTGAATTCACCCTCTTTGTAGACTGCACAATTGTCTACAAGGTAAAGAGCCTCCTTAGTTAACTCGTTTAACGTCGTGCTCATCTTCATATGTAAGTGCTTCTGGAGATCTGCATTCCTTAGTCCTTGAATAAATATAAGCATAAGTATGGACTGAGTTGGCAGTTCTTCCACAGGGCACAACTTAACATATCTTTTTAGTCGTAGGGCAGGCTTTCGCACAGACTCCCCTTCTTTTTGTTTGAATTTATGGATTTGTGAGACTGTATTATGAGCTATCCCCCTTTGTGAGAATTCTTTAATAAACTTGTCAAACACTTCCTCCATAGACTCAAAGTCTCTACGCTCTACAGAGTCAAACCAAGTAGCAGCAGCATCCTCTAGGGTTAGTCCAAATCCTGTAAATTGGGTAGGGAAGTCTAACACCTCTTCAGCTCTAATTACATGCATAAATGCTGCTACATGATCTCTAGGATCTCTGTTTTCCGTGTATTTCTTGTTTACCCATTTTTGCACTTGAGAAGGTCTAATTCTACGATGGTCTACAAATCTCATCATTGGATCTCCTCGTTCCAATCTATATACCTCCTCTGGCCTTCGGTAGTGGGAGGGTTCCTCTCCCAATGGTGCTCCTAAGACGTAATTTCTAACAGTTATTGCAAGAGATGGTTCATCTCTTCGAGATCGTTCTATGGGTGGTCTTCCAGGCTCTATTGACCCTTGAGTTTTTGGCTTACTCTCACCTTGATACCGTGAATAGAGTGGTGGTTTTTGTAAATCCCTTAGCCCTCGTGCGGCTTGATAACTATCTTGGTTTCGGTCCTGTTCTAATGTTGCACTCTGTCGAAGCCATGCTTGCAATGATGGCTGGGTTGCTGGTTGATTTTGGTTGTTGAATGTATGCTGTCGGGTAGAATGTAAGGTCGCATCATACTCTTCCAAAAATGGATTTGTCGACTTGCTAGGGGTGTACGTGGTTCTTGGGACTTCATCGGGGCCATATGTTGGTGCTTCTGGAACTGTTGCCTTTTTTATTTCGCCTGGGAGAATACGTTTGTATTCTCGCCTATACCTATCAGCAAAAACAATATCCTTACCCATAGCAATTTCATAAGAGAATAAGTAAAGAACCTTGTCTTTGCTTAATTCGTTTTGGTAGGGTTCTTTGCAACGTAAGTAAGAGACTATTCCCTCGCTCTCATGCTTGTAAATCCCCACATTCTCATTATAGGTTGAGACCCTGGTTGTTTTCTTATCATACATAAAAAGCGCTATAGGTCGATCAATGTTTGGTGGCGGTTCTTGAGTTTCTGAAACCATTTTTCCTTTTGCCATGTTATCTCCATATCTATTGTAATTCTCAGGGTTACTAACTATCAGATAGTGGTTCCCCTTTTCGTCTCGAAATCTATCTCCATCATCATAGACTCAAATTATTTCCAGTCTCTGAGCTGGTCTTTCTTCAATACAAATACACTTGCATCCTTGATAGTCGGAATAAACTAGGGCTCCCCTAGAGTTTGTTCCTTCTAAGAAGAGTACAGTGAACTTGGAATCATTCAAATGATTTAGGGAGGTGCTTCCTCCTGGCATTGGTCCGTCATGGGTGAAACCTCCTGGCTATTGACTACCCATCATGAAGGACTTATCTTATGAAGTGTCAGTATCACTACCCTCCTCAATAATTGGTGCTAGTGGATCTAGCCTTGCCTGAGTTACACTCTCCTCGGTGGACACTAAGCTACCCTAATCTCCTGCCACCTTTTGGTCTCTAAAAATGTATCTTCCCGATCTTAAATTCATCTAACTTAGCAATGCACTTAATCACAAATCCAACTTCTTGCTTTGCCGCCCGCTGAATATACGTGTACACAAGCGTTTAATTTTGCAATCGAATCAAAGCATTTAACCGCTAGAGGTGGTTTTAGTAATGATTGGTATAACTGGAGAGTTAACCTCAACCACTATTGTATTTATACACTTCTGATGTTCTGGATTAGGTATGCTAATCTAGAACTGTACTTCCCTCGGATGTTGGTCAATTTACATGAAAAGTCTGAATTCCGTCTTTGCTCCATCAAAAGATCAAACAAGGTCCAAATTCACTTCTGAAAGAAGTTCTGGAATCCTCAAGTCAATTGGAACATCACTATATGTCCTCAGTCAAATTTTCTCTTCACTAAGCCCTTGTAGACATCCTATGCGTAGAATGTCTCCTCCTCTGTTTTGCCCGGATTTTTGCACTATGGATTCCCCTTGATGTGCTGATTCCACATCTGTTTTTACTTTTTGATTTGGACACCTATAAGCTAGACAATGGATCAGAAATCTGTTCCAGCAGCCTGACGTTGGTCTGATAAGTCAAATCAACTCCAATTTGGACCAAAATTAACTAGGAGGCTTGCCTTAGGCTATACAACACCCTGCTATGCTTACATTCAGTTTGTGGCTTCAAATTCATGCATTAGACATTCTACACGTAGAATGTATAACTGCTAAACATAACTTCAAATGCAAGGTACAGACTCCTCTTGAGGTGCTGATAACTTTGGTATGCTCAAACCTGGATTTGGAGTGCCAGATCACTCAAAACACATCCTACACTTAGGATGTCTTTTTGGCATGTTTGACCCCAGACTTGACCTACACCTTCCCCTTGATGCCAACAACCCAGTGGTATGCTTAGATTTTGGTTTGGATTTCAAAAGACCCCAATTTTAGTTGTTCTAGCCCTTTTCAGTAAAAAATGCTAAAGTCTGCTTAGAACCCAATTTTTCTCACCAAATGAGATGAAACCTTCCTCAGTCACTCAATATATCATGCAGATCATGCTCATGTAGCCATCCTATGGTTTTGGTCTTAAAATAATGCCTTGGCACAATTTGGATAGGATGTCTGGCAATTTCTATCTATCTGGCCTTATCCTGTGAAGATATGGTCAAATTTCCACTTTCCAAGTGAAAGTAGGGTAAACCCTACCTTCTGAACACAGTGGTCAACTCAAAATTCCAAAATTCCCACCAAATCAACCTGTAGACATCCTGTGCGTAGGATGTCTCCTGGCTTAAAATGTAATTTTTCCCTAAAAAAAATTCTCTTGATGCTCTGTAGCTCTATCAGAAACACTCACAGCAACTTTTGAACTTCACTTTAGCTTTCAAACAATCTTTTGTGTCTTTTACAACCTTGTGATGAAGTATAACATGTATGAAGTGCTCTAGATCATAAATCATGATGTCCTACTTACTCTACTCCTACTCATCATGTGAAATGGTGATAATGGTGTTTTGGTTGCTTCTTGGGCTCTCCGGACTCTCAATCTCTCCTTTCACCGCGTCTACCACTCCAACTCAACTAATACCTAAAACTATCTCAGTCTACCTAAGTCGAAGGAGCTAGGCGAGACACACTCTCCCTAGACTCCCTCTAAGACCTAGAGAGTCCTCCACCCTCTGATCCTACCTAAATGTAAAACAAGACTCTGGCAAGCCAGAGATTCCCTATCCTCAAGGACTAGTTTCGTTCACCTACCTAGGGTTTTCGTCCCCGGCAGAGCGGCGCCAATGTTGGCGGATACACTCCAACGGACGTCAGCACAGCGAGAACTCACCTAACAAGATTTGTCAGTTAAGGAGAAAGATTGACCTGCAGGCGCGTGGAAGAAAGCTTAGGGTGTCAATCTACACTCGACCAACTCTCGACTAATTCCTACAGAGGTCTCTACCCAATGTCTAAGCTACAGCCTTCAAGAGTGCATAAGAGGAGATTTCCTACAACGCTTTCTAGAGCCAAATACACGATCTCAAAACACCAGAGAACTTGAAGGAGACCCTACTAGCACCAATAGGTTGCTCTCCCTAAGGTCTATGAGCCAAAATCCCAACCCAAAACACCTGGTGCAAAATCACATAGGATGTCTGGCCAAAATTTGCAGGTCATCGTTTCCAAAAACTAAAGTGCCTAATGTGTAGCTCTCGTCGGGGGCAACATGCTGCACTTCTCCTCACTTGATTCCGACTACGAGTGTGCAAATGCTAGCAACAGAAAGCGTTCTTCTTCTATTCAACTTGAGTGATGGAAGAGGCAAGTACATAACTTTGAATTTTCAATTGAAAGAGAGAGAGAGAGAGAGAGAGAGAGAGAGAGAGAGAGAGAGAGAGAGAGAGAGAGAGAGAGAGAGAGAGAGAGAGAGGACACACAATCAAATTTGCAGTCGAAAAACCATGTGGTGGAGATACATGTGGCCATGGATTGCCGAAGATGTGAGCTCAAAATCAAAAGAGCATTATACAACATGGAAGGTACTTAGAGAGCCAGAGTTTTTACAAAACAGAGCAAAATTGTTCAAAACGGAGAATCGTACAAGAACTTGAAGGTGCTTGTAGCTTTGGAATGTTCAAAGGCTAGCAACAATAGAAAGCGTTCTTCTTCTATTCAACTTGAGTGATGGAGGAGGCAAGTGCATAACTCTGAATTTACAAAACGGAGAAAAATTATTCAAATACAATATTTATGGCTTTAAGAGATCTTTCTCTCATCGTCGCATAGCTCAGCATAACTTCCTATATCTATATAGAAATCTCCGTTTAAACATATGTCCTCTCTTTCATTTTGTAGATCCTCTGCATGCACCCCATATAGAGTAGCAGCTTGATGTTCGTCTGGCACCACCTCAACGGCTTTTGACTGAGCATCTTCTCTGATCTCCTCCATTGATGCCACTGTGATTGGCACATGGTAGCCTTCATACGTCTCTGCACTACGAGGGGCTACCTCTATGACGTACCACCAGTTTGATGCAGACTTTGTAGGATGAAATATCACCTGCCAGAGCCACATAACTTACATGAGAGCTTCCAAGCACATAAATTCTAAAATGGGATGTTAACTATTTACATACTTGTTCACAATGCTCGGGTAGTGCGAAAGTGTCTCTTAGGTCAGTCCATTTCTTAGTTGAATCCACCTCAAGAAAACCAGACTCTCCTCTACGCACAGTAGCGTTGCGACCCTCCATGATTATCTTGAACCATTGCACATCGAACAAGTCGACAAAAAATCCTCTATAATCGATCCTCAAAATCTCTTGTAGCATTCCAAAGTAAGTGAGTTCTGCCACCACAGGATCTTCATCAGAGGACCGTCGTCAACTAGACTGTTCAAATTTTGCCATGATTCCACAATCTTGAGTAAAACGCTGTTTGTCGATCCGTTCCACCCTGAAATCTCAACCTTTACACCATGTTGCTGTGTATAACTTATACTACAACCAACAAATTATGAGTGGCCGTTCAAACATCTAGAAAGTTACTAGTTGTACATTGCAAACTTACCCGAGAGTACTCCCACTCTTCCTCAGTCACTTCTTCACCGCACTGTGGTGCGCTTTTCAATTGGTTGTGCAACCATCTTAAGCTCATGAATGTTGGTAGGCTCTCCAGACCCGTCAGATAGTGCATCGGTGGTCGTCTTCCCCGTCTCCACTCGATTCGTGCCCTTTGTCGCTCTTTCTTTGCATCCTCATATTGTGAAATCCACTTCTGCATGACTAGATTGTGAAGCATGCAAAATCGGTTGATTTTAGCCTCTTGATCTTCCGTCATCTTCTTCTCAACATCGAGATTGCACATGACAATTCCAGATATGCACTCATTATCTATGGTTCGCCATAGCGTGTCCCTGGCTTTATCAAATCCTTCTAGTCACTCTCCATTGTACACTAGGGACTTTGATACCAACCAACCTTCTGCCATGCTACCCTACGGACGTGCCTTCTGACGCACATATCCCTTGAGCGTTTTCATGAAACGTTTTAAAAAGAACATCCATCTGGAATGTATTGTGCCAGCTATTTCCACGTCATCAACTATGTGAACAAGAAGATGCACCTGAATGGTTAGCATGGTAGTAGGAAAATGTTTCTCAAACATGCACACAACCTCCGCAATGTTTAGTTTGGCGAATGGTATGGAGTCTACGTTGATCTGCTTTTGTGAGATCCATTGCACCAACTTCGCAAGTTTGTAGATTGTGTTACGGACGTCAAGAGACAAACATCCCTCAATGGCAACCGATAAAATAAACTGCAAAACACGTGCAGCAATGATATTAAAGTCCACACACAAATTTGTTACACAATTCCCACTATGATATAGTCCACTATGAACAAACCTGACACATTTTATGCCAGTCGTGTGACTTCAAACCGGTAAGCTTTCCCTCTTTAGTAAAACATGTTCGGAGCGAGTGCATTACGCCAGTGGGGGTCCGCAAAGATCGAATGGTCTCTTTTACTTTGCGTTCTTGGGATCCTGTGAAAATCCATGCTGCTTTAGGGAGTTTTATCGATCCATCGGACACTGTTTGCGGCCAATATTTCTCCATACGATCCACATTTATACGGTCAACTCTTGCTCCCAAAGTATCTTTCTTGCCGGTCAGATGGTCCCATAGTAACCACATTCTTGAATATGTGCATTGGATCGAGCAAGTGATTGATCATTAGTCGGGGCCAGTATGGTAACTCGTACCATAGAGATAGTCTCTTCATCCCTGGGGGCAATCCGTCATCACACATCTCCTTCTACTCTAACCATGCTTGTGTAGACATCTTCGGTGGCTCTCTTCCCAAAAATCCATCGCGTAACACATGATTCTCTGGAAGATACACTTGATGACCTTCGTAGATTTTCTTCTTCAATGAGGGCGCCCTACGTGCATTCAGTCTAGATCCACATGTGACACATGCTCTGTATCTACTTGTTTTAAGCCCTGCATGTATACACATGATAATAGATCAGCTTGAGAAAAACCAAGATTTACAGTGTCTGAGTGAGGAGTGTAAATAGATCACCTGAGCATTTTGTTAGTCCGGGATAGTCATGCATGGTCCACATTAGAATGCCTCTAATCAAAGCATTACGTCGACCTATGTGTCGGCTCATATCCACCACTTCTATGCTAATCCACAATTGTTGTAGCTCTTCCAATAGTGGACGAAGATACACATCCATATTCTTCACTTTATATCACCCCGGCACAATCAAGCTTAGCCATAGGTGCCCCTTTGTTTGTAGTCAACCAGGGGGGAATGTTGTAGTTGACGATGACAACGGGCCATACACTGTAATATGTTGATCTTTGACCAAATGGATTTACGCCATCCATAGCCAGGCCTAAGCGCAAATTTTGAGCTTCCCAGGCAAAATCCGACCATGTTCCATCTAAATGTTTCTAGGCTGCACAATCTGCAGGAATCCGTAGCACACCATCCGAAGATTTATTCTCCTCGCGCCATGATGCTAGGGCGGCCATGGACTTACATTCGAAGAAATTCTTGATGCGAGGAAGCAGAGGAAAATGTCGCAAAACCTTTTGTGGAATTTTTGTTCCGTGGAGATCTACTCGATATCTTTCGGAATCACATTTCGGACACTTCTCTATGTCTGTGTATTCCCCTCTGAAAAGAATGCAGTCATTAGGACAAGCGTGGATCGATTTTTAATCCATCCCGAAGCTTCACAAAATCTTTCTTGCTTCCTCTCGAGAATCTGACATCACATTATCAGCTAGTAGTATGTGCTCTTTGAGCAATCTACACAACATAAAAATACAGTACAATTGTGTAAAAATCGATCAGATCATTATACATTTAGAGATTTATTAAAGTAAACTAATTGTAATAGACCACTTGAAAAGTGTTGTGACGCTAGTGTCACTCTATCCAAACTTTGTCTGCATGTTGAGAAGAACCAGGAGTGCTTTCAATCAAGACACACTTGCTCCATTATACAATGGTGTATCGGCTTCACTTTTCATATCATCATAGACAAGCCTTTATGAATCCATGATTGTCTCAATCATTTCATCAATCTTGGGCTCAAACATTGCCTCGTTGGGAATGTGGTCTGCATGATCATCCCCCGAGCTGTCAGAGGCTACATCTTGTGGCCTCACATATGCTGCTTGACCAAAGCGCCTACGAACACGTCTATTGGGTTGCAAGATTGCTGCCTGTTGGCCAGCATCAGAGTCCGACGAGTTATAATTGGCAACAACTCGATCTATAATAGATGGATCGAACTCGCCAAATTCATGATCGTGCTACAAAGAAACACGTCTTGTCCGTCGCACAACATGCTTGCAATGATTACAAGGACATAAGATCCTCGTTGAGAGATAGGTGTTTCGGTTGGACGGCCCCACATCCTCGTCCCTACTCATAACGAGGGTAAAAATCTTATAATTCGGACAACAAATTTAATCTTCTATTGGCATTCTTCGTCTTCTCTCTCTCTCTCTCTCTCTCTCTCTCTCTCTCTCTCTCTCTCTCTCTCTCTCTCTCTCTCTCTCTCTTTTCACACTGTAAACTACCTCACATTCTCTAGTCATGTCCAATCCCCGCACACCTCGGTCTAGAGGTGCACGGAGATCAGAACCACCGGTGTCGTGCAGCTCCAGTGCCATGAAGAGAAAAAGAGAAGCGGAATGCAAGATAAGCTTCTTTGAAGCCTACACCTTAAGTGAGCAGTGATCAGGGCTTGTTAACAGGCCAAGTTTAATGATTAATGTATGCCGAATGCGGCTTAAAAGGGCC
This sequence comes from Adiantum capillus-veneris, assembly GCF_014529385.1. NCBI lineage: Eukaryota > Viridiplantae > Streptophyta > Polypodiopsida > Polypodiales > Pteridaceae > Adiantum > Adiantum capillus-veneris. The sequence continues at coordinate 90,963,434 of NC_140936.1, forward strand.
AAAAGATGCCTTAATGATGTCAAAATTGAGTATGCTTGAAGTGAGCATAGATGGAAGATTATAATCTAGAATTGCAGTGATTGAAGTGCTCTACTGGCCTTTCTTTACGGCTCGTTGATTAGAGCTACGATGAATAAGTTATGACAATTTGAAGTTAGAGTTAATGCAGATCTGCACCAAATGGGGCAACTGCAGCTGAGGTGGCAGAAGGGAAGTGAATGCCTCGGGCTGAAGTGTTGAATTTCTAGAGCGCGTCAGTCTTTTCAGATCAGCAATCGGAGTCCCGGTCGCCAAGATATTAGCCGTTAAAGTTCACCGGGGGCCGGTTCCGTACCAGTCCAGTCCGCTCGGTCGGAGTGCCATCTGGGAATTTTTGACTTCGACCAAGTTTCAGAACGTCATGCATCAATGCTTTGGCTGGTATGTTGTGCCTATTGGAGATTGCTGATAACAGGAAATGCCCAACACGGCTATGGCTTAAGTACAATCATCTATACTGTGTCGTGGAAAATAGCAGCAAAATTCATGACGATAATATTAGTCAAGGACTACTGAAGTTGAAAGCTGTACGAGACAATGCTTTGGTAGATATGCATACCTAATGTGGTGCCGTTAAGAAATCACAGAAAGCTCTTGATGAGCTCATCGTCCGAAATGATGTCTTGTGGAGTGCAGTGAGTGCAGGAAATGCCAACCTTGCCGGTTCCTTGCTTGATATGAATGTCACATGTTGTGCGACGCAAGGCCTTGGTGGACATATATGTTCAATGTAGTGCCATGGAGGACAATATCCCCAAAATGCAAGCAGTCGGCCACCCACTATGAGGCTCAATGGCCGCCTAGGAGCAATGGAAGCCGCCCACTATGAGGCTTAAGGAGGCTGCCCAATAAGGGCCCAAAAAGGGTTTTGTGTGGGAAAGAAACGAGAAGGAGAGATAAGGCATGGCGAGCAGATGACGGGCAGAGATGCAACCTGAGAAAGGGTGCTCGCACCGGGCCGTAGAGCGGATGAGAGCTCGCCTGTGATGAAAAATGTTCGGCATGCCACGGCGATGGATTTTGATATCAGCCACGGCATAAACAACCTCGCCCGAGTCGTTGATTGCCACATCATCATGACGGGTCCCGCGCAACATCAGTCACGATGCTGTGACTGATGGGCCGAGGTAAATATAAGGTTTTTTTTCTAGGACATAAGGAGAGGAGATAACGGGGATAAGAAAAGAGAAGGAAGGAAGGAATCTTGGAGGAAGACTAAAGGAAAAGCTCGATATCCTCTCTCTCGTCCTCGGCTAATGCAGGCAAATCTCTCTCTCCTCTCTATCGTCCCTCGGCTAACAGAAGGCAGGAATTACAAGCTTCTTTCGCTTGTGGAGGCAAGGAAGCAATATTGAGAAGGAGTTTGGTCAAGGCAAGAGAAATCTTGAGAGTTTACAAGCAAGGAGGGAAAGCTTGGTCAAGGCGAGAGGAAGCTTGAGACGAAGTAAGAAGAGAAGCTCCAGTCGTTGTTAAGGGAGGCAAGGAAGCTAGCTTGAGAAGGAGGGTGTCAAGGCAGTCAAACAAGGTCGAGAAGAAGGATCTTGAAGCTTGGGAACCCAGGAGCCAAAACAAACAAGAAGGCTTAGGGGAGACCAGTAAGAAGGGTTGTGAGGATTACAGAAGCAAGAACAAAGTCTCTCTCGTCCTCGACCTCGACTTAGCTTAATAACGGACAGGAAATTCGACAAGAGTAGATGTCGGAGCTCAGAAATCATTCAGGGAGTCTAGGGTTAAGTAGCAAGATAAGGGAGCAGTAAGGCAAGAAGGAGAGAGGGTAACCTCGCTCTACCATAATTGGGAATTACAAGGGAATCAAGCAGGAATTTTCACCTAATATGTATGTCCTAATCAGCTTCAAATGGCTCGAATCATAGGCATAAGTGAGAAATTTATAGTCGTTATCTAATTTGAGAGCATTAAACTCTCCTAAGACCATCAGTGCCATTAACAATAAACATTTGTAATCGAAGTTCACTTCGGCTAGTCATTAGCAGCTTAAACATTCCAATTGTCAAATTTTAAACATTTAAGGTGTTTTCAGAGTCTTTTGCTTTGTGTCTGGCATCTAGTCTCTCGCACCTCCCACAACCAGAGGCTCGGCGCCTACCCACCTCATGTTTCGAACACATTATCCCCGACATCTTTGGTGAACCCGATGCGAAACGAGCCTGGGTGGGAGGTTAAGATGGAGATGCCAGAACAAATAAAGTAGTTTATTGAAGATTTTTGTGCCAATGGATTTGATAAAAATTTGGCAGTTTCAGATTTGCCAAAAATGATGGAATCGGTTCAGGGGTATCTACAGGAAGCAAAAGCCGTGCAGATAAAAAGGCAGACTAATGACGCTGTAGAGCTAGCACTTGATGCTGTTCGGGAGGAGTATTATATTTTTCAGGGATATGATCCAGAAGGTTTTATTGCATGTTTTGAAGTTGAGATGAAGAGCCTAAATGTTCCAAAAGATCGGATGATTGCAGCTTTTGAGGAGATTGTAAACTTGGATTTTAAAAAGTAGGTTCAAGAACTGGCAGAAGAATATCCCACACGGTGGGAGTATTTTGCAGAGGAAATTTTTTACCAAAGCTCAAAGATTCTAGATCAAGAAATAAAGGAGACTACTGAACGAAGTAAGATTGTCTTCAGTAACGGTGAAGGGGATCAGATGTAGATCCTCAACTATGATGAATTCTGGGAGCATATTTCTGCAAGAAGTAAAGCCAAAGAAAATGCGGAGTTAAAAGTATCAAATTCAATTTCAGAGGAGCTTATTTTGAGCAACGAAGACAAGGTAAACGATGAATTTAATGCTGAAATAGGCTTATATGAATTTTTTTCAAAGATTGCTTGCATGCACGCTACCTCTAATAATGGTTCCAGTGAAGACATAGATTGTACAGCAAGTGGTTCTCAAGTTGTTGACCTTGACATGGGTTATTCTGAAGGAGTTCATCAAGCAGATGAGCCTCTACAGGACATTACTAAAACTATCAGCACTATAGCCGAGTAGGAAAAAATGTTTGCTACAGATGATTGCATAAACAAAGCTATTATATACACAGTAGCTAATGAAGTGACTAAAATTGTGGACCCAGCACAGGATGAGCCTGAGGATGTCAATGAACCTATGATTGCTACTAAAAATATTCTTGCAGATGTTGCTATCACAGAAGAGGATGCTATAATCGATGAATTTTTATCTAGATCTGAAGGAGATGTTTATGGCAGTATAGAAGAGCTTTCGGATGTGTATACCTCTTTAGAGGGGGTGCCAGATGAGCCTTTACAGTTCTATAATGTATTGCTAAGTGCAGGATGAGGAATCAGAGGATGACATGGATGACTATGAAGAATGCCTAGATCATGCTGATTGTGAACAGGTTATCGACAGGGATTTTACATCTATGCTTGTAGATGAACTGCATGAGGAGATAACTCCTACAATTTTTATTAATGTTGAGACTCTAAGAGTGATTTTCCCAAGGATGTTATGGATGAAGATCTACATGATAAAGTTGTTTTTCATGATCAAGCTGAAGTCCCAATAAGTGAAACTTCATCTGATGATACAGGTCGAGAGACTCCCAAAGTTTTTTGTGATGGCTATAAAGCTAGAGGGGGTGATGATGCTAAATCATCCTTGATACTGCATAAAATGCATAGGGTTTTTCATTTGCTTGGACAATGTGCCAGATGTGGGTGGATTTGGATGCTATTCCTATTGATGCTTATGTAAGTGATGTCTTGGCTGCCAGTAAAAGGGAGTCATATTTCTTTAATGCTTTCTGGTAACGAGCTTAAGTTGCCAACAGTTGATTCAGATGAAGCTCTAGTATATTGCGGAGCCCATCAATGCTATGTGATCTCGATGGTGTTTGATCTAGGAGATTCTAAGGATATTCATAAGCAGATTCAATATGGATGGATACTGATCAGTATGCATAGTAATTGCATACTATTTGCACTAAGGGTAGCATATTTGAACCAGAAATGCTTGATGTTGATTGATACAGGAAATGTATGCTCATGTGGATATTATGAAGCCCCAATGTGTGGGCAATTCCTTATTACTCCATTTGATCCTGGGGGTTACTAAAGTGCAAGTTGTAGATGTAGAGGATACCAGATGCTTGACGTAGCAAGCTGCATGATGCAAGGTTTTATTTTCTAGATTATGCTAAGTCAGAAGAGTGTTTGCTTATGTGTTCAATAATACTTCTTTGGACAATTGATGAAGTATCTTCACATCTTTTGAGTTGGTTCTGCTACCAGAACTTGAAGTAAAGGACTTGACGGCCATTCCGTGTCCAGACAGAGTAAGGCATACTTGAGCTTGATAGGATTCCTTAAAGAGAGATTAATGGTCAAGCCGTGTGCATCATGAACTGAGCACTTGAGTCACTTGAGTATGGCGAGGCTCACTAAACAGGTTTTCCATAATTGAATGCTTTGAAGATATGACAGATACGGTTTAGATATTTTTGATGGGCAGCTACCTAATGACTAAGCTAGAAAATTGATGAGAGGGTATAAGCCTTATTTTGTTTTTCATAATGTGAGTCTGATGATGGAAAGAGCTTAAGGTGCCTAAAGAAGATGCAAATTGAAGTGCAATTGGCATAGACCAGAGGTTGTGCAGGTTCAAAGGGGATGGATGTTGTACAGCTCCACTTCCATGAAGAGAAAAAGAGCAGATGAATGCAAGATAAGCTTCTTTAAAGCCTACACCTTTAGTGAGCAGTGATCAGGGCTTGTTAACAGTCCAAGTTTAATGATTAATGTATGCCAAATGCGGCTTAAAAGGGTCAACAAATGCCTTAATGATGCCAAAATTGAGTATGCTTGAAGTGAGCACAGATGGAAGATTATAATCTAGAATTTCAGTGATTGAAGTGCTCTACTGGCCTTTCTTTACAGCTCATCGATTGAACCTACGGTGAATAAGTTATGGCAATTTGAAGTTGGAGTTAATGCAGATCCGCACCAGATTCGACAACTACAGCTGAGGTGACAGAAGTGAAGTGAATGCGTCGGGCTGAAGTGCTGAATTTTTGGAGCACGTTCGTCTTTTCAGATTAGTGATCGGAGTCTTGGTCGCCAAGATATTAGCCGTTAAAGTTCACCGAGGGCCGGTTCTGTACTAGTCCAGTCCGCTCGGTCGGCATGCCATATGGGAATTTTTTACTTCGACCAAGTTTCGGAATGTCATGCATCAATGCTTTGGCTGGTATGTTGTGCCTATTGGAGATTGCTGATAACGGGAAATGCCCAACACGGCTATGGCTTAAGTGCAATCATCTATATTGTATCGTGGAAAATGGCAGCAAAATTCACGATGATAATATTAGTCAAGGACTACTGAAGTTGAAAGCTGTACGAGACAATTCTTTAGTAGGTATGCATGCCTAATGTGGTGCCATTAAGAAATCACAGAAAGCTCTTGATGAGCTCATCGTCCAAAATGATGTCTTGTGGAGTGCATTGAGTGCAGGAAATGCCAACCTTGCCGGTTTCTTGCTTGATATAAATGTCACATGTTGTGCGACGCAAGGCCTTGGTGGACATATATGTTCAATGTAGTTCCATGGAGGACAATATCCCCAAAATGCAAGCAATTATCCGCCCACTATGAGGCTTAACGAGGCCGCCCAGTAAGGGCCCAAAAAGAGTTTTGTGTGGGAAAGAAAAGGGAAGGAGAGAAAAGGCATGGTGAGAAGATGACGGGCAGGGGCACAACCTGAGAAAGGGTGCTCGCACCAGGTCGTAGAGCGGTCGGATAAGAGCTCGCCTGTGACAAAAAATGTTCGGCATGCCATGGCGATGGATTTTGATACCAGCCACGGCATAAACAACCTCGCCCGAGTCGTTAAGGAACTGACATGCTCATCACCACCCAGCCATGCCCTATATAGGCCCTTGGCCTTCTAAATATAGGGACCCCCTTGGCTGCATGTCCGTCCTGGCCCTTGGCCCGGACTGGTCCTACCCTTGTCCTGACATTACTCCCCCCTTGGAGAATCGTTTTCGTCCTCGAAAACACAAGTGGTAGCATCTTCATAAGAACACTAATTTTTTCCAACTTGGCATCCCTCATGGATCCAATGGCTCGTTGAATCGAAACCCGGTTCAGTAGGAGGTTCAATGAAACCAAGAGCAACATCTTGATTTTCTACATTGTTGTCCATTTTTAACCATCTGATGGTACCGGTCCCTATTCAAACGTAGTGTGTAGACTCCATTTAGAACACTCATGAGCATGGTAAACGAGTTTATAACAGCACAGGTGTACCAAAAAGAGTACCTCTTGTCACTTTCCATGAAAGTAGCACGCTGACATAACTTATCAGCCAATTTTAAGTCCTTGACTTTGTCTCAATTTTCATCATCAGTAAACAACCCCACCCTAACGAGTGTTCAAGGTTGAGAACCTGAGCTATACATGAAGAGACTACCTAGTCGCAACATGCGTTAACTGATAGTAAGTAAACTCGAAACCAGAAAGGTAACCGATCCAGTTGTTTCACTTCTTGCTAACGTATGCACTTAGCATATCCTTTAGCGTGGTTTACTAACGTATCGCACTTTGCATAACCTTTAGTACTAAATAGAATGCTTGTAAATTGCCCATCCTACGCGGGATGAATAGCAGCGGTAAGAGTGAGGTGCTTTCCCCCTACCACTTACAGATAGTCGCCCACGACTGATGACAACTATGACTCAATCATTGAGTATCCAGCCATATACTCGATATGGAATGGAGACATCGTCGAAAAGCTCCATCAAAGAACAAGGTAAAAGCATTAGGAATAATTTTAAGTGGTGGCAATGGTAGGGCTTTTATTTCAGGCACCATAATTTCCTTCTCATGTACCTATAAGTGAGAATCCCTGCCAATTGTGCACGCACACTATCTTCTACCTTGAAAAAGTATTGAAACTCTTTCAACTCCATAATCCACTTTGAGATCCTAGTACTAAGATTCATTTGAGATGACACCCAAGGAAACAAATTTTTTGCAGTGAGGATTACAAAAGGTTTTGGAAGCAAGTAGGATCTAAACTTTCTCACCGCAAACATGAGAGAAAGCAACATGAGTTCTGCCTTCGTGTAGCCTCTCTCCAAGGCATTCACGACCCCTACTAGCAAAATAGATGGGTCGCATCCTGATACTGTGGGGATCTTGCTGTAGCAAAACAGCACCAATTGTTTCTTTCCCAACACTAGAGCTAACAAAGAATGTGTACTCCCAACAAGGAGGCATGCGTGTTGGTAGCTCTGACAGAATGACTTTAATGTTACAAAAATACTCTTCAAGCTCATCATACCATGAAAATTCTACTTGTTGTGTCAACTTTTGCAAAGGGTGAAGTAACTCCAAGGCTAAGTGAATGAAGCGTGACATATACTTCACCTTTTGAATGAATGAGATAACCTCCTTAAAATTCTTGGGTGATGGTAACTCAATAAGAGCCTTTTCCTTTGAAGGATCCACCTCAATACCTTTATAGGAAACCTTGTGACCAAGCAAGATCACTTCATCCTCACCTATGTGGCACTTGTTAGGGTTGAGCTGGCCTCCCATGTCGTAAAGTTTTTTCAAACCTTCTTCTGCCTTTTGTAGGTACTACAATGATTTTGAGCTATAAATGTAAAATTCATGAATAAAACCCTAATGGAATTTCCAAAGAATGCTTGAAACACCATGTTCATGAAGCATTGGAAAGTTGCAGGAGCATTTGTCAGGCCAAATGGCATGACTCTAAAAGCATAGGAGTGATGAAGGTTGTTTTTAATTGATCCTCCAACGCGATACCAATTTGAAAGTAGCCCGAGTAGCCATCACACACAGTGTACCACTCATGACCAGCTACCTCATTTAGTATCTCATCTAGAAATCGGAGGGTAAAGTGATCTCTTTTTGTTGCCTCATTCAGTGGATGCTAATCCACACACACCCTCCACTTGCCCTTTTTCTTGGGACTGACAACAACGGGAGAGACCCACTTTGAATTCTCCACTGGATAAATGAAACCTGCTGCTAGAAGTTTTCTTACCTCCTTGAGTAAAGCCTGCTCCTTGATGACTCCTAGCCTTCGTAACTTTTGAACCTTAGGTGTAGCCTCTGGCTTCAACTCAATCTTGTGTTGAATAGCATCTACTCCACGAACATCGGTGTAGTATTTAGCAAAAAGCCTAGGAAACATCCTTAGCACACATTTGAACTCCTCTCTTTCGTCCTTTGTAAGTGTTGTAGATCACATATCTTCTAATATTCCTTCATCTTGAACATTTTGGTTCTCTTGGGAACCTACCTCTTCCAAACATGGGCAAGAGGTCTCTTGGTTAGTTAGCTTAAACCTTACCCCCATGACTTTGATGGAAGACTCCTCTTCAGTATCGCTGCCCCTACTTTCTTCTTTTGAAGTGTTATCGGTCCAATCTTCTTCTGTCTCACTTTGAGATGATTCTTTGTGGAGCTTCTCTTGTCATTGATCCTTCATGTCAAAGACAACCTTCTTATGATTGTCATTCCTACAAATTAATTTTCCACTCTCCCAATCCTACAAAGCTCGCATTTTCATTAGCCATGGTCTTCCTAGGATAAATGGATAACCACTTCCCTTGGTCGACATAACATAAAAATCCACCGCCTTCTTAATGCCAAAGGCCTCTACAAATACATTTTTACAAATGCCTACACACCTAGCCTTGCTATTGTTTGCCATCTTGACTTTGATTTCATGTGTCTCATGGATGTGCATTCCTAGTCTTTGCATGAGTCCCTCTCTCATGATACCAATTTGTGCACCCCCATCCACTAGACCTTTCCTAACCAATCTTCCTTTGATGTAACAATCTAGCACCGGTGTAATTTCTTCATTCATTTCAGCTTGTGTAATTTTTACAAGTGGCACACTCTCTTTTACCTTTCTCCTAGTGCTAATTGCCCTTGTTAAATCTCTCCTAACTTGTGGACATAATGCAAGAAATTGAGGCCATGAGATATCAGGACCCTTATCTCTCATGTCTTACAACAAGTTGTATGGAGCCATACCATGTCCAAGAGGGAAGTCTTGGAGGTTGATACGACGTCAAGTCCTTTTGGTTCCCTTGGTCTTCTTTGCCTTCTTTTCTCGTCCATGGTCACTTTGTGACGTGACTCCTTGTTTCTCCTTACCTTTTCCACGGTCACGCTTAATGCCATTTGCTTCCATGTCCGCCTAGTTGGAATTTGTCACCTGTACCACATACACATTTGGGTCTGGAAGAGGTGGAGCTCCTTCGACTCTTCTTGGAGGAGGTCTTGCCCCATTTGGTCTTTGTAAAAGTTGTGGTTGTTGACTAGTTCCTTCACCTTCATTCATCAACTCGGTAGTTCAAGTTAGGTCTCCATGGCTCCCCACGGGGCCAAGGACAATTATACATCCCATGTCCAGACTCTTCGCAATTCCAACATCGCAAGACTCTCCTAGGTCGTGGATCTCCCTCTTCAAACTTCTTTGCTTGTCCCTTTGGACCTATAGCTTGTGCAAGAAGAATTGATAGGTTGCTTAAAGATTCATTTAAGGGTGAAAGCATGTTAACCTCTCATGCTTTTTCATGTCCCGGACAATGCTAACTAGCACAATTTTGACCTATGCTAACTAGTACAATAACTTGAGCTGCATCTCCAAGATCTATGATGTATGATATATCAATAGAAAGCACTTGAAACAAGGAATCTAAATGTACAACCTTCGACAAATTTTGATATTTTTTGTAAAAATTTTACCGGACGCCCAACTTTTCGAAGATGTGCTAACTTGAAACTGCTAACTAGCACAAAAAGCGCGACAGGTTAACATGCTTTCACCCTTAACTTCTCAATCACTTCAGAGGTTACCTCAGGAATCTCTCTAGATTTTACTGCTTGAAATTTTTTCTTAGGTCTAGGACCCTCTATTAGAACCTCTCCCCTTAGGCACTTGAGTTTTCTATAATTCTCAACAGTCCTAGTTTCAGCTGCATCAAAGGTAGCAGGTGCACCCATCTCAACTTTTATCTTGAGTGTGGGAAAGAGACAGGCTATGAACCTCTCCTTCTTTAAGAACACTACACCATCACCAGGGTTAGCAAAATTTCTCACCCATATAGCCCAAAGACGTAGAAACTTTTGTTTAAACATGTAGTAGTCATCTAAGTCTTTTTGTTTGAACAATGTCTTGCCATAGATTTTGAGTGTTTTGGGAATCAAAGAAGTATCTCTTGAAATGATTCACAACTTCCGTGTAATTACCCTTAAATTCCTCAGGCAAAGAGTCAAACCAAGTGCTATCATCTTTCTTAAGGACGACCTCAAACATTTCTATACGTTCTTGATCAGTTACTATCCTCTTGATATGGCAAGACATCTTAAAATTTGCTAAAAATAATTCTACATCCTCTCCGGGCTCTCCAAAGAAAAGAGGATATCCGGACATTTGGCGTTAGCCCTCCATTGAATCAATTTCAAAGTGACAACATGTTTTTGTTTTTCTTTCTTAAAAAGATTTACACAATAATGTTTTTTAAATTGCAATCTATCCTACAACAAAATAAAAATATGCACATCAAATGACCTATGATAGTCAACAAGAGGCAGGATGACAGGGTTTGGTGACGCAAGAATTTCTCCTACTCTTTGAGCACTAAATATGAACATCATACGTTGTTGAAAATTGGACTTTCTACTAATTATAACGTTTATTCTAATGTGTGGAGTGAAATGGAAGGGAAGAAACTCTATTCCTGGGCCATTATTCATTTTCTATGCATGACCTTATGCTTAAAACAAAACAAAAATATAGACGTCCAAACTAAGGTCCTACCTAATGAGAGGCAAAATAAAAGGATTTACTGAAGCGTTTATATCGACCAACCTAAGAGAACCTAAAATTCTATGAACTACACGTTGAAATTACAACTTAGTACTAACAATTATGTGTACCTTTTTCCTTGCAATGAGAATGAAAGGATCATACAAATTCTTGTGATTCATGAAAACTACTTGAGTATGCTAAAGGTTGATCCTACACAAAAATACACAAGCCCTCATTCGTGGGGCCACCAAGATTGAGGCGGTCCGGGGCGGGCAACAAGAGAGGCGACCTCTAAACACCTCTCAAGGCTCCCATGCTGCTCAATTGGGGCTGGGGCAACCACCAGCACAACACAACAACAAACCCACAGCCAAACCCAAACAAGATAGGGGCAGCACCTAGTTATGGTATGGGAACTAGGACACAAGAGAGATTTTGTCACGACCAAGAAGATGCGCCACAAAACACACACAAGAAACCTCACACCAAGACACACACAAAATATACTAGAGAGAGCTAGAGAAAAGGGAAGAGAGAGAGGAATGGATCTTGCTTAATACCTTATTTGTGACTTGCAAATGGATATGGCTCGTTATGATGCTATCGTAGAGCTTGTACCAAAACGGACTCAATGCTTAGTGAATGTTAAACATTACCAACACACACACACTGTCTGAGGGTGTGGGAGACCTCTCACCGCAATACCCTCTTACAATGGACACAAAATAGGCAATGAAAACACACTAAAACAAGATCAACCGATAGAAACTCAAAATACACAAGTCACCTTGAATTCGCGAAACCGTATTGCATAAAGGGAAGGACAAAGATTTGAACATCAAATCACGCCTTTGATGCACCAAATCTCAATTTATTGATGATGAAGAAGCATATACAATAGTGGTTTTGAAATTCTTGAACTTGTGCTCTCTCACTTGCAATGTGTAGCTTGAAAGCCTCTCTTACACCAAAAGCGAAGCTCACAAAGTGGGTGCTACACCTAAGTCTCTCCTCACGCATAGAGTGTTGGGGTGCTATGTGAGATATTGGAGGTTGTTTTACAAGAGGGAGAGGGGCCTATTTATAGGTTGGAGACCCCTCATTAAGATTATTGAAATCCTAATTGACAAGCTAACGAATCAGGATTATGATTTTTTCTGAATATCAAAACATTGCGAGCCTTCTTTGTCTGCTTGAGTCATGGATGTGGGCTCAAAAGAGAGCATTATTGATGGTAGATAAGGTGAAAGTAGAGTTTTAAGGAAGGAGAGAGAGAGAGAGAGAGAGAGAGTTACTATGCACATGTCTTGAGGTGAGGTGTCTTTTATGGTTAGGTCAATGGCTATTTTGTGTTAGTATGTTAGTGGTTAGTGTTAGTAATCACTAGAAGGTAAATGATATATTTACAATGGGTAGAATGGGGTGGATGATTGAATAAAGTGAGAAAATCCTTCTGATTGTGAAGTTTGAAGAAGTTTTTGACTTACTTGTGTAAGTTCTCAAAATGACTATCGATCTTCTTGTTCGTCTTCTCTTCTTTACACCACCGCCACCAAGGTTGATTATTGCGATGAAAATGGCAATTCGGTTTATGAGATCTCTTAATTTGCAGAGGTTAAACATGTTTTACATGATGAATTTTATGTATATAGAGAAGCAGTAAGATGGAATTGTACTTTGGAAGTAATAGAGAGAGGCGTAGAGATGGTGTATGTACATGGAGAGCTCATATGAGAGCTATGGGAGTAAGAGGGGAGGTTAATGGTGAAGAAGGTGAGAGAAACCATGAAAGGTGCATGTTTGAGTGAGGGATTGAGAGGAATGAGAGTGTGTGTGTGTGTGTGTAGAAGTGTGGAAAGAGGTGAGAGAAGACTATGGGCTACTTGTGTCTGTGTGTAGAAGTGTGGAAAGAGGTGAGATAATACTATGTTTGAGTGATGGATTGAGAGGAATGAGTGTGTGTGTGTGTCTGTGTGTGTGTGTGTGTAGAAGTGTGGAAAGAGATGAGAGAAAACTATGGGCTACTTGTGAGAAAATTGGTCAGACTGGGGTCCAGTCAAAACATCCCATCTCACCGGTGGTAGCTCCAAAAATAATGAAAAATTTTGAGGTTATTATTAAGATTATGGGCTACATTTTCTCTGTTTACCACATCTTCAAATTCCTAACGGAGATGGGCGTCAAAAATCTCACCAAAAAGCTTGCTTTTTATGCCTGCAAAAGTCATTTAGTGGCCCCTCTTTTGTTGAATTTGCACAATGCATCCAAGAGTGAGCCCCTCCATTGTCATATCATGATATAAAGCATCCAAGTTCCCTTTACACATACATGGAGGAGGATGATTGATGAAATAAGAAATATATACATGGTGGGACCAGTGTATGGACTATTCATGGACTTTAGCTCAATGAGCACATGGTGTTAGAATAATGAGTATATAATAAGAAAAAATATGAAAGAATTATTGATATGAAAAAAGATATTGGAATCATATGATATGATTTCTCTTTTGTATTATTTTGGGTGAAAGATGAAAAAGTATGCAAGTAAATAAAAATAATATAATAAACGTGACTAAGGGAGTAGAAATCAATTTTTTGTTTTCACGAGGGTGAGGGTGAAAATGTGGGGGTGATTTGTATAAAAGAAAAATATGAGGTTAGAGTATATACACATTGGCAAAAAATATACTTATGGTGCAAGAGGATGAAAGAAGGCATACATAGGTTTAATAAAACACACACCTAGGTATAAATATCTAAATAAAATACCAAAATAATTATAAAAGTCCCTATATTTAGGCCATATATACAATGAAATATTTACACACAAAAAAGGCCATAATATATATATAAATTTATTTATTTATTTTGTTCAACTAGACCAATGACTAGCTAATTGAGGGTTTTTAAGAAGATATGGAAAAAGTCCCCTAACTCACACACGCCTATATACAATGAAAAGGTAAGAATAGCCATAGTGTTTAGGTGATTTTTGTAGGGTGAGTAACTCACTATGACAATTACGGAGAGCCAAAAAAAGACTATCAGTGGCTAAGAGCCAATGGCGAGGTAGATCTCCCACACGTTCCAAGAGGTATAAGAGACAATCTACCTCTCCACGCCCACAAGAGGCTAAGAAGCCTAAGCAATCACAAGATACTCCGCGTGGGTCTCTCAGCACTGCTGATTTTGAGCGTGCAAAGAAACACAATTTGTGTTTTAGATGTCTTTCGAACCAACATAACAAGAAAGATTATCCTCTTTTGCAAGGCAAAGGAAAGGCCATCCACACGGTGCAATGCCTCACATTAGATTCATCTCCTCAATATTGTGTTGTAGAGGTTCTTCATATGGAAGAAAAGCACAAGTGTTGTGTGTCTGCTTCAATGTGGCAGCCCACCTTTGGCCCCCATGATTTGATTCTCATGCATGGCACTATTAACGAACAACTTGTTTGTATTTTAGTGGATGATGGTGCAACTCATAACTTCTTGACCTATAAGCTAGTCAAGAAATTGAAGCTTACACAGACTCCTTGCTCTCACAAGTATGTGGTGGAGCAGATGTCTGGGAATGATAAAGAAGTATGGGACACAGTAGTTCAAGGGGTTGAGCTTATTGTTCAAGATCATACGATGACCCTTGACTTCCAAGTTATGAACATGGACGGTGCTGATGTAGTTTTAGGACGTGGCTGCATGGTTTAGGAAACACATTGAACACTAGTTATAAACACAACTCCTTATCCTTTATGGCCAATGGTAAACATGTGCTTCTACTTGGTGATAAAAATATACCATCTACACCTCTTATATGTACAATCGAGCTTTGATTTTTCAGAAAGAAAATTTAATAGATGAAGCCTTTTCATGTTACTACTTGTCTCCAAGTCTTGTGATTTCTCAAGAGCAAAGTGCGGTGAATTCTAGTAATGCTATGCAAAGTGCAATGAATTCTAGTAATGATATGCAAAGTGCAATGAATTCTAGTAATGGTATGCAAAGTGCGATGAATTCTAGTAATGTTATGCAAAGTGCAAGGAATTCTACTGATAAACAAAGTGTTAACAAATCTAATGAGCAAAGTGCTCTCAATTTTAATTCTATAGAGCAGCGTGCAAATGTTGTAATACAAACAGTACAGGAATTACAAGATTCTCCATCCCAGCATAACTCTAGTTTACTTTCTCCTTTTGCACGGCAAAAGCTGACTCACTTACTCATGGAGTATAGTGATGTGTTCTCAAGTGATTTACCACCGGGTTTACCCCGTACACGTGATGTGCAGCATGGCATAGATGTCTTGCAAGGCACTAAACCAGTGAGTAAACCACCTTATCGTATGAGTGCTAAAGAAGCCAAGGAGGTTGAGAGTTAGTTGGTTGACTACCTCGTTCGTGGTTTCATTAGACCTAGAACTTTGCCTTGGGCATCACCAATTCTATTGGCAAAAAAGAAAGATGGTACTATGAGCATGTGCGTAGATTATCACGGATTAAATGCGATAACCATCAAGAACAAGTATCCTCTACCTCCAGTGGATGAGTTGTTTGATCAACTCCATGGGGCAAGATACTATACAAAGATAGATATTTGTTTAGGATACCACCAAGTACTTATCCTACTACAAGAAAGCTCCAAAACTGCCTTTAGAACAGGGTTCGGGCATTCTGAATTTTTGGTTATGCCTTTTAGTCTAACCAATGCTCCAACTACATTTATGACACTCATGGATAGTGTCTTCATCCCTATCTTGGAAATTTTTTTGTTGTGGTTTTCCTTGATGACATTCTCATTTATAGTAAGACTAAAGATGAACACATACCACTTACGATTAGCTATACTCTATTATAGTTGGACCAACTGCTTGTAGCTCACCTTGAACCGTGGCCATTAAAACTAGGTCCACCACTTGTCCAAGCTACCCTCAAATAAAGCACGGGGGTTTTTGTTTCAAGATCCGCCACTGCTCCATTTTTTTCCATTAAAATAATCAAGGGGCTACTTGCACATCGAGAAGGAAGGCCCTACAATAGTTCACCTTGGACATTGGTCATTAAAACTAGGTCCACCACTTGTTCAACCTCTACTCTCATTTAGGAAGGGACTTTGGTTTTCAAGATCCATCACTTGTCTAGCCTTTCTTGCATTGAAAGAAGCAAGAGATACTTGGACATTGGGAACCAAGATCCTACACCACCTTGGACACTGGCCATCAAAACTAGGTCCACCACTTGTCGAGCCTTTACTCTCATATATAAAAGGGACTGTCGGTTTCAAGCCACCACTTTTCCAACCTTACTTTCATTAAAAGAAGCAAGGGCTACTTGGACATTGAGAACCAAGGACCTACAATAGTTCACCTTGTACATTAACTAGGTCCACCACTTGTCCAGCCATACTCCCACTGAAAGAAGCAAGAGGTACTTGCACATTGGGAATCAAGTACCTACAATACCACCTTGGAAACTAGACATTAAAACTAGGTCCATCACTTGTCCAAGATTTACTCTCATATAGAAAAAGGGACTGTCGGTTTCAAGCTCCACCACTTGTCCAACCTTACTTCCAGTAAAAGAAGCAAGGGCTACTTGGACATTGAGAACTAGGGCCCTACAATAGTTCACCTTGTACATTAACTAGGTCCACCACTTGTCCAACCATACTCCCATTGAAAAAAGAAAGAGGTACTTGCACATTGGGAATCAAGTACCTACAATACCACCTTGGAAACTAGACATTAAAACTAGGTCCATCACTTGTCCAAGATTTACTCTCATATAGAAAAAGGGACTGTCGGTTTCAAGCTGCACCACTTGTCCAACCTTACTTCCATTGAAAGAAGCAAGGGCTACTTGGACATTGGGAAGCAAGTTCCTACAATAGTTCACCTTGTACATTAACTAGGTCCACCACTTGTCCAACCATACTTCCATTGAAAGAATAAAGAGATACTTGCACATTGGGAATCAAGTTCCTATAATACACCTTGGAAAGTGGACATTAAATCTAGGTCCATCACTTGTCCAAGCTTTACTCTCATATAGAAAAAGGGACTGTCGGTTTCAAGATCCACCACTTGTCCAACCTTACTTCCATTGAAAGAAGCAAGGGATATTTGGACATTGGGAAGCAAGTTCCTACAATAGTTCACCTTGAGCAATAGCCATTAGAACTAGGTCCACCATTTCTCCAAGCTCTACCTCATATAGAAAGGGGATTTTGGTTTCAAGATCCCCCCTTGTCCAACCTTACTTCCATTTGAAGAAGCAAGAGATACTTGGACATTGACAAGAAAGTTCCTAAAATATCACCTTGCACACTGGCCATTACAACCAGGTCCCATCTAGAGACCTTGTGGCCCAAGGGACGTAGGGTGGGAATGTACAATCTCAAGGGCCATATGTTTCCCTATGTTCCTTTTGGAAATCCAATGGCTCTACTGCCATAGGAGCATAGGGTGCCCTATGTCCCATCTAGAGATCTTATGGGCTAAGGGCCATAGGGTGGCAATGTACAGTCACAAAGGCCATAGGGGTTCCTGTGTTCCTTATGGGAATCTTATGGAGCTAGGGCCATAGGATCTCCAAAAGGAACATAAGGAGCGTAGGGCCATAGGATCAAAGTGTGCCTTATGTCCCATCTGGAGACCTTGTGGCCCAAGGGCCATAGGGTGGGAAGGTACAATCTCAAGGAACATATTGTTCCTTATGTTCCTTTTCGAGATCCTATGGCACTAGATCCATAGGATCTCCAAAAGGAACATAAGGTACCTACAGCCATAGGATCAAAGGATGATATATGTCCCATATTGAGACCTTGTGGCCCAAGACCATAGGTTAGGAATAAACAATATAAGGGCCATAGGTTTCCCTATGTTCCTTCTGAAGATCCTATGGCCCTACTACCATAGGATCACAGGGTGCCCTATGTCCCATCCAGAGATCTATAGGGCCATAGAGTTCCCTATGTTCCGTTTGGAGATCCTATGGCCCTAGGGCCGTAAGGGCTGCCATGTTGCCCGTTAATGTGCACCATGGGGTTCCCTATGTTTGTTATGGCCACCCTTGGGCCCTAGGATGCCCTCAAGTATGATGTGAGACCCTATAGACTTAGGGTCACAGGGTGCCCTATGTTCCTTTTTAAGACCCTGTGGCCCAAGGTCCATAGGGTGCCAATGTACAATCTCAAGGTCCATAGGGTTCCATAAGCTCCTTTTGGAGATCCTATGGCCCTAGGGCCATAGGATCACAAGGTGTCATATGTCCCATCTCGAGACCTTGTGGCCTAAGGGCCATAGGGTGGCAATGTACAATGTTCAGAGATCAAGCATGGCTAGATAATGTGAGGTAGTTTTCTATTTGACCAGTAGCATTCAATATAGAGACTCTACTTGGGCACCTAGGCCAGCCATGTAGCACTAGAGCCATTTATAACAAAGTAATGTTATGCTGTTAAGTTTACATAAACTTGGCTCAATCATATTCAAATCGAACATAAATACAAATAATGTTATATTGTTATGTTTTCAAAGATATGGCTCAATCCTCTTCAAAGAAAAGAATGCCAAAGTCAATTGATGCAACAGGTTCCACTCCAATCCCATGGTATCTAGATTTTCACTTACCAAGTGGTAAATTTGATGAGAGAGTCCACTTGTTCTTTAGAGATAAAGAACAATCTCCCTTCAAAGATTGTGGAATTTTCAAGGAGATAAATAAAGATTGCTCAGATCTTGACATGTCCCCATGTCTTGGTGTGAAAGTACAAAACGATGATTGTTACTTGCTAGAGCCCATGGCCTTTGCTTGGGAGTTGCTGAAAGATAGCAGTGATGGAGAGACAATCATAAAGGCAGGGTGGATAGAAATCAGAGAAGATACTCCCAGCGAGAATCTCATGGACATGTTTACTGAAGGCTTCAAGAAATTTATTTAGTATTTAGCCAGATTGAAGGCACAGAATAGTAAGAAGCGAAAAAATGAAAGTACAAGTCAAGTTAATCAGAAGAAGACTTTAAAGGAGAGTGAGACTCCCTCAATCAGAAATAGCACCGAAAATGTGGAGCAAGAAAGTCTTTCACTTGTACCTGTAGAGGCTCCTCGTAGGGATGAAGCTAGCTTAACTGAACCTCCTTCAATAACTCCTTCAATAGCAGTAATTCCAGATTCAGCCTCAGTGAAGGTGCTAGCCTCAATTGTTCAGCCGGAAGAAAAAGATCTTGATAAGGATGTTAAGAAAACTTTCAAGAGTGGGCTAGATGGGTACATTGGAATAGAGCACTACTTCAAGTTTGGGGTGCAGTTTACACAACTGATCTCTGTTGACCAATGCAATCTTGCACCTGATCACTTTAAATGTAGGCCATTGTCAAGTGTGTATGTAAAGTTCCTTTTGAGACAATTTGCAAAGCATTCTAGACCAGTCTCCAATGCAGCTGACCTTATGCCATATGATCCCATAAAAAAGGAGCCTCTAAAGGCTAATGAAGTACATGCAGACAAGCTGGCAACATACCACTACTGGATTCTTTCTGGTCAACACTGCATAATAGTAGCTAGAGCATTTTTGCGCAATAAGAGCACAAAGTATGCTTCAAGGAGAGAGTTCTACAAATACAAAACTGCAAGGATTGTTGTAGATGCCCCTAAAGAGATTGCAGTGCGAATCTCCAAAATGGAGAACATAGAGACACAGACAACAATGAAAACTCAACCTTATGTGGAGGTCTTGAAGCATGGGCGTCGACAGTGTCTAGCATATTCTTGTCTAAAAAAACCAAAGGCAGGTGTTCCCCATGGTCATGAGAGTCAAAAAGATTGGGATGTAAGTTCTATTTCTTGTTTCCAATTTTCTTAATCTGCAGTTGTAGATAAAACCTTATTACTTTTTGTTTCTTGTAGGCCTTTGTGATTGTGGCAAACATCACATTTAACCATATCTCATTTGCGAATAGAGAAGCCCACATTTGTGACATCTATGAGGAGTGGATAAACATCCTAGAGAACCATCAAGCCTCATTTGCACGTGGACGGCAACCCAGTATAACTACTTTTAGATGATTACGAGGCTTAGAAGGTAACAATGTTAATCTATTACAATAGGAGCTCAAAGAAGAAAAGATTTTCTTGGTGAAGCAACCACATCAACCGGACATGATCGACCTCTCTGCACATGCAACAAACATAAAACAAACGAAGGTGTTTTTGGCTGAGATGTTCAAGTTATTCAAAGATCTTGATCCAGTAGAAGCCATTACTTCATGGGAGGAATGTAGATCTCATTATAACATTACAGATGAGATCTACAAATCTCTCTTTATCAGTTGCACCCAATGGCTACATCTTAGGCTTCAAAAAACAAAGGAGACCCAAGCAATTCCAGAAGTTACCAAGGGATATGTGCAATGGATCATTGCACAAAAGAATGGTTCATCTAGATTACAATTCAGCTTGCCATGGACCATAAAGTGCGTGGGGAAGAATCTAGAAGGCATTGAGTTTCTCCAAGGTGAGAATAATTCTACAGTGCGTGTTGGTGTATGCATCATAGACACAACACACAAGGGCACTATATCTAATGGTTGGAGTGCTGCTCAATTTGGAAAGGTTATTGATGGAGTTTATAGGATAGCACATAAACCATCAGAATTTGTTATTGCTGGTCTAGTCAAGTACCAACATGCTGCTTCTCTTGAGAAGGCAATCTCTGAAAAAGCAAAATGGTATGAGTTGTATGCTTTGCCTCTTGGCTCTTTAATAGCATCAGGGACCGTCCAACCCACTGCTCTTCGTGAAGTAATTTTTGGATTTTGGGCTTTCTTTAGTCAAGAAGAGAAATTCGCCAATCACTCTAGTCTCAAGGAGTCTCTCTTTCAACCAATGTCTACTCTAGGCATTGACGACAATGAAGAGTTTGATGCTATGACTACCGCCAAAGCTTTTTTTGTTCGGCGCGCCATCAAGTGTATTTGTCTCAAAGAGGATGATAAGGTAGTGGACATATTTTCACTTGGTTACGGGACCAAAGAGGCACTTCTACAACAACGAAAGGTGATCTCAATTGCTTGTACCAATGAGAAAATGACTGAGCTAGAAGCTCTTTTCCATTCTACAATAGATGAAGATGATGAGCTTAAAAGGTGGGTAGGTTTGGTCTTTACTCCACAAAATGATAATGGCAAGGACTCAGAGAATGAAGAAATCGATGAGCCATTAGATGTTGAGGCTAATGCCATTCTAGAGCTTCTATAGGAAACAAGTTAAGCTAGCCAAAATTTCAATTCTTTCATGATCTTTAGAACATTGGTATTTGGTTTGGTGTTTTTCTTTTACTTTGTAATCTTGAACATTGATTTTGAAATCTTAAACATTGGTCTTATTTTATTTCACAAAACAATTGTGTATGCTTATGATTTAGAGTATTTTCTAATGAGATGATTTGAATTGAAGTGTGCAAATATTTCATGAACAAATGGTGCCAAAGAGAAAATAGCACCTTTTAACCATGTGCCCATAAGATATGTATGCTTGGTAATTAAAGTATCTTCAAAATAGATGAATCAAATATAACCACAAAATATGAAGATGTGAAATTTTTCTAAATCTTTCTATCAAATTTTTGAGTAGCATGTGAGTTTGATGTGCCAAATGTTTAGTTTTTATATTTAAAGATTTCTTTTTATTTTGTAACTTGAGTTTATTTTCAATGTTAAGGACAATGTACATTGTCATAAGGCCAAAAGTTGATTTATAAACACAAGAAAATTTTCACTTTATGGTATCAACACCCTATGACCGTAAGCCATAGTCTGGATCAAATATATTTACACTTGAACAGATTATGGAGCAATATTTTGTAATGTTCTATCATTATGTACTTTGTGATAAATCTTATGTTTTCAAATAGAGCATTATGTCATCTTTGTATGTAGCACGCACAGATCTTGTATCTAGTACGTAGCACAACTAGACCACCTTATGGCCTTAGGGACATAGGGTTCCTTATTGACGTATAAGTGCAAAATTGATGAGCATATTGTTCTTAGATGCAAAATAGAGCACTTACAATTTAGGTTTATAAGCCCTTGATAAAATTGTATCAATTTAGGTTTATAAGACCTTGATAAAATTGTATCAATTTAGGTTTATGGAAATTGTATGTAGCATTTATAGAATTTAGAGAAACCCATGAATCTAAAGTTTAGGGTCATAGGGTAGTGTGACCATTGGGTGCAAAGTATATGGTTCCCATGACACCCTATGGCCTCAAGACCATAGGGTTATGACTCTATGAAACAATAAAATATCCTAAATAGGAGTGTCAAATATTTTATGTTATAGCTTAACTAAGAGGCTTAGACTTTTTCCAAAGTTGTCAAAAAAGAGATCCAAAGTGTCTTGCTAGTGACCTTAAGGGTAATAAATGTAGACCACACTTTGTAAGTAGCTTGTAGAAAAACAAAAAACAAATTATGGCCTTAGGATCATAGGGATCATACACCACAAAAAGTAAGGTGAAAATCCCTAGCTCTTGTTTATAGTACATAGAGCAATATGACCACCCTATGGCATTAAGGTCCATAGGGTTTCTTGTAATCATAAACAGCACCCTATGGCCATAGGGATCCTTGTTAACATTAAGATCAAATATGGCCCTATGGTGCTAGTACATAGACAAAAAGGAGACCAGTCTATGGTCTTTAGCTTCAAAATATAGCACCTTATGGTCATTTAATTTCTACATAATACCTAAGCAACCTTATGTACACCTAATGGCCTAAGATCCATTAAGTGTACTTTGTAGGTAGTACATAATGCTCTTGTAGGCCACTTTGGTGACCTTAGGCTGTTAATACAAATATGCAATATAATGATCCTATGGTTCAATGTCTCAAAATAGAACACCTTTTGGACATGAGGTACATGTATGTAGTACATAGTACTTTTGTAGTGCCATAGAGATCTTCACTAACAAAGAGAGGACCGTATGGCCCTAGGACCTAAGGGTGGCTTTTTAGAGGTGAGTCAATAGTTTTTGGTATAAATTTGAGCACCATATGGTCATAAATTTGATCACCGTATTGCCTAGAGTTTTTTTGAATCGTTAAAAAAGGGATCCAAAGTGTATTGCTAGTGAGCTTTTGATTATAAGGTGATAATTGTGGACCACACTTTGTAAGTAGCTTGTAGAAGAACATATAGCAAATTATGGCATCATGATCACAGGGTCATACACCACAAAAACCAAGTGGAAATCCCTAAGCTCTTGTTTGTAGTACATAAAGCAACATGACCACCCTATGGCCGTGGGGCCATAGGATTCCTTGTAGAAAAATTATGTCCTCATGATCACAGGGGTCATACACCACAAAAACCAAGTGTAAATCCCTAAGCTCTTGTTTGCAATACATAAAGCAACATGACCACCCTATGGCCTTGGGGCAATAGGGTTCCTTGTAGACAAATTATGGCGTCATGATCACAGGGGTCATACACCACAAAAACCAAGTGGAAATCCCTAAGGTCTTGTTTGCAGTACATAAAGCAACATGACCACCCTATGGCCTTGGGGCCATAGGGTTCCTTGTAGACATAAATAGCACCATATGGCCTTAGAACCATAAGGCTCATTTTCAACATGAAGATCATCCATGGACCTATGATGTTTGTATAAAGAAGCTATACATAGTACATAGGCTACCTTATTTACACCTAATGGCTTAAGAGCCGTTAGGTGACCATGTAGGTAGTACATAATGCACTTTTATGTCAATTTGGTGACCATAGGAATTGTATTGAGCATAAAAATCACCTTGTGGACCTAGGGTCATAGGTGCCAATACAAATGTGTAATGTAATGATCATATGGTCCCAATGACCCAAAATAGAACACCTGATGGACGTGAGGTACATGTATGTAGTACAAAATACTCGTGTAGATCCATAGAATTCTTCACTAACAAAGAGAGGTTGGTATAGCACAAGGACTAAAGATACCTCCATAGAGGTGCAAAAAATATAAGTCTATAGTCCCAATGTGTGAAATGGAGCACTGTATATTCATGAAACTATAAACTGTCAATATAGAGGGCACCATATGATTCTAGGGCCATAAGATTCTTGACCAGCATATAGAGCACCCTATGGCCCTAGGGCCATAGGGTGGTAGTATAGAGAAATTAAGTGAACTTTTCATATAGTATATAAAGTATTGTAATTTAATTCTCATGTATATGTCATTTGGATATTCAATCTTTTTTCTAAGTGCTTGATTAT